>NC_141672.1:12769233-13487983 GCF_028749965.1 Puma concolor | reverse complement strand
TTTTTTTAATTAAAAAAAAAATAAAGTGCTCCTCAAACTTTAATATTCTATGACTTATAAATGATGAAACACTATAATAAAGGTCTCTATGTACACAACTTAATAACAATAGATTCACAATATTATTAGAAATTGCTAGACAAGAGTACAACAAATAATACCTGAAAAAAACTGAGAGGTAAGGTAAAGAGAAGTACCAAGAAAGTATTTTAACTGTTAACGAGGAAGGGATGGAAAGGAAAACTCCTACGAGAAAATAGAGAGTGAGAGAGTCTGAAACTTACCTTTATTATATATTATTCCTGATGAAAGGTCAAATATGGTCAAAAGTAAAATTATAATATATAAAAGTGGCAATTCCATCTATCAAAAGAAATAAGAATTATTTCTATTCAGTTGCTCTGAACGTATTTTTAGTTCCTTTTTCTATAAACAACTACATAGTAAAGAAATCATCTATTCCTTTTAAGTTAAAAATATTTCCCTTTATGTGACAAAACAATGTTAACAGTTGACTAAGCTCTACATTTACTTCCTTGTTGGTATTAAAGATATTTATAATTACCACAAACTAAACAGCTGGGGCTCTGGTTTTTCTTCAATGTAGCTAACTGTTGGAGAGGTGTGATCAATTCTACAGCTGTATAAAACAGAGCCTGACTTGATAAAGACTCTGAGAAGGCAGAGCTGTACCTTATCTGATATTTTGACTGCACTGCTCTTGAGAGAGAGAATGCACACGAGCCCTGAGCATCCCTGTATATCCCCCTGCCCCCGTGTGCCAACACCGCAAAGCCCTGGCCCCTCTTTACCCAGGCCTTTTCTCAGAGTCGTGTTTGTGGCAAGAATCCTTGAGGAACAAGGTAACATCCCCCTTGGGCAAGAGCAGGCTTGTTTCCATGGTGAATCTCCCAGGCTCAGTGTTCTCCTCCTGTAATATACCCCACTATGTGTGTAAGCAAGCATCTGTGATGGACTGAAATGTGTCCCCTAAAAACTTACATGTTGAAGCCCTAACCCCTAGGGCTTCAGAATGCAGTTGTAGCTGGAGAGAGGGTCTTTATACAAGAGTGATTAAGTTAAAGTGAAATCATTAGGGTGGGCCCTGATCCAGTGTGACTAGTGTCCTTATAAGAAGAGGAAATTTGGACACAGATATGCACAAAGGGAAGATGATGTGAAGACACAGGGAAAAGATGACCAAGGAGAGAAGCCTGGAACAGATCCTTCCTTCTTGGCCCTCAGAAGGAACCAACCCAGCTAACACCTTGAACTAAGGTGTTAGTTCAAGGTTAATGTAGTTAATGAAGACATTAAGCCTTCAGAAGTGTGAGTCACTTCTATTGTTTAAGCCAACTAGTGTGTGGCATTTTGTTACTGTAACCTTAGTATGCTAATACAGCTTCCATGATGGATATCTACTCCATGGGATTTGGGGGGCATGGAGACTGGGAGTGAACATCATGCTGACACTCTGGCTACTGCTTTTGCTGTTAGTGATGAAGTCCTTTGTCTCTGACCTAGGAGTCTTGTGTCTTTTGCCAGCATCCAAGAAACAGTAACAGACTGACTTGCCAGATGCAGGTAAAGCATAATCCAGATCCTGTGTGGTTCCTGACATCTGCTGAGTAAATTAAATTTCACTGATGTTTTTCCTCCCTTAAATTTGGTTTGCTTGATTCAATACATTTAATCAACAATATAACATTCAAACATTCATCGGATTTTTAAATTCATCATCTTTATCACACAGTTGGGGAGAACTGTGGGTTTTTTTAAGTGGTTTTTTTTTTTTTTTTTTTTTGGTCATCTGAGAAAACAACTTGTTTTCACAAACTGACACAAAACAGATGAATTAGTGTCCTTCTGTTTCTCTTCTCTCACTCTCTTTGTCCAGAAACATTTTGTTGTTAAGTTTTAGTGCAGCTCACCTCCAGCCAAAGAAAATCTTTTCAGATACCCAGTTGCTCTGAATTTGCTTACAATTGTAATCTTTTTTAAAAATTTTAAATATTCATTTATTTTTGAGACAGACAGAGCAAGCAGGGGAGGGGCAGAGAGAGAGAGGGAGACACAGAATCCGAAGCAAGCTCCAGGCTCTGAGCTGTCACCATAGAGCCCGATACAGGGCTCAAACTCATGGACTGTGAGATCATGACCTGAGCCAAAGTCAGACACTTAACCAACTGAACCACCCAGGCGCCCCATAATCAATTTAATCACAGAAGAAACCCTGCAGAGGTGGAGCTCAAGGTTGCATTCAAAAACAGTAGATCACAGTTTTGAAGTCCAGCACAGATTAAAAACCACAGATGTACCATTTATATAAGACACACACCGATTGTCTCTTAAACTACATATTGACTCCTTATGGACATTATTTTTTTTTAATCATGTAGTGCATCTAGGACAGTCAGTTGCCTAATTCACACAACCCTGAAAAGTTATTCAGCATGGTGAAACTGTATCAGCATGGTGCTATGTGCCATTATATTTTTGGTGTAGGAATGAATTTAACATTAAATGGAGAAGTCATCACAGTCACTTTGAAAGTAGTGCCTTAGGGTCACCTGGGCGGCTCCATCATTTCAGCGGCTCACTCTTGGTTTCAGCTCAGATCATGATCTCACAGTTCGTGGGTTTGAGCCCCGTGTCAGGCTCTACACTGACAGCATGGAGATTGCTTGGGATTCTCCCTCTCCCTCTCCCTCTGCCCCTCCCGCTCTCTCTCTCTTTCTCTCTCTCAAAAAAAAATAAACAAAAAAATAAATAAATAAAAGAAAGAAAAAGAAAATAGTGCCTTTGCCAGGAAAATCTTGTATTATTTTGCTCAATATTCACATTAAATGACATAACACCAGTACCAGAACCCATTCGTTTTTCTTCTCCTTAAAAAACTGACTGAAATCTATTATGCCCCAGGGCTCCAGACAGATGCTGTTATTACGTTATCCTCAGACTTGTCCCAGTTCAGTTCTCTCAAATATATATAAAAAGTTCTCTAGGGGCGCCTGGGTGGCGCAGTCAGTTAAGCGTCCGACTTCAGCCAGGTCACGATCTCGCGGTCCGTGAGTTCGAGCCCCGCGTCAGGCTCTGGGCTGATGGCTCGGAGCCTGGAGCCTGTTTCCGATTCTGTGTCTCCCTCTCTCTCTGCCCCTCCCCCGTTCATGCTCTGTCTCTCTCTGTCCCAAAAATAAATAAACGTTGAAAAAAAATTTAAAAAAAAGTTCTCTAATTTCATTTGAGTGGATTTGGTTGTATCTATCTTTGACCAAAGAACTAAAAACCTACTTTGAAAGGCTTTTAAGTGCTTTCATTAAGGAAAGGAAAGCCAAGAGAGCATAATTGAAGAGAGAGACAGCTAAGGAAGGACCTCTGGGCCCTCCGTGACTTTGCTAGTAGCTGCATGTTCCCTTGTGCTAGTAATGCAGCCCATATTTATTCTTTTTTACACTTAGAGATGGAATGTATTTTAGAGTTAATATATGAGACACGAAGTTTCATGTCTAAAGCCCATTACTAGCTAGTAACATGTTGGGCATAGAACCAAGACCTCCTGATTCAAAAGATTTAGTCAGCACACAGAGATGCCACAAAACGAGATTTTAAAAACAGAAAGCTATTAAGTACAAGATTAGATTTGACCTCTTACTGAAACTGCTACATGTGCCCACCGAGATTCTGTTCCATACGTTCATTAGTCTCCTTTCCTCCTTCTTAAGTATTACAACTTTCTTCAATTTAGTCCTACCTCCTTTCAACCACCATCTTATGGCTACAGAAAAAGCACTGACGTTGACTTCAGATCGGCTCTGCCCGTTTGGGATGTCTGATCTTTGGAAAGTTACTTAACTTCTTCAATTCAGTAAACCAGGTATAACAGCCACTTCGCAGGGTTGTTGTGAGAACTGAATGAATGATGCACTTTAGGCTTTCAGCAGCTGCTTTACACAGGCTACACAATGGATAAACACCAGCTCTGAATCCATGTCTTGATGTCCGGAAGCAATTTCTTTGTCTTCATCCCACTCCCGACTCTCTTTCAGCCCTTAAATTACCTCCAGTTTTCAATCCCATCTAACTATTATGAGCTTTATCTAATGGTCAGATGTAAGTCACAAAGCTGGGTATTTTCTATTCTCCGGTGCCAAATAAACACTGGGAATTGTCCTAAAGAATGAAGTTGCATTTTCCACCATCTGATTCATTTTAAGTCACTCCGTTATAGAAGAGTGATTACGTTATCAGTGTGAACTATAGTGGGGCTCTCATTTTACTATTTCTTACCGTGACTGCCTTCTAAGAGTAGATGCCTGATTACTTGCCCGTTTCTTTGTTGTGTTTTCCCAAGCTTTCTTCCATTCAGGCTCAGAAAGAAGACTGGGTCCAAATTTTCAGTTTACTGGTTTAATGGTCCACTTAACTTTAGTAACAGCCAATCAGCTGCTACCAAGTACGGAAGTGGGCTTGGAAAATCTAAAGGCTAGGCAGTTGGAATTTCCAATTAACTGCCTCTTTCAGAGAACCAAAGGTCATCTTCTTTAAAAATTTTAAGAGGTGGAGTTTCGCCAAACCTACCATGTTCCACCCAGGAAGGTTCAGAAACCTACAAATGACTATTCTCAAAGTCCGTAAATCATCATGGGACTACTGAGTGCCTGGGGAAAAGCATGAATGCTAAAAGGAAATGCTAACTACATACAATGAGGTTTAAGAGAAGAAAATCTGTCAAAGAGAGCTTCATAACTATGTCTTAAAGAAATACCAGGACTTTTAGAAAAGGAGAGACAACCTTGTTGATGGGGTAAACAAGATAAATAAATACACAAAGCACAAAGATGGGAATGAGCTGTGTATGCCTGGGAATCAGCAAAACCAAGTGAGATACCAAGCTGTTCTCCAGACTCATGGTTCTGTGAATGGCCTTGGTCTTGCTGATTATATCCACTTAGGGTGCCTTTGGCTACTGAGCCCAGACTGACCTCTCTGATTTACTAACTATCCCGACAAGTTATGAATGGTCACTGGGACTAGCAATTTTTTTAGTAAGGATAATAAAACCTGTTTTACACTCATGCCCTCCTTCAGACATCCTTTTCCATGGCCAGGTAGAACCCGCTAGTTTAATCTATTCCTGGAAGAGCCTGTATAAGAAACACCTTTCTCTTACCTTTCCCACTGACCTAAAGAAGAAAGTTACTCCTCAATCTGAAATAACGAGGAGAACTCAACAAAACGTTTCTTCTGTAACAAGAAGTTAGTTATCAGAAACCTGGACTCCTTTTTGCTGCTGGTTTCTGACTACGGAAGGTGACGAGGGTTTTGTATTTTCAGTCTCTGTGGCAACACTGTGGTTGCTGCTTGCCCACACTGCATCAAAATAGGAATGCCTGAGCAGTGTTGAGGCGCACACTGAGGGCTCTCAAGAAAATTATGAAGCAGCAGGTGACATGGCCCTCTTTTCCCCCAGCCACACCTTTGTTCCCCTTCTTCATTTGCCCCCATGTGATGCTTCCTCCCAATTTGAGTAGTGTTTTCCTTCCCCTAGAAGACAAGGATCTGCTTCAGAGTTACTGATGAATTAACTTTGATGCAAATGAGGACCAAACAACTCCCATGGCAGATCATTTCTCTGTTAACAGTGCAATGAGAGATGTTCTTCCCCCTAGAACACAAGTCAGGCTGGGTATCCAGTTAGGAGGGTTGAGAACCAGGGAAAGGGCTAATTGAAAGACAGATGAATGACTTTGACTTTTTTGGGGGGGGCGAGGGGATTTTTTCTGACTATAAAAGTGCTCATAATGCAAAACTTGAAAAATATAAACAGGTATAGGGAAATTTACCTATAAACCAATGGTCAGATAGAACCACTGCTAACATTCTGACAAATTTAGTCAGTCTTTTCCCTACACATTTATACATTTCATGTAGGATCCTTCTGTATATAGCTTTCAGTCATTGTTATTCTGATTATTTTCTCGCGTAATTCAACTGTTTTTTCAGAAGTTTTCACACTTACATATCTAAAATAACTACACGCAAATTATTTAAACATAAGACATTCAGCTGCTTTCAGTGTTTTCCTGTTATGAATAATGTGGTAATAAACAGTCTTAAACAAAAATCTGTCCCAACATTTGAAAGGTTTTCGTAGGCTATGAATATGTTGAAGACTCCTGATACATGATGGCAAATTGCTTTCCAGAAAATGCAGCACTGAGAATCAGATACAGTCTATAACAAGCCAAAAAAAGTATCTCACCGTTTTTCTTGTTTTAGTATTGGTGCAGCTGAAAATTTACAATATGCTTATTAGCCATTTTTTCTTCTATAAATTAGAAGCCTTCTTGACCATGTCCTACTGGAATTTTAGTGTTTTGCTTGTGAAATGGTAAAACAGTCCCTTGCAATATTTACTGTGAATATTAAACCCAATTTGTCACAATTTTGTTTATGATGAGCTTGGATGTACAGTAATTCAAATGTGATGCAATCAAATTTATCTGTATTTTCCTTTCTGGTCATTTCCATTGCTTCATGGTTTCAAAGTCCATTCCAATCAGAGACATACTTTGCTCATACTTTCTATATAAGAAAACTTATAAAGACTCAGAAAGTTCAAAGAATAAAATAACAAGGACATTTTGATCACCCCAGATTAACAGTTCTCTCCCAGTTTTAAAAAATGTTTTATTATGGGATATTTCAAACATTAGAAAAAGCAGGAAGAATGGTATTATTAGGCTCTTTGCATCCATCACCTAGCTTTAGTCCTGTTTCATCGATACACCTACCCATTCATTTTTCTTCTCCAGGATTATCCTGAAGATATCTTAAACATCCATATATAGTTCAGTATATATTCCTTAGGGAAAATTATTTTTTTTTAATTTTTTTTAACGTTTATTTATTTTTGAGACAGAGAGAGACAGAGCATGAACGGGGGAGGGTCAGAGAGAGGGAGACACAGAATCCGAAACAGGCTCCAGGCTCTGAGCTGTCAGCACAGAGCCAGACGCGGGGCTTGAACTCACAGACTGCGAGATCATGACCTGAGCCAAAGTCGGCCGCTCAACCGACTGAGCCACCCAGGCGCCCTGGAAAATTACTTTTTAATTAAAGCCATGATACCATTTCATTCCTAAAGCTAAGAATGAGTCCTGGAATGTCTATCCAGTGATAGTACCTATTTCCCAGCTGTCTCGTGCTTAAAATTGGTTATACTTTGTATGAATAAAAATCCAATGAGGTTCATACTTTGCAATTAATTGATATAGCTTTGAAGTTTTTTTTTCCTTTTTCAAGTTCTTATTTGAATTCCAGTTAGTTAACATACAGTGCAATATTAGCTACAGGAGAATTTATGATTCATCGCTTCCAGACAATACTCAATGCTTATCTCAAGTACCCACCTTAGTACCCATCACCCATTTAACCCATCTCCCCACCCACCTGCCTTCTACCAGCAACCCTCGGTTTGTTCTGTAGAGTTAAGAGTCTGTTTTCTGGTTTGCCTCTCTCTTTCCACCTCACCCCCACCATATTCATCTGTTTTGTTTCTTAAAATCCACATTGAGTGAAATCATATAGTATTTGTCTTTCTCTGACTTATTTCCCTTAGCATAATACTGTCTAGTCCATTGACGTCACTGCAAATGGCAAGATTTCATTATTTTTTATGGCTGAGCAATATTCCATCATATGTGTGTGTGTATATATCTATATCTATATCTATCTTCTTAATCTATTCATCAGTCCATGAACATTTGGGCTCTTTCCATAATTTGGCTATTGTTGATAATGTTGCTTATAAACATCAGGGAATGTGTCCCTTCAAATCAGTATTTTTGTATGCTTTGGATAAACACTTAGTAGTGCAATTGCTGGATCATAGGATAGTTGTATTTTTAACTTTTGGAGGAACATCCATACTGTTTTCCAGACTGGCTGCACCAGATTGCATTCCCACCAACAGTGTAAGAGGATTCCCCTTTCTCTGCATCCTCACCAACATCTGTTGTTTCCTGAGTTGTTCATTTTAGCCATTATCCTTGAAGTTTTTCAATCTACAGGTAACTTCCCTACCTCTCCCCTATCATTTTTTTCTCTTTCTCCTTGCAACTTATTAGTTGAAGAACTCGCTACTGCTAATGTGTCTCTCACAGTCTGGATTTCGCTGATGGCATCACCATGGTATCTTTTTCTACCATAAGTCTATCTCATTTGTCCTGTAAGTTGTTAAGTTGATTTAGAGGCTTGGTCAGATTCAGGTTTAATTTTTTTGGCAGGAACACTTCATAGGTGTTTTTGGATACTTTCAACAGGAGGCACATAAAGTCTGGTTGTCTCTCTTTTCATGACATAGCATCTGTCATTTCTTTCCTACACCTGTTAAATTCATTAGAGGCTGCAATATGGTGATATTTTATCATTTATTCTTCATTTATTTGCTGGAATACGTTTATAAAGATCAACTTTCCTTCAACAGTTATCTGGTTACTCAGAGTATAGTTCCTAAGTAAAGGCAAAATAAATGCTTCGTTCTTTCGCTTACCAGTTTGAAAATAGCAACTTGATTCTCTAGAATCCTCATAGAAGCAACCAATAAGGTTTGTTTTTTAGTATCGTTATGAATTCATAGGTTTCTATTTATTTTTTAGATTTAAAAAAATTTTTAATGTTTAGTTTTTGAGAGAGAAAGCGACACACAGAGTACAAGCAGGGGAGGGGCAGAGAAAGAGGGAGACACAGAATCTGAAGCAGGCTCCAGGCTCTGAGCTGTCAGCACAGAGCCTGACATGGGGCTCGAACCCACTAACTGTGAGATCATGACCTGAGTGAGCCAAAGTCGGACACTCAACTGACTGAGCCACCCAGGCACCCCAATAGGTTTCTATTTAAATATTTGAGTGTTTCTATCCATTAGTTATTATCCTCATTGTTGCTGAAAGTGTGCAATTTTGGGCAGGTGTTGTCTGAAAGTTGGCTCTGGTCTTCTTGAAAGGACTCTAGTGATCTCTGATAGCTTCCTTCCTTCCTTCCTTCCTTCCTTATAGGACAAGATATTCCAGGCTCACCTTATACATTTCCTGTCCCAGGCAGGGAATCAGTCATTTCTGTACGGAATTGTGAGTCTTTTACTGAGAAATGGTATGTTTAAACCATAATCTGGGGGCTAGGGGAGACTTCTTAAAAATAAATGAAGGGGCACCTGGCTGGCTCAGTCAGTAGACCATGTGACTCTGGATCTTGGGGTTGGAAATTCAAGCCCCATGTTAGGTGTAGAGATTACGTAAAAATAAAACCTGTACAAAACAAACAAATGAACAAACTGATAAGTACAAAACATTATGGAAGGTAAATGGTGGCTACTTACAGTTGAATTTCCCCATATATTCTCCCTAAAAGTCACACAAATAAGAGGAATCAATAAAACAATCCTAGAGCAACCAGGAAACAGAGATTAATAACACTTTCAATTTGCATATAAGTAGAGAAAGCAATTTCTAGAACCAGAAGAACCGACTCCAGAGTCTATGTCACATATAGGTCAGGGAGAGACTGTAAAGAAAAGAGAGAACAGCAAGAGTTTGCAGAGGTGGAAGACAGAGAATCTCTCTTGTGGAATCCCCCACCTAAGAGAGGACATACAAAGACCAGCTTTGAGAACTGGCAGGTTAGAGCACTGGCTTGAAAGTTCTCCTGCAGTTTTAGGAGAGCAGCATTCTGAAGAAGAGGTAAGATGCCGTGGAAGGTGGAGGAATCTCACAGATGTTAGATGGTGAAGAGAAAAAAGAAAGCCGTAGAAATTGAAGGTCTTACAGAGATAGACGAGAACCACAAAATTGGAAAACACATTGACTCTACCTCAAAAAGTTTGCATCTACTTCACAAACGAACTTCACTAAAGCAACAGAAGGTGCTTTTGAATTCAGAAACCTAGCTAGACAGTCAACTTCCGCCCCCTCCTTGAGGCTTGTCCAGATAAAATATGTTTGAAAATGAACACAAAGTGGAGGGAACATCAGACAAAGCTATTAGAAGACAGATCATGAGAAGTGAAACATTTCAGCAGATGAAAATATTCTCAGGGACGCCTGGGGGGCTCAGTCGGTTAAGCATTCGACTGCAGCTCAGGTCACCATTTCTCAGTTTGTGAGTTCGAGCCCCGCGTTGGGCTCTGTGCTGACAGCTCAGAGCCTGAAGCCTGCTTCAGATTCTGTGTCTCCCTCTCTCTGCCCCTCCCTGACTCATGCTCTGTCTCTCTCTGTCTCTCAAAAATAAATGAATGTTAAAAAAATTAAAAAGGGGCGCCTGGGTGGCGCAGTCGGTTAAGCGTCCGACTTCAGCCAGGTCACGATCTCGCGGTCCGTGAGTTCGAGCCCCGCGTCGGGCTCTGGGCTGATGGCTCAGAGCCTGGAGCCTGTTTCTGATTCTGTGTCTCCCTCTCTCTCTGCCCCTCCCCTGTTCATGCTCTGTCTCTCTCTGTCCCAAAAAAAATAAATAAACGTTAAAAAAAAAAATTAAAAAAAAAAAATTAAAAAAAGAAAATATTCTCCCTGCCCAAAGCAACAAACAAAAAGAACAAAGGAGAGGAAACTTTAACAGAACCCTCTAATCTGAATTAAAGTGTTAAAATAAGAATCTGCACATTAAAACAAAAATTACCTTGAATAATAAGTTTGAAATAACCAAGAATAGAAACAGAGAAAAAACCAGGAAGATGTGAAGTCAGAGTTGACCAAACTCAGGAAATGGAAGAAAAAGACAAAATAATCTCAGAAATAAAGATAAGTCTCAAGGTGTCCAGGGGAAAACAGTTTTGATCACAACTATCATAAGGGTCATAGAGAAGAGGGATGAAAACTATCAAGAGAACAGAGGAATTTTTTTAAATGGTAAAATCATTGGAGAAAAAGTATTAATATAGACAATGGGCAAAGAAAATTCAACACTTTCTCAAAGCAAAACAAAGACACAAGTATACAGACTGAAATGTCAACGTGAGAAATGAAATCAGGCTCATATCTGATCCCAGTTGATGAAATTTCAGAACAAGGATAAAGATGCTTATAAACTTCTGGAGAGCAGCCCCTGCTTCCTCCTCCCTACCCCAGCCCATCCCACCCTTGACTCCCCTCCAGCCTAGCTCACACCTGCCTCTGGCTGGAGACTCAGGTGGTCCTCAGCCAGCCGCCTGCCATCCAGTTGGGGCAATCCCTGGTGAGCGCATCATGGAGACTGAAGGTGGAGGAAGAATCTGGCATACTTGAACTTATCTGCATTAGATAAGAATCTGGACTCTGAGTGCATGCTGGTCTCTCATCGACTTCTGTTCTATTACTGTGCCCTATTAGAGAGATGTGAAGGGTTGGTTGAAATTCAAATCCAAAGATCACAGCATCCTTTGATACCAGTAACTGTTTATGCTTCTTTTTTAACTTTTTTTTTTCCAACGTTTTTATTTATTTTTGGGACAGAGAGAGACAGAGCATGAACGGGGGAGGGTCAGAGAGAGAGGGAGACACAGAATCGGAAACAGGCTCCAGGCTCTGAGCCATCAGCCCAGAGCCTGACGCGGGGCTCGAACTCACGGACCGCAAGATCGTGACCTGGCTGAAGTCGGACGCTTAACCGACTGCGCCACCCAGGCGCCCCTGTTTATGCTTCTTTAGAAAGAGTCGCCTGACAATTGGGTGGTTTAACAAGATGGCCCCAAGAAAGCATCTTCAGAGGCAGTTGGATTTTTGTCAGCCATTAGAGTTTTTATTTAAAAACCTTGAGAGAAATTCCCACTAAAAGGATAAGAATCACACTGACATAAGTCCTATCAACAGTACTGGATGATAGAAGAAACAGAACAATGCCTTCAAGGTCCTACAGAAAAAATAAATGATTTTTCAACCTAGAATTCTATAACCCATTACATAAGAAAGCATGAGAACAGAATAAAGACATTTCAAGACATTTTTACTTGGGGAGCCTGGGTGGTTCAGTTGGTCAAGAGTCTGACTCTTGGTTTCAGCTCAGGTCATGATCTCACAGTTTGTGAGTTTGAGCCCTGCCATTGGGCTCTGTGCGGACAGCATGGACCCTGCTTGGCATTCTCTGTCTCCCTCTTTCTCTGCCTCTCCCCTGCTCACTCTCTCTATCAAAATAAATAAATAAATAAACTTAAAAAAAGACATTTTACTCAAGCAGAGTCTAATGAACACATTTCATTCAACATCTATTCCACCACTCTTTGTTAATAACAGTTTTTGTTTTTTCACTTTTGGGGACTCAACCTCTCTGTGTAGTCCAATGGCACCACTGATCAAGATTCACCTTTTCATAGTCAAGTGGCAAGTATGTGACCCACGCACCAGAAAAAACAAGTGCTCCTTTCCTGGACTGGGAATCAGAGCAGAACAAGACTGACAATGGGAGTCCATTCTTGAGGTGGGTTGCAAGCAATATAGATGAGCACTTTTTGGTGTGACCTTCCCTGGACCTGCCTGACCTTTATCTTTTTCTAAGGCTGAGTCTCCTGGAGTCTGTGAGCACCCCATTATCCTTCAAATAAATTCCTTTTTGATTATGTGGTGAGTCTATTTCTAATGCAGTATCTAACAGATACAGTGAGGACTTAGAAATTTATATCCCATGTGTCATTCTTAGAAGTTGCTTGCAGACGTACTCGAGCAAAACAAAAGACATGGGATCCAGAAAGAATTGGAGTAATCCAGAAGAATAGTGAAAGGTAGGTCCTGGGATGACGAGCAGGCAGCAAGCGTGGAGGGTGCACAGTCTAGACTGGAAAAGGATGACAGAGGACTCCTGCTGGGAAGGAAGGAAGGAAGGAAGGAAGGAAGGAAGGAAGGAAGGAAGGAAGGAAGGAAGGAAGGAAGGAAGGAAGGATAAAGTATGCTCAGAAGACAGACAGCTTGCCGATATTATAGGCACATTACTCGTATCTTTCATAAAACAGCAAACAAACTAGTGTGTGTGTATGGACACATAGGTATGTATGTCTATTTACACATAGATATGTAGATAGCTAGATTGATACCTGGATAGCTGGATAGCTAGATATAATCTCCTACTCATTCTGCTTCTCTGGTTGGACTATGATACAGTCGTAATAAATGCTATTTATTGGTTCCACCATTTAAACTGAACTCACTGACAAAGCATACTCTGGCAAACCAAGAAATAGAAGGATTAGCATATTTTATAAGGCTGTGTGGGGTAGTCATTGGAAGGACACACACACTGTTAAAGATGATGCCCCTGGAAAGGAGGGCTGAGACAAGAACTGACTGAGCCTGAAATTGTCCTTTTTGTCATCAGTGTTTCAGTACTACTTTGTTACCACATGTTTGTGTGTCTTCAAATAAAAGAAAGTGAACATTTGGGCAGTTTTAAAGAGTGAACATTCTCGGGGCGCCTGGGTGGCTCAGTCAGTTAAGCGTCCGACTTCGGCTCAGGTCATGATCTCACGGTTTGTGAGTTCGAGCCCCGCATCGGGCTCTGTGCAGCCTGCTTCGGATTCTGTGTCTCCCTCTCTCTCTGGCCCTTCCCCTCTTGAGCTCTGTCTCTCTCTCTCAAAAATAAATAAACATTAAAAGAAAATTTTAAAAAAAAGAGTAAACATTCTCCTCCCCACTGGGGACAATATATATTAGTAAAGACTAGGAACCAGATTCCCTGGAATCAGATTCCCTGGATTCTTATTCCTGTGGTCATCGTTATCTGTGTTACTTTTTAATATATATATTAAATCTTGGAGCTCTTTCCTTGTAGCTGTCCCATTTTTTCCTAGTGGCTGCCTCTTACTCTATTGTGCGCGTGTCCCATACTTTATATAAACAGCCACCGTTGATAGACATGTCGCTCATTTCCAATCTTTTTTCAGTTACAAAGAATATTCCTGGAGCGCCTGGGTGGCTCAGTCAGTTGTGTCTGACTCTTGGTTTCAATTCAGGTTATGATCTTGCAATTCGTGAGTTCTAGCCCCGTGTTGGGCTCTGTGCTGATGACTCAGAGCCTGCTTGGGATTCTCTCTCTCCCTCTCTCCCTGCCCCTCCCCCGCTTATACTCTCTCTCTCTCAAAATAAATTTAAAAACTTACAAAAGAATATTCCTGTCCATATGTCATTTCACACATATGTGAATATAGCTCTGAGATAAATTTCTGAGAGTGAAATTGCTGAGTTAATGGAAAAGTGCTCCTAGAACTTTGCTGTCTCCCAACTGCCCATCACAGCTGTTGTAGAAACAGGCTCCAGCCCAGCACGAACACGGTATCTCCACCTCCTCACCAACCAAGCACTGTCATGCTGCAGAAAATATCGTATTGTCACTGCATTCGCATTTCTCATATTAAATTCTGCCTTTTTTTCTTAACTGTCCTAGGTTTTACCCATTTTTTTCTGGACTGTTGATTTTTTTTCTTAATGATTTTATATGTTAAGGGAATTAGCCCTTTGTCGATGAGGTAAATTACAAAATAGCCCCACCTTGTGTCCTTTCTCATTAGACTTCTTTTTATGGTTATGCGATTTCCTTTTTTTCTTTTCTTTCTCTTCCTTCCTTCCTTCCTTCCTTCCTTCCTTCCTTCCTTCCTTTCTTTCTTTCTGTAGTTAAATAAGTGGATTTTCTTGTTTATCTTCTGGTAATTCATGGTTTCATTTTTTTTAATGTGACTTCTTTGATTCATCTGGAAATCATTTTGGTATAATCTCTGCAGTAGAGATCCAACTTTTTTTTTTCTTTTCAGATGGCTACTCAGTTGTCCCAACACAATTTACTGAATAATCCCTTTCTTCTCCACTGTTTTGAAACGAGACTTTCATTTAATTGCTGCGTATCTTCAGGTCTGTTTCTGGGTCTTCTAGTCTGTTCCTTTGAATTATTGATTCATTCATGTGCCAGTAGTTTATTATTACTGTAGAATATGTTATTTTTAGTATAGTTAGTACCCTTTCATTAATTTTCTCCTTTCAAAATTTTCCTGGTAATTGTTACTTCTTTCTCCATGTGATTTCTGGAATCAGTTTGTCCAAACAAAAAAAAAAACCAAAATATCCTGTTGATGTCAGTCGGACTGACTGAAGGAGAATACTATGAAGACATTAAATTTTCCTATCTAAATGTCTTTTTTTGTTGTTGTTCTTGCCATAATTTTTTTCAGAAAAATTTATAATTTTTTTCAGAAAGATTCTTCATGTTTCATGCTAAGTCTATACCTTTCTTTTTATCTTTTTCAAATCTATGCAGTGGGATCATTTCTTCCATCGTTACTTCTAACTGGTTGTTGTTTGAATATATAAATTTGTATTTATATGCTTTTTGTCTTGGTGACCTTACTGAATCATCCCACCATTTAGCCTTTCAGTTGAATCCCAGGGTCTGCAAATATTGGTTTAATCTCTCTCCTTTTAAAATGTTTCTTGTGGGGAGCCTGGGTGGCTCAGTCAGTTAAGCATCCAACTCTTGATTTTGGCTCAGGTCATGATCTCACAGTATGTAAGTTCAAGCCTCACCTTAGGCTCTGTGCTGACAGTGTGGAGTTTGCTTGGGATTCTCTCTCTCTCTCTCTCTCTCTCTCTCTCTCTCTCTCAAAATAAATGAACATTAAAAAAACCAAAATGTTTGTTTTTTACCATTTATTTCTACTTCAGCCTAATTGCAATGGCCAATACCTTGAGAACAAAGATAGTTATGATGAATTCATCCTTATGTCATTCCTGATTGAATGGGAGTGCTTCTTTATCGAGCACAATGCTTTGGTTAGCCTTCAACAGCTTATGCTTGTTTGATTCTACAGTTGCCGATCTGTTAACATCATTCAACTTGGATGGGCTCAGTTTACCTCAGTTCTTTACATCCTCGCCTACTGATTCTATTTTAATATTTTTTAAGTTCTTATTTAAATTCCAGTCAGTTAACATAAAGTGTAACATTAGTTTCAGGTGTACAAATAGTAATTCAACACTTCCATACAACGTCCGATGCTCATCACAAGTGCCCTCCTTAATCCCCATCTCCTATTTAACCCATCCCCCTAACTCACCTCCATTCTGGTAACCAGAAGTTTGTTCTCTATACTGAAGAGATCTGAACTTTTGTCTCTTTCTCTATTTGTTTTTCCTTTGGTCATCTGTTTTTTGTTTCTTTTTTTTTTTTTTTTTTAATTTTTTTTTTCAACGTTTTTATTTATTTTTGGGAGAGAGACAGAGCATGAACAGGGGAGGGGAAGAGAGAGAGGGAGACACAGAATCAGAAACAGGCTCCAGGCTCTGAGCCATCAGCCCAGAGCCCGACGCGGGGCTCGAACTCACGGACCGCGAGATCGTGACCTGGCTGAAGTCGGACACTTAACCGACTGCGCCACCCAGGCGTCCCTGTTTTTTGTTTCTTAAATTTCACGTAGGAGTGAAATCATATGGTATTTGTCTTTCTCTGACGGACTTGCTTCACTTAGCATTATACTCTCTAGCTCCATCTGTGTCACTAAAAATGGCAAGATTTCATTCTCTTTTTATAGCTGAGTAATATTCCATTGTGTATATATACCACATCTTCTTTACCCACTCATCAGATGATGGACACTTGGACTGTTTCCATAATTTTTGCTTACTGGTTTTAAATCTAGACTCTAAGAGAGGGGAAGGGCTTGATGGAGAGTCAGCAGCTATGTGGGACAGTGGTGGTAGTGTAAAACTTCTGAGGGTTACAATAAACCCTAAAAAATGGAATTCAAAGAAGGTATGAGGGAGAAGAAGCGACAGAATCACAGTGAAAGAAAAACTGAACCAATTTAATAGATGGGGCAGGATTTTTTGGCTCTTAGAGTTGATATTCAGACTAAAACAGGATGACTATTAGGAAATTTTCTGGGAAATAGATTTCTAGTAATTTCTAGACTTTCTCAGTTTGATCTTCAGTTCTTAAAAAGAAGAATGCAAAAGGAGGTGAAAAAAGAGACCACCTACAAAGAAACCATTAGAAAGACAACTGACTTTTTTTAGTGATAATTAAGGCCAGGATGCCATGGAAAAATACCTTCAAAGTGTTGAGAAAAATACCCAGAAAAACTATCTTTCAAGGATGAGAGCAAAATAGTCATTTGTAGATAAAAACAGCACTTAACAGTTGACATTGAACAATATGGGTTTAAATTGCACAGGTCCACCTATATAGGGATTCTTTCTTTTTTTTTTTTAATACTTACTTATTTTTGAGACAGAGAGAGAGCACGTGCGCAAGTGGGGAAGGGGCAGAGAGGAAGGGAAACACAGAATCTGAAGCAGGCTCCAGGCTCTGAGCTGTCAGCACAGAGCCCGATGTGGGGTTTGAACTCAAGAACCACGAGATCATGACCTGAGCTGAAGTCAGATGCTTAACTGAGTAACCCAGGCGCCCCTATGGGGATTCTTTTTATACAGTACAATATTATAAATGTTTTTTCTCTTATAATTTTCTTGGTAACATTTCTTTTCTCTAACTTACTAAGAATATGGTATAGAATACATACAAACATACAAAATGTATGTTATTCAACTGTTTATATTATCAGTTAGGCATCCGTTCCAACAGTAGGCTATTAGTAGTTAAGTTGTGGGGGAGGTAAAAGTTATACACAAACTTCCAACTGCACAGTGGATCAGTGCCCCCAATTCCTGTATTGCTCAAGTCAATTGTACCATCAGGAACTCCACACTAAGGGAACTTTTTTTTTTTTTTCAACGTTTATTTATTTTTGGGACAGAGAGAGACAGAGCATGAACAGGGGAGGGGCAGAGAGAGAGGGAGACACAGAATCGGAAACAGGCTCCAGGCTCCGAGCCATCAGCCCAGAGCCTGACGCGGGGCTCGAACTCACGGACCGCGAGATCGTGACCTGGCTAAAGTCGGACACTTAACCGACTGCGCCACCCAGACGCCCCAAGGGAACTTTTAAAGAATGCACTTCATGGGGCACCTAGGTGGCTCAGTCCGTTGAGCATCTAACTTTGGCTCATGTCATGATCTCGTGGTTCGTGAGTTTGAGCTCTGCGTCGGGCTCTGTGCTGACAGCTCAGAGCCTGGAGCCTGCTTCAGATTCTGTGTCTCCCTCTTGTCTGCCCTTCCCCTGCTCAAGCTCTGTTCTCTGTCTCTCAAAAATAAACATTAAAAAAATTTAAAGTATGCACTTCAAGAAAGAAAAGGACCCCAGAAAGATGATCAGAGGTACAAGAAGGAATGATATAAAGAGAAATCAGTAAAGAAAATAGGTAGAATTCTTAGATGTAACTAACTATGGCTGATTTCTAAATAGGAGTCAACTGAAAGGACATTGTTGGCCCTGCATAATTGCTGGAAAGGCTCACAGGAGCCAAGATCATAGCCAAATATCATGCCATAGAAGAATCCATGAGCACATGGCTGTAGCTACAGCCCAAACCACTGACCACCTACTGTTTACCACACAATCCTCACTGGAACTGGACACAAGGTACTTCCTCTAAAACTGGATGTTGCTGAGATTCACCACTGCCCTGCTTCTTATCCACACAGGCTCCAGTTTCAAAGTCCATGTGCCTGACTGATCATACCTAGGTCATATGCATGGGCCCAAGGTGAAGGCTGAGATACCAACTATGTGGGATTTGGGTTCCATTTCACACCAAGACGCCTACGTAAGGACATCCCAAACACAGGAACAGAGGGTTCTGGGCAACACCACGTATTTGACAATGTCTACTACAGGCAGAAACTTTAAAAATAGTATCAGACCATTATGGTAAAAAGTAAAAACCAACAGGATAAGACCATAACTAAGGCAGATTGTTTTATTTAAGATTTTTTAAATAACTAAGATTGTACTGAGGCAGAGACATAATTCAAGCAAGAGATCTTATTGGAAAAATCACAGCTGAAGGCCTCTGAAAATGAAAAACCTTAGGCAGACATCCATAGAGTGGAGAAGTTCCAGGGCAAATCCTTCTGTTTGTGCCAAAGTCTTATGCCTCCAAGAAAAGCAGGGGTAAATTATCTGTGGAAGAGCACAGGCATACCAGCCAAGTAACAGCTGATTATCCCATCACCAGTCACTGTGGGGCCCAGCTCTCAAGTCCCCCTCCCTAAGGTCTTCAAATCAGTGCAATGCCTGGGGGCTCCCAACAAGAGCACAGGCCCAGAAATGTACCTGTAAACCGGAAGCCAATTTGGAGCCAGTGATATGGAATAAGGTGGACAGGTTGGAGGTAAGCACCAGAAGTACAAACAAAGCAGCAAGCTGAGGTCAGGCAAGAAGGAGGCTGGAAGAATATGGTTATTAAAGGGCAAGATTATTTAAAATTTTTTTTTTCAATGTTTATTTATTTTTGGGACAGAGAGAGACAGAGCATGAACGGGGGAGGGGCAGAGAGAGAGGGAGACACAGAATCGGAAACAGGCTCCAGGCTCTGAGCCATCAGCCCAGAGCCCGACGCGGGGCTCGAACTCACGGACCGCGAGATCGTGACCTGGCTGAAGTCGGACGCTTAACCGACTGCGCCACCCAGGCGCCCCAAAGGGCAAGATTATTTTAAAAGGTGAAGAGTGAGCACAGACCTACAGGTGGTGAAAAGCAGATATAGCGGTACGCAGAAGACTAGGCAGACATAGTATAAAGCTCAAGAAATTAACAGAAATGGAGAAAAGTTGGGTGTGGGGGCAGGCCATGTCACATACCTAGACACCAAAAAGTTATAATGAAAAAAAATTACAAATGGTAAGATACAGACATTTGTGTAGCAAGAGAAAGGAAAAAGAACTCTTTACATCACCGCTTATTGTTAATTTTCAAAAATTTTTCATAATCACTACTCATTCATTCAAAAAATATTTATCATGCATGTGCAGACTGGGATAGCATACTGCCTGCCCTGTCTTTGCATTCATGGAATTTATAACCCAGTGGAGGAGACAGACAAAAATTAGCAAAGGATTGAATACATTAATAAGAGATCATGAGTAGTTGTAGGCTATAATAAAGAATAGGGTGTAGGGGTTATGTTCCCTTGAGGGAATACCTCTTAAGACGACACCTAAACTAAAAGCTGAGAAGGGCCTTTGGTATTCAGAGTTGTACACTTACGGGGTGGGTGCGGAGGGCAGAAGGAACAGCATGTGAACTCATGATGGTTCTTCCCATCTTACCATCCTGCATATCAATGTGGTGATAAGGATATGTGTGATGGGTACATAGGAGAAGTGCAAAACTCATCCTGAAGGCATGGGGAAGGTTTCTGAGAATTCTCAAACGTTGTATTTTCATTTCTATGAAAAGGTTGAAAAACGGAATCATTTTCTGTATCATTTGGATGACCCTATATAACTGGATAACATATACAATTCTATCACCCAAGGAGGTGTTCATGATCTATAACTTTCCTTGTGGTTCCAAGACTGAACAGAAAGAATGGTTCATGGTGTTCCTTTTCTCCTTCCAATGCCCAGTTGTAATTTTTTTTATGTTAACCAAAGGCACTGGAGATAGCCCATCATCTGAGTATCTTTTCCTGGTTCCTCCTCATCTCTGTGTCCTCTCCATACCGGAGAACCTCAGTACTAGTCCCTGGTACTCCCCTCTGTCTACACTCATTCCTTTGGCAAACCTGGTCAGGCTCTTAGCTTTAAATATCACATGTATGCTGATGACCCCCAAATTTACATTTCTAGCCTATACCTTGTCTCTGAACTTCTAACTGGTATGTATTCAGCTGCCCACTTCGATCTCTACACAGATGGTTCACATTTTAAACATGACATAACAAAAATGGCAGTTTGCATCCTGTCCTACAAACCTGCTCCTCCCAGCATTTTCCCCCCACCCTGGTCTTAGCACCTCTAGCTGCATGGGTCAAATGTTCAGGAATCATCCTGGACTCTCCCTCTCTCCTTTCCATCCTGTTGGCCAACTAGTCCAGCTGATTGTGCCTCCAAAGTTGATCTCAGTTCTCTCTCCACCCCTTTCCACTTTCCACTTGATTTCCTAACCATGGCCAATGAGGCCGTTTATTATGACCGGATTCCACCTGTATTTTGAACTCCACCTTTGTTTCATGCCTCTTCCTTCCTTCCCTCCCTCAATCACCATGCTCTGTGCACCCAAATTGGCCTTCTTCAAATTCCTCAAATATATCAAGCTCTTCTCCACCTCAAAAATTTTCCATATTCTGCCTAGAAGTTTCTTCCCCTAGGTCTTCACAGGATTAACTTTCTCAGTGTTTAGAAGATATGAGTATCTTACCCTCTTCCTACGGGAACCACCATACTACTGTGCTTTGCTTCTCATAGGAAGACAATGAGCCCCTGTTTATAGAGCCTTCACATTAGAGGAATGAGCAAACCACTTGGTGCCAGGCAGTCGGACTTTGGCAGCCAGCTTCCCTGCAAAGTTGCAATCACTTCCACGGGGAAGACAAAGCCACCAGCTCCGTAAGAATTGTGCACAGCCCTCCTACCGGGAGAAGAGGAGCCCACAGTTCTCATTGGCTAGAAAACCAAGAGTGAGGCCTCATGGCCATCTTCGGACAAGCCTGCTCTTGGAACCACAACTTATTTCCTATCTTTCCCCTCTACCAGACTGGAAGCAGGGACCATATGTCTTTTGTCTCCTCTTGTATTCCTAGCAAAGTACTGGGCATGTATTAGGCACTCAAGAAACACTTGCTGAAGAAATGAATAGATGACCAGGAGGAAGGGAAATAAGAAAATAGGTCCAAGATTACAGCCAAAACATGGTGATTTTGTGTGATGATGCAGCAAACAAAAGCCAGAAACCCTAACCTTGCAGGAATGGTTCCAAGTTATCGCACTCTTTCTCAAATCATATTTCTGATCAAAGCAACTCCACAGAGATTAAGATGAGCCCAGGTGGAGGAGCAGCTCGGGTGTGTGCTGGCCATGGCAGGGTGATCCTAGTACTGCTGACACGGCACCTGCTGCGAGGCCACTCACACCTGTCGGAGTCACTCCAGTATGTGCCCTTAAAGGAAAACGGGGCCTTCGTATCAGATCCTTCCTACTGCTCCTGCAGCGGAGGAGAAATTTATGGAGTTCATATACGTGTAACTGGAGATGTCAGTGCTGTACGCACACCCACTGGGACTCACTAACTTCTCCGGCACGCTGGCTCCTGCTGTCTCCCCCCGCCCCACAGCCTCCACCTGTGTCTTTGTCTGATCACGTGAAGTTCCTGGGAACTCAGACCTCCCCAGGGGCAACCGTTAAACCGGTGGTTCTCAACTGGGGGGTATTTTGACCTCCGGGGGTGAAAATGTCTAGAGGCATTTTTGGTTGTGATTACTGGGGGGGGGGGGGGGGGGGGGCTTGGGAGATCACTGGCATCGAGCAGGCAGGAGCCAGGGAAGCCGCTGAACACCCAGAGTGCACAGGACAGACTCCCGCAACAAAGAACAAGGAACTAGCCCCAAAATGGCAATGGTGTCCAGATTAAGAAACTCCACCTTAAACAATGACTGATGGGGAGGGAAGTGTAGATACTCCAGGTCTTTTGTGCCTGATCTGGAAAATTCTGAGATAAGATCTATATCCACTCTCTTCAGAGCTCTCCTGTCAGCCTGAGCTGAAACTACCTCCTTGGAAGTCTGTCTGCTATTGTATCCTCATTTGCTTTCCTTCTGTTCCCTGTCCCCTTCCCCACTGCTCTACCAAGTTTTCCTGAGAACACTTGCTAATAAACCACTTGTAAATCCACGTTTCAGGGTTGCTGCTTGAGAGGAAAAAAACTAAAACAATGTGTACAAGTGGATACTTAAGGGTAACTACAGATTTTGTGCACACTGTATGGAACAGGTTACGAAATGGTGGTTATGCCCTAACAGAAGCCATGTGGTTGGACAAGCCCATAAGCAGGGCGTCAGAATATCTTAAACCCAAACCAAGGAAGGAGGGTATGGTAGGAAAAGATACTGCAAAGTCAGGAAACCCCAGTCATCTCTGGGACTAAGGAGTCATGAGATCTTAAGTAAATCGTAGCCATATGGAAAATGAGAAAATAAGAGCTGGATAATTGCTAAGATCTTTTCTCTAACATTCTATTTTGCCTCAGGACAGTGGCTCTTAAACAGGGGAAATTCTCCCCCCCCCCCCCCCCCCCCGTCCCCCAAGGGAACACTTGGTAATGTTTGGAGACATTTCCAGTTGTCCTAACCGGGGCAGGGGCATATCTAGCAAATGGAGACCAGAGGCACTCCTAAACATCCTACAATGTATGGGTCAGCCCCCCAAGTCCCACCTACCCCCAACACAGAACTCTCCAGCTCAGGGGCACCTGGGTGGTTCAGTCAGTAGAGCAACAGACTCAGAGGGCATGACTCAGAGGTCATGATTTCACAGTTCACGGGATGGAGACCCACACAGGGCTCCAGACACGCATCAGGCTCTGTGCTGACAATGTGGAGCCTGCTTGTATTTTCTCTCTCCCCCTCTCTCTCTGCTCTCTCTCTCTCAAAATAAATAAATAAACTTTAAAAAAAAAAAAAAAAGAAGAAGAATTCTCCAGACCAAAATATCAGTAGTGCCGGGGTTGAGAAACCCTGTCTTATAAAGATAAGTTAGGTATTAAACTAAGGAATTCCTGACGGTTACAATTATTAAATGAGGCGATGTGTTATTGAAGGAGACTCTCTAGCATGGTCTCTAAATACACCTCTAAAAGCAGCACAGACTGTAGACACTTTTCTGTGTAAGATTCTTATTCTAAACAGAACTTGAAATGTTCTGTGGCGGATAAAGCACCTGTGCACATAGAGACAGGAGAATAGGGGCCTGAAGCTCAGCAAGTTGGACAGGACTATGAAGAATCAACCTCCAGCCACGTGTGGGGATGTAAATACTCTATGAGTGCACCTTCCTCTCTGCTACAATCACCAAAGAAACCTCCCTTACATGTCCCTTAAGCTGTGGATGCAACTTTGGGGGCCACGTTTTTTTCCCCCCTCTCAACATGTTCCTGGAGTGAAAAAGAAAAAGTTTCCCCAAATCATATGCAGGGAAGTGCTAGGGAAAGCTAATTATTTTATAACTGATTCATCAGAGCTGATAAAAAATTTTAATATATATGTATTTACTTACGAATCCGGTTCATTCAAGTGACAAGCAGTAAGATGACGTCATAGTTAACTTTGACTTCACATTCCTGTTGGGCCAAACCTCTCACGCCCTTTTTAAACAAAGAGCTGGCAGTAAAATCCAACATATTGTGTAACTAGCCAGTGGTACATATTGCTTAGAAAACTCTACACTCCCAACAGGAAATTCCAGGAATGAAAAGGTTTCTCAGTTTCATTATCAGATAGGCGCCCTGTTCTGGTAACCATAATAGGTAGGCTAAAATGAAAACATTCATTCCTGGATTATTGATTTCTTTGAAAGTGGTTTAAAACCAAACTTATAGTTTTTGAAGTAGGTCTGACATAATGAATTCCCTCTCATCTTTGATAACGATAGACTGGACTGTGCATCAGAAAACTTTCTAAGGGGCTTAAAAAATTTTTTTTAATCAAAGACTAGTGGCTACCAGTTGAAAGGTAGGGTGACAATTGGAATGAAGGCCAAGAGTTTTCATCTGGCTCCAGAGATGGACGGCCTGTACCCCATACTTCATCCAAGTCTGACTCAGCAGGAACTGGGCAAAGAGAGGCATATTGTCCTCTCTCTGGTTCTTTGGTAAATCCTCTTATTAGGAGAAGGGCCTGGATACTAACTACCACAACTCACACCACACGGCACTTCAACTACCTGCTGTCAATCGTTAAACCAAAACATGTTTAACAGAAATACAGTTTTGACTTTTCAGATCTAAGATCTCAAAGCTGAGCATTTGCTCTCAATAATACAACTGCCCATGTTTTAGTCAGAAGAACAGCAAATATGTTAAGCTGTGTTCACACTGCTTACAGTTACTAAATGCAAAATTAAAAAAACCTAGGGGCGCCCGGGTGGCTCAGTTGGTTAAGTGTCTGACTTTGGCTCAGGTCACGATCTCATGGTTCATGAGTTCGAGCCCCGCGTCAGGCCCTGTGCTGACAGCTCAGAGCGTGCAGCCTGCTTCCGATTCTGTGTCTCCCTCTCTCTCTGCCCCTCCCCCACTCGCACTCTGTCTCTCAAAAATGAATAAACATTAAAAAAAAAAAAAACCTAAATGGCATTTTTAAAAAATCCATGTTATGCCTTTCATCTCTTGGGGACACTGTGTATAACCAAAGAGAAAGGAAGTAACACTTATTGAGATTCAACTTCAAATTCTCCAATACGTTTAAGTAAAATGCACTTATTCTTGGAAGTGTGGGGCGACTGAGGGTACTGATTCAAATGAAGGCTATTTTGCTGCCACTTGTAGTATTTAAGAAACAGTAATAAATCTGAAAACAAGTTTCTCTTGACTTCTTCACAGTTTGACATGTCAACCCTTATTTGATGTGGAGACAAAAAGGCAAAGCACAACGTCATGGTAAGGTATGTCTCCTGTCCAATCATATCCAAATAGCCTCATTTCATTATTGAAAAAGAAAAGACGGGGCGGGGGGGAGGGTGTCCTTGGCTGGCTCAGTCGGTAGAGTATGTAGCTCTTGATCTCAGGGTCATGTATTCAAGCCTCAAGTTGGGCATGCAGTCTACTTAAAGTTTTTTAAAAATAAAGGACAGAGAAGGGAAGTAATGTAATTCAACTAGGTAGATCTCTATTGATTAAATTATTAAGTAAATGATACCTAAAGCATACTTATTAAAGTCAACAGCTCCTTGTAACAGACAGTAGAGCAACATGGCTACCTTGGATGCTTTAAGAATTTTAACAACAGGGGCACCTGGGTCAATCAGTTAAGTGCCTGAGTCTTGATCTCAGCTCAGATCATGATCTCACGGTTCATGAGTTCAAGCCCCGCATCGGGCTCCTCACTGACCGTGCGGAGCCTGCTTGGGATTCTGTCTCTCCCTCTCTCTGACCCTCCCCTGCTCGTTCTCTATCTTTCTCTCTCTCTCAAAATAAATAAATAAAAAGAAAACAAGAAAAAGAAAAGAATTTTAACAACTAAGGCAAAGATATAACAAAACGATTGAATTTTGAATTATACAAAGACATAGGCTTGAATAAAAACTGATCCCTCATTATTTCCTTCTCTGTAACTAAAATGGACAGTGACTTATGTTATAAAGTTGTTATATATTCTAAAATTATTTTAACCAAAATACAGCACATTAACCAAAATTTAACACATTACCTGGAGATACAACAGGTACGTGATGTCTGTTGAATCACTGGACTAGACACCAGTAAATATCCTTGATTTAGCTTTGGCACTAATTAGCTAAAGAAATCTATGCAACATTGACTTTGGATCCCAATTTTTTGCTACAGAAATGTTCATTTTGCCTCTATGGTTCCATGGTTCTAAAATCAACCAGATGGGCTAAATCA
The DNA here is from genome assembly GCF_028749965.1 of Puma concolor. Taxonomy (NCBI): domain Eukaryota; kingdom Metazoa; phylum Chordata; class Mammalia; order Carnivora; family Felidae; genus Puma; species Puma concolor. Next base: position 13,461,528 of record NC_141672.1, on the reverse strand, counting down.
TAATATTTTAAGATAGGAATTATAATGTGAAATCTATACTTAATGTTAAATGCCATCAAGTACTGAAAAACAGGACAGGAAGGAGAGGAAGCAAATTGGTCTAACGACAGTTCATATAGAGAAAAAGAATTAGTGGTTTAATCGCAAATTCAAACAGTGACAAAATGGGGGGAAATGAATAAAACCCTGGGTCACATGAACAGAAGTATAGCAGCCAGACCACAGAAGAGAATAATCTTGTGGCAAGTGCTATGAGCCAGTGAGATCACATCTAGAACATTCAGTATAACTTCAAACCATAAACACTACGATTTCTTAACTTTATAAAATAAGCTATTGCTAAGGGTTTCTTCAAAAGCACAAGCACAGCACTGACAACATTAATTCAGGCATCCAGGGCCCCCGCCCAAACTGGGTCCAGCCTGAGAAGAGGCAAGGTGTAACGGCGGATTTTATGTGTCAACATGGAAGGTGTTTTCCTTGAGGTTAACATTTAAATTGGTGCATTTTGGTAAAGAGGATTGATTGCCCTCTGTAATGTGGGTGGGTTTCATCCAATCAACCGAAGGCCTGAATAGAATGAAAAGATCAGCCTCCCTGAGCAAGAGAGAATTCTCCAGCATACTGCCTTTGGACTTCATCTGTAGCACTGGCTCTCCTGGATCTCTGCCCACTGGTCTTTGGACCAAAACTGCACCATCTGCTCTCCCAGGTCTTGAGCCTGCCAGCCTACACTGCAGATCTGTGAGCTAATTCCGTATTATATATTATACATACAATATAGAGTAATATACTCCTTATATATTCCTTATATACAATAAGGAATTATACATATGGGATATATGTGTGTATACATATACATACATATAGATATAGATATACCCCCATTGATTCTGTTTCTCCAGAGAACCCTAATACAGAAGGTTTCCTAGAAAAAGTGATTCTGAGACTCTCACAACACATAGAATTGGGTAGTGAGGTGGAGAAAAGGAAGGCAAGAAAGGAAGAAAAAGGAAGGCAATGGAAAGCACCATGAGCATGGCCCCAAAGGGCAAGACTGTAGATGAGGCACCCACATATAAAGCCCAAGATCTGAGCTAACGATACCAGGAACTGAGATGTGATCAGAGTCTGTCTCTTATACTGTGTCCTGAGAAAATGAGAAATAAGCATTCCCAAAGAAGATGGGATTTACATATTATCAAATTACTTCTCTTTTTCCCAGGACAGCCTATTTCAAGAGACTTCTGGCATGCAACTAATCTCTCTTGGTTATTATTAACTGTTGCTATTTAACTTGAGTCAGATTCAATTTGGAAGCTCTCCAACCATTAATGATCCTTCTGTTACACAAAACACAGCTGAGCCTTCCCACCTCATTCCCCTAGACATGTATGGGAGGCAGCGTATAAACACATGCTGAATAAGTTAAAAATTAAACATTTTAAATGACTGGCAAATAGCTTTAATTGTAAAACTGAAAAAAAAATAGAGATAGTCTTCTCTGGATCCCACATATGATAGACGCTCAGTATACTTTGGTTAATTTGAAAGTCACTTATCTATGTAAGATAAACTATTTCTCATGTGTGTATAATTTAACATTTTCTTTTCTTATGGACATTAACCTCTTCAAATGGAACAATTACACTTAAAACCAATAAGCTTAGTGACAAGTGATGTTTTTTCTCCATGCTTGGGAGCTAAGTAAGTGTTTCCTCATTTTTACCCCACCTCCATGACAAAATTCTTTGGAATCTTAGCAGATAACAGTCCTTTCCATAAACGTAAACTTTCAGCTGTGTTTTGTAAGTACACTATAGTAACTCTCCTCCCCTCCAAAAACATTACTGATGGTTCCTGTAATTGTGGCCATATCCTAAAGACAGCAAGCATAAAGGTTAACCTTAGAGTTAGCACACTCCTCAGCAGCTGTAGCTGTAAGAACCTGTAACTTCTCTAGCAAACACCTTGGTAATATGCCAAGTGGATGGTGACAACCTGCCATGTGGGCTAATGATGCAGAAAATAAATCGCTCGCAGATAACTTTCAGTACCACCACCCCACAGAAGCGGGAAAGGCAGCATTGACTGAAGGAGTCTTTCTTTAAAATTTATGAACATATAAACCAATTTATATATATATTTTAAAGTTTATTTATTTTTGAGAGAGAGAGACACACAGCATGAGCAGGGGATGGGCAGAGAGAGGAGACACAGAATCCAAAGCAGGCTCCAGGCTCTGAGCTGTCAGCACAGAGCCTGACGTGGGGCTCAAACTCATAAACTGTGAGATCATGACCTGAGCTTTCAAAGTCAGATGCTTAACAGACTGAGCCACCCGGGCAACCCACTAATTTATATTTTTTAAATATAAAATTTAGAGTTTTATATTATGAATTAATGTTCTCATAATAAGGAAACTCTACTTCTGAAACTTGCAGAGAATTACTGTAACAGTAAAGGAATTTCAGTCAATCTTGAAAACATGATACCAATATAAGACTAATTTCTTTCAAAACAGCTCTACACCATACTTGGAGTGACAAACCTGTTTCTCATCATTTTCTTCCTCAGGCAGAAAAACAGCAGAACACTGTCACTTCCAGATAAGTAAACTGAGGTGACAAATGGTATCAAAGGTACACTTTGAGCACTTTCAAATGACCTGGTAATAAAAATGGAAATCTTGCTGGACTGTGAGAAGCACACAAAGACGAGTCAGGTGTTTCATAACAACGTTTTCCCTGTTATCTTTGGGAAACAGATCATTATTGGAGCTGTATGATGTGAGCTCCAGTCATCCAAATCTCAAAATGCCATATTCTTGGGATGCAGCTTCCCACGAGGACGATGACGACTGGAGATGTTTGTTGACAAGCCAGAGAGGAATTCTGCATTGATCAATTTCTCTTCCCCTCCTTGCGCTAGGAAGGCTCTCAAACAAGCACAATACAAACCCCGTCGAATTTCCTTACCCTGTGGATGACAGGGCCATATTTTCCTTCCTATCTCATAGAGTGCTTACAGCTACTCCCACTAATGCAGGAATACATGGGGGAAAAAAAAAGTTTCTCAAAAATGAAGAAAAGTGTTTTTGTAAGTGGGGAGGAATCAACCGTGTCAAATACTTCAAACGCTACTAATAAAACAGAAATTACAAACCTGGAGACTTTGGACATACGTTTAAATATTACCAAAATGTGAGGGGAATTCGTAAAGCTGCACTTCAGAGGACCTGTGTCTGGGAGGCGCCATCAAAGAGGATTATAATTTAGCAGCAAGCTGAAACCTCATCAAGTGAGTGAAAACTTGCCTAGCCAGAGACTCTGAATAGGTACGGATGATTAGAATGATCTATCGCAAACCAGAAAGCCGAAGAGGCAGAACGAAGTGTGCGAGTCCTGTGCCCTCCAGGAGAAAGGCGTTAAACACAGACATCGGAAGTTAAGGCTCTTCAGCAGTCTCCTGTTAGGGGCACAATGCTAGACCGGCCATGCCAGAGCCTGGGTAATACAATCCATGTCCCTTTGCTTTGACTTCGTGCTCTCCGCCCAATCATCTAGCTTCCAAAATTCAACTCGTCATCGATTGTGAAGGCAGACGTAAATATTTCTGTTAACAGAAGGGACTAGGTTTCCTTTGTAAATTAGTAAACTGGTATTGCACTTCGTACATTGGCCTTTGGAAAGTTTCATTAGCCAACTGCCCGAATTTATTAGTGTTCTGATGGAATGAAAATTCAAGCCCTGTAAAGCTGAGGGCCCAGACGCTCCACTCAGAGACTTCACTCAGGTGAAGCTGTCCTGAGCAGTGCTGGTCTCCCCTTATTTCCACCTCCCTTCTTCAGCAACAACCACATTTATCTACTGTCTTTATCTACTTCAATGACACAAGGTCTTGAAAAAAGTTTTTCTACTTTTTAAAGGAAAAAAGTAATTAAATCAATTTTTCTCAAATGTGGCCCAAAGTCCAAAAGATTAACCTTCCAACATCTTGATTTTAAAAATAAAATATATGAACTTGTTTATTTTCCACATTCCTCATTAAGCCATAGGACTTAAAAAATATCTACATAATAATATTAATAAGGAATAAGGACTTTGAAACATTCAAAAGGATAAATTACATTTTAATGTCTGAACTGCCTAAAGATAAAATTACATAACTTGGGATTTGTCAATGTTTCTTGGATATGACACCAGAGGCCCAGGCAACAGAAGTAAAAACAGAGAAATAGGACTTAATAAAAATTTAAAATTTTTGTATATCAAAAGACAGTAAAGACAGTATCAGCATAGTAAAAGGCAGTCCACAAAATGAAAGAATATATTTGCCAACCATATATCTGGTAGGGGATTAATAACCAGAACATATAGAAAACTCCTAAAACTGAATAAAAAACAAACAAACAAACAAAGCCCAATTCAAAAATGGGCAAAAGGCTTGAATAGGCATTTCTCCAAAAAGAAATACGAATGGCCAATAAGCACATGAAAAGATGCTCAATATCACTGATCATCAGGGAAATGCAAATCAAAACTACAATGAGATATCACCTTATACCCATTAGGACAGCTATGATCAACAAAACAAAACAGAAAATAACAAGTGTTGGTAAGGATGTGGAGAAATTGGAAGCTTTATTGTTCCCACCCTATTGATAGGAACGTAAAATGGTTTAGCAGCTATGGAAATAGTATGGTGGTTCCTCAAAAAATCAAAAATGGAATTACCATAGGATCCAGCAATTCCACTTGCCAATATATACACAAAAGAATTGAAAGTAGAATCTCAAAGAAATATTTGCACACCCATGTTTATATCAGCATGATGCACAATAGCTGAAATATATAACCAACCCAAATATACCCTATGGGATGAATGAATAAGCAAAGTATGGTATATACATGTAATAGAATATTATTCAGCCATAATAAGGAAGAAAATACTGACGTGTGCCCCTGATGAGGGTGGGTGATGGGTATTGAGGTGGGAACCTGTTGGGATGAGCACTGGGTATTGTATGGAAACCAATTTGACAATAAATTTCATATTTAAAAAAAAAAAAAGAAAGAAAATACTGACATGTGCTACAACATGGACGAACCTTAAGGATATTATGCTAAGTAAAATAATCCAGTCACAAAAGGATACATACTATAGGATTCCACTTACATGAGAGACCTAGAACAGTCAAAATCCTAGAGGCAGAAAGTAGAAGGTGGTTGCCAGGCGCTGGGGGAGAGGTAGAGAAATGGGAGTAATTTAAAGGGTACAGAGCATGGGTTTTACAAGATGGAAAGGGTTATGGAGATGGATGGTGACGATGGCTGCAGAACATATGAATATACTTCATACTAATAAACTATACACTTACAAATGGTTAAGATGGTAAATATTATGTCTATTTTACCACACACACACACACACACACACACACACACACACACAAAGAAAAATCAGAAAACTACAAAGTCTAGGTATGTGTGTGAATTTCACCATGGTCTATTGACTTCAATAACTCAAGAAATCACCCAGAGGACTTCCTTCAAGATTCACAAGCTGGTGCAAATTATTGCCACTGTGACTCATTGTTAGTGACGGAAGTGTGTCACACCCTCAGGCACGTGGGGGAAGAAAAAAAAAAGCCAAAAACCATTATTTTGTTTCATATACCCAGGTAATATCATTAGGGGAAAAAAAATACGACCGTTTTAACTCTTTCGGCTTTCAAGAAGGAGCCAGGAATAGGATGTACTATTTATTACCCACACAGCAGAAATAGAACGCTAGACTCAATGAGCAACTCCTGCCTCTCGGAACCACACTCTCTAAGCCAAATAAACAGAGGCATCATTCCAAACATTTTCCTGTTTTGTTGTTTCTGCAACTTACTTTCTTCTGGACTAGGAAAGGGAAAACTTTTCCCTTTGTTATTTCTCAAGTTTATTTTTTTCTGGACTGGGAAAAGAAACAAACTGGACCGTAGATCAAATCTGTCATAATGTTTCCCTCACTCTCCCAGTCCTGTTGGAATCATCTATTCCCATTCCTTTCAAGAAAACAGATGTCGTTTTTCTAATTCTACAAGATAATGGACACATGTGCAGAGTGCACAGACAGACAGACACACATGCACCCCATAAGCCAAATCCCACCACCTGATGCAGGTTTCTGGACCCCTGATGTCACCGTTTCCCTGCAAAAGCCCACTATCTCAGTCCACCCTTCCTGCTGCCTTGCCCATAGGCTTCAAAACAATAAAAATTTCTTTAAGAAAAAAAGAAATGAAATGTTTTTAGAAAAGACTCAAGTCCTTTTTTCAGTGTCCCAGAGAAGAAACTATACTTAGTTATTAAACAATCTAGTTTTAACATTTTAAGAAAATGTTTTTGATACCTTTTGCCTTTTTTCCTTTTACCCCCAACCTTACAACACAGAAAAGGATTGACATGGGACTACAGTGAGGTTTATAAATATGAATACACACACACACAGGAAGTAAATGCAGAAAATACAAAGATGTCTGTTGCCTCTTTTTGTCTAAACTCAATAAAAACAAAATCACATTTAGAAAATAAACTTCATCTCTGCTGTCTTTTAAAGCCAAGAAAACCCAAACACAAAAGCAACACAGATAAAAATTTATTTACAAGTGGGTTTTTCTTAAAATAATCACAATACTTGCCTGGGTTAAGAATTCTGAGTTTCTTCTTTTTCAGACGGTCACTTGACATCTCTGTATGTCCTGTTTTAGCTCAGAGTAACTTAAGGAAAATAGCATTTTAAAATGTATTTTTTTAGGGGTACCTGGGTGACTCAAGTTGGTTGAGCGTCCGACTTTGGCTCAGGTCACGATCTCGCAGTTTGTGAGTTCGAGCCCCCACATCGAGCTTGCTGCGGTCAGCCTGACAGCGCAAAGCCTGCTTCAGATCCTCTCTCCCCCCTTTCTGTCCCTCCCCCGCTTGCGCTGTCTCAAAAATAAATATTTTAAAAAATGTACTTTTGTAAAAAACCCTGCATAGTAACTCATCAATATATTATGAACATGAGTATTTGAAATAAACTAAGACAGAAGGAATTTAAATTAGGACGATTAGTATATGAAGCAGTCATACAGAAGGAAAGACCAGGAACAGATTTTCTGATCTTCTATTTGCTTGCCCGTTGCATGAAATCCATCAAATTCTATATGGAAATATTCTGTATGTTCTGATACATCTGCTTGAATATAAGCTCGGTGGTGGGAGTGGAGGTGTTGTGTATTGGGTGTATTCCCAGCACCTAAAATGAGTGGCACAATGTAGTTACTCAATAGTTATTTGTTGAATAAATATCCCTGTGTACCAGGATGATGGGCATTTACCCTGGAAGACTCTACTAGAAGTCAGAGTCAATGACTTTACTATCTTAGGCCAAACTCATTTTCAGATTTTCTAGAAAGTGAAAACTGAGCACGGGTTTTGGTAAATGGCAGGGAGGGGAAGAGAGGGAGGAATGAGGGGCAGGAACAGGATGGAGGAAAGGAGGAGAGGAAGGGACAGTGTAAGAATTCTGTATACTGAAGGGAATCTGAGTTACAAGTGTCTTCTATAAAAAGAAAGAAGATACAGTATCAGGAAGCATATATAGGCACCTCATATAACCACATCCTTACCTTCCCACCTCTATCCTTCACTGCTCTCCACAGGCTTTCCTTCCTCCTCGAGGCCTCTCTTCCTTCTGGTGACTGTCAGTCCTCCTTCCTGGGGCTCCTTTTCCATTATGAATAAGAAAACATTCCTCAGCAATCCTCCCCACCTTCCTCATCTCCAGACTCATTACCTGTTGAGGACACGTCCTTACCACTGAGACATACACGGGGTTAAGCTTGCTTCTCAGACAGCATCTTGCTTGAGTCTCTTCCCTAAATTCTAACACAGTAGGCCTCCAAATCTCTCATTCTATCCTCCAGGACTAGAACTGTCAACAAACCAATCTTCTACTCACCTATTCTACGGAAGTCATATGGATCCTGTTTGGGCTGCTAATTTAAAGAGGATATTTACATCTTTTTTCAACGTTTTTTATTTATTTTTGGGACAGAGAGAGACAGAGCATGAACGGGGGAGGGGCAGAGAGAGAGGGAGACACAGAATCGGAAACAGGCTCCAGGCTCCGAGCCATCAGCCCAGAGCCTGACGCGGGGCTCGAACTCACGGACCGCGAGATCGTGACCTGGCTGAAGTCGGACGCTTAACCGACTGTGCCACCCAGGCGCCCCAGAGGTTATTTACATCTTACAGGAAATGTTCAAAGCTGGATACAATCTAAGTAACCTTCCTATTTTATACAGGAAGCAAACTTAACTGCAAAAAAACAAATGTTTTAGATAAATTAATATACTTTTTGTGCTTGGTAATGATATACATGAAGCTGTTGTCATGCAATAATAAGGTAAAATGTGATTACTATCTCAGCAATCTACAAAATTTAGAATTAAGTGTTACTGAATAGAATCATAGGTTTTAAACACTGCTGAGAATTTCAGAATTTTTTTTCCTAGGCCAGAACTCATAGTGTGAGGCTATCATGTTCCTCTTTTCTATAATTAAGAAATGCGTCAATGAATTTTAAAAGTAAATTTGCTAAATAATCCAGCATTATCTCTCTCCACAAGATGATATTAGTCTTTAAGCCCACTCTATTGTGCAATAAGACATGACTCAATGTGTTCATTCATTTTTCTTCTGTTTGTCCACTGCTGTATCCCAAACACTCAGACCACTGCCTATCAGTTAAGTGGATGAGTAAACAGATATGTACTTCCTATGTGCCAGGTACGATGCTGGCCTCAGGAATGCAGCAGTAAACATGAAAACTTTCATGAAAACTGCAGGGTAGAAGATACATTGAACAAAAATCATGTAATTATTTAATGACAATTATGATAAAATCAATAAAGGAAAATTACATCTGAAAATAGCCTCTAACATTGCCTAAGATGAGAAGGCAAAGACGTCTGAGGAACAGATATTTAAGTGAGCACCTAAACAAGGGATTTAGCAAAGGGAAGGGTGAAAAGGACGACTACTACACTTAGATGAAATGGCATGTGTGAAGATGCTGAAGAAGCGAGGGGCGTATTGCCTTCCAAGAACTGAAAGGAGATCAGTGGGAAAGATGGGGCTGGAGTCAAAGGCAGAGCTCAGATAATGCAGGGCCTTGTAGACTTAAACATTTTGGACTTCACACCAAAAGCAATAGGAACTAAGGAGTGACAATCATATCTGTATTTAAAAAATTATCACCCTGGCCACTGCGTGGAGAATGGTTTGGAGGGAAAACAGAGGGAGGCAGGAAACCAATTAGGGGGTGAGAATAGAACTTACAGGTGGGAGGTGATGCTGGCTTTGACTAGGGAATTTACAGTCGGGACGGAAAAGCAGGTGGATTCAAGATCTCCGTAGCACGTATGCTACCGACTAGGGTGACTGATTTGAGTGCGGGAAATGAAAGACAGAGAAACTCCAAGGTGGCTCCAGGCTCCTTTTATTAAGAACAGTGCAGGCCAGATTGTGGGAGAATGGGAAATCCAAAGTTTCGCTTGGGATATGTTCGAGACAGGATGTCCGTATCAGCCAAATGATAGTGGAGCTCATTAGCAAACTAGGGTAGAGATATAAATTTGGCCTTGGGGTGCAGTCAGTTAAGTGCTCGACTATTGGTTTCGGCTCAGGTCACGATCCCAGGGTTGTGGGATGGAGCGCACACTGAGCATAAAGACTGCTTGGGATTCTCTCTCTCTCGTTCAAAAATTTTTTTTAATTTATATTTGGCAGCCTTTGGCCAGTAAATAGCAGTTGAAGCCATGAAAATAGAAGAGACTGCCCTGAGGGGCAAAGTGGAGTGAGAAGAGAAAATGGTCTAGGACTGAGTCCTAAAGAAGTCCCAGTGTTTAAAGTGCACAAAGACGAGCCAACGGAGAAGAAAGAAAAGGCTAGAAGGCTAATAAGACAGCAAACAGAGCATAATAACATGAAAACTAAGGGAAGACATGGTTTCCAGGAGGGAGAAGGGCACCTGGCTGGCTTAGCATGTGGAGCATGTGACTCTTGATCTCAGGGTTGTGAGTTCAAGCCCCATGTTGTGTGTGGGGGCTATGTGTGTTAAAAAAAAGAAAAAAAAAAAATCAGAGATGCTCCTAATTCCTTCAGCTGATTTGATTTTCTTTATTTGAGCCCCTAAAGCATTTTGACCATACCTCTAATCCTGCTTTTTACTACAATTCTGCTTTATGCTATTTTATTCCCCTACTAAAATATAAAACCCCAGAGTAAAGAGTGATGGCTTAGCCACCTCTATCCCTAAAAGCACCTACAACAGTTCTTTGCAAAAGGTAACATATAGACATTTTTACAATTATGAAGTACACAAAATGGCTCATTTAAAAATTTAGTTGTTTCAAGATCAAGTCTCCATATACTGTATAATCAAGAAATACTAAAGACTGAGAAATTAAATTAAAAGACAGCAAGAGTCACAGTCAACAAAATCTGTTAAAATAAATCTAGTCCTGGGACGCCTGGGTGGCTCAGTCGGTTAAGGGTCCGACTTCAGCTGAGGTCACGATCTCGCGGTCCATGAGTTCGAGCCCCGCGTTGGGCTCTGGGCTGATGGCTCAGAGCCTGGAGCCTGCTTCAGATTCTGTGTCTCCCTCTCTCTCTCTGCCCCTCCCCCGTTCATGCTCTGTCTCTCTCTGTCTCAAAAATAAATAAACGTTAAAAAAATTTTTTTTTAAATAAATCTAGTCCTATCATGAAGGGCAGATATTTTTTTATCATCCTCCTGCCTCAGAAACTAAAGAATGGTGACTCAGAAAACAAATTCCATGGCACGACAATATGAAAATCAATACTAAATAAACATCATCATCTATCTTACTCAGTGATTTAGCTCAGTATGGAATCAGATACCTTTCAGTCATCCGAGAAGACATACGGAACTTTCTGGACATCTGCTGCTGTTATCAGAGTCCTATGGCTTAATATAGTTAGATAGTTAATATAGTTATCATTATATAATTTAATTTACTTACCAGTTTTAACTAATAAAATAGTTATTTTAGACATCAGATCTTCCATACATGAAAAAAATTTAAAAATCAGTAATTGCCAAGTTAAAGAAATCCCACCAGGAAAGGACTAAAAATGCAGGCAGCATTCATCTTCAGACAATTTACCCAAAAAATACCCAATTCTGGAGGGTAACACTAACTCTTTTAATATCTTTTAAAATATTAAACCTCTATTTCAAAATGGACATGGTACTTCATATACACTCACTTTTCATAATTCTTTCCTCAACTCAATGTTTCAGCCAAAACTTCAAGCATTTGAAATTGTTGAACAGTAATTTCAGCTGACCCACCAAGAGAACACAAGTAGATGTCTGTTAATTTTATGTGTCAACCTGACTGGCCAGGGGTGCCCAGATTACATGTTATATCTAGGTGTGTCTGAGAGGATGCTTCTGGACAGGATTAGCATTTGCATCACTGGGCTGGGAAAATTTCCCTGCCCAATGTGGGTGGGCATCTTTTGGTCTGCTGAGAACCTGAATAAAATAAAGGGAGATGAAGAAGCAATTGATCCCTTTTTTCCTGCCTCACTGCTGAGCATCTCATATTCTCCTGCCCTCATACTGGGATTCATACCATTGATTCCACTGGTTCCCAAGCCTTCAGGTTCAGACTGAATTATGCTGTTGGCCTTTTTGGGTCTCCAGCCTGTATGACAGATCGTGGGATTTCTTAGCTTCCATAATACATGAGCCAACTTCTCATAATTAAAAAAATATATATTTTTAAAAATGTATATATACACCTTGTTGGCTCTGTTTCTCTGAAAAAACCCTAATACAGTATACAGAGAGATATTTCATCTGGTACTTCCCTCAATATACCCCATCAAATACCAAAAGGAAATAACGTATCCTTTGAAATACTGCCGTCATGATATAAAATAGTGAAATTTACTGAAAATTTCTAAAATCCTTCAAAAATAAACAATTATTTTATTAAACAAACAGTAACAATTTGGGGGGAAATTTTGGGAAATATGGTTTCAGTACAATAGTATCAGAAATTCACATAACTATATTTAAGCAGAAGTTCACTTTAGCTTATTTTCAGCTCACAATTACATATGTTCAAAATGCCATTGGTTTCTTCTTAACGGTCTGGTAAATGCTGGAACTGATATACTTCAGTGATAATTTCCCTAGGAGGTCTGCTAAAAGAAAAAGTCATGCAAAACCAAATGAAAGCTGAATGTTGTATTTTGACATGGGCTGTAGCTACCTAATTGTATCAATCTGAAAGCTTATACATAAATAAGCACAGAGTTAGGGATTAGCATTGTATAAACTATCAGCTATCAGTGTGAACCCTTCCATGGCTTTCTCTGGTCATCTAGCACCATTTTGATTCCCTTGTCCTTGTGATAAGTGGGTAAAGGTCAAGAAATACCCGAGTAAAAACAAAGACAAGTGATTTTTGCTTACTATCTCATGTTTTTATTACCAGCTAATGTTTTTTCTCATAATTTGAGTAGCTATTAACAAAAAAGTGTGTTTCTTTTCATATTTCATGTAAAGCTTCAAAGACAACCAGAATATCATCTGTATTCGGTACCTCTCGCACCAGAAAAAGGCTTAACTAAAACTAATTAAAATATTTGGGAACTTAGTTGTGTCAATACTACTCTAACTGAAAGGTCTTTTAAGTGAAAAGATTTTTTTTAAATTTTTTTTATTTACCTATGATTCTAAGACATGCAAGAAACCAAAAAAATCACACTTTCTCTGAAATTATACATGGTATACGTATTGCAAAAACATTAAACATTAAATAATTTAAATTGAGTTAAATACATGACTACATATAACAAATTTAGGAATTGGAAGCATTAATAGAACACAAAAAACTGCTCAAATTAAAGTCTAGATTAAAAAAAAAACCAATAAAGTCTGTTATTTATTGTCCAAAAGCCAAAATACCTATTTGGTGGCTATTAAAATAGGTGTATTTGCAGAGGATTTTTAAGGCAGTGAGGCTACTCTGTATGATACTACAGTGGTGACTATACGACCTTCTGCACTTGTCAAAACTCACAGAACGGACAATACCAGGAGCGAACCCTAAATTTGGGTGATAACACTATGCCAATGTAGGTTCACTGATTTTAGCAAATGTATCATTCTGGTGGGCTATGTTGATGATGAGCAAGGTGTGTGTATGTGGGGGTCAGGGGTACCTGGGAACTCTCTGTACCTTCCTGTCAATTTTGCAGTGAACCTAAAACTGCTCTAAAAAAATAAAGTCATTTGTCTCAAAGATGTAAAACACTACAGTCAAGGTGATTTCTCTTGAAAGTTCACCTGAGTACTGACCAATATTTCATTGTTCACAAATCTCAGAAAATTATTTCCAAATGCACACTGTCAACACCACCAGTATAACATAAACTCTAGGGAATAGAAGCAAAGAACATGTAAATTAGGCATATTTTGTAGCTTGTGGAGATGATACCTAGGAAAAAAGGAATTAAGGGTTTACTTGAGAAAATCTTAATGAGACATACAGAACATAAAAACTAGAATGAAGAGGGTATTCTAAAGCTATACCAAAGTATCTTCTGGTCTAAAATATCACCATCTACCTCCTGGCATGTGTGCACAAGGTAAGAGAGAAAGAAAAATGGAAGACCATGACCACAGAGCAGTTGGTCTACTCATTAGCAAAACTAAAGTCAGACTTGCCAAGATCAAGGAAGGCATTATCTGTTTCTCCAAGCAGCTATTCTTTTGGGGCATAGTTTGCATAGCTGACTAACCTGAAATTAGGCCCACATACTGACTTCTAGTGAGTTCCTGAGAGAAACTGCAATAGAAAATATGTGCTATATAATGCTATCACGTACAGTTTCTTAAAAAACATGGGAAAATAGCACTGTGGATTATAGGACGAGTAGTTCATATATATATCTCTATATCTCTATATCTATAGAGATATATATAAACACTAAAAAAAGGGAAATAATTATCATAAAATACTGAACTTGCTAATTAAGCTCATTTAGTTCTGCTAATTAGGAGGAGCTATATGGAGGATAATCTTATTCCAACTCCAATTAAAACAAAAGGCAAAATATTTGAGGGAGGAAAACACAGCAAAATGTGTACACACAAGGTTTCCAATTAAACTTCAACCTTCTGGTGTTTTCGTTTATTCTTGCCAAAACATAGCGTTCTATATTTGAAGTTTCTCGGAGATAAATAATTTATACAGTGGCAATGTGACGCCTTATGGGTAAGAAGTAAGAAACCTAGGGCACAACTCTTCCCCGAATACCTAAGAGCTGAAGTGGTTCGATGATTCATAGTTGTTTTCTGAGAGAAGAGAGGTAGCAAGAGGTAAGCAGTGGAGTCAAGATCTAATCAAGAATGACTGGCACTGAAACAGTCAGTAGTAAAGTCTTCTACGTGTCTAACAGTACTAACAGAGACTTGATATACTAGATTTTAAATATCTAGGGAAAGCTTTCAAAAAACCCGTAAATGTAAGATAGCAATCACCACCTATGGTTGAAATTCTCATTGATTTTATAATTTATTTAGTTGTCCCAGAAATACTACTCTTTATTTCACTGTCTATTTTGGCATAGTTTTAAAACATCCCCTCTATTTTGGATATCAGATATAAGTCATCCCATTTTCTTTAATCAAATTTAATTTTCTATAAGATCCATTACACATTACAATTATGACCTCCATAAATAAATTGACAAATGTATTGATTTGTCTCTTTTCATTGGTAGCAAATTGAAATCCTAAGTCTTCTAAAAGAATGTCAAATTCTTCATCAAATTAATGTGTGAAGTCTTCAAGATGGATTTAATCTGTGCCACTTGATAACAACCTTTTCTGGATTTGTAATGGTTTCTTTCCACTGATTCACTGCTTCAGTGTTATTACTGTCTTCGCTTATCCAAATCTAGAAAGGAACAGCACAACCATTTAACAGAGTCTGAATTCAAACTGCTAAGAACTCTTATGGATGAAAGACGAGTGGAAGTTTGGTTCACGTACTTTCAATTAAACATCTTTCCATTTTTCCAAAATTTTGTTTGATTTCTATTTGAAACGTAAATGTTAAAATACTTAACCTAGTCACCCTGCAGACTGTTTTATATGAATCAATCCAATTTAAAAATTCAACATGAAAGATTATAAAAATCATTTCTCCCAAAACAGTAATTAGTATCTTTTGTTATTCAATAAGCCTAGGAGCTCAACTTACAATTGATCCTGATCATTTGAAACACTTCTGTGAGGATTAACGGAGACTAATCATGATTTAAGTTAGATTGGTAAGAAATGTCCATTTTAAGCACCTTTTACATTAGATAAAGCTGTGATTTTAATTGAAATCTAAACTAACTTTAGGTAATAGACATGAATGAATTTGAGAAAATTGCAAAGCATTATGCAAATGTAAGACATCACACTGGTTACATACCACAGAGGCAAGGTGGGCAAGGAACCCAAAGCCTGAATTCTCACCTCAGCTTTAGCACTACCAAGTGCTGCTACTTTGGAATTAACTTCTGTGAGACGGAGTTTCTAATTCTTTTAAATAAAGAAACTGGAGCAGACCACTGATTTTCAACCTTTCCCCCTTAATTTCCTGATCTGAAGAACTTTACCTTCATATAAAATCTTACAAAGAACCTTAATATATGATATGAATCAGATAATGCCAGCATGCTCTGGCTGATGTAAGGGTGGGGAGACCTTGAGTCCACATTTGGCTACCCCATCATGATGGCTACTAAGGACACCAGAGAAGCCAGAGGGAACAGATGGACAGCCAGAACCCTTCCAGAATTATTATTCTTAACTGGACTCTCAACCAAGAAAATGGAATCACCAAAAACGTTATGCTGAAAATCACCTGAAATCTCCCATTCCATTCCTACATGATCGCTGAGGCTTAGTGAGATAGGAAGCCTTAACTGAATCAACTTCATGGGCCTCACGGCTTTGAAAAGTATGCTACCTATATGAGTTTTTGAGTCCAAACTCTTTCCCAAATAGGAATAAATGAAGAACAACAAAACTTTAATTTTTTAAATAAATGTTTTAGGTAAAACACATGAAGAAGTGGGTCAAAAAGTTATTATCAATCTTTGAAAATTCACATATAATTTAAGGATTTCACATAGGCTGCTAATAACATCTTGTTATCAAGCAGACAGAAGCCTTTAAACCAGTAATGTAGATTTTGGAATTTAAATTCAAGCCAAACAATCATAATTAAGATAAAAGATAATGAGCTACTTTTGGAAACTACAAAGGAAACAAGTCCCTATAGGATTGGCAAGTAAGCAAGTGTTCTGTTGTCTTACACAGATGACTAAAAATTTTTAAATAGATTAATCTAGACACCAATACTAACTATCTAAATACCACCACAACCACTGCTAACACTAATGTTTTCAAATTCAAATCTAACATTCAAATTTCAAATTCAAATCTAACATTATTCAGTTAATAGCATACAGAGTTAAACATTAAATCGAACAGGACACAGAAAGAAGAAAGTTGGATATCTCCAGCCTTACAAAATTTGATTTAAATATTTAGCGTCAAACTCAACAGTACTGAAAAACTGACCTTTCTTATAGTGTTTACAGCTGAGAAGCTCAGAAATAGACTTATTTCAAGATAAGAAGCCTGATTGCTCAGAAATTCCAACTATTTGTATTAAAGCAAAGTGTGACAAGATTTCATTTTTGTGGCAACATTAAATTTTATGATGCTGAAGAATTTTACTCTATTCAACTTCAATTTTATCCCGTATTCCCTTTGATGACTAACTGCTTTGAGCATACAAAAGTGCAAGCAAAGAATTCAAGATAAAAAATCCCTACTAACCTGCCCCACAAAGTGTCGTCTTCTTACAGAGCTCCGACTGTAAAGCTTAATGAGAAAAATAATTTCTTTTTCATTCTGTCTGAGTGGAAAAATCATAGTTTCTCCCCACTTTACTCTGCCACTGGAGGCCTTCAGTAAGCGTGTCTTCTTCTTATAAATCAACTCTCCTGAACTAAACATTGCCACCTTCACAAAAAAACCTAAACAATAAGAAATTTTGATATGTAAAATTTTATTTTAAATGTCATAAAAGATACATATCTATATGTTATATTTGGTGTGAAAATACAGATAAGCCGCTTCTCAAGATCTGACGAAAAAAAAAAAAGATCTGACGAGCTCTTGGCATAACGGAAAACATCTCTAGTAAACTTTATAGTTCTCATCACGCTTTACAAAAAACTACAGCAACCTCCAATGAATCTAATCTTTCTCTACCTGAATGCCATTAAAGACTGGAAACTGGAGGCATACATGACAGTCAGCAATAGGGCAGCACACACTGAAAAGTATTATACAAAAGAGAGGGGCCAACTCTTTGGACAGCTGGAGGAATTTAGTTCACGGTTTTACACAGATAAAATTCTTTGCTCGAGACTCCTGAGGTTAAACACACACCCACTAGAGAAAATTTACTCTTTAAATAAATGGAGATAGAGAGCTTCCAGTAATGGCAGAATAGTTGTAGAAACTAACCTTCCCATAGATTAAAATTATAAATTCTGGGGAAAAAAATATAAAAAACAAGTGCACAAGCCATTAAAGTTTGACCAAAAGCAGGAAGAAATTGGAGGAGAGTCAGCTTTTACAGATGGGAACTGCACTGGGTAAAATTCAGGTTTATATAACTTTTCCCCTAAGCATACTCCCCCGTCTCCCCCGTCTCACTGACACGTGGTCCCTACAGCTCAGGCAGAGAGGGCAGTCTGACTAGTTTGAGTAGTCATGGGATACAGCTGAGGTGGCCAGGGCAGCAAGAGAGTGAGGAGGGAACTTCCAGAAAAAAGGGAGCTGCCAAGTGAGGACCTAGACGGACCATCAGATTTCCAACATGGAGATTATGATAATCCTGATAGCAGTTTTGATCAAAGAAAGACCCTATTAATGTCATAAATAAATTCCATCTGTGGATTTCTACTGATGTCCTTATTTCCTAGAAAATTAACCCTATGTAGCCCTGGTAATTTATTCTTTTAATACCACATTAGATTTTACTTGCTTATTTTTATTTTATGATTTTTCCATCTATCTACATAAGTGGTAACAGTCTATAGCTATTTTTTGTGTGCACTATCCTTTCTGTTTTGATATTGAGAATATGCTAACCTCATAAAGTTACTTTTTCCATCGTTTCTCATGCTTTGGAACAGCTTATATAAAATAGGAATTAAATGTTCCCTGAAAGTTTGGTGGAATCCACCAGTAAAATCATCTTGGCCTGGTGCTTTTATTAGAGGAAATTCTTTAACTACCTACACATGGTTATCATTTTATTCAGATGCTCTCCCTCTTTTGCAGTGAATTTCAACAATTTTCTTCTCCAAAAATCAATTATTTTACAGAGATGTTCAAATGAATTGATATAGTTATAAATGGCGTTGTCTTATTTATTATTGAACCACCTTCAAATTTGAAATGTTATCTTCTTCCTTGTGCCTGTTTTCTTTATTTTTTGCTCGATCCAATTTACTGTAGGTTTGTCTATTTTACTGACCTTTTCAAAGAAAAAGTTTTTGGCTTTATTGATTATGTCTTTTGCTGTTGTCTCCGTATCTATCAACTTTGGCTTTACCTTTAATTCCTTACCTCTACTTTCCTTTGTATTTGCTGTTTTTTTCTTAACTTCCTGAGCTGAATGGTCGCGTGCGTTTATTTTCAGACATCCACTGCTTTTTGCCCACCTGCAGGGATCTTCTCTTCTTGTAGCCGAATGAAGGAGCACTTTTACCCCACTCTTAGCCCTTAGGGAGGACTGACTTCACACCTCCAGCTCTAGGAACAGCCATATAAACCAGGCCTACGCAACCAAAACATCAGAGCCCCTTCTGGTGCCCAAAGGCACAGGGAAGGAAAAGTGTTTCAAGGTTTATGTATGATATTTTCTGGGGGTTTTTTGAATTAAGTTTCTAGTTAACAGAATACTCAACAATGGGCATAGACCTAGAGAAAAGATAAATTATCTAGGCTGGTGAAATATATCTGACAGTCCTCTGGACACTCAACCTATATAAACTAATGACCCAAATAAGGAATAGCATCAAATGGATAAAAATCTAAGAGACTATGGAGTAGAGTAGACACATGGCTAAAATCTGAAATCCAATAAAGTAATTTTAAGTTAAAAGGTAAGTATTTAAGTTAAATAACAAAAGTATGATTTTAATTTCCATTGTTAAGAAATATAGGAAAAACTAGCTTTGACTAATATTTTCTGAAGATTTCACTTTGAACCACAGATATACTTACTCAAAGTGAGAGGTGATGAACAGCTTGGAAGGTACTGTGCCTCGAGAATCTGTAACTGAATTCTGCTATTTACTGCTTGAAAACAAGTCCCCAATTCAAGTTCTGCATGGCAAACCTAGGTATCAAAAAAGTGCCATTTGATAATTAAGAATAAAGCTTTGGAGATATTTCAAAAATTCAAAAGCAAAGAGGTACAATTTTAAGTTTTGAAAGCGATGCTTTTTATTGACACACAAAATTATGATAGAAAATATGGTTAGGATAAATGCATGGATTCTGTAAATATGAGGTACTCACTTTCACGGATTCTGAAAAGCCAAGTTAAACCTACATACTTGATCCTTCAAAACCAGGGAGGCCAAAAGATATTTCAAATTGAAAACAAATGAAATTCTTCAGCAGTTTTTGTAAAGAAAATGTCCATGAAATAAACACCAAAAAAGGCCACTTTCAAAACACTTAGTCATTTGAATTGTTTTTAAAAATACATAAACTATAATGAAAAGCTTCATATATGAGAATCACCATTATTTTTTCTGACTATAGACACAGCAGTAGATGCTACCCAGATTAGAAGATTTGAAGACAAAGGATTACTACAAGGAATAAATGTGTAGGTTAAGAGCTGAATTACCATGCTGAATGAGAGCCAGCCAAGAAAGTTGGCAAAAAGGAAGCTAATGAAAGAGACGGAGGCAGTAAATAATAAGGAAAAGGTCAAAGAAAACCTGAGGCAAACAATGAAATGAAGGAGACTCAGAGGGGAAAAAGTTAAAATGTGCTCTTCTGTAGCACTGACTAAAGAAGAAAGTTAGTAATCCGTGAGATGGAACACAAGCCAGCCTACTTATGTGGATTTCAAGGTCCTTGGAGTAAAAAATCAAGGAGAGAAACATAAAGTCATCCAAACAGAAAAATACTACTGTTCACATGTTGAGAAGAAAGAACATCAGGTTAACAGACCTCCCTGGGGCCCAGCACAGACAGGCACAAAAATCTTTGTGAGTATGGATTCCAACAAAGCTACAGAATGGCTGAATGACACTTGATGAAGAGATTTGTATTTGATAATTACCGAGTATTCCCCAACCATCAGCACATAACTCACTGAAAAAGAACCTTTCCATGTATCTGCCATCGACTGAATCATGGGCGTTTCCTTCAAAACAGGATTCGGCATTTTAAAATTGCTCATGCCAGGATTAAAAAGATCTGTACGTGTGTCTACACACACACACACACACACACACACACACACACACACACACACACACACAGTGGAATATTACTCAGCCATAAAAAAGAATGAGATCTTGCCATGTGCTACAACGTGGATGGACCCAGAGGGTATCATGCTTAGTGAAATAAGATACAGACAAATATTGTATGATGATACTCATATGTGGAATCTAAAAAACAAAACAAACAAACAGACTTTCACATACAGAGAACCAACTGGTGGTTGCCAGGAGGGAGGTGAGTGAGGGGATGGGTGAAGTAGATAAAGGGGATTAAGAGGTACAAACTTCCAGTTATAAAATAAAGAAGTCATGGAGATGAAAAGTATAGCATAGGGAATATAGTCAGGAATACTATAATAGCACTGCATGTGACAGATGGTAACTACACTTACTGTGGTAAACACAGAGTAATGTACAGAATCACTGAATCATTATGGTGTATACCTGAAGCTAATGTAACACTGTATGCCAATTATACCTGGATTTAAGAGGGTTTCTGGGGGTGGGGGAGAGGGGAAAGTGGGTGATGGGCATTGAGGAGGGTACCTATTGGGATGAGCACTGGGTGTGGTATGGAACCAATTTGACAATAAATTATATTTAATAAATAAATAAATAAAAATTTTAAAATTAAATTGGTCATGACATAAATCGAGAGCGAGGCAGTGAAAAGTGAACCACTTTAAAGTATAAACTCAACTGTCAAGGTTAGACTCCCCCTTGAAAAGTCTAAAATGATGATCAAACTTGTCTATTTTGGCAACAAATGCTGAATTCTAATAAAAAAGTGAAAGTACTATTTTTGCTTTTGTAATCAGAGTTTAAGAATGGATTAATAAATCTTTTTTGGTAGCCATATATAAAACGGAGCTCTTTCTTATTTAAAAAAATGCTGCTGTTCTTGGCATTTAAAAAAATAGATTAAATACAGTTACTTGGGGTGCTCGGTGGCTCGGTCGGTTGAGAGCACGACTCCGGAGTTTGGCCCAGGTCGTGATCTTCCAACTGTGAGATGGAGCCCCATGTCAGACTCTGTGCTGACAGTGCAGAGCCTGCTTGGGACTCTCCCTCTCCCTCTCTCGCTGCCCCTCCCCTGCTGGTGCTCTCTCAAAATAAATAAATAAACATTAAAAAAACAACAACAGCTATTTATTATTTACAAAACACCAAGGAAACTATGGGTAAAATTTTTTTGTTACTATGGTTCTGTGTCCACAATGTAACAACACTTATGAAAACACCTAAAGGTGGCAAAACTTCCCTTAGTGTTACACACTTGTAGAGCTCACTCTCACAAAACAAAGCAGCACTTGGCAAAGGTTTGCTATTTCTAATTTGCCAGTGTCATTTCTGAATTCAACTTATTTATTATGTTCCAGGATATTAATTCAGATCGTGAAAAACTATTCAAAGTGGTTTTCAATGTCCCTATAACCAAAAAATTAAAATTCCAATCAGGGCACCTGGGTGGCTCAGTCAGTTAAGTGTCCAACTCTTGACTTCGGCTCAGGTCGTGATCTCAGTTTGTGGGACTGAGGATGGCGTCAGGCTCTGAGCTGACAGCACAGGACTTGCTTAGAATTCTCTCTGTCGCTCTCTCTCTGTGCCTCTCCCCAGCTCGTGCACACTGTGCATGCTCTCTCTCTCCCAAAATAAATAAACTTTTAAAAAATAATAAAATAAAATTCCAATCAATTAGCATGTATAAAGTGCATTTTTAATGGGCACAAAACCATGGAAGATACGTGATCTCTAATCTTGCAACATGGATCCTTTTTTAAAGAAAAGAAAACTTTCCAAGCCTTCCTTGAATCGTTGTTGAAAGTGAAAAGCATAGTTAGAGAAAACCATGATCTGGTGATCTCTGAGAATATCTTCTTGGGGGGAAGTGACATATGGTAGAGCTGGTCCTGGAATCAATGCTTCTGTTCGAATCCTGGCTCGCCAACTACTGGCTGGAGGAAATCATGCAAGTGCTTTCGTGTGTCGGTGCCCTCAGTAGGGATACCGAGAGCAGAAAGCTCATAGATTTGAGTGTGAGCATTAAATCACCTAACACCACATCAGTTGTATGTAAGGCTCTGTAAATAAAAATCTCATCTTTTCCACATTATTCAACACAGAGACTTGGGTTCTCAAATAAATACTTACGTTACTATTTGTCAGGGTCAAGAACTCTCTACTAAGACGTTAGCTCTACATGAAAGTTCTGCTGTGTGTGGTGGCATAATTGTCACCGTGGAGGATGGGTGTGAAAGTCCGGCTCTGTCAACTAGAATATCAATTTTCCTCCTCGACACAGGAAACAAAGCATACTATTTTTGCATTGGCCAATAATCTGAAACATTCACACTAATATAAACCCACTGGTCCAATATAGCCCCTAAGTTCTTCTTTCAGGCCATCAATCTTTTTGTACCCCTAGGACCTAACACACAACAGATACACAATTGTTGCAAGACCTCTAAAACATGAAGTAATTTGGTAGAAACTTAGCCAAAATCATTCATTCAGATTCTCCAAGGCAGATAAGATTATAACAACTCAATTCTCCAGAAAATACCTTTGCTGAGTTATCTTCTGATATACTCTATTCGTCTTTAAAGTTTTAGTAAATGAATTATCCATTTGAATAATATATTTTGTGCCTTCTGTAAACTATGGTTGCAGCTTAAGGTCTACCAAACCTAGTTTCAAAGATGCAAGTGACAAACTCCTTGTCACAGTTACAATGCAAATTTCCTACATTTAAACAGAATATAAAAATAATCTAATATAGCATGCTTCCATTTAATCATTTATTCTTTCATTCCTACCTACGTACCAACGGTCAATGCCAAGAATATAATTAGGCCCTTGCTAAGAACACAGTAAAACATAAAGAAAACGGATGGAAGCTTGAGCCTTGTTTTGTTTAGACCAAGTAACTGAATTCTAAGTTGTAATAAATACCGTACAGAGAACACATTGGAGATGGAGACAGAAAATAATAGACAAGAAAGATCTATCTAAAAATTTCACTTCTTGATCAGTTATAGAAATCCTTTTTTATTTTTTAATCTCTACTTTGATTCCCTTCTAATTCGCTGGTTCTCAAGCCAGAGTGCAGAGTAGAATCACCTGGGAAGCTTCTAAAAACTACAGATGCTTCTTCATCAAAATAAAAAGCTTCTGCACAGTGAAGGAAACAATAAGCAAAATTAAAAGGCAACTGACAGAATGGGAGAAGATACTTGCAAATGACGTTATCAGATAAAGAGTTAGTATCCAAAATTTATACAGAACTCACCAAACTCAACACCCCCCCCAAAAAAAATAATCCAGTGAAGAAATGGGCAAAAGACATGAATAGACACTTCTCCATAGAAGACATCCAGATGGCCAAGCGACACATGAAAAAACACTCAACATCACTCATCATCAGGGAAATACAAATCAAAACCACAACGAGATACTACCTCACACCTGTCAGAATGGCTAACATTAACAACTCAGGCAACAACAGATGTTGGTGAGGATGCGGAGAAAGAGGATCTCTTTTGCGCTGCTGGTGGGAAGGCAAACTGGTGCAGCCACTCTAGAAAACAGTATGGAGGTTCCTCAAAAAATTAAAAATAGAACTACCCTATGACCCAGCAATTGCACTACTAGGTATTTATCCAAGAGATACAGGTATGTGTTTTGAAGGGACACACGCACCCCAATGTTTATAGCAGCACCATCAACAATAGCCAAAGTATGAAAAGAGTCTAAATGTCCATCGATGGATGAATGGATAAGGAAGATGTGGGATACAAACACAATGGAGTATTACTCGGCAATCAAGAAGAATGAAATCTTTCCCTTTGCAACTATGTGGATGGAACTAGAGGGTATTATGCTAAGCAAAATTATTCAGAGAAAGACAAATATCATATGACTTCACTTACATGAGGACTTTAAGATATAAAACAGATGAACATAGGGAAGCAAAAATAACATAAACACAGGGAGGGGGACAAAACAAGAGACTCTTAAATACAGAGAACAAACAGAGGGTTGCTAGAGGGGTTATGGGAGGGGGGATGGGCTAAATGGGTAAGAGGCATTAAGGAATCTACTCATGAACACACTGTTGCATTCTATGCTAACTTGGATGTAAATTATAAAAAATAAATAAATTATAGAAAAAAAAACTATAGATGATTCTGGCCTCCCACCTCCCATCTCCCCCCACCCTCTCCACCCCCCACCAAATTCTGATTTAATGTGTAGCCAGGATAAGAACCACTTTAAGTCACATTAAATATTTTTGAAGGCAGGTAAAATATAAATCCTATATAAATTTAAAATTACATACAGGCTTGACCTTATAAAAGCTTATAAAGATTTAAAGATTAAAAAATTTCTATAACTGTTATCCTGACATAGAAACTATATAAGTAAATTATTAGGGACTTCTAAACAATTTTAAGATAGTGTTCAGCTGGCTAGTTGAGAGAAACAAATTATCAGGTCTCAAAAATCAATCAGCACTACAGATAATCAAGTTCTTTACAAAAACAGACAAACTAGCTGTTAAGAACCTCCATTCTACCCAATT
Organism: Puma concolor; assembly: GCF_028749965.1. Taxonomy (NCBI): domain Eukaryota; kingdom Metazoa; phylum Chordata; class Mammalia; order Carnivora; family Felidae; genus Puma; species Puma concolor. The sequence goes on along the minus strand of NC_141672.1, from coordinate 13,436,259 downwards.
TATGGATAGATATTGAGCTTGCTCATGATTAAAATCACTTTCCTAATCTCTTTTAAGGCACTCTTTTTTTTTTTTTTTTTTTTTAAGTAGGCTTCACACCCAGCCTGGAGTCCAGTGCTGGGCTCAAACTCATGACCTGAGATCAAGACCTGAGTTGAGATCAAGAGTCAGATGCTTAACCAACTGAGCCACCCAGGTGCCCCAACAGAATTTTTTTTTTTTAAGGCAATCTTGTTTGAATTTGGAATTTATGATTCCCAACTTTCTTTCTTGCTCTTCCTAAATTATCAGCTATAAAAGAAATTTTTAAAAACTTAATAAAATGATTCCTAACTTCAGGATTATTTTCCTGAAGTATAAAATATGAAACATTAATAAAAATGTCCTAGGAGAAGGTAACCCTAAGGTTATTTTTCAATGGAGAAAGCAAAGGGTCTCTGTTAACCTTTTATCACTTATGTAAAAAGCCTTATTAGGGGCGCCTGGGTGGCGCAGTCGGTTAAGCGTCCGACTTCAGCCAGGTCACGATCTCGCGGTCCGTGAGTTCGAGCCCCGCGTCGGGCTCTGGGCTGATGGCTCAGAGCCTGGAGCCTGTTTCCGATTCTGTGTCTCCCTCTCTCTCTGCCCCTCCCCCGTTCATGCTCTGTCTCTCTCTGTCCCAAAAATAAATAAAAAACATTTGAAAAAAAAAAAATTAAAAAAAAAAAGCCTTATTAAACAATGACATCATTATTATTACTATTATTATTGCTTCTTGAGAGCCTTCCCGATCCTCTAATATATTCTAGAGTGTTCAAGTTATACTCCAACAGAAGGTCATCCACAAAATAATTCTTAAAGTATAAAACACTTTTATAGTGATACTACTATCACTTACAGAAATTTTTGAAGGTGGCGTTATATCCAAAGAGTAATCCATCTCCTGTGTGCTAAGAGCTCTGAGTGACAGTGAGCATTCTCCAATGGTTTTCTTCCTGGGTGTCTGGGTTTGAATCTTAAATACAAGCCTTACGGTTTGTAGACTTTGGAGTTTAATAGCAAATACAAAAGTTTCCATAAATTCAATACTCTAAAAAAAAAATGCAGGAAAATAATATAAAATATATAAATAAAAGGACAGAAAAAGAGATGATATGGCAATAACAAAGAAATGAAAATAACATTTTGTAATCTAGGAAAGGAAGATCTAATTTTTTACAACAAAAAAATATCTTTCAGTGTAAATTAAGATGACAATGACCATGAGTTGTTTTTCCAGAATTTATCCTGGATACTGCCTTTCTAAATGTCACAAATTATCTATCTATCTATCTATCTATCTATCTATCTATCTATCTATCTATCTATTTAAAACATCCCAAATAAGATTTTTTATTTGTCACCATTAAATGTCTGAATTTTAAACAGATTCTTGGACTGGTGGTTCATATCCATCAGCTCGTTCAACTTTAGCACAACTTTAGCATCCCCAGTAGCTTTTCCAGAACTAGTACCTTCACCATGAAGCTCCATGAGCTTTCCCAATTCAAGCTTGGGCTTCTTCAGCATTTTTACTTTTCTAACAAAGACATCAGGGAGTGGATAAATAGACTGACAAGCCTTCTCTATGTCTTTTCTGATGCTGTCTGGAATCAATTTATTGACCACTTGTTTCAAGTCACTTGTCTGCAACTCTCGGGTCATGATTTCCATCATCTTTTTCCGAATTTGGCGGGCCTGTTGGTCCTGAGCATAAGAGGTCTTCTGAATCTGATTGTTGTGTTTTTTAGTAAAACCGACACAAAAGAGACGAAGCAAATACCCATTGGTAGTCCTGACATCAACGTGAGCTTCAATCATCAGTCTGCCATTTTTTGACCATGGAGCACATTTTGTCCCAGGTAAGATCCATGCCATGGAAATTAGTCAGGCAGTTTTTTCCCTGAACATCTTCAGTAATTAGCTTGAATTTCCTAAATGGAACTTCATCATTCTGCAGATCAGCAAGGCTCACTTCAAACACACGACCCTTAAGGCCATCAGATGTGATTTTGCTTCCTTGAGTTCTCATGACTAGTGTTTTTCCAATATTTCTTCTATTAAAGATTGCTGGTGCTTTTACATCATACCATTCTTTGAAAATGGATCAACCACTTTCTTCTTGGCTCTCTTTTTGCCACCTTCCATAAGACACTTGTTCTTGCCTACCGCCATGGCGCTGCTCAGGGAGCCAAAAGGGCAGAAGTCACAAATTATCCTTTTAATTACTAAGGGATTCAGGTCAATATCAACACCAACTTTAGCAGAATATAGCTTTTCTCCTTTTTGAAAACTGGGTTTGTTTTCCATCTTTGGTTCTGGGGCCTCAATCCTGCTATCCACCGCAATTTTTCAACAGTAAGTGGTTCAAGAATCTCACATGTGCTCTCTCAGGAAGTACCCCAAATCTATCCATTCACATTAAGAGACCTAAATTATTTCTATTCTTTTTCTAATGTTCTTCCCACCTACCTTGGGATTTGATTTCTCTTTTAGTGATGTTTGCTCCACTCTCTCCAATCTGAAAATCAATCTCCTTAAAAAGTCCTATCTTCTCTCATTAGCATCCAGTCCAGGCAGCAAGTCAGTGTTTTTCATACTCAGAATATTTTCCCAAATGTTCTTTTTGTTACTTTTAATATTTTGTTATTCTAACATCTTCTTGACACTAGACTGATTTTCGCTATACACTTCCTTCTTCCCATCTTTAATGCTTTCGTTTGAAAAGGAGCTTTTGTTGTTTTGTTTTTTTTTTTCCTTTTGAAAAGACAAGATATCTGATCTGGGTAACTAAAATCAGTATCTTAGATACAGTGCCCAAATTTTCACTTTTATTGTAATTGCTTATGTCTGTATAGTCAAAATTGTTTCTGAGAGCCTCCCAGCCACCAGAGCTATCTTTTTCTCTCAGAGTCTCAACCACAAGACCACACCAACAATACAGTATACATAAAATGTTTAATTTTTAAATTGAGATGCAATGAGATTACACATGAAGTAATAAGTGTGTTGGCTGACTTCACATTTTGCTATAATAGAGGTAAACAAGTTGATAAATAGTAATAAATCTTAAAAGTAAGATCCCATGCCAACTTTAATATAAGAACAATTTTTCCTAACTTTTCCTAAGTTAACTCACAGTTTCATTTGAAAATCAGAAAGTGAAATTGTTTAATTCAGGAAGGATTCATTTTGAGTGTCAGCATCATAACCAATTAAAATTTATTTCCATCTAGACTTTCTAAAAGGCATATTTTCAGTGTGAGATACTAATACATATAAACCAACTTTGATTACTGTCTTTTTACTTAAGAGCATTTTTCCATGTTCTTAAAAATTCTACCTAAAAATTTTCTACAGCTGCCCAGTATTCTATCACACAGTGTTATGGTTTAAATTTGGCCTCCAAAAGATATGCTGAAGTTCTAACCCCCAGTAACTCAGAATGTGACCTTATTTGGAAATAGGGTCTTTGAAGATGTAGCTAGTGACGTTAAGGTGAGGTCATCCAGGAGTAGGTGGACTGCCAATCTACTAGGACTAGAGTCCTCGTAAGAAGGCGGCCACATGAAGATACAGTGACAGAAGGAAAATGCCATGGGAAGATGGAAGCATGAAACAAAGTCAAGGAATGACTCAGACTGCTAACCATTACCAGGGGCTTGGAGAGTGGCATGGAACAGATTTTCCCTCACTGCTGAAGGAAAGAACCAACACTAATGACATCTTGATTTCAGACTTACTCTAAAACTGTGGGAGAGAAAATTCCGTTGCTCTAAGCCATCCAGTTTGTGGTACTTTGTTACAGCAACCAGAGGAAACTAATACACATGGTATATACACCATGAATTTTCTCAACCAATCCCCTATTAAGACATGTAGATAGTTTCCAACTTTTCCCCTATGAACAAAACTGCCAAGGATACTTTACACATTTTTTATTTGCCTTTTAAACTCCTTCCATGGAACACATTCCAAGTAGAATTACTATGTAAAAGCACATAAATATTTCAAGGTTTCGATGTGTTTTGTCAAAATAATTTCCAGAAAGTTCTATATTCTAGAGTATTTATGAATTTTTTTCTTCATTTTAATAAGCAAAGAAAAAAAGAGAGAAAGCAATATGCAATTTAAATTCATATTTCTATAATTACTAGTGAGAGTAAATTTTTTCATGGTATTAGTCATTTGAGAAACCTTATTTTTAAATTATATGTACTTACAGAAAACACCTTTCATTTGCATGGAAAAACACTAACCTCTCAACATGTATCAGGAGACAAAAATGAAGATGTATTTAAACTAATGTGAAATCTGAAATCTATAAAACCTAAGTCAGGGTAAGTCTTCCAGTTATAATAGCTGGAAGTATTTAAAAGAAATTTATTGCAATCAAGCAATTATTTCACAAAGCCAAAGCGGGGTAGGAGGAGGGACGATAAAAATACAGACATTCATTTTCCTTTCATACAAGAAAAACAATCTTCTTAGATATTGTTTATCTTGTACATACTTTAGTGATTAAGATTTTCTTTTTAGGGGTGCCTGGGTGGCTCAGTCAGTTAAGCGTCCAACTCTAGATTTCAGCTCAGGTCATGATCATGCAGTTTGGGAATTCAAGTCCCACATCTGGCTCTGCACTGGCAGTGTGGAGCAGCGTGGGATTCTCTCTCTCTCTCTCTCTCTCTCTCTCTCTGCCCCTCTCCAGCTCACCCTCTCACTCTCTTTCAAATTAAATAAACTTAAAAAAAAGAAAGATTTTCTTTTTAAATACATCTTAATATTGGGCACTGAAGTATCAAATATTTTTAAGGCTCAAAATTGTCTTTAAAAAGCAAGAGGTATATAATTTGCAATTTCCCCCCAAAAAACACTTTCTTATTCCAATTCTTTAAGTGGTTTATAGTGACAAATATGGAAAAAAAAACCCATAAAAAGAAATTCAAACAAAAACAGCCACTTACATTAGAGCCTTCCTTTGCTGAAGATTTGAAATGCACTGGTTTGGGCAATGTTAATATTCCTTTTATAGAAATAGTAGGAGTGTCTCCACAACTAGAAGGCCAACTTAAATCTTTGCACTAAAAAAATTAAAAGTACAGATTTTATGAAGGACTCTGACAATACAAATATTTGATGTATTTCTTGAGTTAATGACTTAAATACAAACTATAAAAGTAAACTAATCTACTGAGCTCTCATTTCATCTACATTGAAATAATTTGACATTTAATGTTCTAGACATCATATCAATCTCCTTCTTGAGGTTAAAACCATAATTCCATCATACCTACAGATTTATTTTCTTTAGTCTTTATTAAATACAGTTTTATGCAAAATGTTACAGAATCCTAAATTCCAAAGAAAGTATTGTCCCATTCCCCAGAGAGAGAAACAGTAGATGCTTATAGTGAAAATATTCAGTTTTGTAAGCAAAGTTGGTATTAACTAAGTTAACTTACCTGTAAAACTGTGATCCAGATCTGCTCTACTGAAGAATTATAAAACACTTTCACATTCAATCTCCCAAAATCTCTTTCATCTCCTGACAGAGTAATTGTATCTGAATTGTAAAAGGACAGGGACATTTGAAATGTTATGCAATCCTTCTAATCCAATCATGCTTTGATACAATCCAATTTTTTTAATGTTTTTATTTATTATTGAGACAGAGAGAGGCAGAACATGAGCAGGGGAAGGGCAGACAGAGAAGGAGACACAGAATCCGAAGTAAGCTCCAGGCTCCGAGCTATCAGCACAGAGCCCGACACAAGGCTCAAACTCACGGACCACGAGATCATGACCTGAGCTGAAGTCGGGTGCTCAACCGACTGAGCCACCCAGGCGCCCCAATACAATCCAATTTTAAGAGTACAACTGAAAAATGGCAAAATTACTCTTTTAAGTTGCCACTTTAATAAGACAAAAATGACACATCAACGTTTTATAGCAGGGGAAGGCCTGCTGTAAAAAGTGCCTGGCTTAAGAACTTAACCCAAGTATAGCGTGAGAGATTTAAGTTAAAACTAAGATAAACTTTCCCACAAAACAATGATATGGCTTTAATCCTATATGCTGCCGGAAGTTCCTTCACTAGTATACTTTATATCAAACAAACAAGAGGTGTGCAACTGCTATGCCTTTTTTAAAGATGCATTCATGCCCGAACACAAGAAGTGGGCCATCTAATCTGAGTATTCATATGCCGGTAACATGGATATAACCATCTAGAGTTGTCCTTTTTTACTTTATCAAATATATGTTCAAATTACGACTCGGTAGAATTCATTCCCCTCAGAATATAAAAAGAAGGTACTTTACTCCTTACCCAGGCTTCTGTTACTCCCCTGGGAGTTCTTCCTGGAAGAAGAGCTGCTAGGCACACTGGACAGGGAATCATGTCTCTACAGATAAAATTGGTCTCTAGTCAGATGTCACACAGCAAAGTTCAACGATCTGAAACTTATGCCCCAACTTCCCCACACCCCCAGCATCAAACTGCATGCTAACCATCAACAGTGTCACTGGTCAGATAGTAGAGAGGAAGAAAAGCTTTGTGTGTGTGTTAACAGGAAAGTCTTAAAGAGCTTACTAGATCATACATGGGGAAAGCCTTTGCTGTCTGGGGTTTGGTTTTATAATAAGGAGGAAGAGATCACCGTTTGCGTTCATACTTGAAAGTACAAGTAAAAATAAGAATATATCTGGAAGTGCCCTGTTACTTAAAAACTTGCAAGGTAGTGGTTATGAAAGCACAGTCCCTCTGAACCACCAACATCAACATCATCCAGGAATTTGTTAGCAATACAAACTCCGGCCCCAGTGCAGGGCTACTCAAAAGCTCTGGGGGTGAGGCCTGGCAATCTGTATTTTAACAAGTTCTCCAACCAATTCTGATACACATTAAAAAGTTGATGCTATGAAGAATTAATTCTGTAAAATATTAACTCCACTGAGGATGCTAAGGATTATTTAGAATACACTTCCATTTGAATAAAATGTATGCATATACATTTACATGGAAAAAAGCCCGCAAGTATAGGCAACAATATTTTCATAGCGCTTTTATTCTCAGTTACAGGAATATAGGTGATTTGTCTTTTCACTTTGCTTAACTCTATCTTCCAGTTTTTAATGATTACAATTTACTTATATTTTTAGAAGAAACTTTTTTAAACATCGAAAAGTTATTCCATTTAAAAAATAGGAGGATGCTGTGTTAATGTTAATTAGGCCCTATGTCTGAATAGAAATAGTATTTTTTATTTACTAGGTAGTTACGATCAACAAGGAAGGTTAAATGAATAAGCACTTTGAACCAGACCATTTTAAATTCCAACTGCCTTCAAGACTGCCTGAGTGTACACCAAGAGATGTAAGATTCATTAAAAAGAAAACAAAAAAACTACTGCCTTTTACCGTTCAGCTGAGAGCTTCCTGAAATAATATACACGGGAAATGCCAAGTGTTAACTCTTCAGATATTACCATAGATTTATCTACAAAAGATTTATACATGTTGTTTCTAATGTAATTCACACATTTCTGAGTTTTTAGCTTGAAAATAAATTATCGTATACATTTATATAAGTAATTCACCTGGATGAACCGCTGGGATGAACTTGTAAGATCAAACATAGACTTGCTTAGCCCAGGGGAACTGGGAAGTTTGCTGGTCCTTAAATCACAAACTACGAATGGACATGGAAAAATGTCTTTACATTAAAGAAGAAACATTGGAATTTTACTTATCCACCATGAACTAAATCTCTGTTTAGTTCTATCTATCATGAATATTAATGCAATTGATTTAAGAGATAATAGTCTTCTCGGGGCACCTGGGTGGCTCAGTCGGTTAGGCATCTGATTCTTGATTTTGGCTCAGGTCACGATCTCATAGTTCCTGAGATGGAGCCTCAAGTTGGGCTCTGCACTGACAGCACAGAGCCTGCTAGGATTCTCTCTCTCCCTCTCTCTCTGCCCCTCCCCCACATGCGTGCACACACCCGCTCTCTCTCTCTCTCAAAATAAACATGAGAAAAAAAACAAAAAACCTCTTCTAATAAAATTTTAAACTTTTTACAATTATTTTACTTTTGTTCCAAACAGAAACCAATATAAATCAAACAATACATTTTCACATCCACATCAACTATCAAGCAGGAAATATTCATTCTTTTTGCTTCATTACTCAATTCTATATCCCATAGGAATGATATAAGAGAACATAGGTCCTCTGTGCTAAATGCAATTCAACTATTTAATGAGTACTTATTACATTAAAAAAAAATACTGAATTCCATGTGCTCCTATATTTCTAGTCTATATTTCTAGCTTGTCTCCTAAATTAGGAGATTCTTAAAGAATGGAACTCTGTATACTGTGTATTCTAACACAGTGCTGAAATAAGTATTTAAATAAATACTTCTGCTTTGTTTCCAGTACCTCACCCTGAATTCAGTTGTTGAGGTAGCTATATATAACATTAAAGTCTTGAAAAACAGGATTTTATGAATCAGATATGTACATTTATACCAGTCTAAAATTGATACAGTCCTCAAATATTAAACCGAGAAAATTCTATAATCATTTAGGCACTTTGTTTTTTTTAATTTTTTAACATTTATTTATTTTTGAGAGAGAGTGAGTGAGCAGGAGAGGGGCAGAGAGAGGGAGACATAGAATCTGAAGCAGGCTCCAGGCTCTGAGCTGTCAGCACAAAGACCGACGTGGGACTCGAACTCACAAACCATGAGATCATGACCTGAGCCGAAGTCAGATGCTTAACCGGCTGAGCCACCCAGGCACTCCTTATTTGGGCATTTTCTATTTTCTTTCTTTACATTTGTCATCTCATCATGAGTTTGTAAATTTATCATTTTCACTGAACAGAGCAGGAAAGAAAAAGCTAATAAATACCTGTTGTAGAATTTCTGAATAGGCAGATGATGTATAAAATACAGAAATAATCTGAAAATGAAACTTTTCAGAAAAGGACAAAGAAAATGGAACTTGGAACTCTCAATACACATAATTCATTAATCTTTCAATTTTTACATCAGATAGAATACCACAGAGAAGCCATATTGTTTTTCATATCACTTCTGAAGCCTTGCTTTTCTCTATCTTATTTTTTGTTCTTCATCATGAGAATCATCTCTTCCAGCGTCTTAGACTTTATTTGATTTCTACATTTCTACATTTGATTTCTACATTTATTTGATTTCTACATTTATTTGATTCCTACATTTTACAAAGAAAAAACACAAAAAATTTTCATACCTGATCCATATAGTCTCGCTGCTTCTGAACGTGGAGGAAGGCGCCGGATCAAATCAGGTGAAATGTGCTGATACCTATAGCATGGGTTGTATACATCGTAGCTGGCTCCGTGCTGGGATGAACTGGAAAGTTCTACCTTTCGATCTCCAAAAGATGCTCTGGCAGATCCTGAAAGTAAGTGTTTCTACAGTTTTACCCTTTTCTTGAAGTTATTAACTAACAGCTGGCTTATCCAACGCAAGAGGAAGAAAAAAATTTTCCTCAAGTAACACTAAATCACATGTGCTTGAGATATAAAATAGAAATCCGCACATGTTTATTTACTGTGCTCTGCATGGAGCATCCTGCCAGGGATCAGCCATGAAACCTGCTCTCAAGACAGTCTGGTAATTTCTCTCTTGTGCTGCGGCATTTCTCTTTGCCCTATACACAATCCTGTATTTTCCTGTATTTTTTTAATCTGAGTTTCCCTTTTCTTTTCTTTTTTTTTTTTTACGTTTGTTGATTTTTGAGAGACAGAGCGTGAGTGGGGGAGGGGCAGAGAGAGAGGGAAACACAGAATCCAAAGCAGGCTCCAGGCTCCCAGCTGTCAGCACAGAGCCTGACGCGGGGCTCGAACCCACGAACCGTGAAATCATGAGCTGAGCCTAAGTTGGACACTCGATCAACTGAGCCATCCAGGCATCCCTGAGTTTCCTTTTATTTTTCTACTTGCATAAAGAACATCTTTCAAGTAAAAAGAAGATCGTTTTTTGATGAAGACACAAAACATTTATAAAAACTGACCACATGCTGAGATACGCAGAGCAATTCTTTGGAAGGGCAGAAATCACAGAGTGTGCTCTCTAACCACGATATAATAAAGTTAGAAATCAACAAAAAGATTATTAGAAAATATTTACATGGAAACACAAAGGGCCTAGGATAACCAAACAAAAACAAACAAAAAAACAAAATCCACTTTAAGAAGTAAAACAAGATGGAAAGATCTGTGCTACTGAGTTTTAAGAACAGAACACTGGTACACAATAAAATAAGACTGAACAGAACAGAGGACCAGAAAGAGACACTTTTTTATGGACATTAGATTTACAATCAATGCAGCACTGGATAAGAATGCAGAAAGAACAGTCTTTTCACTAAAAGGTGCTAAGACAATTGGATATTGATACAGAAGAAAAAAACAACCTTATCCCAACTAAAAGAAATTCATAAAATATTAATTGCATGTGGATTGCGGATCTAAATTAAATGCTAAAGGCAAACCAATAAAACGTCTACATTTCAGTCAATTTAAATTTTTTTTTTTCAACGTTTATTTATTTTTGGGACAGAGAGAGACAGAGCATGAACGGGGGAGGGGCAGAGAGAGAGGGAGACACAGAATCGGAAACAGGCTCCAGGCTCTGAGCCGTCAGCCCAGAGCCTGACGCGGGGCTCGAACTCACGGACCGCGAGATCGTGACCTGGCTGAAGTCGGACGCTTAACCGACTGCGCCACCCAGGCGCCCCTACATTTCAGTCAATTTATAAGAAAGTTTGCACAGCCTTAGGGCAGGCAAGAACTTCTTAAATGCAACACAGCAGTATTATAAAAAACATTTTTTAATAAACTGGACTACGTTAAAAATTGAAATTTTCCATTTTTTGAGACCATTGAAGAGAGTGAAATGGTCACCCATAGAGTGGGAAAAGTTATGTGCAACACATATAACCAACAAAGGGCTTATATCCAGAATGTATAAGGAACTCCCACAAGTCAATAAGAAAAAGGCAAGCCCAAACAGAAATTGGCTGCAAGCCTCAAGCAGGCACTTCAGAAGAGAAGCCATCCAAATAGCCAAAACCATAAGTGAGTGCTCGATTTCATTAGTCATGGGGTAGACACACAAATGAAAACTCCAGTGAGATTCCACTACAAACTCACCGGCATGTGTTACAACTAAAAAGCCTGATAAAAGCAAGCGCTGACAAGATCGCACTCCTGCCGGAGGAAATATAAACGGAGGCAATCACTATGGAAAACAGTTTGGCAATTTCCACCAAGACTGAGGGAGACGTATGCCCTATGAAATGGCAGTGCCATTTGGGGACATACACACCACTGAAATGCCCGCACATGTGCACCAACAGACGAGTACAATAACGCTCAGAGGCATTATTATCCGTCATGGCCAAAAACTGGAAAAAACTCAAATGCCCATTAACAGTAAAATGAACAGTAGTCTATAAAGACTACATAAAAAGACCTTTTGTATGCTATGCAGAAACACTATACCACGCCATTTATAATAAATGAAAATAAATGTATTTTCTGTACAGATACTAAAACTGAAGCTACTGACAACAATTTGAGTGAAGCTCACAAAAATAATGCTGAATGAAAGGACCTATCATAAACAAAAGACTATATGTGGGTTGCTGCCAGTGCGTATTTGTTTACTCGAGTGGTGACCATACACGTGTCCTGCATTGGAGTAAATCACTGAGTTACATATTTCTGTTGTTCCTTTTTTGTACATGTGCATATTTCACAATTTAAAAAGGGTAAAACAATAGATCAAGTTCCTTTCAAAGTTAAGAATCACACTGGAAATAACACAGAGGCATAAAGTTTTTAAGAGTTTAAATTATTGCCATCTTTTCATTCTTTTTGTCCCATTTAAAATAGAACCCAGAGTATAAACCAATATTTTCTGAATTGAGCTAAACAATAAAACAGGTGGCTTCACACTGAGTTCAGAAAAGAAAAATAAAATATGGGGTTATGAGGTGAGATCTTATCCTCACCCCAGTTCAAATAGCTATGTGTGCAATCCAAGCATAATACATAGGCAGAGGGGCGCCAAGAGGGGGTTCTGATGCCAGAGAGCTTTGTTAAGGAGCCTGTGCACCTTATAAGCTAACCCTTAAATCATTCAGCACACAAACACTGCTACAAGTCTGTTTATGGTAACAAGAATATGCTGTCAGGAGTAGTAGTACCAAAAATGACTCACTACCTTTATGGGCTATACCTAAAAAAGAATATTCTGATTTCATTTTTCCTTTACAGAATTCCAATTTTCCTCTCAAACAGTATACAGTGATATTATTTTTAAAGCTCAAAAGGAATGTTTCTCAATTTACAGAACCACAGTGCTATAAATATAAAACTAAATTCAAAGTAACATTTACTTTACACCTCTCAAAAGCTCTATTTAAAATTTCAATATTTATTCAAAACACATTCTCTTAATGGATAGGTAGATATGAGATAGAGCAAGCGCAGTAAGATGTGAACGATGGGATCTCTGGGCTACAAAGCAGTAACCTATGGCTGTCATCAGACACATCAGTAAGTAAGAAATGAAACAAAACACATTTCGAATACTTGAAACATAATTTTAGTCATTACTGACAGTGCTCTGTCCTGTTTTCTTCTCAAAATTTCCTTGTCAACCCATCATTCACTGGCACATACACATACAACCTGCGCATGTCTGATTTCTATAATTAGGCACCAAGAATACTTTCTTGACTCTAATGATTTTCTCTCCAATATAATTAAAATCAGATGGCTTTACCACATCTTCACTGAGCCTATAATTTAAGTGTAAACCAATTTCCCACTCATTCAAACCAAAAAGCAATCTGTTTTCTAGTGATTTAATGAAAAAACAAAAGAAAAATTATCACATATTGCTAGGTAGGTATTTCTCATTTTTATTATGAAAATAATACATAAAATACCCTAAATGTTTTAAGAAGACAAAATTTATTAAACAAATTATGGGACATCTATAGATTTCATACTATGGGGCCATTAAAAAGCAATGAGTATGAAAACATGTTCACAACGTGTGACAGGAATAAAACAGATTACAAAACTGTTGTATGGCTTAATCTCAATGCTGTTAACAAGCACAAGAAAAGGAGAAAGACCAATTATCAAGGTATCCTGTGACACAAAGCTTTTAAACACTGTTTGTGAGAGATACTACTGATATGTGTAAAACAAGGTGGTGGGCCAGGCACACGGTTCCTCTTTCCTTGTTTCTCTAAAAGAAAAAAAGAAAGGATGGAAGGAAGGAAGGAAGGAAGGAAGGAAGGAAGGAAGGAAGGAAGGAAGGAAGGAAAAAACGAAGGAACGAAGGAAGGAAAAAAGATCACTCCTACCAAACCCAACTCTCCTATAGATAACAACAGTACACTGTAGACCAAAACCAAAATGAACAAAAACCCTGAAGGGACTGGACAGTAATCAAAAGCAGTGCAGATTCTGGAGAGCACTGACTCTTGGAAGAAAGGGAACAGGGCCGCCTGTTTTAATGACTATTAGCCTGAGGGCAAGCCAAAGTTGGTGCTGCACAGGGCGGATAAACTCCAACAGAAAAATCCACTCTTTCTGGCCTGAAGAACCAGAGGGCGGAGTTCAGAGCAACCAGAGCTGCTAGAAAGCAAGGTGGGAATCTTGGAAAGGAGAAAGCTCCAAATTCTGTGAATACAGTCTGCTCAAATATCTGGCTGATCCCTGAGCCACACATATATGGGACGGACCCCAACTAAGGATACATGGGGCGCCTGGGTGGCTCGGTCAGTTGAGCATCTGACTTTGGCTCAAGTCATGATCTTGCATTCGTGGGTTCAAGCCCCACGTCGGGCTCTGTACTGACAACTCAGAGCCTGAAGCCTGCTTCTGATTCTGTCTCCCTCTCTCTCTCTGCCCTTCCCCTGCTCATTCTGGCTCTGCCTCTCAAAAAATAAAATAAAACATTAAAAAACAAAAATTTAACAATTTAAGAAAAGACACAAAAACTAAGCTAAGAGCTGCCACCAAAGACCCAGAATTTGCAGCATAGTCTAAGTTAATCACCTGTTTAAAAAAAAAAAACCCTCGGGGCGCCTGGGTGGCTCAGTCAGTTAAGCGTCCGACTTCAGCTCAGGTCATGATCTCACAGTTCGTGAGTTCAAGCCCCGCGTCAGGCTCTGTGCTGATGGCTCAGAGCCTGGAGCCTGTTTCAGATTCTGTGTCTCCCTCTCTCCCTGACCCTCCCCCGTTCATGCTGTCTCTCTCTGTCTCAAAAATAAATAAACATTAAAAAAATTTTTTTTAATAAAAAAAAAATTAAATAAATAAATGAATAAATAAAAAACCCCTCTCAGAGTAATATAATATGAGCTAAGAGTTGCCACCAAAGACCCAGAATTTGCAGTATAGTCTAAGTTAATCACCTGTTTAAAAAAAAAAAAACCTTCTCAGAGTAATATGATTCTAAAGTGTCTACAACAAAACACCCCACATCCAGAATATAATCCAAAATTACTCCATACACAATGAAACATGAAAAGTTGACCCACTTTCAAAAAAGAAAAGAAAAGCACAGAATCCACACCTAAGTGACTCAGATGTTAGAATTAGCAAAGATGCTGGAGTCCAAAGACATAAGAGAAAATAAGCTCACAATAATGAAAAAAAAAAAAAAAAAAAGAAAATGAAATCACAGCAAAAGAATAGAATCTACAAAAAAAGAACTAAATGTAAATTCAACAACTGAAAAATATAATGTCTAAAATAAAAATTAACTGGATGAGCTTAACAGCTACATGGAGATGACAGAGGAAAGAGTGAACTTGACAGTCAATAATACCCAATCTTGACAGAGGGGGAAAAAAGTTGAACAGCAAAAAAAAAAAAAAAAAAAAAGTCTCAGAGGCACATAAAACAATATAAAAAGGTCCAACATGTGTCTAATTGGAATCCCAAAATGAGAAGAGAAAAAGGATGGGAGGTGCCTGGGTGGCTCAATCAGTTAAGTGTCTGACTTTGGCTCAGGTCATGATCTCACGGTTTGTGGATTCAAGCCCCACATCGGGCTCTGTGCTGACAGCTCAGAGCCTGGAGCCTGATTCAGATTCTGTATCTCCCTCTCTCTGCCTGTCCTCTGTTCATGCTCTGTCTCTGTCTCCCAAAAATGGATAGATGTAAAAAAATTTTTTTAAAAAGAAGAGAAGAAGGATGGGGCAGAAAAGACTATGTGGAAAAATATTCTAGATTTTGGCAGGAGTCTGGATTACACTGTTACATGCGTTTAACCAAACTCAACAAATACAAACTTAAAACTTAGGTAGTTCATTATGTATAACATTTATATCAAAAGAAGAAAACTATAAACAGATACTGAACTCTAATAAATTACATATATGCTTAAGTATTTAGAAGTATATTAATGTCTGCAATTTACTTTGAACTGTGTTCTTCACCCATGCCCCAAAGAGGATTAATAATGGATAGAAGAATCAATAGACAGACATGTGATTAATTTTGGTAAAATATTAATTCTATGATTAATTCTATGATTCTATGTGGTGGACATTCACCATTATAGTCTTTCAACTTTTCTGTGTGTTTGAAATGTTTCATAATAAAACTTTGAGGTGGGGGGGGGAGAACACTGTGAGAGTGTTTCAATGCACTGAAGCAAATTATTTTTAAAATACAAGAGTTACATGTTGTTTCTTCTTACCATTACTCTCTTGGCCTCTAACAACATCAACCAAAATCTACCCAATGACTATTTCATTCAAGTGGCTATTGAGACTGGGTCATGTAGTGTAGTGGTGAAGAAAGACTACTCCATTGCTTCCTTTCTCCTCTTTACACCACATTTTAGAAGATAGAAAATAAGAACTATCCTCAAACAAAAAAAATTTAAGAATGCTTTCTATATTTACTGATCAAATAAAAACAAATTCCTCATTTTCTTTCCAGACATGTTAAAGATAACTGAGATATTACATGATTCCTTTCATTTTTTTTTTTTTTTTTTTTTAACGTTTTTTATTTTTGGGACAGAGAGAGACAGAGCATGAACGGGGGAGGGGCAGAGAGAGAGGGAGACACAGAATCGGAAACAGGCTCCAGGCTCTGAGCCATCAGCCCAGAGCCTGACGCGGGGCTCGAACTCACGGACCGCGAGATCGTGACCTGGCTGAAGTCGGACGCTTAACCGACTGCGCCACCCAGGCGCCCCTACATGATTCCTTTCAAAAAGGACACATCTATACACAGATGTGTTGAATGTGATCAGATTTCATAATGAGATCTTTCAAAAATATTATACATTAAGTTCCTCTACAGAAAGAGCAAAACATATAAGAAACAAAATATAAAATTTATATATATAAAAGGATTTTATATCTTTAAACATATGAAAGAACAAAGTAACAGAAACAATAGCATTTAAATGCTACATGTTGATTTTTAAATCCTGCCATTTATGGTTTACCTTCCAGTTCTTCCAGATGTGAAGGAGTTCCTTGTACCCTGGGCTGAATATAAGATAACTTAAACTTGGGCACCACAAATGGTACCTCTTTGCCATCAGACGGTAATTTGGAAAGTAAATAATCCTCAGTACAGCCAACCTGAGGCTTTACGGAGACAGAAGTCAATGGAGGTACACAGACAGTGGTATTCTGACATTCTGAGACTGCTGCTTTAAAGTCTCTTTCTGTGGAAACTACATATAAAAGAAGAAAAAAGAAAAGAAAAAGAAAAATCACAAATATGAATGTAGAGTTATATATAATAATCTAAAGTTACCATGCTTTTGTACTTACTTAATCTCCTAGAAGAAACTGCTGATAGAAAAACTACCACTTCTAGGTCCTATCAAGCACTTCTGGAATCTACATTAATTCTGTCCAGGCAATATTTGCAAAATTAGCATACCATTGCCAAAGTATATTAACTTATCATAATGGTAAAAGCAGTTTTTAAAGAAACTCATTCCCACAAAAAGAGTTCACAGATGGAAAATAAGTTTATTTTGTAGTTAATTCCACAATACTTTCAAGTAAAAGCCAGGCATTTAAAAATACTGCCAACGAAGCAATTCTTGTTGTCAGTACTAGTGGTTAATATCAGTCTTAAATATATAAAGCAATTCCGAAAAGAAGCTAAAGGTCTCCCAAGTCTCCAAAAATCTTTACTGAATCACAAAATAAAATGTATTTTTACCCTAATACACTAGCAACTCTCCCTGTATTAGCTTCTGTGACCTATTTTGTCCTTGGTCTCAAATTATATGTGTTTCCTAAGCTGGTGACTTAGGCTGGGGAGGTAAGGGACACCCCGAGTTCATCTTTATGTATGAGCGGTATTGTCTGTTGACTGGATGAAAGTCCAACTACTACTGTGTAGGAATTTGTGAAATGTTTTAATGCAAAAAGAAGCCTTCCTATTCAAATATACTAGGGAGCTATGCTCCAGACAATGAAACACAAGAAAAAGCCAAAGACAAATAAAGTTCCAGTCATAACTCTGAAGAAAATGAAGAGACCATTAAATAGAAAGGGAAATCTCCAGAAGTCCTTCATAAATATGGGGTCTTGATGAAATAATGGGTCTCTTCTCCGTTAGTCATTCATTTGTGAAAGGCGTTTTTTAATGCATTGTCATCGACTAGAACTATCTTTACTCGAATTAAAACATTTGCCGGAGTATACTGTCCCCAAACACACTCAACAGTTCTCTCCCTGCCTTTGCCTGTGCAATTTCATCCACCTACTAATCCTCGTGTCCAATCTTCACCTTCTCTGACTTTCTTCTTCCCACGCAGTTGCTGAAGTCCTCTTCAGACTCCCATGCCGAATGCCATCTTCTCAGTGGTCATGTCCCAGGGTGTCCGCCGGGTTGAATTTCTCTCTGTCTCTTATGCCCCAGGGTACCTTATTACTTACCTGGTGTGCCTTACATTTATGTCTGCTTCCCCCATGATGTCAGGAAATATTTCTCATTTATCTTTATATTACAAAATGCCACATTTAAAAAAGATATTAAATAAATGTTTGTTGATGTAAAAAGAAGCCAAACTCACAATTGTGGTTTTCTGTTTCACCATAGAAACATCCTCTACAGCAGCTCTTTAGAAATTCTGTTGCCATTACATACGATTTCTAACAGTCAGCAATTGATACAAACTTCCAATTTTAGTATCAATCTGTTGGCAGAACAGAAAACAAGTTAACATGATCAGGCTTAATGCATTGGGTATCACTAAATAAATCATATTATCTGTCTTTCTAAGATGTAATGAGAAATACAAAGCAAAAATGTTTCAAGGAAGATAGATTTTTTATCTTATATATAATTTTGTATAAGCTAGGCTTCTTATAAGTTATTAAAATGAGATACTCAAAAATCACTAGATGAAAAATCTCAATGTTAAACCTGAAAAAAAGGGAAAATTCCACTCTCAGTCTTCTTTTTTGCCAGGTATACCCAAATCAATGCCCAAGCAAAATTTGCAAGAAAATATGGCACTCATAAAAAGTTTGAGAAAAATTTTCACTTCCTCCAAATCAATTCTTTTAGTAATCCAAGGTCCTATAAATGGAGCCAATATACAACTTCATACTTTATAAGTTGGTTTAACATTTAGAATTACACCAACAGAAAAATATATCTTAAACACTGTATTACAAATCAAAACCACACTCAGATATCACCTCATGCCAGTCAGAGTGGCCAAAATGAACAAATCAGGAGACTATAGGTGCTGGAGAGGATGTGGAGAAACAGGAACTCTCTTGCATTGTTGGTGGAAATGCAAACTAGTGCAGCCACTCTGGAAAAGTGTGGAGGTTCCTCAAAAAATTAAAAATAGACCTACCCTATGACCCAGCAGTAGCACTGCTAGGAATTTACCCAAGGAATAGAGGAGTACTGATGCATAGGGGCACTTGTACCCCAATGTTATAGCAGCACTCTCAACGATAGCCAAATTGTGGAAAGAGCCTAAATGTCCACCAACTGATGAATGGATAAAGAAATTGTGGTTTATATACACAATGGAGTACTACGTGGCAATGAGAAAGAATGAAATACGGCCCTTTGTAGGAACGTGGATGGAACTGGAGAGTGTGATGCTAAGTGAAATAAGCCATACAGAGAAAGACAGAGACCATATGGTTTCACTCTTATGTGGATCCTGAGAAACTTAACAGAAACCCATGGGGGAGGGGAAGGGGGAAAAAAAAAAAAAGAGGTTAGAGCGGGAGAGAGCCAAAGCGTAAGAGACTCTTAAAAACTGAGAACAAACTGAGGGTTGATGGGGGGTAGGAGGGAGGGGAGGGTGGGTGATGGGTATTGAGGAGGGCACCTTTGGGGATGAGCACTGGGTGTTGTATGGAAACCAATTTGACAATAAATTTCATATATTAAAAAAAATAAAGAGAAGCAAAGAAAAAAAATAAAAGGTGATTGCCATAAAAAATAAAAATAAACACTGTATTACACACACACACACACACACACACACACACACACACAGAGTTACCAGCTAACTAAGTCACATATAACATAAGATGGAAATAAAAGGAGTCTGTCTTATTTTTTTTAAGATTTATTTTTAAGTAATATCTACACCCAGTGTGGACTTGAATTTATAACCCCAAGATCAAGAGTACTATGCTGTATCGACTGAGCCAGCCAAGCGCCCTGGGAGTCTGTTTTAAATTTACCAGGAACTTAAGTTTGTATTAAGAACTTTATGTCCAATTGCCCACCTTGGGCTCACGGACTTTATTCCAAATGCACTCTCTTCATTTATGCCTACTTAAACTCTGTACATTTTTCATAGGAAATTCCAATGTATACAAAAGATGATAAAATGATGTAAGAAAATCCCTATCACCCAGATGAAAGAGTTATCAACTCACAGCAAATCTTAATTCATCTCTACCTTCCCACTTCCGTTTCTGGGATCTGTAAGTAACACATCTGCTGACTTTACTTCCTTTGTGTGGGTGTACTGACACTGTGCCTTCGATCAAAACGACCCCGGGGGGTTTTCATTTCCCCAAAGTGGGAGCTCAGATGATGAGGGAACTAACTACCTGCAGACCCCTGCGGGTGGCTCGTACCTCCCCATTCAGCAGGCCATAATCTGCACATTCTTAATGCAATACACTAGCTCCAGCTTCCAAATACAGACACCAACAAAGTATTTGTTAAAATGCCAATCTGATAGGAAAGAAATGATAACTTGTGTTGTTTTAATTAGCATCTCTTTTACGTGAGGTTGGGCACCTTTTCATATAAGGCTAATCTGTATTTGTTTCTATGAACTTGCTGTTCATTACCTTTTTTGCCCATCTTTCTATAAAGCTATTGGTCCTTTCCTGCCTCAGTTTTAGAAGATTTTTATATAGTTGAGAGATTAATGCGTTGTCCATGATATAAGTGGCAAACATTCTTCCAGTCTGTCATTGTCTTTTTGAGGTATTTTCTGCCTTGTGGGGGGGGGGGAGGGTGCGTGGGGGGGGCATGTGTGTGTGTATATATATACACACATAGAAACATACATGAATGTGTGAATACACATACACGTAGTTATGGTTACCTATGTTTTCCCTCTTTGTTTCTGGATTTGGACTCACAGGAAACTTTTCCTCATACATAGGTCATAAAAGACTTTACCCATGGTCTTTTCTAATACTTAGTATGGTGTTACTTTCTATATTAACACCCCAGTGTACATACAGTATGAGAAGTAGATTCAATCCTACCTTTCCCAGTTGGCTATTCCAGTATCACAAACACCATTTATTTAAAATTCTGTATTTTCTCCAATGATTTTAGAATGCTGCCTTTATTATAGACTAAATTTCCACATATAATTGAGATATTTATATATTTTCTATTCTCTTCAACTGGACTGTCTTTGCCTATAACACATTTTAAAGTGCAAGGGCACCTGGGTGGCTCAGGTGGTTAAATGTCCAACTTCAGCTCACCTCATGATCTCATGGTCCATGAGTTTGAGCCCAGTGTCGGGCTCTGTGCCCAACAGCTCAGAGCCCGGAGCCTGCTTCAGATTCTGTGTCTTCCTCTCTCTCTGCCCCTCCCCCCTCTCAAAAATAAACATTAAAAAATTAATAAAAAATAAATAAAATGATAATGGCCTACAGTAATATGCTCTCATATGCAGCAGGGCAGGCCCCCTCAACCTTACTGCTCTTTAATTTCAAGGTTTTCCCAGCTTTCCTTGCTTGTCTGTTCTTACTAATGAACTTTATAATCTGTCCAGCCCCAGGAGGAAAAATCTAATGGTACTTTTGTTGGGATTCTGTTATATTTATAAATGATTTTAGAAAAAAAACTGACATTCTTAAGATGTTGTGCATGCCTACCCAGAACATTTGTTCTAGTCTGTGTTTGTATTTTGGAATTTTTTTTTTAACGTTTATTTATTTTTTTGAGACAGAGAGAGACAGAGCATGAACAGGGGAGGGGGAGAGAGAGAGGGAGACACAGAATCTGAAACGGGCTAAAGGCTCTGAGCTGTCAGCACAGAGCCCGACGCGGGGCTCGAACTCACGGACTGTGAGATCATGACCTGAGCCGAAGATGGACGCTTAACTGACTGAGCCACCCAGGTCCCCTGTGTTTGTATTTTGAAGAGTTTTTGTAGTTTTTCTCATATAAATGTAGAACTTTTCTTGTTAAGTGTATGCCTTTAAGATCTGTTTGGCTATCAGCAAAGGCATCTTTTCTTCCATTATATCTTGTAACTGATTTGTTTTAAAAATTGATACATTTTCAAAATCCCTTTTTTAGCCCTAGTTAAAAAAAAAAACAAACATTTTAACGTTTATTTATGAGAGAGAGAGAGAAAGGGACAGAGTATGAGTGGGGGGGGGCAGAGGGGGGGGGAGACAGAGAATCCAAAGCAGGATCCAGGCTCTGAGCTGTCAGCACAGAGCCCAATGCGGAGCTCGAACCCACAAGCTGGGAGATCATGACCTGAGCTGAAGTCAGACGCTTAACCAACTGAGCCACCCAGGTGCCCCTAGCCCTAGTTTAAAGGATATATTCCTTGACCACTCAGGTCATACTGAATTCTCTAAACATCCAGTGAACTTAAAATATATATATGTATATATATTTTCTTGACATTTATAATACTTGTTCTCTCTCCCCTTCTAAAATATAAACTTTTCAGAAACAATATTATACTTACTTTCTACTTATCACTCAGCACCTTATATGATACTGGGAACATAGGAGGAACTCAGCAAATATATAGTTGATCGACAAGGGAACAAAGTATAACTACCTCATATAAAAACTCCTAATGAACTCATCAAACCACATTTCTAACCCCCAGCCAGCCTGCAAATACTTTACATTAATCATGAAAGGAATGTGGGAGGACTGGTTAAAAACCATTACTGCTTCTCAAAGGTCCTCAAAGTTGATGGCCTTGAGTCATCCAAAATGAACTGGGGACTATGGGGGAGGGATGCAGAAAAGAAAACAACTTTATGTGAATATGAATAAGGCAGATAGATGGGGCACCTGGGTGGCTCAGTCAGTTAAGCTTCTGACTCTTGCTTTCGGCTGAGGTCACGATCTCATGATTCATGAGATCGAGCTCTGCATTGGGCTCTGCGTGGATAGCATGGAGCCTGCTTGGGATTCTCTCTTTCCATCTCTCTCTGCCCCTCCCCAGTTCATGTGTTCATTCTCTCTCTCTCTCTCTCTCTCAAAAGTAAATAAAAACTTAAAAAGAAAAAGAAGGCAGATAGAGTTTGCATGACAGACTACTGGAGAGTAGAGAGGTACACACAGAGACAACCACAGACCTCAGCAAAGCCTCCCCCTACCCCCCAGGATTCAGCAGGGCACTGCTCAGAGCATGCACACAAGCAAATCGCACAAGACTGGGCAAAGACCACCAGAAAAGATTACAAAAACCATACCATCTCTCGCCAAGGTCAGGACTCATGTCTGTTCCCACCAACCAAACTGGGATAACCTCATAATTCACAGGACATTGGGTAGAATACTTAGAAGGGTCTTGCCTCCGTGGGGTAATAAATAGCCCTAACTAAATGCTAGTCTGCTTTCCAACCAACAAATTTAAAAAGCAAGACTCAAAAGGATCAAACCATTTTCAAAAAAAAACTATGTCCTGGGGTACCTGGGTGGCTCAGCTGGCTAAACACCTGAGGACTTTAGCTCATGTCATGATCTCATGGTTCATGAGTTCGAGCCCTGCATCTGCTGTCAGCACAGAGCCTGCTTCAGATCCTCTGTCCCCCTCTCTCCCTGTCCTACCCCCACTGGTTTTCTCTCTCTCTTTCAAAATAAACAAATATGTCCCAAAGCAAAAAATACTTCTAAAAATCTAAAAACATCCAGCACACAAGGTAAAATTCACAATATCTGGCATCCAATAAAAAAATGACCAAACATGCAAAAAGAAAAAAAAAAAAAAACACTGAGAAAAATCAACCAACTGGAACCACACAGAAATACATGGACAGTTAGACTTTAAAACATTTCTGACACTGTATGTTCAAAAAGTTAAGAAGTCACATGATAGATACAAAAAAGATGCAACTTCTAAAAATGAAAATTATAGTATCTGAGGTAGAAGATACACTGGATGGGATTAATAGCAGATGAGATATTGCAAAAGAAAAGATTAAAGAACTTAAAGGCACAGGTAGAGAAACTACCCAAAATGAAACAAAGAGAAAAAAGAACAAAGACAAAATAAAAAGAACATCTGTGACCCATGAGATAATTTCCAGCAGCCTAATAAATGTGTAATTGAAATCCATGAAGGAGATGGGGGGAGGCAGAAAAAATATTTGAAGAAATAATACTAAAAATTTTCACATTTGATAACTATCAACCACAGATCTAAGAACCTCAACAAACACTAAGCATAGAAAGTTATGAAGGAAACTATGCCAAGACACATCACAATAACATGGCTCAAAGCCGGTGATAAAGAGGAAATTTCAAAAGCAGCTGGAAAAAAGGAAGGACTTGTATTTTACTTCATTAAATATAGCCTATCATAGTTTTGTTTGTTTGTTTTTTGAGAGAGAGGGCAAGCGGGATAGAGGGGCAGAGGGAGAGAAAGAATCCCAAGCAGGCTCCGTGCTACCAGCATAAAGCCTGACGCAGGGCTTGATCCCATGACTGAGATCATGACCTGAGTGAAAAATCAGGAGTCGGATGCTTAACTGATTGAGCCACCCAGGTGCCCTGAGCCCATCCTAGTTATTTTAATAATCCATAAGTAGTAATTCCAATATGTAAGCTTTTGTAAGTTTACTTCTTATTATCTGTTGTTTCTGCTGACTCTTATTCAGGCTGTCTTATTTCCTGTGCACTTGGTTATCTTTGACAAATTATTCAGTGACTTTGAAACTTTATTCGCAGAACTTTTTAGAGACAAAGATAAAAATACATTGCCACAGAGAATATCTGCATTTGTTTACCATATTATTTTAAATTCATACATTGACATATAACCCAATTTAAAAATGGGCAATGGATGTGAATAGACTCTCTAAAGAAATATGACAGATAAATGACCAACAAACAACATGAAAAGGTGTTTAACATCAGCAGTAATGGGAAATGCAAATCAAAGCCACGAGATACCAATCCACATACATTGAGGATGGCTATAACCAAAAAGACAGACAAAAACAAGTGTTGACAAAGATCTAGAGAAACTGGAACCCTCAAAGATTATTGGTGAGAATAAAAACTGGTGCAGCTGCTTTGGGAAATGGTTCGGGAGTTCCTCCATGGAATTACCATATGACCCAAGAATTCCACTCCGTAGGTAACAGCTATGAGAATGAAAACTGTATTTCCATACAAAAATTGTACACAAATGCTCACGGCAGCATTATTCATAATAGCCAAAAAGCGGATACAACCCAAATGTCCATCAACTAACAAACAGAAATACAAAAACAAAACATGGTAGAATCTTATTCAGCCATTAAAACGAATCGAGTATTGGGGCGCCTGGGTGGCTCAGTCGGTTAAGCGGCCGACTTTGGCCCAGGTCATGATCTCGCGGTCCGTGAGTTCGAGCCCCGCGTCGGGCTCTGTGCTGACAGCTCAGAGCCTGGAGCCTGTTTCAGATTCTGTGTCTCCCTCTCTCTGACCCTCCCCCGTTCATGCTCTGTCTCTCTCTGTCTCAAAAATAAATAAACATTAAAAAAAATTTTTTTTAATAAATAAAAAATAAAAAAAAATAAAACGAATCAAGTACAGATTCATGTTACCAAACAGATAAATCTTGAAAACACGCTAAGTGAAAAAGGCAAGACACAAAAGGCCACGTATTGTATAATTTCATTTACATGAAATTCCCAGAATAAGCAAATCCATAGAAATAGAAAGCACATTAGTGATTTCCAGAGATTGGGGGAAAAGGGGGAAATGAGAAGTGACTGCTAATGGGTACAGGTTTCTCTCCGGGGGAAAAAATGGTCTAGAATTAGTGATGACGGTTGTACAACTTTGTGAATATATGAAAAACCACTGAAGTGTACACTTCAAAAGGGTGAATTTTATGGTATGTGAATTGTATCTAAAGAAAAATAAGATATTAAAAAAATTACATCTTGGAATTTTGGGGGGACGTGATGTGAACCACCTCTCTACCACCGTCCATGGTTACAACTTTCCAAGGACATGTTTTCTTCTCCTGTTTTACTTGGCGTCAAGGCAACTGTCCTTGTGGTTCCCTAAAAGAGGTAGAGTGAGTTTTAGTCCTTGAGGCCACAGACCTTTGGGATTTCCAGAACTAGAGGCAGAGAGTCTCCTGTTAGCTTACCTTGAACGAGCCCTAGGCTGACTTCTAACTACGCCTCCTGTCCTGCAAATCCACCAAATTCTTAATCAAGTCTAATCAAGTCTCCCCAGTTTAGCAAATGCACTCAGAGCAAATAAGAATTAAGGGCTCCTTTAGTCTCTGATTTTCAGCTTTCTCTTTGATTTTGGCATATTAATTCGTAAGTACCTTTTTTAAAAATTGCACTACAGCATTCTTAGCTATTTTCAGTGTGAAAGATTTTCCAAATCTTAACTATACTCCCAAAATGAAAATTCTCTATTTACTTTTCAAGTTAGAATGAACTCTAATGAGTTAGGACAGGATCTGCAAAAACAAAAAGCCTGATATAGTCTACATTAAAGTAGCTTCAGTATTCCTTGTGACTTCAGCTGATTACAGTAGATATTTAAGATTTAAAATATATTCCAATGAAAGTTTACTTTAGAAAAAAAATTAATTTGAGGGGGAGTCTAGTTTTAAAAGAATTGTAAGTAGGTGACTCCTTCTCTTAGGTATCAAGGCTCTTTACACAATTAAAGTAAATATGATTGCAGCAAGAATACACAAAGAGACCAAAGAAAGATTAGCCCAAAAACATATGCACACATATATGGAAACTTGGCATATGATGCGTATAGATCTGTAGGAGGAAAACCAGAGTGTTCAATAAATGATGCTAGGAAAAACTGATTACCCATCTGGAAAATAAAATGAAACTGGACCCCCACTTCACATGACACAAAAGTCAATCACATATGGATTAAAGACATAAATACAAAAGGCAATACTATTTTAAAGCTTTCAGAAGAAAATATAAGACTACATCTTTCTAACCTCAAGGAAGAGAAAAATGTGTTAAGCAAGATGCCAAGGGGCACCTGGGTAACTCAGTTGGTTAAGTGTCTGACTCTGGATTTCGGCTCAGGTCATGATCTCAAAGTCGTGAGATTGAGCCCTGCTTGGGGCTTTGCACTGAGTGTAGAGCCTGCCTGGGATATTCTCTCTCGCTCGCTCGCTCACTGTCTCTCTGCCTCTCTCCCACTCACAGGCGCACACACACTTTCTCTCTCTCAAAATAAACAAATAAACATTAAAAAAAAAAAAAAAGCCAAAGCTTAAAAACAAAAAGATGCCAAAAGCATACACCATAAAGACAAAGTCTGAAACACTCAAGTACTCTAAACTATAGAATACATCTATCAAAAACCATATAAAGTAAAAGACAAGCCACTTGCTGGGGAGAAGATATTTCCCACATGCATAACCAATAAGATTCAGTACCATAAATCAATAAATACAACTTCTAGAAGGAGATTTTTTTTAGTCAAAAAAATAGGCAAAAGACATAAACAGACATAACAGAATTGTGGAACATCTGACATCATCAGTAATTAAGGAAATGTAAAATTCAACCTTCAATGGAGGACCATTTCTCACCCACCAGATTGTCGAAAAGAAACAATTCAGATCATTACAAATGTTGTTGTACAAACGTCTGAAATGTTGAGGAAGGGAACAAAGTGAACATTGAACACACTGCCTGTGGAAATATAAACTGGTATAACCACTTTGCAAAACAATTCAGTATGGGGGCACCTGGGTGGCTCAGTCGGTTAAACGTCTGACTCTTGGTTTCAGCTCAGGTCATGAACTCACCATTTGTGAGACAGATCCCCGGGTCTGGCAGTGCAGATAGACCACACTGCCAGAGTAGAGCCTGCTTGGGAGTCCCTCTCTCTCTCCCTCTCTCTCTCTGCCCCTCCCTCACTCACGCTGACATTCTCTCTCAAGAAAAAGAAAAATTCAGTATGTTCTAGCAAAACTGAAGATCCACAACTCTACTTCTGGGCAAAGAGACATGCGTTAGAATGGCCATAACAAAACAGCTCTTAGTGGCAAAGAGTGAAAATTAAATTAAAAAAAAAAAAAAAAAGAAAATGGAAAATGTCCCTAAATATCCATTAACAGGAAAACGGATAAACAGCAGTAAAATCATACAATGGAATGATATAGAGCAATAAAAAGTAAATGAACTGTAACATAGCAACATCAATGAATCTCATAAATATAATATACGAAAAAAAGGTAGCAGCATGGAAAGAGAGAGACACAGTCAGAGCTTTGAAAATATTCATAAGTGTTGTTTCTTTTAAATTTTTTTTCATGTTTATTTTTGAGAGACAGAGACAGAGACAGAGTGTGAGTGGGGAAGGGGCAGAGAGAGAAGGAGACAGAGAATCCAAAGCAGGGTCCAGGCTCTGAGCTGTCAGCACAGAGCCCGATGTGGGGCTCGAACTCATGGACTGTGAGATCATGACCTGAGCCAGAGTCAGACACCAAACTGACTGAGCCACCCAGGTGCCCCAATAAGTATTATTTCTAAAGCATGATATGAGTACAGGGGCATTTATTTTATTTGTATTCTCTAAATCTATAGCTGTGTGAAAAGTACTATTTTGTACATATGAAATAATTTCTCATTTAAAAATTAAGTAAATGCATGGCTGTGGTTGAAAACATGAAAATTACAGAAAACTATATGAAGAAAATAAAAATTATCAATAATCCCATCACCCTGAGATAACTACAGTATTTAAAAGAAAAAATATATTTAGCATATCTTTTTCTACTATTAAAAAAATTTTTTTTAATGTTTATTTATTTTTGAGAGAGACACAGAGCACAAGCAGGGGAGGGGCAGAAAGAGAGAGACAGAATCTGAAGCAGGCTCCAGGCTCTGAGATGTCAGCACAGAGCCGGATGCGGGGCTCCAACCCACAAATCGCGAGATCATGATCTGAGCTGAAGTTGGATGCTTAACCGACTGAGCCACCCAGGCACCCCATCTTCCACTATTTTTATTTATTTTTTTACAGCTTTATTGAGGTACTTACAGTAAATTATACACATTTAAAAAGGTTTTTTTTATTATGTTTATTTACTTTTGACAGAGAGAGACAGAGCACGAGAGGGGGAGGGGCAGAGAGAGAGGGAGACACAGAATCCGAAACAGGCTCCAGGCTCTGATCTGTCAGCACAGAGCCCGACTCGGGGCTCAAACTCACAGACCGTGAGATCATGACCTGAGCCGAAGTCGGAAGCTCAACCGACTGAGCCATCCAGGCATCCCTATACATATTTAAAATGTATAATTACATGAGTCAAACATATGTATACACTAGTGAAAGCATCTTTACAACCAAGAAAATGAAGGGGTGCCTGGGTGGTTCAGTTGGTTAAGCGCCCAACTCTTGATTTCGGCTCAGGTCATGATCTCACTGTTCATGAGATCGAGCCCTGTGCGGGGCCTGCTTGGGATTCTCTCTTTCTGCCCTTCTCCCCACCCCCATCTCCATTCTCTCTCTCAAAATAAATAAACAAAAAAAAAAAGAAAGTGAACACACTCACCATTCCCAAAAGTTTCCTCACACCCCTTTCCAGTCCTTTTCCTTTGCACCCATCCTCTGTTGTCTGTTACTTTAGGCTACTTTGCATTTTCTAGGATTTTGTCAGGTTTGAACACACTTTATGCATATGTCACACTTCACTTGACACTGACAGGTTTTCCAAAATGCTTTACCAATTTACACTTCCATCAGCAGAGAATGAGCGTTCCAGGTGCTCCATATCCTTTGCAACATTTGGTTATTGGCCTTTTCCATTGTAGCGATTATTTGCATATTCCCCAGGTAAATATACATAAAACTACTTGTCTGAACGGCAACGAAAAAAATTAAACTTCAATGATGACTGAAGTGACACTCATTGTAAAGAAATTTTCACGTTAAGGGCATTTTCCCTTGAATGCATGGTAATAACTGAAGCAAAGCCCTTGGTACATGCCTCATGAATTCCGATTTAGTAAAGACGTCTGATTTCCACATAAGAGATTTAGAAGAATCACTGAAATATATAAGAGGAATCACATGACTTTAATGCAAGCTGGGAGTATCACAGTACTGGAACTCAGGTGAAATACAATCCAACACAGTTTGTGAAAGTGTGACTTTAACACAGATAACACCAGACCCCAAGAGACCAAAATACCACTAAGATCGCGATCATTTGAATGAGGGACGATGAAAATCTTTCTCACAATAGTTCTATTCAGTCTGCTCAGCTACTTGCTCTCAGCTTCTGCTACTTAACCACAAGAGGGGAACAATGCTGTGAGATGCACTTTAACATAAAGGTATTCGACCGTCCTTATATTCTTTCCAAACGGACCATAAACTCCCCTCTACCACCCTGTAACTTCTTCTAATCTTTGTCTCTCAAAATAAGGACTCTACACTCCTTATCTTTATTTCTTCATTCTCTATTTACTCCTCAAATTCATTCATATTTGGCTTCTATCATTATCATTTTACTTATATTGTGTTTGCTGAGGTCAATGACCTCCTCCTATCCTAACTACCAAAGCCAAGAGACATTTAATCAGCGCCTATCTTCTATATCCTTCTGACTCATTTGACTAAGATAGATTTCCCTCCTGATTAAAACTCTTTCCTCTCCCGGCTTCTAAGCACCATTATCTGCTAGATTTTCCTCCTTCTTTCCTGAATTCTCCTCCTCACTCTCCATGGCTGCCTCTACACAGCACTTCAATGTTGGTTTCCAATGCTTGGTCTTCTTTTCTTGTTCTTACTGGAAGATTTCTTCCACTCTCACGGGACTAACTACACAAATCCATGATGCTTCCAACATTTACAACTCTTATCCTGACTTCAGAAAATCCCAATACTAGACAGGTCTGCCAGATGGTCTCCAAGAATCTCACTGCTTTTCTCTCAGCCTGAATTAATCTCTCAGTCTGTTAGCCTTATGCGTGAATACAATTATAATTCAAGTGGAGCCAATAAAATACAAGAGATACTTTTGAAATATTTTTCTTGAAGGGTTTAAAGAAACACACATTTTTATAAAGACTTTCCTCCAGTTATGAAGGTAACTCATAGTAACCAAAACTACAAAACACAAGAGATAAAAGGCAAATCTCCTCCAATCCCAGCTCTCAAAGGCAAGCAATATTAACATGTCCTTCCAGAAGAAGCAGTTTTCACCACAATGAAGTTACATACCAAAATATCAAATTAGTAAATAGACGGTGTTGTTGTTAACTCTTCGTATTTTCCAGGCTACTTTTTGCAGTATTAATCAGAAGACAAAATTCTACTACATGCCTACCTGGAGTGAGAAAATTAGTAATATTCTAAAAACCAACGCAATCCTTTTACATGCTGTATTTTTTAGTATTCTAAAGGAATCGGTGTTTTTGGCTTGGCAACTATCTTGCCTATCCCCGGACGCCTACCTGTGTGCAATATACCCCACAAATCAGCCATCCTACTTTCCTTTATTTAAACCACAGCAAAGAAGAAGAAGAAAAAAAAAAAAAAAACTGTAAGAGACAGAAGCCAAATCTAAAATCAAGCTGGGTGTATAATTCCTGTTTTGCAAAAACCATAGGGAAGTGACATTTTAATACCCCTTCTCTGCTTCTACAAGTTTCAGAAACGTCACAGATTAAAGACACTCCGCTAATGTGTTCTTACCGGACTCTCCAGGCAAAGGAAGTTCGCTTCCCTCTTTGCCCAGAGGCCACCTGTACCGGGCAGAGAGCGGGGTGCAGGGTGCGGGCCGGGGTCCCTTCCCTCCCGTCCGGGCGTCCCAGTGAGCGGACCCGGGCAGGGCAGGGGCCTGGCCTCGCCCCCCACCCCCGAGTCACTGAGCCCCCTCCCCGCCCAGGCCACGGTGAGCTCGGCTGTCCGGGGACCTCAGACCTCCCCGAGGGCTCCGGAGAGCAGGTGTCCCTGAGAGACTCGGGAAACCGCCCCCCCCCCCCCCGCACCCCCAGCCCCCAAGCAAGGCGACGTTTCTAAAGAGTGAAAGGAGACGAAAAACCGTACACATCCGCAAGCCCCGGGCGGCTGGGGCAGGGGCCGCTCTCACACCGCGTCCCCCACCCCCGGAGGCCCCCGACAGCGGCCGCTCGAGGCCCGCGCCACGCTGCGCGCCCGGGAGCGGCCCCACGGCGCACCTGAGCCCAAGGCCCCCTCCCCGCCCGAGACGTGCCGCCCGGCCGCCCCGAGCGGGGTCTCCACGCGCCGCTCCCGGGCGCCCCCCGCTCCACGCCGCGCTGAGACGGCGCCGCGAGGCCGAGGCCGGTTACCTCCTGCAGCCAGCGGGCGCTCCGCCGTGGCCTCCCGCGGGAGCCGGGCCCGGGGTCACCTCGTGCGGCCGCGCCCCGAGACCCCGCCCCCGGTCCCTCCAAGTCCGCCCCGCCCCTCCAGAGGTGCGCGCCGAGGGGCGGGGCGGGGCCGCCCGGCCTGTACCTGAGCGCGCGAGTCTGCGCGCTCGGCCCCTCCCTCCCCGCCTCTCCCAGCCGCTGCCCTGGGCCCCTCCGGAGAGGTCTTTGGAG
This sequence comes from Puma concolor, assembly GCF_028749965.1. Classification (NCBI taxonomy): domain Eukaryota; kingdom Metazoa; phylum Chordata; class Mammalia; order Carnivora; family Felidae; genus Puma; species Puma concolor. The sequence goes on along the minus strand of NC_141672.1, from coordinate 13,403,896 downwards.
TGCCTGGAGGGGTCAGAAGGGAGATACAAACTAACCTAGGGACAGAGGGAACGTTTGGGGCCTGATGAACTTTTATGTAGAGGGGACGGAGGAGCAGTCTTTCTTGCCAGAGGTGTGGCTGCACCCTTGGAAACGGAAGAAGCTTTTCTTAGCTGCCTTGTAGCGTCACCTGACTTTACACCCTAATTTTAAATTCTTTAAGGATCAGCCCGCTTCTCTTCACTTTTGTGGCTTCACAGCTACTACCACCTCGCTAGCAATAGGTCTGTTGGAAGGTGTCTACTACAGTGCCCGGGCCCCCATATTATGCTAGAATCCACTCTAGCACCTTGGCAAGGAGTGGGCTCGCCCTTTTCTTTTATGCCTCCCACGGTGGGAGTCTCAGCCCCGTTCCTGGAAAGTTGTTGAGTGGATTCCTAGATTACCTGTTGATGAATGGCTCAGCTTTTGAAAGGCTGAGGAAGTACGAATTGAAGTAAAGGTCAGCCTTTTCTTCCCAAGGAGCAGTCTGTCCCAAAGGGGGTAAGTGGGTTCTGCTCATCTCCAGGCCCTACAGATGCTGGAGTGCAGGTGGAGGGGGGGCTAGATCCCAAGATCAAATTAATCTGGGAAACAGACACAGTATAATTACCCTCCTTGAGAGTCACGGGCACTTAACACGCTTAAGAACTGTGTTTTGCTTTGTATCATCCTGTAGTTCCCAACTCTATTTGACTTGAAGGATGGTAGGCCAAAATATGCCACTTTGACATAAGGGTTCTTTTAAGTTAAAGGCACTTGAACAACAGCAGATACAAGAAGATCACTCTGACCCTCTTTTTTCTTCCTGAAAGTGGAAGATGAAACTCCCGAGTGAAAGATGTCTTCCCTATACTGGGAGGCAAGAAACATTCTTATCACCAGGGAGTAGAGGATAAAGGAAGTCTATACCCACAAACCTTGTGAAACTAACCCTGATCTTCCTAGTCCCTTCACCATTATCTGCCCCAGCTCAAGCCCCTTTTCCATTATTTAGCACCCTTTGTTCAACTTAGTATATAATGTTCATCTCTAACTGCTTCTTTGGATCTTCATTCTCCCATAAGGGCTGCTGTGTCCATGTGAAAGGTCTGTATGCTTCACTCCTGTTCATCTATGCCAATTTAATTCTCAGTCCCAGCCAGAAACCCTAAAAGGGTGGCGGTAAAGTTTCACCTCCCTTACACACCACACAACTCTCTTTCTGAGAGATGCCTGTTGCCATCCTGGGGAATTAGTGTTTCAACTCACACACTTTGATACACACTGCTTAAAAGTCCTCATACATTCACCTTCAATCATTTCTCTCTTACAAATGTTTGCAAAGTTCTGTACTGTTTACACAAAGCTTTCACATGAGTCATCTCATTCGACCCTCACAATTACAATGTGACTGTTATTATCCTTGTTTTACAGTTGAAAATATTGAGAGTCAAACAAATGGTGGTTGCCTGAGTATAGAGTCAAGACCGACTCTGGACTTCAGACTCCAAGGCTCTTAAATATGTATTATATAAAATGTGTGCGTGTGTATATACACATATGATGTGCTCCATTTAAAGGTCAAATGAGAGAGAGAATATGTATATTTTCTCTGACACTTTGTATTAGAAAAACTCAGTTTCCCACCTGTTGTAGGGGAAAACCCAGTTCTTTCCTCCTGCATTATCTCTTGCCCGTGTATCTCCTTTACTCCTCATATAAAACATTTCATTTCCAACATTTCTGGTCACTAAATATGTGGAGGCTTTCCCCCCACACCAAGTAATTCTCTGCAACATCAGATAGATGTCCCACAATTCAACTCAATTCTGACATCACTTTCCTGGAGAGAGCATCAGATCCCACAGGTGAAGCGTTCAATTCCACAAGACTGTCTTCCGGCACCCCCACCCCACCCCACCCCCACATCACATGCCAGGTTATCACCTGTGCTTCGGACCAACCAGCTATAGGTCAAAGTTTCCAATGAACCGCCCCCCACCTTGGGTTCAAGTAATTTGTTAGAGCAGCTTACAGAACACAGGGAAATGCTTACTTAGTTTTACCAGTTTATTACAGGATATGATAAAGGATGCAGGTGAACAGCCAGATGAAGAGAGATACATAGAGCAAGGTCTGGGAGGGTCCCCGTGGAGTTGGGGTGCATCATCCTTCCAGAGTGGATGTGTTTGCCAACCTGGAACGTCTTCAAACCCTGCACTATTGGGATTTTATGGAGGCTTCCTCACAGAGGCATGATCACGTATTAGCCCCACTTCCAGCCACTTTCCCCTCTGGCAAGTTTTTAATCATGGTCTTTCTGGTGACCATTCCTCATCCAGGAGCCCACACAGAGTCACCTAGTGCTCTTATTACTTGGAAATTTACAAGGATTTTAGGATTTCCTGAGCCAGGAACCTGGGGCAGAGACCAATACGGTAGATAGATAGATAGATAGATAGATAGATAGATAGATAGATAGATATGTCTATAGATAGATATAGATATAGATACATATTTTTTTTATTTTTGAGAAAGAGGGAGAGACAGAGTGTGAGCAGGGGAGGGGCAGAGAGAGAGGGAGACAGAATCTGAAGCAGGCTCCAGGCTCTGAGGTGAACCACGAGATCATGACCTGAGCCAAAGTCAGATGCTCAACCCACTGAGCCACCCAGGCACTCCTAAGAGACCGATATTTATTTTCTAACATCTCACACCCTTCAATAGAGCACATCCTTGGCTAGAAACCTCTAGCTGCACGTGTTAGTTCTCAAGGCGAGGGACCTTCACCTATCCTTTACTCTCCTGCAGCAACTGACATCATAATGCAGGGCATAAAAGTGTCGCTCAGATGTGCTGAAGGAAAAAAGAATGAGTGAATGCTTAGTAATACTTATTAACTGGACTGAGCCCTTGGGTCCCTAACTGAACAATCTTACCAACCTCCTCGCTGATGCCAAAGTCCCAAGAGAAAGCGTTCCCTGAAATGTTCTTCCTTTCCTTCCGCCTTCCATCTAAAAAGGTGTCCTTAAAAGAACACTTCTGTTGACAAAGATAGTTCTTTGAAAACAATGAAACCGTGTCCTTTGTTTTCCTCGAAATGGGCCTTCTTCCTGTTCCAGAGGCAAGATAGGAATAAAGGATACTGTATACCTTTCTCTGTGCCCTTGTGTTTTAAACTCTCCCCATAAAGTGATGGTTCTTGCAACATTCTGAGTGGCTTTTGTTGGCTTAGTTTTAATGTTAAATGTTAATGTTTAATGTCTTATACTCTTTGAAGCAGATCTGAGGAGAAAAATATAACCAGGTTGGTGTGGATAACATTGCTGCTTAGATTTTCCTACTCATATTCTTTCATTTGAGAGAGAAATCACCTCATCCCTGTCCCAATCCCTTTTCATTCATCCTGCATTTAGTGCAGTTTATAAATGATGAATGACTCAGTCCAGTCCTACCCCTTCAGCCTCCCCTCCACTACCCATTTTGGGGTATATTTTTGACTTTCTGAACCAACTGTTGTTCCCTCAATTGCCAAATTTGCACTACTGTATCCCTTACCTCTATTGTATGGGTCTCAGTTGGCAAATTCACGTTCATTCATTCACGTTCGTATCACCTCTTCTGGAAGATGAAACGCCATAACAGCCATCCCAGAGCGGATCAGGTGCCTAACCCCAGCACTGCCACCACCAGCCATCCGTATTTCGATCATGGCACCTACACGATCATTGTGATTGTTGGCTTCTTTGCCCTCCTCCTACTAACCTCATGCTACGTGAGTTACCAAATAGACAGGAATTATAACTTCCTGAGCCTAGCACCTGACCCATAGAAGGCCTTCAAATATTTGTTGAATGAATGAGAAAAAAAGTCTTTAAAAGAATATGAATTCCTAGAGTGCTCGTGAAGTAATATCACAAATACAAATAGCCATATGAATAAAATGGAGGTGGCAGACAGATTTCTGCTTCCCCCCAAATTTTCTTCTCATTTTCTGCCTTAGAAAAGCAGAAGCCTATACATATTCATTCATTCATTCATTCATTCATTCATTTATGTACTTGTTCAACTAACATTCTTGAGTACCAGTGGTACATCAGGAACAATCCTAAGCACTTGCTTCAGAGGGAAAGTGACATTTCAGCAGAGCCATGAATGCTCACCAAACTTCCTTTCCTTTTCCTGAACACAAAGCTGAATTACTTTGTCCTTTCCCCTTCACATGGGGCCAGTTCTCACCAATAGAATTTGAGCAGAGGTACAGTTTTACTTCTGGGTCTAGATAATTAAGAACTGGTGAGCCTTCTCCCCACTCTCTCCCTGACCACCTTAGACCGTTGCTGAAGCTGAAAATGTGACCAGATGGGAGGCCAGGTCCCTGATTGACTTCACAGAACAAAGCTCTCCCCACCACCCGCTAATCTTGACGGGATTGTGATGGGAGTGAAAAATAAACTTTATGGTGTGAACTCCTAACATTTAGGGATTCTGCTCCCCCCCCCACCCCCACCAAGCAGGTATCTTTACTTACCCTGATTAACACTGTCAGAAATGATGGCATATAGATTACATAAGACACCAGAAAATGTTGTCTCCTGCTCTAAGCATTGCATGGGAGACACGGAACATGAAACTTTTTCAAAGGTATTAAGGCCACAGACTTTAAGTTTGTCCCAATTGGACAAATAAATATCTTTATGAATCCACAGCTCTTTGTGCTCTCTTTTGGGTGGCCACCTGATCAGAATGCTGACAACTTGACCTGAAAACTGGCATAGAGTCACCATCACTCAGCAGCCCTTGTGAATCTCTTTCCTGCACGTTGAAGAATTTCCCTGAGTGAGCTTCAGGAGGTCTGGTGTCACTCAGAGAATATAGTTGACTTTGAACAACACAGGTTTGAATTGCCTGGGTCCACTTACACGTGAATTTGGTACAGTACAGTGCTGTAAATGTATCTTCTCTCCCTCATGATCTTTAGTAACATTTTTTCCCCTCCAACTTACTTCATTGTAAGAGTACAGCATATAATACATATAATATACAAAATACATGTGAATTGACTGGTTTTGTTGTCAGTTAGGCGTCCAGTCAACAGCTATTAGCAGCTAAGGTTTTGGGGAGACAAAAGTTATACCCAGGGGTGCCTGGGTGGCTCAGTCAGTTAAGCATCCAACTCTTGATTTCGGCTCAGGTATGATCTCACCATTAATAACATCAAGCCCCGCCTCAGGCTCTGCGCTAACAGCACAGAGCCTGCTTGGGATTCTCTCTCTCCCTCTCTCTCTCTGCCCCTCTGCTACTCTCTCTCTCTCTCTCTCAAAAATGAATAAACATTAAAAAGAAGTTACACCCAGATGTTTGACTGCCCAACATGTCCTATCCCTAACCCTGCCTTGTTCAAGGGTCAACTGTATATTGAGAGATAGAAACTAAGTGTGAGAAGTTGGCTCTGAAGGCTCTTGAGGATCCCACCAGGGAGTTTGTCTACTGATCTCCAGGAAACGTGATGAATAAACCAGGACTGTTTGCGATGGAGTGAGCTTCTTTTTTTTTTTCTTTTCCTTCCCCCATCCTCTTCTTTCCTGGATAACTAGTACCCACCAAAGCTAGGGAACAGTGGGAAAATGGCTGGTCATAGATGCTCCACCAAGAGACCTAGCATGATGAAGTCCTCTTTTCCCAGTGCCCTCGCCCCAAAGCCCTTCCCCAACACATCACCATCCTCCTCCTTCTCCAAGCCCCATTAATCAATGAAGCTTCAGAGCACCAAGAGGCTGACAGTTTCACGGAAGCCTAAATGAAAATTATTCAGCCCCTAGGACAAGAGGCAATAGCACCGCTGGGATCAAAGGAAGGTTATAAAAGAGGAAAAGAAGAGAGGATTCAGGAAAAAAAAAAAAAAAGGAGGATTTTCTACCAACCACCTCATCAACTCACCCAGACTGGGAAGCTGGTCTAAAGAGAAGGAAAGACACGTGGAGCACATCATGTGGAACTGCCCCAGGATTCCAGAACAAATGCCCCCAGACTCCCTTAATGAAGGAGAGAAACATCTAAATTCCTACTTCCTGTGAACTTTGTACGGATTGGAAGAAATGATTCAAACCTAAAGTAAATGTGTCTGCATTCTTCTGCAGTCCCGTGTACAATGGCTTAAACTGTGTGATCTTGCTTAAGCTGTAACTACATCTCCCAAAATTTTTTTCCCTATGTATGGCTCTATGTTAGACTGAGCGCAAGAGGAATGTGGACAAGATCTGGAAGGTATAAATGAAACAGAGCTATTCCTCTTGGAAGACCCCCCAAGATTACAGTGGCAGACCAACAGAGATGCTGTCGGCTTCCACAGCCAGTCCTCCCAGACCCTCCTCCAAAGCCTGGCTGAAGACCTACAGAGCTGAGAGCTATCCCTAGATTTTTCCACAGTTCTTCCGTGGAGTCTGCTTGTGCAGCCAGGTGTGCCCAGTTTCCTAGATGCAAATTCTGACCCAGTACGTTCACCTGCACCAGTACCTCATAGGGGGCCGTTTAGGCTTTGATCCTTCAACCCCACTTCCAGACCTTTATTCTCCCAAGTTTCTCCCATAACTCTGTAAGATCTATTCTTGTATCAGTAACACTTTAGTGCTTCTGCTTCCCTGGCTGGAGCCTTCTGATTCGCCAGGCATGTCCTTGGCTGCCCAACAGGATGATTACGTGGGTTATACTTTTCTTCCCTTCCCCTGTGAAAGAAAAAGTCCTGGTGTTATAAGTAGGAACTACAAATATTTGGGTAGAATCATACACCAACAGGGGTCTCCCCAAGAGAGGGTAGTTATTTAGTTGCTCACTGGCTTCACAGAATGACTTTACTGGAGTATGGAAACTGACTTGACTTTTCAAGCTTAGAAACTTGTGTCTTTTCACCATTAGCATTTTAAGCGAAACTCTGTTGAAGAAGGCTCAGCCAAGCTCCGTAAGGACTGAGGTAGACAATAGATTCTACCAATATTAATAGGGCCTGTCTGTGAACAGAACATGAGACAAACAATCGCTATGGGTCCCAGATGCTTCTAGCTCATGGTCCAAACATTATACTATACCCTACAGAAACAACCATATAGGAAGCTGAGTGATAATCAGAGGGTTGCCCAGGGAGAGACGTGGAACCAAAATTAGAGAAATTAGGAGAAATACTGAGGGCTTAAAAGCACCAAGTTATGATAGCCATCATCACTGCCACAGAACAGACTAGCATGTCACAGTTGCAGGCGAGCAGTATGGTTTCACTCACCAAGAGTAGTCATAGAACTTCTTCTCTGTGACCGTTTACAGTATTGGCGCCAGCCCTTCATCCCTCACTGTACCCATACTCTTGGCCATGACTTTGAATTTCCTACCACTCAAGGAGTGGACTAGATTTGCCTAGCCCTTGATTATGGGTTCAGCCATTCGGCTCACTCTGGCCAATAGAGTGATATAGGACCAAGAGTGTTGCGTGTCAGCGCTTAGCTGAAAAGGCCTTGTATGTTGCCGCTTGCCCTTTGTGCTTCTGCCAAAGCCATGAGAAGATTTCGCCTGGGCCAAGCCAGGTGGTCCAACGAGGATGAGAGACATGGAATGAGAGTCATTCCAGATAAACCCAGACGAGATGAGGTAATCTCCAGCTGACCAGCAGACACATGAGAAACAATAGATGATTGTCATTTCATGCCTCGGCGTGTTGGGACCGTCGCAGGGCAATGGTTTCCTGACACACCCTCCAACCACGATTTTCTGTGGTGAGGTGGAGGAGAGCTCCAGACCAGTGTGCCCAGACCCCCTCTCGTGCCACTAGGGGGCTCCCGTTGGGCCAACAGTAAATCAGAGGATTCAGCCTCACAACCTTCAGTAAAATTCTGTTTAACAATTTTCTATCCTTTTGGTCAGATATGGAATCAAAATATGTGTCACAGCAGAAAAGAGAAAGATTTAAAAACTCTTTGGATGACTACATCTGAATATTAGTGGTTGTTTACAAGTGCAACTCAAACTCACTATCTGAAATAAAATTTGAAGGCTATTATTTGTGATTTTTGCTTTCATCAGAATTTGAGGAAAACTCATACGCCCAGAAAAATCCCCAGGCAGTTTAGGATGCCAAGACTTTCTTTCCTTCTCTTTAAAACTGCTCCATAAGGAGAATTCACGAATAAATGTGGTTGGCAGGTGAGCCAAATATCCAAAGACGTATTCTTACGACAATTGCATCTTAATTTGTTAGTTTGAAGTACGCATTGATCTTTTTATTAATTAGAGGCATCGGTTGGGGGAGGAGTGTCTTCAAAACACTTTCAGTCCTATTTTCTCAGGCATTCCTTTCCCCTCCATGACTCCCTGCCTGTTGTTAGCTTCCCCCACCCTTCTAGTTTATGAGGGGACGGATGAAGTTGGGATCTTTCTTGAGGAAATGTGGGAGGTCTGCAATCCATTTCCTACTTGAGACTCATTTACCAGAAGAAAAAAGAAAAACAACAACGCAAACACACTTCCAGCAAAACTGGACAGCAGCTCCGCGCACTGGCTTTTAAAGAGCTATTGTATCACCCTGGGAGGTGACAGCACTCCGGGGACAGCACGGGGTCTGTGAGGGCCAATGAAGCATACCCTTCCATTCCTAAAAAACATCCCCTCAGGAAACAATTTGGCGTTTCCTGCAAAACATGAGCTTGCTTGGAAGCCTGACCAACTCATCACCGCTGTTCGTCTCATACCGCAAGCCTGATTAATAACAATAACTAGTCGGAGAACATAGTGGATACAACTTCAGTGGGAAAGAAGGCAGGGGGAACAAACAATATCCTTGCCAAACAGACATGCATGCCCACATGCCCACACACTTGCCCCCAGCGTACAAAGCCACTTAAAAATGTGAAGAAATGTAGGGCGCCTGGGTGGCTCGGTGGGTTAAGCATCTGACTCTTGGTTTCAGCTCAGGTCACAATCTCACAGTCTGTGGGTTCAAGCCCGGCTTCGGGCTCTGTGCTAACAGCACGGAGTGCCTCCTTGGGATTCTCTCTCTCTCTCTCTCTCTCTCTCTCTCTCTCTCCCTCTGCCCCTCCCCCACTCAAGCTGTCTCTCTCAAAATAAATAAATAAACTCAAGAAAAAGTTGAAAAACATAAAATGCCTCAATCAAAACCACTTTGCATTACTGAGAACAGGGTTAAAAATTACTTCCCTTCTCCCATCCAAATACATTTGGAATGATAATAGCTGCCATTCTCTGCTGACATGCCAAGCACTGTTAATGGTATGTATGTGTGTGTGTGTCTATACACACACACACACACACACACACACATATGAATAGACTTATTTTTAATTCTTCCAACAACCCTGCAGAGTGGGGATTATTGTCTAAACTTTATAGATGAGTAACTTTTCCAGGATCACAAGGAAGTGATGAGGGAGTCAGGATTTGACCTTAAGGCTGTGTGTGTGTGACTTTAAAGGTCAAGCTCTTTTCATTAAATCACAGGCTCGGTCAGCAAACTGGAAAGTCCAGACATAGGAGTTATGTTTACATAAATCCAATTCATAACTCAAGGCCCATTGAAATGGCCATCTCTTCTACGAATTCTTGACTTGTTCTAGACAGAGCTCCGATGGTTACAAGGAACAGAAACCCACTCAAATTAGTTCAAGTAAAAGATAGAGCATGGCACTCTGGGCAAGGAAATGAAGGGAACATACTTTTTCAGGAATCTTGACAAGTGAGCCCCAGGAAGAGCAGAACCCAAGGATGTCCAGACACCCTGTGGCCCCTCATCTCCCAGAGGCTGCTTCTTTCTGCATGCCTGCACACCCCAACCCGCTTCTTGGGGTCTCTGACCCCTCAGAGCTGCAGCCTGCACCGGAGTCCATGCTGCATGCCTTGGTGGCAAATCTGCTAGAACTTTGAGCTTAGGGCCTACCGCCCAAAAGAAGACACTGCGGCTCCCTTCAGATTCCAGCAATCTGATGGGCTCAGCTCAGACTTTCCAGACACAAGGCACAGGCTGCTGGCCGGTCTTCCCAGCACACAGTTGGGCACGCTGGGTCAGATGTTGACCTTGGCTCAGTCAGAGGCAGCAGGGAAGGGAGAATCACATGATCTGCTGCTATACCTGGGCAGGAAGCACCCTAAAATCCAAGAAGTGCTCAGCTCTTACTCACTCTCCTTTTCTTTACAAGGCTGGCTTATGCACCTGGTTTAATTTTAAGTTGCTTCCTCTTGCTATCCAAATGCCTTTCACTTTCTAGTTTCCTAGAGAACCACATCTTATCCTTATACCTGCGATGCCTAGCCAAGTGCTAAGAACACAATGGACACTTAAACATTATTTGCTTTGTTAGGGTTCATCGCGGGGCAGGACAATGCAGATGACCGAGAAGAATGTCTTCATTCTTTTTCTTGCCCACAGAACGGCCAAAAGAATTAGATAGAGAATATAAAATGTGATCACAAGTCTTTAACCCCACTAGCTTAGCTGCAGCATAATGGAGAAGAAAAAGAATTTGACCCTAAGCACACAGACTATATAGAGTTTCGTCTCTCTCTCTTTTTTTTAATTTTTTAATGTTTTATTTATTTTTGAGAAAGACAGAGACAGACAGACAGAGTGCAAGTGGGGGAGGAGCAGAGAGAGAGGGAGACACAGAACCTAAAACAGGCTCCAGACTCCAAGCTGTCAGCACAGATACTGACGTAGGGCTCGAACCCATGAACCGTGAGATCATGCCCTGAGCTGAAGTCAGACGCCCTAACCAACTGAGCCACCCAGGCACCCCAGAGTTTCTTCTCACTCTTACTAAAAGAGGCATCCAGGCCAATGGCCCTCAACCTAGAATAATGCTCCTATGTACCATATCCTTGTTCTGATTCTATCCCTTAATTACCCATTCAGAGAAGTCTAATAGAATTAAAATATATGACGGTTCTGCTATTATAGTGGTCAGCTTGATTCTGCTCTGATTTGCAAACAGAAAAAAAATAATAAAGTTTTGAAACCTTGTTATTAAATTACTAGTAACAAATTATTGGAAACCATGCTACAATTGGCATTGTACTTGGAAGCTGTGAATTTAGGACACTCTACTGTCAACAGCTGAGATGACACTAACCGTATCAATGAGGATACTTTTGGCCACCAGTAACAAAAAAACCCAACTGAAGTAGTCATAAAAGTAAGGAAATGTATTAACTTGTGTGGTGACTTAAATCATGTTCATAGTTCTTTGAAACTCCTCTCAAAGGTTGGGTTCTATGTCCCCTGTCCTTTATGTAGGCTAACCATAGTGACTGGTTGACCAAGAGAATACTTTGTCAATTACAGAATGTGGAAATAACGAAATAGGACATCTAAGGCTAGGTCATAAAAGGCAGTACAACTTCTATTTGGCTGTCTTTGGGTGCTTGTTCTTGGAATCCAGCCACCTTTGCTCTGAGGAAGCCAAAGCAGTTTGCAGAGAAACCCACATGGAGATGCCCACATAAAAAGAACCAAGGGCCAGGACCCTCTGATCCAACAGAGCCAGCACCAACTTTCCAGCTATGTGTGTGAGCCACCTTGGAAGTGGATCCTTCAGTTCCTGGTTGAGCTACCCCCACTGACACCTTATGGAGCAGAGATGAGCCTTCCCCACTGAACCCTGCCCATATTGCGTTTAGGAGCTAAATAATGATAAAACATTGTTGTTTTAAGCCTCTACATCTTGGGAAGGTCTGTTGCACAACCACAGATCATTGAAAGGAAGTGCAAAGGTAGGTTGAACTTCCAAGTCACTGTTTCCCCAATCTGATCATTTACCACCGAATGTTTTCTTCCCCTTTGCTCTGAGATTTGAGATTATGTAAACGTTACCCTAAATTGACCTCCCTCATGTTTCTATAATGGCTGACATGGACAATCAAAACTTTTTTCTTCAATTCAGATGAGGGGGATAGAATGAATTCCCCAGAACCAATCTTGAGAGATCAATTGTTCCAGACAAACATCTCTCTTCCTGTCCCTTTGGTCCTCTACACCCTGTCCTCTACTCCAAACGTGGACTTCCAGCAGCAGCTGCTATATTTTCCCATGATTTCACAACCCCCCCCCCCCCAATCAGAGTTGATTGGCTCATGAGAAGGCACCTAAACCCAAGGAACGTCCATCAGAATCTTTGTCTAGGATATTTTTTTTCAAACTGTAACCAGAAAAGAGCAGTCAGTCCTCTGTTTTGGTGATGGAAGACACTTTGGGGGCCATATCTCCAAGAGAGAAGTCAATATACAGTAAAGGAGAATAAAGGAGATATGCCAAGAGAAGCAAAAGTGGTATAGGAGATTTCTTGGTTGCATTCAGTCTGCACTAGATTTCGTGGTTGCATTCAGTCCTTAGGGAAGATTCACCCTGTTTTTACCACTGTTCTAATACATAAGCCACACCAGTTATAAACCCACAAATTACATCTTTGCCTAAGTTAACACATGTTTGGTTTCTGTCACTCGAACATGAGACACTTAACGGGAATTCTCCAAAAACTAGGTCCTTACAAGATTCTTTGGAACTGAGTCTTTGGCATTTTCATTCGGTTGTGATGCGCATACATTTTCATTTGCTTTGCATGATGCTCGCCTCTCAGTATTGGTTTAAGGCATAACGTACTGGAAAAAACATGGGGTTTACAGGCGGAAGACCCGAGTTTAATTTCTGGCTCTTGTACTTTTTTGTGACAGTGCGAGAACCTGAGCCTCAATCTCTTTCCTGCAAAGTGGGGATAATAGTCTTTGCCCTAGCAACCTCTCAGGGTCATTATGATGCTCAAAAGAAGAAAATGGGGAGGGACAGGCCATATTTGTCCTTGTACTCCTAATGTCTACCAGAAAGTATTGGGACAGTGGTGTAGATACTGAACAAATATTCGATGAGGGAAAGAAAAAAATACAAAGCATTTTGTACACCAAAGCACTATTTAAGTGTGAATTAAAGTGATTAAGACCATGTTGCAATGGTGGAGTATATGTATAAAGATGTATGTTGGTGGGGCATCTGGGTGGCTCAGTCAGTTAAGCATCCGACTTTGGCTCAGGTCATGATCTCACGGTCTGTGAGTTCGAGACCCGCGTCAGGCTCTGTGCTGACAGCTCAGAGCCTGGAGCCTGCTTTGGATTCTGTGTCTCCCTCTCAATCTGCCCCTCCCTTGCTCATGCTCTGCCTCTCTCTGTCTCAAAAATAAATAAAAAACATTAAAAAAAAATTTTTTTTAAAGATGTATGTTGGCAGGTTAAGTTGATCTTTGGGCTGAACGACAATTTTGTACCTTCCTATATAAGGTTCCTATAAACAAGATGTGAAGTGAAGGGAACTTGTGTGCGGTACGCCTCCACCCTCCCTTTGGTTATTCTCCCTCTTTTTGGTCCAGGCAGTGTGTCAAAGTGTCTCTGGTCCCCAGTTCTAAATGTGGCCAATGCTTTGGAGCTGCTGGATGGTGTTGCAGAAGCATCAAGACGGAAATGATGGTGAAGAAAATGGTTGTTAAAAGGATCCAAGGCCCTTTTGCTTATGATTAGCACATAAAGCTTACCTCTCCCTCTGAAGCACCAACACAGCTAAGTCTCCCACAAAACTCTCAGGATGGAAATTGCCCATTTGTGACTCCTTTTTCCCTTCCTACATGCCTATTATAAAATTATACAAGGAGCGGGGCGCCTGGGTGGCGCAGTCGGTTAAGCGTCCGACTTCAGCCAGGTCACGATCTCGCGGTCCGTGAGTTCGAGCCCCGCGTCGGGCTCTGGGCTGATGGCTCAGAGCCTGGAGCCTGTTTCCGATTCTGTGTCTCCCTCTCTCTCTGCCCCTCCCCCGTTCATGCTCTGTCTCTCTCTGTCCCAAAAATAAATAAACGTTGAAAAAAAAATTTTTAATTATACAAGGAAGACATGGGGATTTAAGAAGCACCATTGCCTGGGACCATTCAAGGTATGGACAAACTGACTTATACACCAATATTATAATACAGCAGAGTGTAGCCAGTAATGTTTATAATGATAATCTTGAATCATCATCAAGTAAAACTTCCCATATGGCATAGTCTGGCTACCAGGACAAGAAAGTGGACAATATTTTATTTTTAAGATCCATCAGAATGACTACAATTATTTCAAAGTTTTAGTTCTTTAAAAAGTGTATTCTGAATGATCTGAAACACATCTCCCAAAATGATTTATTTTCCGGCTATTTAAGAGAGCCTTAGTTTTTGGGTATCATTGCTCATTCATTGGTTCAGTATGTTAGTTGCAGGTACTAAATGCCCATAACTTAAAGGTCCCAACCCTTAACATTGCACAGTAGGTGAAATGAACAGTCCCCCAAAACTAAGTGTATGCTGTTGGGACAAAAATGCTTTGCCCCACTAATTTTAATTTTTTGTATTTATAAGGGAAACTTGCCTTTGGCCAAATTTCCTATAACAAAGATTGTTGAAAAAAATGTGAATCCTTGTGGGCTTTAGATATTTTTTTTAAATCCCACCAGTAGATCACTAACTTATTGTTAATTGAAACAAATTATCTCCCACTTTCCTACCTTAAATAGGCATAATATTATGTGTGCTTTAACCTCTGCTGAACTTATTTTTGAAATTTCCACCAGCACATCACCAACCTGTTGTTAACTGTTTGAAACAAATTATCTTCCACTTTCCTTAATAGACGTAATATTATATGTGTGCTTGAACCTCTGCTGCTCTATTGAGCCATCCAGAAGAAACTTGCCTGGCATATCTGAGGAGCTGTAAGAGGGCCACAGCAACTAGAATGAGAGAAAGAGAGGGAGAAGGGGAAATTAGGGACAGAGGAGCATAGGGTAAGGTTTGGGGCGAGAGAGATAGCATGGGCCATCAAAAAGACATTTGCTTTTATTCTGAATAGGCTGAGAAGACATTGAACGGTTTGGGGGTGGAGGAATGACATTAAAAGATTTAACTTTTATTTGGATCACCCCAGCTATTGGGTTGAGAAGAGATGGCAGGGAGCCGGGAGGAAATGGTGGAAGCAGAAAGACTAGATAGTCAACTAATTATAATGGAAGCAAGACGGGAGGGTGGCTGGGACCAAAGTAGTAGGTGTGAAGGTGATGGGTGTGAGGGTTGAATGATACAACACGAGCAAAGACACAGCACAGTGATTGGCACAGTCAGCCCCCAGTAGATGCAGGATATTATCATGTACGATGGCATTCTGAACCCCGAGACTCATCAATACAGGGTTGAGTGATCAAATGGCAGACCCAGCTGTGTGGTTACAAGTAAGAGTCAACATCAGGATTAGAAAAGGAACTTTTTGAACATTTCTGCATAGAGCAACCAAAATAAACTGAAAATGAGTCAAAACTAAAGAGTTTGTGCTCTGGGGTGCATGGGTGGCCCAGGTTAAGCAACCAACTTTTGATTTCGTCTCAGGTTGTGACCTTGTGGTCATGGGATCAAGCCCCACGTTGGGCTCTGTGCTGAGTGTAGAGCCTCCTTGGGATTCTCTCTCTCTCCCTCCCTCTCTCTCTGCCCCTCCCCTGCTTGCACTTTCTCTCTCTCTCTCAAAATAAATTTAAAAAAATAAATAAACATTTAAAAAAGAGTTTATGCTTCTCTCCTTGAAATGTTTGCTTGGATTGTTTAAAAAAATTATACACACACATGCACGCATGCACATACACACACACACATGCACACACACACACACACGCATACACATACACACATGAAAAACCTGTGATCAAAAGGTTGTTGAAATGATGCAATTGCCCAGAGTCCAGCCTGGCTTTGCAGAGCTCTTAGATATTAAAAATCATTTCTATGGTCTTACATTTTTTAGTTTAACAAGCACAAGAGGCCATGAACTCCAATATCTGAAGCAAACGTGTTAAACATCTGGGATCTGGCGTAAGTTTCTCCTGTGGGATGCATTGTTTGTGCAAACTTTTATTGAATAAAAAAAAAAAGTAAGGGCTGCGTTTCAAAATATTCGTGTAACCTAGTAAGAATATTTCTCTGAAACCGGAGTCTAAACACAGAGTTCTTCAAACCATTGAATAAACTTAATTTAAAATCAGGCTAGAAATCAGTTCTTAAAACAGAGAGTGTCTAAGTGGAATCAAGCTTACGGATCCAGAGCTCTCATGCTAATGAGAAGATGGCTAGTCTAAATTAAGTAGATTTTTCCAGGCTAAAAAGGCTGAGGCTATCAACCACTCTCAGAAAGTGATAGCAAGCTCTGTCACGTAAACACAGCTGATCTTGGACAATTTACTCCATCTCTGGGCTTGGTTTTCCTTATCTCCTATAAAAAATTGAAGAAAAACAATACTGCCCCCAGGTCTTGGAAATTTACAACCATAAAACAACAGAATACTAAGGGTGACAGAACTTTTAAAGCTGTCTAATAGTAGGCACATCGGAGAACTGGAAATACAGAGGGGGAGGGGGAAGAAGTAGAAGGTAAGAGATTGTTATCAGAACACGGGAGAGATTGAACCAGCTGAACAAAGCTCTGAATAAAGAAAAGCTAAGGGTGGTCTTCTGGAATGTTCCTCAAGGACAGGATAACCTCTTGTGTTCTTTGAATGTCTCCCCAGAGTGCCCAGGGCAGCGTCCACTGACTGACAGACAGACAAGTCCCTCTGATTTCTACAACCCACACCCTGAGCATTCTAAAGATGGGTGCAGGTAAAGAAGCCTAACCCACGGTCTCTGGCAGGCTGCAGAACAGGAAGTAGAAAAGAAATATGTCTCCCCAAAGGGGAATAGGTGTGGCTTTTTTCAATCCACATCTCCCTTCTAAGAGGGGCTGCTAGTCCCTGCAAAGTATTTTCATACAGCTAAGTGTCGGGAAGGGTTTGGCCTCAGTGGTGGGCTGGGAGCCGAGTTTGAGACCCAGAGTTCTGCATGATAGGGTAAGATGGCTTTGGAATTTGGGGACTTCATGGGGAGAGGCGATGCAGAGGCAGGTTGAGCATGGAAGAGGGAGCCAGCAAAACAGCAGGCACAGAGAGCTACAATGTGCATTCCTCTCTGCTTTGTCTCCACTCTCGCGTCCTCTGTAAAGCTGACTGCACACCCAAATGAAAATGGTGTTTGTGTTAGTTTCCCAGGGCTGCCATAGCAAAGTACCATAAACTTGGCTAAAAACAATAGAAATCTATTCTCTCACATTTCTGGAGGCTCAAAGTCCAAAACCAATGTGTCAGCAGGGCCAAGCTCCCTCTGAAGTCTCTAGAAAAGAATCCTTCCTTGACCTTCTAGCTTCTGATGGCTCCTGGAAATCCTTGGTTCTTTTTGATCTGTGGCCACATCACTCCAGCTCTGCCTCGTCTTTGCATGGCCGTCTTTCTGTGTATCTTTGTATGTCCTCTGTTTTTCCTAAAAGAACATCAGTCATTGGATCTAGGGCTCACCTTATTCCAATGCGACCTCCTCTTAACTTGATTAATTACATATCCAAAGACCCTATTTCCAAATAAGTTCACATTTTGATGTTCCAGAGGGACATGAGTGGGGGGGGGGGCAGACACTGTTCAACCCACTGAAGTGTTGTTTCATCTTGTTTTTCTGGAAATCAAGCAAGAGGCAGAATTTCGTGTCAGGGTCAACTTGGCAAGGGACTGGGTTGGTAGTGAGACGGCCTATGAACCAAGCGAATTCAAGAGAAGTTCGGTGTTTGGAGTCAGAGGTGATCATGAAAATAAAAGCCCTCTCCATGTCCCATGGAAGTTTTCAGAAATCAGCAAGTGCTTTGGAATTCCATAGGGCATGGAATGAGAAGTTCAAGGCAATATTATCTAGACCTGGTAGACCAAGGAGACCACAGCTATCTTTTGGATTACCAATGAAACAAAGACCCATGGGAAAAGGAAAAACAGAGAGGTGGAAAAGAAGGAAGAACAAAAGAAAAAAAAAGTAGGGAGATGAGTAAGAAAGATGGGTGAGTCTTTGAAGGACAATTAAGGAGAGAGAAGCGTAAGTTCTTTAGAGTCAGGGTTAAGGATCTAGCACAAGACCTGGTATATAAAGAATACTCAAGATAAGTTTGCATAAGAAAGAAAAGAAGAGAGGGGGAGGGAGGGAAAGAGAGAGAGGGAGGAGAGAGGGAGAGGTGTGCGTGGCAGTCCTCGTGCACTGTCACCAAATATCGCCTCCACCATCACCCAGAGCTGTCCGTACGATGGTTGCCTACTCATGATCCTCCATGAACTCCAAAGACCAGAGCACTGCATGGGAATGTTTTCTGCTTCTCTCTCTGTATGACAGATCCTTAGACTGAAGAGGCAGCTGTCCATTTTCCACCCAAGGCTTGTGAACTCTTGCCTTTTTTGATGATGAGTATTCTACCTCAACTCTAGCTGGAGCTGCACACACCTCTGGCCTCTATGTGTGTGGTTTCTGCTGTCCCTCATGGTGCCAGAATTCACCCTATTGAATCTCAAGAAAGGACACGAAAATGTCCTCAATTAGTGAAGGTCCTTCAACACAAACGAACAAGGAGAGCCCTGTGGATTAAGGAAATAGCTTTCCGATTACTCGAGATATAAGCAGTTAAAATAGTTTAGGATGAGACCCATTCTGTGGTCTAAGGGGAAAAGAACAAGACCAACAATCAAGAGACCTGTATGCCCATCTATCACCAGGTCACCAGAGCTAGTCAACCCCCCAGCCCCACCTCAGACCCCTCATTGTGCACAAAGTAATTGGCCCGCATAGCATAATTTCTAAATTGTTTCAGATCCATATGGTCTCTACAGGGCATCATCAAGAAAATGCAATTAAAACCACCTCCCTGGTACATCCGTAGGGCACTGGAAGAGTGGAAATGTTGCTAGAAACCATGTCCCCAGTTTGTAGAAAGTGAGGATGAAATGGGTCAGATTTCAAGTCTGAAGTGAAATGAAATGGAAATTGCTGAGGGTGTGCTAAAGCACATGGGGCCACTTTGGTCCTCCAAGTTCCAGGAATTGTTTATAAACTGAGTCATGGCTCGGGTGAATCGTGGCCTGGATATTCAGAATATTTGAGGCAAAGAAAGGCATGGGGCAATTGCTGTTTGCTAGAAGAGAAGCACCAAGCATTTCCACGCGCACCATCTTATTTCTCAAAACAACAAGGAGGTATCATTATCTCCATTTAACAGATGGGGAAAGTGAGGTTCATAAAACCTGAGCACCTTCTCCAGGTCACAAACTGCTAGGTGGCAGGATGAGGACCCAAATCCAGCTCTAGTCACCTCCAATCCCAGTGTTCCTCCCGCCTCACCAGGCTGACACAATTACATCCAGGGATCCGAATTTTATAGAATAAAATTCCTATGAAGAACCCAAGTGGTGTTCAGCTCACTTTTCCATCTGCTGGTGTAAAGAACACAGGCTGTTTTTGAGTGGAGAGAGAAGGGTTATCTGGCCAGGGACCAGAGCAAAGAGTTGTGAGAGCAGGGATTCTTAACCAGGTCAGAGCCAGGGCCAGATGGCAGCTGGATAAAAATTGAGGAGTTGAGTCAACACAGGATTCAGGGTTAAAATGTTCTGCAGGTCACAAAAGAAAGACCGTAGGCTCTGAGGGGGTCACATGCCTTGCCCTAGGTTAAGAGAACCTTGAAAAATTCTCTTTCCCCAGAGAGAGTTGGCAAAAGAGCCAAGGATGTCTAGACTTCCAGACTAGCACTCTTCCTACCACATTGCCATAACTCCTTAGGCCAACAGAATTTTTCCCATACATTTAATTAAATACAGTATACTCTGGGGGAAAATAAATGCTAGCCTCCAACCAGGAACATTTATTTGCCTAATGGGTTAATTGGAAAATGACTCCGCTGCTTCAAGAAGCTACTAGGTGGCATGGTTAATGCAATTTTCAATTTTCATATGCGGCTCTGAGTCACTTTGGTTTATCTTAGCATTCTTTCCTCGTATGTGGTTTGTACAGACCATGAGGATAGGCGCCCCATCACTCACTCAAGGAAGTGACTGGCTCTGTGACTGCTGTCCTAAGTGTGTTTGGTCATCTAGGTCAAAGACTGGATCCTCAAGTTTCTCATCTCCAAGGGGCCACCTCATCTACATCTCCATGGTCACTTCTCAGAAGGACCCCCAGGGTCCAATCTCTAGCACCAAATTTCTCTCTTTCCACACATGCTTCTGAGCATCTTCAGAATACCTCCAGCTGGCTTACAGTCATCGCAAGTTCAGCATAGTTTTCCTGTCCAAGATATCTGTGTAGTTAAGACCTATGCATTTATTCCGCTGTATGTAAGTTATACCTCAACCGAAAAATAGAACTAAAGAAGCAGGTTTAAAATGGAATTCATCAGGGTCACCTAGGTGGCCCAGTCAGTTAGGTGTCTGACTCTTGATTTCAGCTCAGGTCATGATCTCATGGTGGTGAGATTGAGCCCTGCATTGGGGCTCCGCACGCGTGTGGAGCTTCCATGGGGCTCTTTCTCTTTCTCTCTCTCTCTCTCTCTCTCTCTCTCTCTCTCTCTCTCCCCCTCCCCCACTCATGCATGCACACACACACACACACACACACACACACACACACTCCCTCTCTCTCTCTCTCTTTCTTAAAAAAAAATGGAATTCATTTAAAAAAGGTATGTGTGTTGGGGGGAAGGGGGTACCTGGCCAGCTCAGTCTATAAAGCATCTGACTCTTCATCTCAGGGGCGTGAGTTCCAGCCCTACGTTGGGTGTGGAGCCTACTTTTAAAAAATGGAATTTACCTTTCCCCACTACCCAAACTCTTCTTCCTGAAGTATTCTTTAGCCTGGTTCATGGTGTCTCTTAGCCTCCACACCCAATAAATCACGGAGACCTACTGATTCCATCTACTGCAATTCTCTTGAATCTTTCCCTTTTTCCTCCATTTTTTCTTGTCAATTTCCATGATCATGTTCAATCAAATGACACTGACCGCCCAGTTTGTGCCGGGCACTGCGTTAGCCCTTTAGTCTATAGTGAGAAGCAACACACCATGTCCTGAAGGAGTTTGCATTTTGGAGCTCCATGTGGTGACCACAATGCTGGAGATGCAGGTCATGCAGAAGGAGTGATTTACTCCACACGGGGGGGGGGGGGGGGGGGGGGGGGGAGGGGGGGGAGGGGGCGGGGGGGGTGGCAGTGCAGTTGGAGTGTCGGGCATGGGTCTGGAAAGCTCCCAGAGCACCTGACCTGTGAGGGCAATGTTGCCAAAAGGCATTTGCCAAGTGGGTAGAGAGGAGCCAAGGAGGACAGCTCTAGCAAGAATAGCTGGAGAGAATTCATAAGCCTTTTCAGGTTTGTTTCGTTCGAAATGGCTTATAAAGGAGGGGCAAGAGGTAGGAGACGGAGCTGGAGAGGTAGGCAGGGGCCAGACTGAGGAAGGTTTCGTCAACCACATTCAGGCGTTTGAACCTTCACCTGTGGGCAGAGTGGATGTCGATAAAGAGTTTTAAGCAAGAAACTAGCCAGCTTCACTCTTTAGAAAGACCAGTTTAGAGATCATGATCTCTTATGTGAACAACTGCAATGATTTTCTTGACTTCTGCCTCTCCCATCTCCACACACCATTTCCAAAGGGATCTTCCTACAAATTAGACCGTGTCCCTTCCCCTAATTAAAAAGTAAAACAAGATCAAATAAGAACCCTACCATAGCTCCCCACAGCAGAGACAGCAACTCTCAAACTCTAAAGAAGATTGTTCCTGGCGATGTTGATGGTTGTTTTAGCTGGGGGGGGGGGGGGGGGGGGGGCAGACGTATCCCTTGTGAATAAGTTTGGTTAACTTTCATACAAAAGTAAACATGTTTCCTTTTATTGCAGAACTTTTCAGAGCCTTTCATTTTCTAATGTCATTTGCCAGTCTTTAAAGAGGAGACTCAGATTCCTCAACTTATTAAACAAGTGAACTCTTTTGTCTTAGAGTCCTGGTTAGCACCTCTGTGGACTAGGGTTCTGTGAAGTGTTGGCCTCCATAACAAAGTCCAAGTTCAGTTAGATGAACAGGGACATAAAAAAATCTGACCTCAACTTCCATCACTTCCTGCCATCCACATGCCCCTTTATCCTCTGCTCCAACCACACTGGTCTCAGCGCCCTCCCCTCCCTATGCTTGAGGAATTCTTTAAGTCATAGCCAGATATCAACTCCACTGTGAAAAAGTGGTGTATGGGTGATCGTCGCAAGGATATATATTAGCCTGACTAAAGGCTACTATCCATAAAACCACACTATGTACCATCTGGGAGTAGTCTGGGTGAATGATTCTGCAGTCTGTGAATCTGTGAAGAGTGCTAGACTACGTTTCACAAAGAAAGTGAAGGGTTGTTATTGGCACAGAGACTCTGGTCTCTGGAGACTGTGCACCGTCCCATATTTAAAGGGGCTCCGGTCTTTCCCAGCCTCTCTGCTCCAGATTACATGAAGAATATAGGTGCTATGTCCAGCTACTAGGTGCCATGATGGACTAGGGACCAAGAGAGAGATGGAAAGATTTTTTTTTTTTAATGGGAATGAGGGGGGTAGCCTGGCTCCTGGACAGGGGGTGTTGGAATAAAGGAGACTGACCCTAGAGTGGAGAGACTGGAGATCAAGAAGGAACCCTGAAAATGAATCCTTATGAAAAACAGCTGCAAGAAAGACCCAGGGTCACATCACCAGATGAAGATGCTTTCCTTTTTTTGTGCAGGGACAACAGGAGGAGAAGAAGGAAAAGGAGATCCGGTTCTATTCAGGAAAGGGTGTTCTGGAGTCTGGGAGAAATTCTGTGTGCTGGGAAGAGAAGTCAAGAGGAGCTAGGCAGGAGGGGTACCTGGGTGGCTCAGCTGGTTAAGCATCTGACTTTGGCTCAGGTCATGATATTGTGGTCCATGAGTTTGAGCCCCACTTTGGGCTCTGTGTTGACAGCTCAGAGCCTGGAGCCTGTTTCAGATTCTGTGTCTCCCTCTCTCTCTGACCCTCCCCTGTTCATGCTCTGTCTCTCTCTGCCTCAAAAATAAATAAACGTTAAAAAAAATTTTTTTTAAAGAGGAGCTGGGGGGTTGCTGTGCTTTGCCCCCCAGACCCCGCTGTGCTCTCACTGGACAGGACCTAGCCTCGGCCACTTCCTTCCAACTTTGGATGGAGATTCAATGGCAGGGGTGCAGGGACAAGTCAGAGAAGGGACAAGGGGAGAGAAGAGAGGACAGGGAAGAATTGGGAAGAGAAAGTGGAAGGGCAAAGAACTTCCCCAAGCCTATGACCTCACTCAGGAGCATGGCAGGCCTGCCCCATCTAGACATGTTGCTCCAAATGAGGCAATCCACTCCTTTGTAGTGTCCCTTATGGTCCCCGAATTCTTGCATTATACCTGAGAGCTCTTCACCACCTACTTGTGGAAAGCCCTGGCTTTTAGGAGGAAAAATGATGTCACAGAATTTTTTTTTTAATGGTGCAGAGAACCCTAAGAAGATAATACATTCCAAAGTCCCAACAGGAAAAAAGCAAAAAACAAAAAACAAAAAAAAACAGACAGCAAGGGGGTCTAGCTCTCCCCAACTATGCATAAATTCTGAGCTGAAAAGATCCTCTTGACTAACCACGGTTTTACTGGAAGTAGATTATAGTTTCAATAGTGCCCATGCACATAAAAATTCAGCAGTGTTATTGGACCATACATAGGTCTGCTTTTCAGAAAAACTGGCACGAGGCTGTGTGGAAATGCCAGGCTTACAGTGGAAACCTCCATGGGGTATTTTTCGATGTGGAACTAGACAAAAGCAAAACAAAACAAAAATGTAAGACTACAGGTCTCTGCAAGGAGCTAGGTTACTTGCAAATGCCATAGCCTGGCCTTGCACCCATGATGGCTTTTTTGATAAAATTCTTAAGAACAGGGTATATTATATTTCACAAATATAACAGCAATCCATGCTCCTCTTTACAGATAAATTATAAATGGTTTGCACATTAAAACACAGAACTCAAGGTACCTGTTTTAAAGCACAGTTTTAAAAAATTTTTAAGTTTATTTATTTTGAGGGAGACAGAGAAAGTGAGCTGGGAGGGGCAGACAGAGAGGGAGAGAGAGAATCCCAAGCAGGCTCCACACCATGAGTGTGGACCCTACTACACGGGGCTCAAACCCATGAACCTCGAGATCATGAGTTGGATGCTCAACCGACTGAGCCACCCAGGGAGCCCTAGAGCACAGTTTTTAAGTACAGTTGCTCTCTTGTGATACAAGTCAGTTGTGCAACATCAGATACCTTGTGTAGAAGGCTGGATTGCAAGAATTAGAAAAAAAGGCTGGGTTGAAACCAAAACAATCCTCCTGAAACAAAAACTACTTTTAAACGATATCAAGCTGTCCCATGACTCTCTGGCTCTAAATCCGTAGTGATTAATTAATTAATCTTGACAAATCAGTATCCCAATGACCCTGATGTCTGCATCTATGTACAATTTACCTCTGCCTTCATTTTACACCATTGCTCAAGAATATGCCAAACTCCTCAGAAAACAGTGCTGTTAGTCACTGCCTGAGAATATGGAATTCCCTTCCATGGCAATTTACTGCCATACCCATTTGACACCTTGCCCAGACGGTTTTTTTCACTGATGACTGGAGGCAAAGATTCATAAGGAGGAAGCATTAGCAAGTGAAACATTCTAACTGGAGGCTGTCATCCCTAAGAGCTACCAAAGTGATAAACCTTGCCTCTATGGCCTCCCTTTGTCCTAAAGCGTCCTGTTTTGCTTTGTTTGTTTGTTTTGTTTTTCTTTAATCTTCAATTGCTCATGGATTCTAATGAAGATATCAGCCATTTGTTAAGTAAAGACACTAAGAACTTCAAGAACAAAAATATCAGTAAGAAGGAACAATCTGTGTATTTGTTTGTGGTTGATGAACATTGGCCAATTCCAAAATAATGAAAAGCTTTAAAAAATGTTTGCTTTTTTTTCTCTTCTAGAAAAGAAAACATTGCGTTTCAAAGTACAAAGCGTATCAAAAAGAAAGAATATTTTCACCCAGCATTGATTCTGTGTTTTCTTGCCATGTATGTAACAATTGTAAGCAGAGGCATTTTATGCTAAATGTCAAATGTGTATCTATAGATGTTCATAAGAACTTTTGTTGTGTAAGCAAAAAGAATGAAACCCTGCCATTTGCAACTACGCGGATGGAACTGGAGGGTATTATGCTAAGTGAAATTAGTCAGAGAAAGACAAATATCACGTGACTTCACTCATATGAGGAATTTAAGAGACAAAACAGATGAACATAAGGGAAGCAAAAATACTATAAAAACAGGGAGGGGGACAAAACATAAGAGACTCTTAAATATAGAGAACAAACAGAGGGTTGCCGGAAGGGTTGGGGGAGGGGGGTGGGCTAAATGGGCCAGGGGCACCAAGGAATCTCCTCCTGAAATCATTGTTGCACCATATGCTAACTTGGATGTAAATTTCAAAATTAATTAACTAATTAACTCATTTTAAAAAGAAGACTTTTTGTTGTGTAAAGTAGATATGTCTTAGTAATTATTACATTCTAATCAAAATCATTTTGTTGACACCGCTAAAAGGTACCTAGCACATTGTATTCCACTTTTGTTCCACCGGCTGCGTAACCCTGGGGAAACTCTCTTATCCATGGACCGGACCGGATCTGTCTTGTTCACCTCTCTGAATCTAGAAACTAGAGGAGCCGAAGTTGGGTGGCTCGCCCAGATGAAGAATTTGTACCCATTACAGTAAACAATCAGGCCACAGAAACACACCTAAACCCACCGCAAATGAAGTAATCAGACCTCCTTAAATGTTTTCACCATCTGGAAAAATCACACCCCAAGGGCCAAGACAGTTACCTAAGAACATTTCTAAGTACATTACCCAGGCCTAGAGGCAACAGGTAGGTGGATTCCATGCCAATTAGAAAATGTTATGATTGGCAAGCCACGATGAAACTCTAAAATTGCAGTTTAATGGCAGTGCTGGCTGTCGTCCCCAAAGTACATTTCAAGGAATCACCAAGCTTTAGAATTAGAGGCAGCTAAATGCAAGTTTTCATCCATATCGAGCCCAGAAGATTAGGAGGTTTAACACAAGGATTGGTGCAGGTGTCTCCGCTCTTAATCCGGTGCCGCTCCCACCACAGAACCCTGCATCCTTCAGGACCCGACGGAGCAGTCCGGAGCGGGGCTCATATAACAAGTTCTCAGCACCGCTCGGGGATGGGTCAAAGCTGACGCTCGACCCCGATGGAGAGCCCAGGTATCTGAGCCGGAGGGAACAGCCAGCCCCATCAGACTCCAGAGAAGCACAATGCCGTGATTCAAAGAGCAAGCTTATCCCCAATCTTGTGAAAATAAGATTTCCCAAGGGGTGGGTGAAACCGACAGCTTTTCAGGTTCTGGGAGCCTCTAGAACGGTTTCCCAAATGTTTGGGGTTGGGCCTTACGGTCAATACACACTTTGCCCCAGGGCGTTTTTTTTTTTTTGTCCCTTAATTTTTAGGCCCCGGTGTATTTGAAGGTAAATTGATCCCACATGCTTCTGATTCATTTACACTGAACTCATCAGGCCATGTTTGGAAAGAGCGATCTGAGGTCCAAGAAGCTCTTTCAGCCTGCTTTTATGAGTCTCTCTGTGCCTTTTTTTTTTTTCTCAGAAGCAGGAAGCCACGTTTTGACATGGACAAATAAAATGCGAGCCCCAGAGACTCGGGTCCGGTTCCAAATGTGGCACCTTTGACACCAATGGGTCCTCAAATCACCAAGAGACAGCCTTCCTGCCTTCTTTTTCTGACATTAAGGAAACCTTACCCTTGTGCTGTGTCGAGCCGAAGCAGGTAATTGAGAGCTGCCCAGTGCCGAGCTCACATAAACTGTCAGCGTTCTACACACACCTTTTCCTCGTCACCTAAGCCGCCCACACGAGGGGAGTCCCAGGCTCGGGGCCACCTCCTGCTCTGCGCTCTGCAGGGAGCTGAGCCGGGCCTGCATGCTGGCACGTCTTTAGGAACGTGTCCTGATTCTTCCGAGCTCTGCACCCGAGGCATCGATGTTGTTAGTTAACGTCACTGGAAACCGGCTGCCCAACAGGAAGGGGCTTGGTTGTGCTTCGTTTTAATTAAAAAATAACCACAGCTGGACGGCGACTGGGTCGCTCAGTCAGTTAAGTGTCCGACTTCAGCTCATGGTTCATGAGTCTGAGCCCTACATCAGGCTCTCTACTGCCAGCACAGAGCCTGCTCCGGCTCCTCTGCCCCACCACCCACCTCTCTGCCCCTTCCCTGTTGGATCTCTCTCTCTCTCTCTCTCTCTCTCTCTCTCTCAAAATAAATAAACTTTGAAATTAAAAAACAAAAACACAGCTGGGAGCAAAGTCAGGTGCGCAGTACGGGTGAGAGAAATGCTCCCTGGGCAAGGGAGCCAAATATACTATTTCCTCTGCTAAAGAAACTTTCAACTAATCCTAGGAACAGGCACAGTTCCTGGCACCCAGTAGTTCTTTAATAAATATGCTCCCAATGAGTAGAATGGGAATATCTGTCCATCTGTGTTGTGGACTGAACCTCATCAGGGAGTACATGCCCTCCTCCGGAAGCCTCAGGTCAACCCCTGGGACGGGACACAAAGGCAGCTGTCCCCACCTGTTCTCTAACCCGTGACTTGCACTGTTGACTCTCTCTGTCCCCTGCCTGGGGTTCTGACTCTTGAAAGGAAAGCCAGAGTCCCTGATCAGGAAACGGGCAATGAGCCCTGCAAACAGCTGAAAAGATGTTGAGGGCAAGGTGACCAAGGCTGGGCCATATTTGTCCCCCTCTCTTTATAGGGCTTATAACAGTGCACTCTGAACTCTGGCTGTTTACTACAGTTTTTAAAAGTGTCAATGCCGGGGGCACCTGGGTGGCTCAGTGGGTTAAGTGCCTGGCTCTTGATTTCAGCTCAGGTCAGGTTTTGATCTCATGGTGTGTGAATTCAAACTCTGAGTTGGGCTCTGCACTGACAGTGAGGAGCCTGCTTGGGATTCTCTCCCCTCTCTCTCTGTCCCTCCCCCTGCTCTATGTCTCTCAAAATAAATAAATAAACATTAAAAAAAAAAAAAAAAAAAAGTCAGTGCCCGGGCCCTACCAAAGACCAATGAAACCAGAATTTCTGGGGGCAAAGCCCGAGACATCAGGTTTTTCTCTTAAAAGTTCCACGAGTCATCCTACTACACGGCCAGGGTTGAGGGCCACTGATCATAAAGTAAGGTGACTACATTTCGGCTCTGGAAGGGTACCTGGAAATAATCTACATGACAGAGGGAACAGTTAAAGAACAACTGTTCTCAAATGAACGAAACAGGATTCCGGTTACGCTTCCTCTTACCTTCCCCACCTCCGTTTCTCTGCCCCCTATTCACCATCAGGTACCTGAGTTATAAAGGACCACGGAGCTCTCCAGGGAGTTTACAAACCAGTGCACAATAAATGGGTTCAAAGAAGAGCCAGCCCCACACGCTGAATCATCTACGATGTCAAAATGAACCAAACACAAGATCTCTTCAAATATTTAATCAGTTTAGAGACCTCTGCCTTCCAGCCCAGTTGGGTAAAAATTCTAAAGAAAACATGAGTAAGGGGTCCTCGAAGAAAACACCGGGGTAGAATGGAGAGGAGACTGGGTTTGGGAAGTCAGAACATAACATGTGTCTGAAGGCCTTCTTAAGGAATTCTACCACTTATTTAAAAAAAAAAAAAAATACTCAAAATGCACAAGAAAGGATTAGACAGTTATACAAATGTAAGGACAACTAAACCTTCTCTCGTGGCTGAAAATACCACACATGGTTTTGAAATAGACTCTGTGAAAACCCTTAGATCCAGCTGTGGTTTCTTTCCGCAGCCTTCTCTGTGCATACAAGAAGCAGCTAGCTACACCCCGCGTCCCCGTGAGCAATCCGGGCCTCGGCAAAGAAGCAATCAGCGACAGACAGCAAGAAGGCGTGGAGGAGGTGACAGGAAGCCGTTCACAGTCTTTGAACGCGGACTCAGACCCCAGCGAAGCTAATCTATTTCCTTCGAAAAATATGAAAATAAACTGACAGGCCTTGAAAAATCACCGTCGATCTCAGGTCAGGGCGCTGATAATACTTTTCGATAACTGCGTCGTAAGAACTGGGGAAGCATGTCCTTCAGAGCGACGGGTCTACAAGGGGACAGGCAGCGTCAGGACATTCGGGGCCGACTCCTCGGGAGGCGGTCAGCAAGAAAAGCGTAACATCTGTCCCACGTCACCCTCCCTCTCGTTTCTTCTCTTCTCCTGTCCCTGGGTGCTGCTGAGAGGCAGTGTCAGAGACCCCAGCCCGGGGCTCAGAACGGGTACTGGGACACATATATCCGCAGTCGGATCACGGAGCTGCCTCTGAAGTTGATGACCGTGTTGACCGTGATCATTTCCAAGTCCAGCTGTATGTCCCGCGGCCCTTTGATGGGGCGTGTCATCACCAGGGTGGCACTGATGGGGCCCGTTTGCTGTGGACAGAACCGGGGATACTGGTTAGAGAAAGGCTGGCCGGCGTTAACAGGGCAGGTGAGCCGGACTCCAGAAGCTGTCGAGCAACAGCAGAGAGGGTTGGGGACAGCTGTGGGTCGGTCGTGCCCCACAGGACCACCAGGGCAGAGGGCCGAGTGGTCCGGTGGCAGCCTCCACCGGGGCGCCCCTCCCCCCCACCAGAGCACTGCACTCGGACTGGCATCCCCTGACGCCACGCTCTCCCCTGGCCTCTGCCCACGTCCCACCCGGCTTTTTCCTGCCGACCCTTCAGGTCCCACCCGAAATGTCACTTCCTGAAGGAGCCTTCTCTGCTTCCCACAACTGCACCCACTCTACTTTCCATCACCGTCCACCCTACTTGGTCTACGTCTGCTGAGTCCCCCACCAGACTGCGAGCTCTATAAGAGTGAGGACGGGGGTCAGGTTTTTCACCACTGAGTGTCCCCAGAACCTGGCACGGTTCCTGGCACACGGTCAGTGCTCAGTGAACAGATCTGGAATGAAAGAAGGAATAATTGATGGAACAAACTGCTTGTCACAGGGCTGTCACTTCGCTTCTCTGGGCCTCATCCTCTAAAATGACTGTTTGTAGGGGCACGTGGGTGGCTGTCGGTCAAGCATCTGCCTTTGGCTCAGGTCATGATCTCACAGTCCGTGGGTTCGAGCCCCGCGTCGGGCTCTGTGCTAACAGCTCAGAGCCTGGAGCCTGCTTTGGATTAGGTGTGTGTGTGTGTGTGTGTGTGTGTGTGTGTGTGTGCCCCTCCCCCACTTGCACTCTGTCTGTCTCTCTCAAAAATAAATAAACATTTAAAAAAATTAAAATGAGGGTTTGTACCAGATCAGTAGTTCTCCAGTCAACACCTGCCAATGCACCCAGAACACTTTTTCTTAAACTAACAATTCCAGGGACCCATTCCAAGATTTGCTGCTCAAGTGGGTGCTTGGATGAAGCCTGGGGAAACTGGTTCTGATGTACAGTCCCTGCTGGAGCTCCCATTAGACACTCTAGTCCCTTCCAGCTTCAGCACTCTGTGACCCTTCTGCTGTAGTCCTAACGATTCCCTCCACTGAATCTCTCTCTAAAACTTTTGAGCAGCTAGGGAGGGAGGACTGACATCCACTGAGCATTTACCACGTGGGAGGCACAGTTTTCAGCAATGCACTTATTTAATCCTTATAAACGCGCTGAAAGGTTCTGGTTCTGTTACTCAAAGGGTGGTCCCTGGACCAGTACCACAGGCATCACCAGGGAGCAGGTTAGAAATGCAGGATCTCAAGCCCCACCTCTGGCTTACTGGGCCAGAATGTGTACGGTAACACAATCCCCAGGTGATTTGCGGGTACATCAATAATTGAGAATGACTGGGACTCCTGATGGCTTAGTCGGTTGGTTAACTGTCTGACTTCAGCTCAGATCATGATCTCACGGTTAGTGAGTTTGAGCCCCTCATCGGGCTCTGTGCTGACAGCTCAGAGGGAGCCTGCTTCGGATTCTGTGTCTCCCTCTCTCTCTGCCCCTCCCTGCTTGCTCTCTCTCTCTCTCTCTCAAAAATAAATAAAAGTTAAAAAAAATTTTTTAATAAATAAATAAATAATTGAGAAGTGCTGATCTAAAAGCACAGGACCCAGTCTGGGGACCCTGCCTGTCCTACTAAAGGTATGTCTCATTATTTCCCCATTTTATAACTAAGCCAACCAAGGCCCAGTGAGGTTAAGTCATGACATGGGGTCACCCATGACAGGTAAGGGGAGGGCTGCGGCTTGACCCCAAATCCCAGGCCTTTTTCACTGCACAACAATTATCAGAAGAGACTGCTGTGTGTTTCATCTCTTCTCCCCGGAACCATCTTTTAGGAGAGATGCTCATGGGTCAGGGCAGTGGCCAGAGAGTGGGCTCCTGGGGAGGAAGTAGCGTGAGAGAGCACAATCGCTCCCTATAAGCCGCAGAGCCCAGCGCTGTGCCCAGAAACTGAAAGCAACAGGCTTGCAAAATCAAGCAACTTGGCCTAGTTCAAGCCACACCAGGTATTTTATCTGTCTCCATAAAGGGAGGGCTCCCCATAAAGATCCGACATCCCCAAGAGTATGACAGGGGCGGGACGGGCAGGCAGGTGCCAGCCAGGTACCGGGACCTCCCCTGTCCCCTGGACTATCAATAGCCTGACAGCCATGCAATTTCCTCTTGGCATCCGCTCCCTCTGTTCCCGTCAGCATCAGCGCAAGTGGTGCATCCTTACACAGAGGATCGCTCAGACTTCCTTGTCAACTCTTGCAAAACTTGAGAGCACTGGGCCAGCAGTGCCGGCCACACAGGGACAGCCACACAGGGAAAGCCACACAGGGAAATGCCCATGGCATTTACGTATACGAATATCTCACCAGCTATCACTGTTTGCATGAACAAAGGCCAAGGACTGAAGACCTTGAGCCGTGGGCAGCCCTTGGGAGGGAGGCCTGCAAGGCTCGTGGTCATTGGTACGAAGCAATGACGGGGGCAGTGGGTGTGAAAGCAGGCACTGGGCTATTTTGTACATCTCTTATTTAATCCCCATACCCTACAGTGTGAGTAGGTGACATACATTACATCAGGTCACCAAACTAGCACACTGGCCCCCCAATCCTGCTCTGACCTCTACATCCTATGACAAGGTCTCAGTACATCTGAATTTCCGGACCATTCCGCTGCACTTACTCCAAGGAAGAATCGCCACTTTGCATTGTCAATGTTTGCCTGATTGTTTGTCCCCTCTCCCCACCAGGGTGGGCTCCTCAAGGGCAGAGGTCACATCCTGTTTGTTCCTGAACTCTCGGCGCCTGGCCCAAGGCTGCATATGTCCTGGTGCTGAATTTATGTTTGGTGACGGAAGAAGAACGAATGCCCAGCACCCGTGCAGCCGACCGCAACGGCGGCAGGGTGCAAACGGACCACCGGATGTGTGTTTCCTTGGCCTTCCTCGGACATGTGCGGGGGTCTGTTCTAAGTCAGCCTGTGGGACAGCATCGTCTGACTCACGGCCAGCAGGTCAGCTGCCCGGGGACCTGCCACCTGATCCACACATGTCTCATGGAGTAAATATGCTCCTCCTTCCGGCCCTAATTGCGTCCTCGAGTCACCTGGCCAAGGCCAGTCACCAGTCCAGGGCTCAGGGTGAGGCAGGCTGCCGACTGTGTTTGTGAAAGGCACATGTGTGTAAGCACACGTGCCTGTGTGTGCACAGGGCCACGTGTGGCTTGCCCGCTGTGTGCTCGCGACACAATCAGTGACCTTCTGCGTGGAAGAACCTGAATTCTGGCCGCCAAGCCGCACCTCCTGTATGATGCTCCTGTCACCAGCTCCAGAGCCCAAGAGCTCACAGCGTCCTAAAAACAGTGGCCGTCACAGCAGAAACAATGCTATCAGTCCAAAATAACTAACCCTTCCTGAACACCTTCTACTATTACTAGATGTTAAAGCAGCCCTTTCCTGTTATCTCAATTTCTGACCCCACATCCTAAAGAGAAGGTAAGTGTATGCATGGATTTCGATACCGGCCTGCCCAGGTTTGAATCCTGCTTGGCTGCTTCCTGGCTGTGAGACCATGGGCACGTCCCTCAGCCTCTCTGTGCCTCGGTGCCCACGTCTATAAAATCGGGACAGTCACGCAGGTGCCGCGTCACAGGACTGTTGGAAGGATGAAGGGAGTGATATATGGAAAGCACTTGGCGCATGCCGAGCGCTATATAGGATTTGCTCCCGTCGGGGTAGTTCCTGTAGCTGCCATATCGGATTTGCAGAGCGGCGGCCCAGCCAGACCTGTTTCTCTCACCTTCAACATCATGGGGCATTCAAGACACTCACCAGCCCCCACCTCAAGCAAGAGGGCGGTTTGAGAGAACCGTTCAGGGATGTGGGTTCTTTAAGAGTGCAGAGAGAGAGAGTGGGGCGCCTGGGTGGCTCAGTCGGTTAAACATCCGACTTGGGCTCAGGTCACTATCTCATGGTCTGTGAGTTCGAGCCCCGCATCAGGCCCTGTGCTGACAGCTCAGAGCCTGGAACCTGCTTCAGATTCTGCGTCTTCCTCTCTCTGCCCTTTCTCTGCTCACGCTCTGTCCCTCTCTCCCTCTCTCAAAAATAAATAAACAGTAAGAAGAAAGAATGCAGAGAGCAGTGGAGAAGTCTAGAGACGACAGCCAGCCCAGATACCTTGAACCATGGTGATGTAAGGAGCTGCTGGGGACCTGCCTGTTGGTTCTGCTCTGCCGAGGCCACAGCGGCCCCTCCCCACCCGCAGAAAGTCTGTGTGAGACACAGCACTGGAAAGAGGGTGCAAAGGTTTGGGGCGGCTTGTAGCCAACAAGGGGCCCTACTGGCAACAATCCAGTAAGACCCCGGTCCCGTCACCCTAACGCTCCCCTCCGTTATCTGCACCCCCCGCACCCAGTCCTGGAGAAGGAGCCTAAAACAGCACGGTCAGCGTGGGGAGGGGAAGAGGAAGCTGGCACAGGGGCCACCCACACCCCACCCCTAAGCAGAGGAAGGGGAGAAACATTAAACACTGAGTGAGGGACAGAGAGGTGGACGTTTCCACTGAAACCAGCTTATTAGACTTGATATGAGGAGACAATTCAATAGTAACTCAAAGAACCTGTCAGTCCGAGGGATTAACCTAGATATCACCCAGGTGTGCACAGGTTGGAGCCAGCAAGGTGAGAAAAAGGTTACTGGATGTTTCACCTCTGCCAAATCCTACCTGTTTGATCAAAACAGTCATTCTGTGTTCCAGGCACTGAGCTAAGCAGATGATCTCATCTAATCCCAAGGTAAATACTATTATTATCCCCTGTTTACAGATGTGGAAATTGAGGCCCAGAGAGGTTAGGTAATGGGCCCAAGGTCACACAGTGGTGAGTTGGTGAGTTGTAGAACCCGAATGAAGTGGACCAGCCTGGCCCTGGAGCCCACAGAGAACAACGATGTGCGGCCTCCTGATGATGGGGCCGTGCCTTGGAGGCTGGACGTGTGGAAGGCCCACCTTGTCCAGCAGATTTCTCCTTGTCTTCCTGCCCCATGCCCGTGGCTTCACAGGGCCCCCAGACGGAACCTGTTTTCTCTTCCCGGGTGCAGCCAGGAGAGATGCCAGGAGCCACCTCCCTGTCCCTAAGTTCCTTCAGCCTCAGAGTCCTGACATCCTCTTCTGAATAAATAGTAAAGAATTAGGGCCCAACTCAATGTCCTGAGAGGGCGCAAGCATACAGCTCGGCTTTGTGGGTTTCAAGGGTCCCCCAGGGGCTGTGTCAACCTGAGTCCCAGAGGAAGCCTCCAGGAAGGATCCTCCCTCCCGTCCACGCCACCTGTAGGACAATCTTCTTCCCTCACCATCACTGGGTACCTCTTACAAGCCAGCCACACGGGGAACATTTGGGTCTATAGGGATTTTAGCAGGTGGTGTTCCAGTGAGTGACACCTCACCCAGGCAAGGCCACCTTCTGAGGATCTTGTTTTCTGCGTGGGAAAAGGGAAAACGCGAGGCAGGTGGAATCAGTGATGGAATTTTAAATCCCCCAAAGGGGCATCTCTGTGCCCTATGATTGGGACCCGCTGTGTCTGTACAAATGACAGAGGCCAAACTGCAGGAGGCCGGTGGGCTAGGCTTGTGCTCCCGAGGGCAGCAAGGCCACAGCAGCTCACAGATATGGGTTTCTGCTGGACAGCGGAGAAAGGACAGACATAAACACAGCTCTGTCTTTCTCATCTCACAGAAGTTCCTCTGCCTTCAACTCAGTCCATCTTTTTCCAAAGCCTCTGACCCTGTTGCACTGGCCTACAGATGCTGGCTCCGCTGACTGAGTTACGCATGTGACCCGGTCCCCCTGGGGTCTTGCCACAAACTATCAGTGAGGATACAGGCATGATACCAGCCCCTGGAACCTTTTCGAAACTGTTCTCACCGCTGCTTCTGAGACGTCCCTGTTTTTAGACAGTCCCAGCCCCAGAAGCAAGGACTGGAAGGTTCGGCCAGGAGATAGGGAGAGGGAGGTAGAGACCTCAGATACAGGGTCCTTTCACAGGACTGCGACCGGCTCCCTTCAAAGTGGGTAAACTTCCATGGGCCCATAGCTCCCCCACGATGCCTCTGGAGGACCACAAGCTGCATTTGTTACAAATGCAGATTCCTGGGCATAGTGGGCTGAAGGCTCCCAAAGGTATCGGGCCCCAATCCCTGGAACCTGTACTTGTTACCTTATAAGGAAAAGGGACCTTTGCTGAGGAGATTAAGTTAAGGATCTTGCCATGGGGAGATTATCCTGGATTATGTGGGCTGGCCTTAAATCCGATCACATGTGACACACAGAGCGAGACAGGGAGGGTTGACACCCACAGAACCTGAGGCAGTGTGACCACTGGAGGCAGAGACTAAAGTGACGTGGCCACAAGTCAGGAAATGCTGGCAGGTGCCGGGAGCTGGTGGAAGCAAGGAATGGCTTCTCCCCTGGAGGGGAGATGGCTCTGTGACACCTTGGTTTCAGCTCGGTGAACGTGATTACAGGCTTCTGGCTCCCAGAACCCTGTGAAAATAAATTTCTGTTGGGTTAAGCCACCGAGTTGGAGTAATTTGTCACAGTAACCACAGGAAGTGGATACCCTAGGCCTCAACCACGGTCTTCTGAGATAGATTCTCCGGAGAGGAAGCTCTGGAATCCACTTTTTGGACAAGTGCCCACATTCACACTGAAATGTAAAAAACATTGCTCTAAACCAGGGGTATCCAAAGAGGTACATTCACCCCAGGGCTGCAGGAGATGAAGTGCAATAACATAAGGGTGCGGGATTATACGTGTGTAACACAGAAGTGAGGGGCGCCTGGGTGGCTCAGTCAGGTGAGCGTCTGACTCTTGATTGTGGCTCAGGTCATGATTTCGCAGTTCGTGAGTTTGAGACCCACGTTGGGTTCTGTGCTGACAGCGTGGAGCCCGCTCGGGATGCTTTCCCTACCCCTCCCCGGCTCGAGCTTGTGCTCTCTCTCAAAATAATGAACTTAAAAAAAGAAGGGGCAAATACATTTTAGGATGTGTATTCTAAAATTTTCTCCTGATGTGGATAAATCAGTGCTATCCAAACTTTCTACGATGATAGAAAGGTTCTCTATCTGAGCCAATACAGCAGTCACAGGTGACCACTGAGCCCTTGAAATGTGGCTTGTGCTACTTTTTAATCTTATTTCATCATAATTCATTTAAATGTAAAGAGCCACAGTTGCACAACACAGGTGGGGCCCACTTCCGTGAGGCACGCTTTCATATTCACCACAACGTAAGTGCCGGGAGGGCAGAGATCTGGGGAAGCTGTGCTCACTGCTATATTCTCAGTTTCTGGAAGTGCGAAGTAGGTAATAAATACCTTCAGATGAGTGGATGGATAACTGGCTATGTGAGTGACTCCTCCAGGCAGGAAAACGATGGAAGACTGCATCTTGGCCTAACTTCTCATTGCACTGACGAGGGTCCTGAGGCCCATGGGGGAAAAGCAGCTTTTACAAAGCCATCTAGAAAGTAACAGGAATCTGAACCTTGAAGTCCTGACTCCCACCCACCCCCTCTTCTCTCTTCATACCCGCCCCTCCTGGCTGCTCTCCGAACCGTTTCTAGAAGCACGTGCCAGGTTAGACAACACAAGCATCGTTAAAGATGGTGACGATGCCCTCTTACCCGCATATAGAATTCTCGGCCCTCATTCCCAGACTTGATCTGGAAAATGTAATAAGCCCCAGGGTAGCGGGTCGTTGCTTGCATTTGGAAGATGTCAGCAGGAACGGAGCGTCCCGATACCACATCCATATCCCGGTACAAGATGGTAAACGGCTGGTCTCTGCAGCCAGGATTCTCAGCAGGACACATACAGCGGCTGTTGGGAAGGGAAATCATTTGAGAATGCGATAAATCCTTTCCAGATGCTCGCTGTACCTACTTCCTCACTTAAAACGTTGAAAAGAGGCCACCCCATTTTTGTCATCTGAATGCTGTCACTGGTGATCCTCTCTGCTCCTCGGTCTGGTGTAAAAACTCACCAGCGTGTACGTGAGCTGTTTCCTAGAGAATGGCCTATTCTGACCAATCAGATCTTGTGGCTACCAGAATATAAACCTTAGATGTCTGCCTTTCAGAACACTGGCACGTTCTCTAATGCACTTCACATTTGTCATGTATTTATTTGGCAAAATGCGTCCCTGGTCACATAGCCCTTCACTTCCCCAGACGTACACACTCATGAAGAAATTTTAAAAAGTGAGAAATGCCATTTAGCTTGACAGGATTTGGGGGGGGGCCTTGTACATTCTCTATGGCACTTAACACAGTCTGGGTAGAACGTGACTTAATCTTTCCATTTGACAAACAAGTTAGAACTCACTATGTTTAAGGCACAACATCAGACATTTTGGAACTGCAACAATAAATACGATCCTGACCTCAAATGGTTCACCTTCTAGTAGGAGAAATAAATCACGGGCACAAATATCTCTAATACAGAGCAGCTAATTTGAAAGACTAGTAACAGTGTTGTCATCATATGAAATCATGGACTCTCTCTACCAAGGAATGCCTGTTGTAGATACCCCGTTGATTTCTCCCTAACCATCCCCATCTCTCACCTCATCCCTGAGACTTCCCCTCTAGGAGTCAGAGCTGAGGAGAATGGGGAGGTCTATAGATATGTGCCTTGCTGGGCGGAACCGGGAGTCAGTCTTGTCTTGTTTCTGCTGCTCTCCCCAAACTTCTGATCTATCTTCAAAACTTACTGGTTGGTTCGATCTCCAAAATATAGTCCAGATCCAACCACCTTTCACCATCTCCTCTGTCACAGAACTGTCATTCAGGCCACCACCATGTCTCTCCTGGACCTCTGTGATGGCCTCCCAATAGGTCCCTCTCCCTTCAATCCATTACACAGCAGCCAGAGTGCCCGTCTTCGAACAAAGATCAGATTCTGTCTCTGTCCTGCTTGAAGATCTTCCAGGGGCCACCCCTTATAACTTGAGTAAAAGCTGAACAAAGTCTGGGGCGCCTGGGTGGCTCAGTCGGTTAAGCGTCTGACTTCAGCTCAGGTCATGATTTCACCGTCCATGAGTTCAAGCCCCGTGTCAGTCTCTGTGCTGACAGCTCAGAGCCTGGAGCCTGCTTCAGATTCTGTGTCTCCCTCTCTCTCTGCCCCTCCCCTGCTCGTGCTCTCTCTCTCTCAAAAATATATAAACATTAAAAAAAATTTTTTTGGGGGGGCGCCTGGGTGGCGCAGTCGGTTAAGCGTCCGACTTCAGCCAGGTCACGATCTCGCGGTCCGTGAGTTCGAGCCCCGCGTCGGGCTCTGGGCTGATGGCTCGGAGCCTGCAGCCTGTTTCCGATTCTGTGTCTCCCTCTCTCTGCCCCTCCCCCGTTCATGCTCTGTCTCTCTCTGTCCCAAAAATAAATAAAAAACGTTGAAAAAAAAAAATTAAAAAAAAAAATTTTTTTTTAAACTGAACAAAGTCTGGCCTCTGTCAATTTCCCTCAGATCACTGCCCACTTCACTCACTAGGCTGCAGCCACTGAAGACGTTCCTTGAAGACGTCAAGTTCACCACCGCCTTGTGGCCTTTGCACATGCTGTTCACTCTGCTCTTCCAGTCTCTGCCAACATCGACTCATTTTCCCATCCCAGCCCAAATGGCATCTCCTCAGAGGAGCTTTTGGACTCCCCAGTCTAGACCAGCTCCAGCCCTAATGTTCCTTTTATAAATTCCCGTTCCTCCTGCTCACAGCACCCATCCCAATCTACGATTATGCATTCATTTATGCGACAACCGGCTGAATGCCCTTCTCCTCCACTAGCATAAGAGCAAAACCATCATGCCTGGTACTGTTTGCCACGTGATAGGAGCTCGACTAACGTTTGATAAAGGGGTGTATAAAAATCATTTGTAAAGTTTGGCTTTCTGAAGGCTGATCCAAATAGCCAAGTCAAACTGTCCCGGGTGCCCGAATGGCCCCTGAAAATGTCACGTGTCACACAGAAAAGAACTGCCTCCTAAATTAAGAAGCCCGGAGGAGGGCGTGATGGCTGGCAGCTGAGGAGGATCACAGACAGCTGGGGGAGATGGCACTGGAGCTGAGATCTGGAAGATGGGGCGGATCTGTCCATGTGGCGGTGGAAGCAACGCCTTCCGTATGGCAGAAAATGGGTGCGTGAGAGGCGGGAGGCTGGACGTTCCAGGGTGTGGGTAAAGGTGAGGGCGAGTCCTGCTCAGGTTGGCAGGAGCACAGGACCACGAACGAGGAAATGAGCTGGAAGGGGGTGGCTGGAGTCAGCCGAAATGGGTCCTGGAGGCAGGCAGCTTGCAGCGGCACGCCAGGGACCTCACGGGCAGCACGAGCTCAGTGCTGTCATTGAAGCCGTCGACTCCCTGGCTCCAGACAAGCGCGGCCTGGAGGACCCCAGAGAGAACCAGAGAGAGTGGACACTTTGCTCTGCCACGTAGGACCCTGGAACCAGACACCAAAGGGTTGCTAGAAGCACGGCTCTGAGCAACAAGCCGAACTGTCCGTAACGGACCCGCCTGCCCCTGCTTCGTCCTCTTTGTCCAGTTTTTGTTCAGAGCAGGAAGCGCATGGGTAAGCCACAAATTGCTCTTAGATGCTGTATTCCTAGAGGCCACGGCAGGTGTGTCTGGTCCATCCCTTTGTCTCCAGCGCAAGGAGTGGGTGTTGCTCAGGGGGGAAACTGTGTGACTGAATGAGAGGAGGGCCCGGGGCATCTGGGTGGCTCAGTCGGCTGAGGTCATGGTCTCATGGCTCATGAGTTCCAGCCCCGCGTCGGGCTCCGTGCTGACAGCCGGGAGCCTGGAGCCTGCTCCGGATTCTGGGTCTCCCTCTCTCTCTGCCCCTCCCCTGCTCACGCTCTGTCTCTCTTTCTTAAAAAAATAGGAAAAAAAAAAAAAAAAAAAGGAAGAGAGAAGGACAGAAGGTGTGTGTGTGTCTGTGTGTGTCTGTGTGTGTCCAGCAGGCAAGAGGCTAAGTATCCTGATTCCCTGGCACGGGCACCCTCCTTTCCCACCACACAGGCAGCTGAACCAGACCCCTCATCACATTCCCATTTCCCAAATGACTTACTTATCGCTGATCCGAAGATAAGGCTCCTCACAGCGGATGGGGTCAATGCACTTGAAGCCCCCTTGCAGATTGTAGCAAGTCTGCTGCAGGTTACACGTGTGGTTTCTGTGCTCACACTCGTTGATATCTGAAATGAGGGGTAGACAAGGGGCTGAAGCAGGACAGTGCTTCCAAGGTGCTGGGCTCCTGGCCAGGTGTCGGGGGTGGGGTGGCCTGGGTCTTTACTAGAGAACTGCTCTGTCCACCACGATAGCGACTGGCCACGTGTGGCTACTGGGCCCTTGAAAGGTGGCTAGTCCGAACTGAGATGTGCTGGAAGTGGAAAATACACACAGGTTTTGACAACGCAGTACAAAAAAGAAAGTGATATCTCTTCAAAAGTTCTTGCATGGAGTACATGTTGGAATGATAATATTGTAGATGTATTGCATTAAATAAAATACATTCTTATAAGTAATT
This sequence comes from Puma concolor, assembly GCF_028749965.1. Lineage (NCBI taxonomy): Eukaryota > Metazoa > Chordata > Mammalia > Carnivora > Felidae > Puma > Puma concolor. The sequence goes on along the minus strand of NC_141672.1, from coordinate 13,362,797 downwards.
TTTCCTATTTTCTGTTGCTGTATGGCTCCTCTTTGTAGCTGACTTTATATTTCCATTGCCCAGCCCTGGCTATGGAGAATTCTTGCCTGGTGTTCCAGTAAGGTAGATTCAAGGGGCTGAAATGGGTCAACGGCTCAGCCACCAGCCTCTCCATTGGCCCCACGGGGTGACCATGAGGCTGGGAATCAGCCCAAGTGGCCAATCTGAAGAGTGAGACCTACCCCTTCACCATCTGGGGGTCCTGACCCTTTGGGGGACACAGCAGTCTGATGTGTGAAGTTCCCCTGCCATCCATTTTCTAGGAAATCCGTAGAGAAACACTAACTGGGCTGCCCTCCAGGGCCCATGAGAAGGGCTGGACCGTGGTCCGTGAAGGGGGCCAGGCCACAAGGAGTCTCGGGGATGCAGAGATCTGCCTGGGGGTGGGGTTGGGCCACACAGCCTGACCACAGCCTGCCACTCTGGGAGCCACCGGAACCTACTCCTGCCCTCATCCCTGCCACCTCCCCCAGGTGAAGACCTCCAGGTGACCCCTTGAGCCAGCCCCACCTGACACCTCCCCCAGCCAGGTCCCCCTGGACAGCCTTACCCTGGCAACTCCGGTTGTCATCCAACAGAATGTAACCAGGGGGACAGGAGCAGAAGTACGTGCCGGGCTGATTCACACACTCATGCTGGCAGAGGAACTCAGAGAAGCTGCATTCGTCCATGTCTGGGGGTGACAAGTCACACCTGCTGTTTATAATTAGACCACCTGGGCGTGGGAGCTTAGCGGTTGTCTCCTCCGACTCCCACACACTCCTGATGCATATGACAGCTTTGTGGCTACCAGGTTGCCATTTTACTTCTCGCACACTCAGGTGACAGGGAGCTCACTACCTACTGAGGAAGCCTACCAACAACTGGACAGCTCTAGCTGCTAGAAGATTCTTTCCCCCAGGGAGCTGAAATCTGTCTCCACCAAGCTTCCATCACTCCTCCCTCTGGCTCAGCTACGTTATCTACTCACTACCGACTCGTTTTGCCCAACAGGTACATGTAACTTTCACTTCTGAAGGGGGGATTCTTTTGCCCATCGGAGTTTTCTACGGGCAGAGCTCTTCCCCCAGAGCCCCCAAAACCCCACGTTCCCTGGCCCCCAGCCTTCTGCAAGGGCAACCTTACCAGCGCTGATCGCCCTCTAATCACCCCGAAGTTGAGAAGCAATATGCTTCCGAAAATCCCAACTCAAAGGGACACATCGGGGAGGCCGGGGGATGCGCGTTACGGCGAAAGTTCATTGTGTTCAAAGACCTCCTTGAAAAAGAAAGCTCTGGAGGGGTGTGGGGTGGGCCAGCGTATGGCCCCTGGCTGGCCCGCCTGCCTCAGGAGGTGGTCGGCACGTGGGAACCTGGAGCTGGGCCACTCCCGGGCTGCAGAGAGGTGGCGACACAGAGGAGCAGCCATCGAACACATAGGCCGGGGCAGCTGATGCAGAAGAGGGCGTCTTAGAAGGGCCAGCCCTCCTCACACACGGAGTTTGGCAGCAGAGCCCCATCTGAGCCTCGTTCGTCGAGCGCGCCAAAGAAAACATGTTTTTCTTTCATTTATTGTTTCCCGAAAACTTGCTTTCACCAGCTTCCCCATGTGACATGTCCTCGGATTGCTCTCTCGCTCACCAGACCGCCGGTGGCCGGAATGACCCAGGGAGGGTGTCCGGGCAAACGAGGCGGCTTCCCCACCTCGGGATAATCCTGGTGTCGCCTAAGCCTCTCACGTCGCAGGAGGAACAACTCCTTCCCAGCTCTCCCAGGGGTCTCCGGGCAGTGGGCTGGGAGCCGGCAGAACCGGATGTGCATGTGCAAAGTTAAAGCACGCTCATGAGGTAGGACGTGCTTCTGTCCGCCCCGCCCCAGCCCACCCCACCCCTGCTCCCCCGGGGACCTCGTAGGGTCCCAGGCCTCGGGCCCCAGCCCATCACAACAGACCGTAGATTCTGCTCATACCTCTGGGAGAGGCGGGAGTAAAGCCTGGAGCTGTCAAGCGCTTGCTATGCACCAAGTGCTGGCTTAAATCCTTCCCATGTCTCATCTTACTATTTTTTTTTTTTTAAGATTTTACTTTTAAGTAATCTCTACACCCAACGTGGGGCTTGAACTCACAACCCAAAGATCTGAACTCACAACCCAAAGATCAAGAGTCGCACGCCCCGCAGACCGAGCCAGCCAGTGTCCCATGCCTCATCTTATTTAATCCTCACCTCAGCCCTATGAAGGAAGTGTTATTATTGGCTACATTGTACAGAGGAAAAATGGAGGCTTACCGAAGTCAGGTAACTTGACTAACGAGTTAGGTAACAACTTACACATAAGGAGGAAGCAGTAAATCTCGGACATGAAGCTAGCCAGCCAGCCAGCCTCCGGCTCCTACACTGGTCAACACCATGCTGTGGTGTCTCCCTGAGCGATCCCGCTCAGGACTTAAAATCGGTGGATTTGAGGGGTCCTAAGGTTGGGGGCCTCCCCTGAGCAGGACTGGCCCCAGGGCAGATGGAGAGGGCAGCACGTGCCCCCACCTCCTGTTGGCTAGGGAGGGTCCCTAATAGGCCCACTCAGTTTATCTTGGGGTCTGCAATCCCCAGACTTTACTAGGGCTGTGGCTCCAATCTCCACCAAAAAAGCTGAAGTCCAAGCCTGGTTTTTGGCCAGGAGCACCCTTGAGGCCATTTTTCACTCATGCGAACCCGCCACGGTTTCCAGGATTAGCTCAGTTTAGCAAGTCCCCAAGAGATAAAGGGACACAGCCAGGAACGGGCTGGTGCTGTACAGAGGGGCCACACTAGCTGTGACGGCACCGGGAGTCACAGTTCCTGGGGGGAAATGAGAAGGAAGGAAGGAAAGAAGGAAGGAAGGAAGGAAGGAGGGAGGGAGGGAGGGAAGGAGGGAGGGAGGGAGGAAGGACGGAGGGAGGGAGGGAGGGAGGAAGAAAGAAAGAAAGAAAGAAAGAAAGAAAGAAAGAAAGAAAGAAAGAAAGAAAGAGGGTAAGTAGGAAGGGACAGAAAACAAACTCCCTGTGTCCCACTGTTATCCCGAGCCAACCTTAAAGCCTGAGGTGGCCAGGAGTCACTCGTCTTAGGAAAGTGGGCACTTCATGGTGAGTGTGGAGGAGAAGACGGCCATTTAGGGTAAAATCAGTCAACTGAAAATCCCTGCCAAACCACCAAGGATGTAAACTCTCTGAAAAGCCAGAAGTCTCTTACACTGACAGAGAAAATAAATTAATATGGAACGATGCTTAGGTACACTAGTTTTTTTTTTTTAAGTTTATGTATTTATATTGGGAGAGAGAGAAAGAGAAAGAGAACCAGTGGGAGAGGGGCAGAGAGCAAGGAGGACAGAGGATCTGAAGCAGGCTCTGTGCTGACAGCAGAGAGCCTGGTGTGGGGCTCGAACTCACAAACCATGAGATCATGACCTGAGCTGAAGTCGGATGCTGAAATGGACTGAGCCACCCAGGTGCCTCGACACCAGCTTTTTTAATCTTTAGGACCACATGAGTGACGTGGCCAAGGAAAGCACTAAACAGCAGAGCTAGAGTTTGAACCCAGCTCCATCTGGCTGCAGTCGCTCTACCATACCCCCTCCAGAGGTGGTCAGTATACACCTGTGGATGTGCAGGGACTTTTGGAGAAATAACTAATCCCATCTCATGATGCTAAACTTTCTCCCTCTTAGTCCCTTGGCCCAGATTCCCCCAAGGAGTGCCATAGGAGGAACCGAAATCTAGGAAGAAAGTAGCTTTTCATGCCTGAAGGTATTTTATTAGTTTCCGGGACTGACATTTAATCCGTCTGAGGCTCTCTGTAACTGCCTCCTCACGGCTCTGGCTTTCCGGGCCCCAGGGAGAGGTTGCTCGTTTGTTCAGAGTACTCTGTCCCTAGAACACCCCGGACCTCAGTGAGGCTACCACACAAGTCCCATTCATGACCTGGGTCAGTTCCTGTCACAATGAAACCCGGGATTAGGAAACTTTCCATTCAGTGGGACAAAAAAGATTTTCACGCCCTAGGGTATGGTTCGCTTATTTTGAAGAATACGGCGAAGCAGCGTTAATTTGAGCCGTGCTAATTCACAACGGCTCATGATGCCAAAAGTCGATGCAGTGGAGTTTACTTTAATCCAGTATTTACCAAAAAACAAGGAAAGAAGAAAAAGAAGGAAGAACGAAAGAAAGAATGAGCACATACGTGGCTCTGTGCCGGATGCTACATGGATTTATAGGAGTAAAATGTCATCCCTGTTCTCAAGGAGTTTGCAAGAGTTTACAACTTTCTTGTCACAAGGTTTTAGGAAGAAAATTGTAATGGAGTCCGCAAGAAAGCCCTGGCAGAGAATCGTAGCTTCTGGGTCTTGGAAGGAATTTGTAAAAGGTCAGCGAAGTCACCACATCTATGTTCTCACAAATTGTTAAGAATTAATTCATTCAACATTCAATCATTCATTCATTGATTTGAGGACTCTTGATTGTACGTGTGCTATGTGCCAGGCCTGGAGCTAGGAACTGATTCGTTATTTGTAGAGATTTTAGAAGTTCGCAAAGCATTTTCACTTACGTATATGATCTCATTCACTCAGTGCCCCTGCCAACCCTACCCTGGGAGATATGCTATTATTCCAAGTCACTTCACTCTACAAGTACGATGTATGCGATCCCCAGGACTTGTCAGTGCTGGGTAGGGATAGATACTTCAAACCAACACACAACATTGGGTCACTCTTTTCCCTCTTCAACCCCATGTCAGACCCTAAAAGGCAGCTCCGTCAGATTTTGCGTTAGGGGTCAAATGACAAGGGAGGGGACTCTACTCCACCTTTCAGGAAGTGACTCATCTCTGCTTTGTGTGGTTGTGACCCCACCGCACTAAGAAATGTCCCCAAACTGGATATGTGTCTGTGAAATGAGAGGAAACACCTGTAAAGGAAGCCCTTGTCCTCTGACCCCCCCCACCCCTGGACCCCTAATACAGATGGAAGTCGCCAAATGCCAAAGCCCATTACCACTGCAATGAACACCGTCATCCTCAAGTTCATATCCTGGGTCACAGCGGCAGATGAAAGAGCCATAGGTGTTGACACAAGTTTGCACGCATGGGTTCTCAGTTGCACATTCGTTCACATCTACGGGAAAAGAAAAGCACGTCACTGAGCATTCCCACAACAGAACATCCCCAATGACCAGGCAGAAAATGCACCGGCAACAAAATCTACCGGCGCTGGGAGACCAGATTCACAGGGGCCAAGTATCTCCACCCAAGATCTCTCACATTCAGAGCTCAGACCCCAGAGCTTTCACCGAAGGACCAGGGTCTCCATCCACATGCCCCTCCTTGCTCACAAGTTGGGAAGGGCAGAAACAACTTGTATATACACCATACCCATGCATATGCATGTACACACACACCCCTCCTAGTCAGTCTACTCCCCAAGGCTCACCCACAGGAATTTCCAGGCAATATCTGCTTTGCCCTCTCATCTCCCGCATTATATCACCGATTCCCTCTTCTCTCACTACTGACTCTAAACTTTTCAGTAAACAGGTAAATAACCATGACAACTCTAATAATAACTCTGTGATTGCTACGGACCTTATTATGTCCCTCCCCCAAATTCATAGTTTGAATCCCTAACCCCCAATGTGACTATATTTGGAGATGGGGCATTTGGGAGGTAATAAGTTACCTAGAGGCGGGGTCCTCAGATCTCACACTTACTGAATCCCTACAACAACCCAGCTTTGGGGCCACTGCCCCATGTTACAGGTTCAGGGGGTTAAGGAAGGGACCACAAAGGAGCACGAGGAAACTTTTACATAATAGAATATTTCATCACCTTGAGCGTGGCGATGGCTGCATGGGGGGATACATACATCAAAGGTAATGGAATAACGAACCTTTAAGAGCACAGGTTATTGTACACCAATTATACACCAACAATTTTAAGGTTGTTTTAAGGTTAGGAGATGCGCCCAAGTTCCCAAGCTAACAGGAGCACAGCTGGAGCCGGAACTTGAGTCCGAGGGCTTTCCATGATATCAACAAACTATTCTGCACAACTCATCGGGGTGAGGGGAGGGGCAGGAAGGAGCCCTTTTCTGCACTGGCACTGGCTGACTTGATTTAAGCACACCCTCTCCCAAGCCCGACATGCCAATGACCAAAGTTCCAGCTGAGAGCATTTCTATCCCCTTCAAAGTCCAGGTAAACCTCTCAAGGCTCTGAAAAGAGATTTGAGTGTTTTCAGAGTGAAAAGCCTTCATCGGCAACAGCTTGAAAAGCTTTTCTTAACGGGGAGGGCTAATCCCATGCCCACACAGCGCCTGCTTCCTGGTATCCTCAGAGCTTTCAGAGGGGGAGAAACAGGGCTCTGCAGGGAGGGTCCACAAGGTACCATTCTCCCCAACAGAGCTTGGAGGCTCTGTGCCCTGGCAGCCTGGAAACACCATGGCGGTGAGTCTTTGAGTCAAGTCCAGGCAGGACGGCACCGCCGAGTATTAGGGCCGGTGTCCTTGGCTCCCGGCCACTCGCTGACCACGCCAATACGAGTGAGCTCGGGTCTTGTCCTCCTGCAGCTCTCAGCTGCCTCTGCAGAGCAACAGGGCCCACAGGACGCTGCCGCCTGGGCCCCGGCTGCACTTGCCTGCCAGCCCCCAGGATCCACACATGCACAAGTGCCCCTGTGAATCATGTGGAGCAGGCCACACCCCACCCACTCTGACTTGCTGGACGGGAAGGCTGAAGCCTCGGTTCTCTCAACTCTGCCACCACCTGGCTGCGTGACTTCGGCCAAGTGGCTTCACGTTTTTGAGCTTCGACTTCCTCATCTGCAAGGCATGGCCACACACACCTGCCGTACCTGTCCCCTAAGGCTATTGCTGGGGTTTCAGTGAGGTTAACAGAGGCGTCACTGCTTTGAAGAGCGCACAGCAGCCTTCCTTGCGTGAGGCATCAGGACAAGAGCTCAATGGCGTAGGTAACATCCTGTACACCCGTGGCCCCTGCTGATGCAATATCCCGGTGGCTGGGTGCCCGTGTCCAGGCTTTACCACACCAAGGCACCTGGCACGTGCCAGGTGTATTATCTGCTCCTTGTCACAGGCCTGTCCCTGAGAGGCCCTTTTGGCTCTGCTGAGCACGGCTGTTCCTTACGAGATGCTGATGCACCTTGCCAGCCTCTGGGGGAAACCTGGGCGGGCGCTACCACCCCCCGGTCTGGGCACGGAGAAGCCCGCGGCTGCCTTATGTCACTCGTCACAGCGGCAAGGGAGCCAGGAGGCCTGCTCCCTGCTCCGGTGGGAGAGAAGGGCCCCTGCTCTGTCGGGAGAAAATTACCTCCCCTGGCAAGAGGAACATAGCCGAGACTTCTTGGAACAATTAGCAGAACCAGTTCTGGAGAGAAAGACTTACAAAGAATCCAGGATCAGACCCTTTAAGCGCTGAGGCCTTCCTGTTTACTCAATGATTTAGATATGATTAAATGAATGGAAACATGATATCCCCCGACTAGCTGGCCAGGAGCCTGCCCGCCAGACCTCAGATGGTGTGACAAGGACATGGGCCCTGCAAAACCTGGTGGCGGGCTCCAAACAAAGACCTCATTCTGAGGCCCCGGCACCGCCTCCACCCTGGATGGAGGGGCAGCTGCCAGGGACCGGAGGCCTGGGTGGGGGCCGGGGTGGGGCCGGGGGCCGGGCAGGACTTGCGCTAATTCCTTGGGCCTTGGGCCCCCAGTCACTTCCTGAGCAGAAGAAACTGCAGTAGGCATGCAGCTTGTTTTTCTTATCAGTATTTGAAGGGATCCTATAAAACCCAGAAAATGCCTTTGTTTCATTCCGGTTTTGTGCGAAACACTGCGTCGGAGGAGGAAATCATCATCCCCCCTGGACTCTCTGCTAAGGAGCAGGCCCTCCCAGCGTAGGCTGTAGGCAACATTGGAGGGAGAGGCATGAAAATTGCCTGTGAAAGCCCTGCACAGAGTATGCGTCTATATGGGAATGCATCGGAGGTCAGATGCCCTTTCTGACCACCCCTCTTGCGCATCAGGAACTGAACTCAGGCCACCGGACGTGCGTGAAAATTTCTGATTAGCCTGGAAAGCTGGCAGGCCAACTTCTGGGAAGTAGACGCACAGAGAGAAGCAAATCCATTCAAGCACAAGCCCCAACTGATGGATGACCGTGGTTCTCATCTCAGCCATACTCAGAGCACTTTTTGAGATATTTCCCATAACCTCCGTTCGGATCTCAGGTTTCTGTAAGCACCCAGGAGGGGCACACGGTGACACCAAGTAGGAATATGCGCCAACCACGTAAACTGTCAGATTCCGAAGAAGAGAGCGTCTCGTGCTTTGCATCGTGTGCAAGTTGTCATCTGCATCACGTACCTTGGCAAGACCTTCCATCCTCATTGAGGGTAAAACCGGGGTTGCAGGTGCAGGAATAGGACCCAGGAACGTTCGCACACAGTTGCTGGCAGTAGCCATAGCGACATTCATCAATGTCTGGAAGGAGAAACGCTAGCAAGGTGAGACATCTCTCCTCAATCACCAGTGCCACACCCGGCATCACCATTGGCATCATTATGGCCCATCTCTCCTGGAGCAGGACCGCCAAGGGAAGGGAAGGGGAAGTAAAGAGAAGACAGTACCGACCGACCGAGTGTTGGGGGTGGTGATACCCTCTGGGGCTAAGGCTCAATCTACCTTTCTAACCTTTCCTGCCCCATCTCAGTCCCATGAACACCTGAACCTGAAAAGCTATAGAAGAAATATCTGCTTAGGCTGGGATGTGGGGCAAGGCAAGCTCTGAGCTCTTTATCCAACTCCAACATTCAATGCTAAAATGTATCCAATGTGGAGAATCAAATCTAGGATTCTATAGGAACCTCCCACTGCCCTGGGAAGAGACAAGTTGGCTTCAAGTGTAAGAGGAATCCATAGCCTCGCTCCCATAGGCTGTTTGCCAGCTCTATTAACAATAAATCTGTCTCGGTGTGCCTGGGTGGCTCAGTCAGTTAAGCGTCTGACCCTTGATAGCGGCTCAGGTCACGATCTCATGGTTCGTGAGTTCAAGCCCCACATCGGGCTCCGAGCCGACAGCATGGAGCCTAGTTGGGATTCTCTCTCTCTGCCCCTCCCCTACTCACGTTCTCGCCCACCCTGCCAAGTAAATAAATAAACTTAAAAAAAAAAAAAAAACCGCAATGACTCTGTCTCCCTCTCAGGAACAAGAGTGAGTGTAGGCCAGGAAAGGCAGGGCAGCAGGGCCGTCTAGAGACCTATGAATCCAGTAACAGGAGGATGCCAGAGTTCGCCTTGGATCTCCTCCTTGCACCAGAGCAGACATAAAACTCTGGATAAACATGCCCCTTCCGAGCCATGGCTGGCCTTTCCTGAGCAAGCGGCTCTGTGGGTGAATGGATCCTTTTAGCAGAGCTGGGCAGTATGCCCTCCCTGCTGACATGTACCAGTCAATGGGGAGCCTGATGTCATTGGGAAAGCACTTCCCAATACTCCAAGTTAATGGGCTGATGGGCAAGAGAATTCCCTCCTGAGAGATGGGACGCCTTGAAAGAAGCCTATAGGTGGAGACCAAGTCCCCACCTATACAATACCTGCTGGGACCAGCTGATCTGACTGCAGCCATAACTGGTCCTTACTTACCCCCACCTCCCCCAAATGTTCTCTCCTGGGACCCCCGTTCCTTTGGAACCATTGTCCATCCAGGGCTCTGGAGACCAGCCCAGAATCTGTCTCCGTACCTGGTTTCTACCACCTACTGCCAGAAAGGACCCCATCTCCATCTTACCTATTGTTCAGTTGTTCAGCCCGCCTCAGAGCCTGTGCCCTGCCCTTGTGACTGAGTCATCTCTGAGTCGCAGCTACTTCTAACCTGGCCCACCCCACTGCCCATGGAGAGCGCTGCAGATCCTGCTTGGAAAGCACACTGACTTGTGCAGTTGCTGGGCCCAACTTTCCCAGGGTGCACTGGGACACACCGCCAAGGCCAGGGAGGCAGTGGTGGGGGTTAGGGAGTGGGGAGGGCATCCTCTGCCCAGGTGTACCTTGGAGGAAAGGCAGCCCCCAGCCCCACATTTTTCTGCAAAAGCAATGTCTCCAAAGGTGCACAGAATGGGTGGTAGATGACTGTGGAACTTGGGTTTGGAAAGAGAAAGAATTTGGCCAGGAGGAGGCATGAGGTCAACCACAATTAGGAAAGGCCTTCGCTTCAGATGTGAAGTGTGAGCGGGCTGCACATGTGGCACCACGTTAGGCCCCCAGGAGCATGTCTCCCTAAGCTTCAGGCCCTGGTGGAAGAGAACAGCTCTCCCAAGGAGATAAATGTCCCAGTTACCTGGCCCCAAGGGCTCTAGGACGGGGCTTGTGTTCCCATCACCTGGGCCTCTCCAGCGCCCCCTTGTGATGGAAAAAACTGGCCTGAGAGGAGCCAGGTTTTAGACCCAACTCGCCTTGTTCAAAACGTTCCCCCTCTTTGAGTCTCAGTTTCCAACTCTATAAAAGTTGGATGACATAATATCTAACATCCCTTCCAGCTCTGAGAGTCGACATATTAAGTTCCTGTACAAATAACTCACTCACACTGATCTGCTTATGTTCAAATCAGTGGCATCAAATTTTCCAGAATAGCTGAGGTTGGTTAAAACACACAGCGACCCTCATATTCACAAATGCCATGTGCTGCCAGCGTTTGGTGCATGGCTGGAAAAGAGGACAAGCCAAGTCCAGTCTGGCTTATCGGCCCCAAAGATGCTGCAGACAGAGCTCTAGAGCAGACCAACACTCAAGTCTCAATCAAGAGCGTCTTGGAAAAAAGAACCCTCTTCTTTTTTTTGTTTCCGTGATGTTGTTTGGATTTGCTTTTCAGCTCCTCCAGGACTGACTTTTGGGCAACAGAACAGTGTCTTAGAGAACTTAAACTGGTAGGGCTTTTCCAAGAAAACACAGCATAGAAATCACACCCTAGAAATAGAAATTGAAGTGACAGCTAGAGATTGCTATGAATTCATTCACTTGGCTAAACCAAAAAAACAGAGCGGAAGAAAAGAAAATCACCCTCCAGTAAAAATAAACAGAGAGATCATAGAGCAGATGCCAATGGCAAGGGACAAAATTCTCAATTGGTGACGACTGAGTCCTTAAGAGTAGAAAGACCACAACTCGTGGGGTGGGTCTTGGGAGGGGGTGTTAGAATCTACCGAGCCACACTTGAGACCTGGAACATTTCTGTGACTAAGAAGTGTTCCCTTCCCTTAGGAGGATTTCTAACTAAAATAGAATAACCCTCACTTCCACAAACTTCCTGAAGGCAGGAGGCAGGTCTAGGTAAAATGAATACGAGCCCTTAAACATTACAGTCAAAAACTCTGATAATGGCATTTGACCATGATGATCACAACTGGTTTGAACGGGCAGTGCTACACGCAAGCTGAATAGCCTTCTACCTCTCCCGCCCCGAGAAAATCCCACTGTCCATGGACCACCCAGTTAGGCCCCCATTTCACAGTACCCCTGGCAACCATTCACTTCCAAGAGTCTCTGTGAGCCCCAGAGAGCCGTTACCTAAGCACTGGCCTTCCAGAAGCCAATAGCCATCCGTACAGGAGCAGGTATACCCTCCTTCGGTGTTGATGCAAATCTGGGTAGGATTGCACTGGTGAGAATCCGTTGCACACTCGTCCACATCTGTAACACAGACATATTCCAAAGAATGTCACCTACGTTTATCCAGAGCTCTGGAGCCACCAGAGTTGCCAGCTGCTTGCTTGTCCTTCTGGGAAGAAGGTGATAATGTCCATGAGTTACATTCAAGGAAAGGATGCACCTCCCTGATGGATACCATTAGGAGACACTGACCCTTTTGGAGGGAGTAGACCTAGTCTTCTCCCCAGAAATCCACGAAAGAAAATAGCCAAGAAGAGACCACACATCCTTGGGGACTCTTCTGACATCCTGTCCCATCACTTTCTGAAAGCAGGTCACCTTGATAATAACCATTACTTACTTGATTTGGAAACACATTTTGTCTGGGGCACCTGGGTGGCTCATTCGGTTGAGCATCCAACTTTGGCTCAGGTCATGATCTCGCCGTTTGTGACTTCAAGCCCCACATCAGGCTTGCTGCTGTCAGCCTGTCCGTGCAGAGCCCACTTCCGATCCTCTGTCCCCCTCTCCCCACCCCTCCCCACTTGCACTCTCTCAAAAATAAATAAAACACTTAAAAAATCAATAAAAAGGGGTGCCTGGGTGGCTCAGTCGGTTGAGCAGCTGACTTCAGCTCAGGGCATGAACCCAGGGTATGTGAGTTTGAGCCCCACGCTGGGCTCTGTGCTGACAGCTCAGAGCCCGGAGCCTGCTTCCGATTCTGTGTCTCCCTCTCTCTCTACTCCTCCCCCGCTTATACTCTGTCTCTCTCTCTATCTCTCTGAAAAATAAATAAACACTAAAAAAAAATTTTTTTTAAATCAATAAAGAAAAAAGAAACACATTTTGTCTTAGGCTTATTCATGCATGTGTTAAACAGGGGTCTGTTGTGTACCTGCGTGAGAAACACCTCTGAGAACAGAAGAAAAACCAACATCTCCTGCCAAAAGAAGCTAATAGTGGAACCACTTGATTGTATCTATCCACAAAAATCCTTCGGCCTGGGGCCCCCGCACCTTCACGAAGCTTCACGGAGGCTTCCGGCCTTCCCTCCGCTCCAGAGCTCCTGGGACTGATCTCTTGCTGCCTTCGGCTCAGCACTGGAGTTCCCTGCGTGGCTACATGCCCATGGCTGTCCGTCTGGCAGTGGGCAGTCAGCCCCTTCTCCTTAATCAAGAGCTTCAGAGCCCAGAGAGCAAACTACATCCACGGTCACATCCCTCAAGACCTCCGACGTACACACTCAGCACTCAAAACTGTCGTAACTGCAACAAATCCTCCTGCCCTTTGTCCCCGCGCTGCACTTTGGGGGGGAGCACTCCCAACGCCACACTCTCACTTGGATCTGGAGAAGGACACTTTCCCTAAACATTCATCTGTGCATTCCCGGCACAGGATCCACCGAGTGCCCTGGATCCGCCTGGCCCAGCACCAACCCCTCTCCTCGGTCAACCTCCCCTCCCTGTCTGTACCTTCGCAGGGCACCTTCCGTTTGCTTCTCTTATTACTGCACTTGGGGTTTGCTCATCCGCATCTTCCCCTGCCTCCTCCAAAGGGACCACGCACGGTTGGAAATAATATTAAAAGGTACTCACCGAGCACGTGCGGTGTGCGTATGTGGTATACATATGTTACGTATGTCGTGTGCACGTGTAGTCGGCGTGGGTCATGCGTGTACGTCATGTACATACGCAGAAGGCAAATGTAGTCTGTATATGTCGTGTGAGTGTGTATTGTATTATGTGCAGATATGACACCTCACATACACTACCATATTTATTCTCACCATCGCCCTATGAGGGGGCCTCATGACGCCCATCTCACAGATGGGAAAACTGCACTGATAGAGAAGATAAGTACCAAGCCAAGAGCTGAGCCCAGCTCCCTTCCCACCTGACTCCAAATCCCTCTATGCAGCTATGGCAGCGGTCACACTACCCAGGCCCAGGCAGGTTCAGAAGGGAGCTGGCAGACTCGGAAGAGGAAAAAGGGCTGGGGAGAGGATAACTGGCTGCCTCTTGACATTGCGGACTGCAGACTGTGGGGGGCGCCTAGGGCCCCAAAGTGTGAATTCCTTGAGGACAGAGCTTTGCCGGCTACAAGCGCGGAAAGTGGGCACGACTGACTCAGTGAAACCTTCAGCCAGGTAAGCAACAGTTTCTCGGGGTCAAGCGACACCACCGTAATCCACCACCCACCTGCGACAAGTCAACCCCAATGACACCAATAGATCCCCACCCTGCCCCAGCCCGCCAGGTGTCTGGGCATCACGTGGATTCAGGCTTCAGGCCGCTGAACGCCACGGCCTCCAAGAACCTGGTTCCAAGGTGGTGGCCGCCTCCACTCCACCCCAACACGTTGACGATGTGCAGCCTCCATGGCAAAAACCCAGCTGTTCTTGGCTGCAGGAACTCATGCCTCTGCCCTTGGCCTCCCTTCCACCCCCAGCTCTGCCCACCCAGCAAAGCCTCCCAGGGAAACCAGCGAATAATGCTTGGCGAGCAGCCACCCCTGCTCAAATCCGCATCGAAGACTATGATAATAAATAATGCCGCTATCGGCCAGTGCATATTTACATTTTTCTGGCGAGGAGTGATGGATGGCAATTGTACCCTGGGAACAACATCGCCTTAGGAATTCTGCGCTCTTTTTCCTGCCTTGAGGGGATTAAAGGGTGAGCGAGACCCAAGGGGAGAAGAACCATTAGACTTGGTGGTAGCAAGTTCCCAAGACTCTGTGTTTGTGCGGCTCGCGACGCACACAATGGGCCGGCAGACTCCCCGCAGAGAGAAGCCGAACACTCGCCAGGGGACCAGACGGCTCAGAAGGGCATGCGGCACCTGAACGCGCACAGGCGCGCGCATGCGCAGGCACGCACACGGGCATCCGCAGCTATGTTGGCCTGAAACTACCTCTTTAAAGTTCATTGTCTTAACAAAAAAAAAAAAAAGAAAGAAAAGAAAAAAAAAAAAAGCAACGCCACCACTTTTACTGGGTTAAAGAATTAACTTCGTGATGCTCCACTTCTGTTGATGTACATTCGAAAAACTGTATTTTCAACTTTCACTCGCTCACTGAGTGGATTGTCAATACATACGTACTTTCGAGAACCCTAAAAATCCCTGGAGCTCTTGGAGGGTGTGTCTTGTCTTTATACGCTCAGAACATACCTGGTGTAATGCCGTGTCCATAGTAAATGTTCAGTAATTATCTGGTGAATGAATGAACGAACACACGAATAATGAACATCAATGCCTTTAAGCCCCGACAAGTTTCCCCAGCCAGCGGCCGATGAGACCATTTCGGTGTGTGGACTTTAAAGGCAATCAGCGATCAACCCCACCAAAAACCCCCATCGGTTTACACACCTGGTGGAGCAGAAACTAGAATGTTCTCGCTGTGAGGTTCCACCCGAGGCTGAAAGACTCATCACACATTCCAGCTCACAGCTGAATTGCTTACATTAAATACATTTGACTTAAATAACAGAAGGAAAAATACGTTGAACCACTCCAAGGACATTCTTTGGCAAAGCTTCCTTTTCTGCATCAGTGGAAAAGTACAAGTTACAGCAACCTGAGTAAAGTGTCATTATCCGCGGATGCAAATCATGCCTGCTATTTCCTTTCCTGTGTGATATTCAGGAAGAGACTCCTAAGAAAGAACGCCGGGTCCATTCAGCCATCTATTCACTCATTCACTCATTCATTCTTTTCTTCTGCTGTGGCTGTGTGTGTGTGTGTGTGTGTGTGTCCTCCCAAACCTCCAGGCTATTTGGGAGAGCTGGCCTTGAGTAGAGCCCTCTAGCCCCGTCGTTCCCGGAAGGAGACTCTGCTTAGAGGCCTCTGTGCACTCTCTGCCTCACTCCTGGGAGCTGTGGCCCGGTCCACAGCTCCCTGGGAGCTGCCTGGGCACCAGGAGGATTCCACCAGATCAACCGTGACTCGTCCCTCCCCAGGCAGGGCAACATCCACCACTGTCCAGGCAGCCCGAGCCCCAGCCACTGGAGGAGAGAGCTCGCTCACCTCTCCAGAACCTGGCAGCAGTTTGAAGCCCAGAACTGTACCTGCCCGGGAAGCAACTGCCCTCTGCAGCGAGTGGCACAGCTCTGCTGACCCGTGCAGCTTTGTCCGAGCCGTTGCCTCTTCCTTCCGACATCCCCGGAGTGGCCTTCAATGAAAACATCCTCAATCTGAAACAACTGCTCACTTGGGAAAGTCACCAAAGTCAGTCACCCCCTTGACCCCCTCTCAGGAGGCTGCAGGCTGGACTGGGCTCCCGGGCCTTAGGACAGAGGCCCGCATATTAGGGACACTCACTGAGGACTTCATATGGCCAACTATGTCCCACGTCCCCAGCCAGACAGACAGCTTCACGTGGACAGGTGTGCTGAGACAGTGTGAATAAAGGATGTCTGCCAAGTAGAGTCGAGGAAGCGGATGGAGGAACTGACCTCAAGACATCAGAAGACCACTGGCAGACGACCCAAATGACAAAACGAATGCGCTCCTTCAGGCTGACTCAAGAAACACCAGGAGGAGGAGCCACAACTCTTAGTGTTAACTCACAGGTTATTATATAAAGAGATCTAAAGGCACGCATAACAGGCTAAATGTACTGCCATAAATTGTGTAATAAATCGGTTTGTGTACAAATACTATGCATATGGGAGCATCTGGGTGGCTCGGTCAGTTAAGCGTCCGACTTCAGCTCAGGCCATGAGCTCACAGTTCGTGGGTTCGAGCCCCACGCCAGGCTCTGTGCTGACAGCTCAGAGCCTGGAGCCTGCTTGGGATTCTGTGTCTCCCTGCCCCACCCCAACTCTTTCTCAAAAGTAAATAAACATTAAAAACATTATATAATATGCCTATGTATGCCAGCTATTTATTGTTGTATATTTATTACATTTCCACATTTATTCCTAAAAGTTAAAGGGAAAATACTTAAAACTGTGTTCATAGTACATGTTCTAATTGAAATTAAAGGTCTTTTAAAAAACTGGAAGACAAAACAAAACAAAACCCAACGATTCATCCATGCCCACGGGGAGAACATTTCCTAAGCCATTCTGCCCGCACTAAAGCCGAAGAGGAAAAAAGACCAAAGGGCCGAGACTTCCCCAGAAAGGGCTAATGGGTAAAAAAATAACTTCGGGGGGAGGCAGAGCTGGATGTAAATCCAGGCTCCTGCACTTGATAACTAAGTATTACTGATCAAGTTCATTAGTCTCTCACATCCTCAGGTGTTCTGCTAAATACAGTATTTGTGCACAGGTCCTATCCACTGGCTGGCACATAGCAGGTGCCCAGGAAATTCTAGTTTCCTAAGTGAGGCGCTATTTCTAACAACTGTGAAAGAGAGCGGGGAAGCATGGCTCCTGCCTCCACAGGCTTTGTTCTGGGATCCACCAAAGACACCAAGATGACAGCACTAGGGCTCAGTAAGACATGATTAGTCCAATGGTTCAACCATAGCCAGAGCCGGGGACATCTCCCTGGTAGACACATGGCAGGCGATTGGGAAAAGAGTGAAAAAAGGTAGGGTACATTCCTTCATGGGGTCTCAGCTTCCACCTCTGCACTTTGGCATCTGTGGGTCCATCTATGACTCCATAATCGCAGACGTCCAGAAGCCTAGGGGTCTTTGTGTTTTGCTGAATTCCACAGCTAACTATGACCAATCTCTACACCATCTACGACTCTTCCTTCTTTCCATGTCTTCTGTTCTCCAATACTGTGGACAAGCAATGGGTCATCCTTGTGAACCTGTGTATACAACCACAGAGGAATGTCTCTGTTCTTGTGTGAGAACAGCCATCAGACAAAAGGAAACATTCTCACTGGGTGACACTGGGAGAAATCGTCCAAAAGAGTTTGGAAGACTACACCTTTTCAAAGGCCTTTTTTGGAAACGGCAAAATCATTTCCTGGGTAGTAAATTTTTACCCAGTGAAACAACATGTTTTCCCAGCCCATTTTTGTTCCTTCCTTGCTCAAGCTAATGGGGCTTGATAAGAAAGAAAATAACAATGGCACATTCCTACGCCTCCGATTGAAGCCAGTTTCAGGCCTGCTGCTGGGCTGGGTCAGTGCCATTTTTCAGCAAGACAAGCCCAGCCAAGGCTGGAAGCTACACAGGACCTACTTCCCAAACACCTGCTTAATTAAAGACCTCAGCGTTTGAGAACTCGCTTGTTGAAATCCAAGGACATCTGCACTCCATGTGTCTTATGGGTCCTGGGCAATAGTTAGGAACCAGATCTCTCTGTGTTTACAGCACTTTTCCCAATGCTTGATATTAAGCTTAGAATACAAAGCTTGCTCGTATGGCGCCTCTAATTAGGCAACAAATATGTGCTCCGTTTTTCTAAACGACAAAAAATCCTTTCCTCTTGGATGAAACCAGCTAGAAGGCAGGTTTCAACTTCTCTGTGGATTCTATTTTTCTACCCATAAAGTGAGAGCTGGGAGGAGAGTTCTGGAAGGCCCCTTCTAGCTCTGACCTTCTACAGAAAAAAAAAAAAAAAACACAACTATGCAACTAATGGAGATCATATTGGTCTTGGGTAATTATTTTCATCAGAGTGCTTGGAAAACATCAGCTGACTTTAGCTGCTTTCAAAATGGGCAGTGAATTGGCCAAGCCCATTCACATTTTGCCAACGTATGAATGGTCGCTGCAGTTGTGGGGGGCAGGGACCAAGGAAGGGATGACACATATCTTCCTTCTTGAGTGCCATGCATCAAACTGTCCTGACAGTAAGGAGCCAAGACTGCTTACTACCAGCCTAGACGTGGTATTTTTTTTTAAAGGGCATGAGGCTTTAGTTATTACCATGACTGTAAACCAAACAAACATGGCGCTCAAACTAGATTTCCACAGACTAAAATTCATGCCATTTGCCCATCAACAGAGAAGGACTTTTGAACTCGTACAAGCCACAGTTCCCAAACCTAGCTACCCAAGAGAATCACCTGACTCGATCAGAATGCCTGGGGTTGAGGCTTGGAAAGCTGTTTAAAGTAAGCTATGTGATTCCAGTGCAAAACCACGTCTGGAACTTGCCACACCAGACCAATACTTCACATACTTTGATGTGCGTACGAGTCAGCGAGGACCTTGCTAACATGCAGGTTCCAGTTTGGCAGATTCTGCATTTCTAACATGCAACCAGGCAATGCCAATGCTGCTGCTGGCCCAGGGCGCTTCGTTCTTTACCCGTGCAACCTGCTCAGAGTTTAAGAGGCTGTTCAAGAGAGGCTAGGAGAGAATTTAAGTTCAAACACCAAGCCAACAATTCCTCACTGGATATTTCTCTAAGATCAACCCTGCGGGTTACTATAGTATTGTGATTTTTAGAGTCTTATTAAACAAGTTCGTAGCACAGTCTAAGCCAGGCAGGATGCTTTCCTGGTGTACAGAAACATCCATGATTCAATTCCACCGTGTAAGTGCTGGAGCGCCTACTGCTGCGATGCCTTGGGCGAAAGCACTGTGCGCCTTCCAAAGTTCTTCCCCGCTTCAGTTTGCCGGGGGTGCGTGATTTCCTAGGAGTAAACTCAATTTTCTGAATATTAACTAAGTTCTTAGAAATAGTGCCCCTAAAGCGATGACAAAAAGTGCAAAAGATGCCAGTTAGAACAAAGGACGGTGGGGGACCTGGGTGGTTCAGTTGGTTGAGCGCCCGACTTCGCTCAGGTCGTGATCTCACAGTTCATGAGTTTGAGCCCCGTGTGGGGCTCCGTGCTGACAGCTCGGAACCTGGAGCCTGCTTCGGATTCTGTGTCTCCCTCTCTCTCTGCCCCTCCCCCACTCATGCTCTGTCTCTCTCTTTCTCTTTCTCAAAAATAAATAAACATTAAAAAAAAGGAGAGGAAGAAAGGACGGTGTCTTTCCTCCAATGCAGACCATCCCTTTTCCACTGTCTAGGAATCACAGTTCTTAAATCTTAAAATCTCCATTGTGTCCTCCCACAGTCTCCTCCTCCTTGTCCCCTCTGAGCCTACTCCTGCCCCACATCCTGACTTCCTTGTCACCCTCAGTGTCACAGTCCATGATCTCCTTGTCCCTGAACCTCTTCCAATGCTGTCTCAGTTAAGGGCATCACTGTTTTCTAGTATCCTGGGCTAGAAACCTCAAGCATCCCTACAATCTTTCCCTAACTCCCTATTCTCACACAATTCTCCTTCTGGAAATCTTTCAAATTCTCCTCTTTCTTTACGTCACCTCAAACACTTCAAGGCTTCACTGTCTTTTCTCTGAATGATTGAAATAACGTCATTACTAGTCTGCAGGCTTCCAGTCTCTCCCCCTCGACCTCAAGCTAAATGCAACCTCCAGAACCATCCAAGACACAAAAATGATCATGTGGCTATACTCCTCAAAATTTTATATCGCCTCCCGAGAAACGTCAGAGCTTTCTTTTGGCACCTCAGCAACATAGCACATGAAGCCTACTTTCATACTCAGACATGTGCTAAGAACATCTAGCTTTATAGCACTTCATATTGTATTACATAGTTAGCT
Organism: Puma concolor; assembly: GCF_028749965.1. Lineage (NCBI taxonomy): Eukaryota > Metazoa > Chordata > Mammalia > Carnivora > Felidae > Puma > Puma concolor. The sequence goes on along the minus strand of NC_141672.1, from coordinate 13,342,578 downwards.
GTGTATGGCCCAGCTCCCTCCACTAAACCACGAGCTTCTTGAAAGTCAGAACTGGGTCTTATTCACATCTGTATCTTAAGCTCCCAACACAGTGCCTAGCATGATGGAAAGTATGGAAATGAATTCTATTTGAGTGAAGGTACTTCGTTTACTTAGAGTTTTCTGAAAGCAAGAGGGGAAAGTCAGTTAGACCACAGGGCATCAGAGGAAACCGGTTCCACCATCCATTCTTCTGGTGACTTGTATCTCACTCCCACGGGCTGAAGGATATCTGGCATCCAGCTTCAACTCCGGCAGAGCCTTAGGCCTCAGCCTGTAGTGCCTGGGGCTTTATTCCCATCCCAGTCTTTGCCCAGGGCTGATTTGAGAGCATTCTCCACCTCTAAAGGCTTTGACACACCATGCGCTTGGCCCAATGGAGTAAGTTACATTTCCTCTTTCCTCTTAGAGAGCTGGATGTCTGGTCAAGGACAAAGTTTATTTTTAACCATCACAAGAAGGAGGAACACCAGAGAAGGGAAAAGATACACGTTCATTCTGGCCCGAAAACGGGCACCAAGCTCTTAGGGGACAACCAGGAAATCCTACCCATTTTTCAGGCTTGGGACAAAATCCTCAGCCTGGCTGCCTGTGAGAATACCCAGGTGTGCAAACTCACCCCAAGGAATGAGTCTGTCGTCAGCAACACACATTCCCTGCCAGGTCACGTTCAGAACACGATAACGAAATCTGCATGTGTTTTGTTCCCCACACCTGAGGTCAGGGACCCTGCTACAGCTTCTGACATTTGCTTTCTTATCTCTGAAATGGGGCCACTACCCCTGCCCCCTAGTGCTTGCAGGCTAATGGGGAAGACTGACACTGAACAGAAACAGATGTGTGGAGGGCACTGCAGAAGGCTATGAGAACATATAACTGGGTATGAGAAGATATAACTGGGTATGAGAACATATAACTGGGAGTGTCCCAAATCTGGGAGGTGAGGGCAGGTCTTGACACTGGAAGATGATGCAGAGAAATGGTTCCTTCACACACATCTATTCCTGGAACCCCAGGACAAGGGAGGGAAGTAACAGATGGCTCCTTCAACATAACAAAGTACAAGCAATAGGCCAATAGGTGATTAAGAATATGGACATGTCATCCTGGGAGCAACCCACTATGTCTCCTCTCCTGCCCCCACCCCTCCACCTGGTTCCCCATCTCTAACAGACAAGCCCAGCACATCAGAGAATAACTGTTAAGGCTACAAGTCAAGAGGAAGTGAAACCTTAGGGCACAGGAAGAAGAAGAAGAGGTGACCATAGGGGAGAGTATGCTAGGGGTGCTGTCTCCTGGCTGAGGGGGGGGCCACATATCCTGAGAGTCTGGAAAGGAGGGCCCCACCCCAAAAAGCACAGATCTGAAGTAGCCACACATGTTTCCCACCACCTTTTGGCCTTGGTAAGAGTTGAATTATATCACTTGAGACTAAAATAAATATTTGAACGAATTGAACACTTTTCAGGATTGCTTGTTTACTTAGCCAATGGAATAGGGGCTATCCTTTTACATCCAGCCTTCTGTGGTCACTAGCAGATTCGGGATTGCTTTAGTGCGGAAGGCAATGAGATGAAGGAGCTACATGTGGGGCCAACCAACTAACTTACTTGCCAGACCACTTTAGCACCTCCCCACAAAGAGCACAGTGCCCAAGTCCAAGGGTCAATAAAATTCTAAACAGGACTCGTTTATGCCACATACATTCACCACGAGCCAGTACTGCTATAGGTACTAGGCATTCAAAGATAAATGACATGGGTCACATATGTTTACAGTCTAGTAGGGAATAGTTACGGGAGCAGATAATTCCAATTCAGTATGGTCGGTTTCATAGCTAGAGCAATGAATGGGGTCCCGTCCAGGAGGAACAGGCTTCCTGGAACAGAAGATATTTGGGTGGATCTAGACAGATGATGTAGCAGAGGTTGCCACAATTGGATACTGTCCTCCGATATCCATTCTCCCAACTAAAGACTGTATTTTTCAGCTTCCCTTACAGTGAAATGTGACTATGTGACTAAACTCTGGCCAGTGAAACATAAATAAAAATATGTGTAACAACTTCTGAGTCACGCTTTAGAATAATGAGCGTGGGGTCCTTTTGTCACTTCTCTCCTCCCTCTGGGATGTAGGTGTGATGGTGAGGGCTAGAGCAGCCACATTGGATCCAGAAGTGAGAACCACATGTTGAGTTTGGCCAAGACACTCTACCATCCCTGAACCACCTGCCTCTGGACTATACCATGTGGGAAGATGTAAATTCTCTCTTATCTAGACTACTATGTTGAAGGTCTTTTTGTTATAGCAGCCTAGCTTGTACCCTAATACAAACGAATAGGAATTAGCCCAAAAAAGTAGGTGGGCTCTGTTATGGCCCCATCCCACTAAACCCAGGGATGGATGCACACTGGCCTGGAGTTCCCCTGTGACCCTCCCCCAATAAACCTAAAGGAACTACAAAAAGGGAAACAAACAAAGCCCAAAGCTAGTAGTATGAAGGAAATAATAAAGGTCATGGCAGAAAGAAACGGTACTAAAAAAAAGAAACTAAAAGTTGATTCTTTGAAAAGACAAACAAAAGTGAGAAACTTTAGATAGACTCACTAAGTAGAGAGAGAGGACTCAAGTAAATAAAATCAGAAATGAAAGAGGGGAAGTTACAACTGATACCAAAGAAATACAAAAGGTCATAAGAAACTACTATAAAAAAATGATACATCAACAAGTTGGACAACTAGAAGAAATGGATAAATTCCTAGAAACATGCAGTCTTCCAGGACTGAATCATGAAGAAATAGAAAATCTGGATAGACTGATACTAACAAGGAGTTTGAGTCAGTAATCCAAAACCTCCTGACAAACAAAGTCAGGATGACTTCACTGGTAAATTCTACCAAACATTCAAAGAAGATTTAATACCTATCCTTCTCAAACTCTTCCAAAAATTGAAGAGGAGGGAACACTTCCAAACTCATTTTATAAGGCCAGAATTACCCTGATACCAAACCCAGAAAAGAACACCACAGAAAAGATTACTACAGGCCAATAATCCTAATGAACATAGATGTAAAACTTCTCAACAAAATATTAACAAATTGAATTCAACAATACATTAAAAAGATCATACACCATGATCACATAGGGTTTATTCAAGGGATGCAAAGATGGTTCAACATTTGCAAATTAATCAGTGTGACACGCCGCATTAACAAAACGAAATACAAAAATCATATGGTAAATCACTAGACGCAGAAAAAGCATTTGACAAAATTCAACATTCATTATGATAAAAGCTCTCAACAGCGCAGGCATAGAGGGAATGTGACATAATAAACATAATAAAAGCCATTTTTGACAAACCCACGTATAATATCACACTCGATGGTGAAGAGCTGAATGCTTTTTTTCTGAGATCAGGAACAAGACAAAGATGCCCACTTTTGCTGCTTTTATTCAACATAGCATTAGAAGTCCTAGCCAAAGCAATTAGGCAAGAAAAAGAAATAAAATGCATCCAAATGGAAAAATAAAAAGCAAAACTGTCACTATTTGTAGACAACATGATTTTATACATAGAAAACCCTAAAGACTTCACACATGAAAAAACTACTACAACTAATAAACAAATGCAGTAAGGCTTCAGAACACACTATCAATATACACAAATCTGTTGTATTTTAATACACTAACAACAAACTATCAGAAAGAGAAATTAAGAAAACAATCCCACTTACAATTTCATTCCAAAGAATAAAATAACTGGGAATAAATTTAACCAAGGAGATAAAAGACATGCACACTGAAAGCTACATGACACTGATGGAAGAGATTGAAGAAGACACAAATAAATGAAAAGATATTCCATGCTCATTGATTTGAAGAATTAATATAGTTAAAATTTCCATATCCCCCAATGCAATCTATAGATTCAGAGTAATCCCTATCAATATCCTAATAGCATTTTTCACAGAAATAAAACAAACAATCTTAAAATGTGTGTGGAACCACAAAAGATCCTGAATAGACAATGCAATCTTGAGAAAGAAAAACGAAGCTGGAGGCATCACACTCCCTGATTTAAAACTACATTACAAAGTTATAGTAATCAAAATGACAAGGTACTGGTATAAAAAGAGACATACAGATCAGTGGAACAGAACAGAAAACCCAGAAAAAAAACCCATATGTATATGGTTATTTAGTTTATGACAAAGGAGGAAAACAGGGAAAGGACAGTCTCTTCCATAAATGGCATTGGGAAAACTGGACAGTTACATGCAAAAAGAAAAAAGGAAAAGAAAGAAACTGGATCACTATGTGACACTATACACAAAAATTAACTCAAAAGAAATCAAAGGCTTGAATATAAGACCAGAAACCATAAACTCCTAAAAGAAAACATAGATGGTAAGCTCCTTGACATTGCTCTTGGTGATTTTTTTTTTTCTTGGATCTGATTCTAAAGGCAATGACAACAAAAGCAAAAATTAAAAAATGAGTTATACAAACAAAAAAGCTTCTGCACTGGGGCGGCTGGTTGCCTCAGTCAGTTAAGCATCTGACTTCAGCTCAGGTCATGATCTCGCAGTTTGTGAGTTCAAGCCCCCTGTCAGGCTCTGTGCTGACAGCTCAGAGCCTGGAGCCTGCTTCAGATTCTGTGTCTCTCTTTCTCTCTGCTCCTCCCCTGCTCCTTCCCTGTTTGCACTCTGTCTCTCTCTCTCTCTCTCTCTCAAAAATAAATAATAAACATAAAAAAAATTTTTAAAGACACTTCTGCACAACAAGGAAAACCATCAACAAAATTTTTTAAAAATTTAAAAAAAAGCAATCTACTGAATGAGAGAAGATATTTGCAAATCATATATCCAATAAGGGGCTAATACCCAAAATATATAAAGAGTTCATACAGCTCGATAATAAAAAAAAGCAAATAAACAATCTGATTTTTTTTAAATGGGCAGAGGATCTGAATAGACATTTTTCCAAAGAAGATATACGGAAGATGAAAAGGTGCTCAACGTCACTAATCATCAGGGAAATGCAAATCAAAACCACAATGAGATATCACCTGTCAGAATGGTTATTATCAAAAAGACAAGAAATAACCAGTGTTGGTGAGGATGTGGGAAAAAAAAGAACCCTGGTGCATTGTGGGTGGGAGTGCAAACTGGTGCAGCCGCTGCGGAAGATAAGATGGAGTCTCCTCAAAAAATTAAAAATAGAGCTAACATAGGAACCTTGTCTACTTCTGGGTATTTATCCAAAGAAAATGAAAACGCTAATTCAAAAAGATATTTGCAACCCTCTGTTCATGGCATCACTATTTACAATAGCCAAGATAGGGAAACAATCCAAGTATCCATCAGTGGATGAATGGATAAGAAAGTTAAGGTACACACGCACACACGCGCGCACGCACGTACACAGGAATACTACTCAGCCATGAAAAAGAATGAAATCTTGCCATTTGTGACAACATGAACGGACTTTGAGGGTATTACACTAGGTAAAATAAGTCAGACAAAGAAAGGCAAACATGACTTCACTTACATGTGGAATCTAAAAAACAAAACAAGTGAACAAACATTACAAAACACATAGATACAAAGAACAGACTAGTGGATGCCAGAGGAGAGGGAGGCTGGAGGGTGGATGAAATGAGAGAAGCAGATCAAGAAGGACAAACTTCCAGTCATAAAATATACAAGTCATGGGGACATAATGTAGGGCATGGTGACTATAGTCAATAATATTGCACTGCATACTATGTAACTGTGACAGAGGGAAAGTAGACTACTTGTGGTGATCATGTCACAGGATACACAAATACAACATCATTGCGTTGTACACCTGAAACTAATATAATGTTGTATGTCAATTACACCTCAATGAAAACTTTAAAAAAGTAAGCGAGGAACGGCGTGTGCAAAGGCACAGAGGCACGAGAGGCACAGCCCATTCAGGGAGCCAAGAGCAGTTAAAATGGGTGAGCGCAGAGAGTGCAGGGGGATGAGGGACAAGGGCCCATTTGTAAAAGGGTCACATGCCATGCTAAGGATGCTGCAGGAGGAGGAAGAAATGGGAGCAGAAAGAACCGGAAAGGGGGAAATAAACGGAAAAAGTGAAGAGACAATGAGGAAGGAAAAACAAGAGAGGAAGAATGAAAACACAACTGTCCTCTCCCACATGTGGGTACTTGTGGCTCTCAATTGACTGCTATGAAAGTCCTAGCCCTTGTAGTTCTGCAAAACTTAGCATTAAGTTTTATGGATTAAAAAAAAATTTTTTTTTGAGAGAGAGAGAGAAAGAAAGAAAGAAAGTGCATGTGAGATCAGGGGAAGGACAGAGAGAGAGGGAGAGAGAGAATCCCAAGTGGGCTCTGTGCTGACAACACAGAGCCCAACAGGGGGCTCAAAATCACGAGCTGTAAGATCATGACCTGAGCCGAAATCAAGAGTCAGATGCTTAATCGACTGAGACACCCAGGCGCCCCCATTAAGTTTTATGTTTTGATGAGCTCTCTGAGTTAGCTTAAACAGAACAATTTGACTTCCGTATTGAACACACACACACACACACACACACACACACACACACACAATAAGGTGAGCCCAAAAAACTGTGGTCCCTGTTTCTAAATGGTTGGTAAATGCTTTTTTCATTAGACTTAGTAGCAGTCGTGAAGGAAACTCTAATAAAAAAACAATAAAAATAAATGGCCTAATGTAACTCCCTGGGGCCACCACATTTCTCTGTGCCCCCTACCACAGACCTCCTAGAAGTTGTCTTCAATCACTGCTCTGCTCCACACCTCCCACCCTCTCTCTAAGAGAGACTCCCATCAGACTTCCAGCTTTTTCAACGTTTATTTATTTTTGGGACAGAGAGACAGAGCATGAACGGGCAAGGGGCAGAGAGAGAGGGAGACACAGAATCGGAAACAGGCTCCAGGCTCCGAGCCATCAGCCCAGAGCCTGACGCGGGGCTCGAACTCACGGACTGCGAGATCGTGACCTGGCTGAAGTCGGACGCTTAACCGACTGCGCCACCCAGGCGCCCCAGACTTCCAGCTTTTTAATCCCACTACGGACTCTCTCGCCAAGGTCACCAATGACTTCCACAATGTCAAATCCAATGGCTTAGTCTTCATCCTTCACTACTTCTCAGCCTTATTTGGCACAGTCAACCTCCCTCTTCTTCCTTAAAGACTTTCTTCCATGATCCCACCGTCTCATGGTCTGGGAACTTCCCTAAGGTTATCCTGATAGTAAGTACAGATGGTTCAGGACACAACTCGGGCCTTTGTATTTGAGCCCAGACTGCTCTCAACCCTCACACCCTGGCTGACCTGCAGGCTTGCATAGACAAAAAAGTCAGTATTGGCTGAACCAAAAAATGCTGCCAAAAATATTACAATTAGAAAGAATTTAGGAATCATCTAAGCCAATATTTCTCTACCTGGACTGTACATTTTTATCACCTGGGAAGCTCTAAAATATATTATAGAAAAGGGGCACCTGGGTGGCTCAGTCAGTTAAATGTCCGAATCTTGATTTTGGCTCAGGACATAATCTCACGGGTCATGAGTTCAAGCCCCACATAGGGCTGTGCACTAACAGCTTGGGATTCTCTCTCTCCCTCTCCGCCTCTCTCTCTCTCTCTCTCTCTCTCTTTTGCTCTCACTATCTCTCAAAATAAATAAATAAACTTTAAAATATATTATAGAAGCCCACCCCAGACCAGATAACTCGCAACCCCTGGGGAGGTCCAAGACAGATTTTAATGTGAAGCTAAATTAACTATTAGCTCAATGGTGTGCATTAGGAACACCTGTGAGTCTTGTTTTTAAAAGTCAATAGAACTCTTGACTCAAGAAGTCTAGAGACAGTCCCAGGAGTCAGTAATTTTAACAGGCATCCCAGCTGATGCTGGCACAAGTATTCACACTTGCAGAAACACTGGACTAGTTCAAACATAAGACCAAGTGGCTCAAAAGCAGGACCCACACTGTATTGAACTTTGCAGCCCCCTACTCTAAACATAGTGCCTGGCACAGAATATTCATTTAAAAACTAGTTGCTCACATTACACTGATTGGGAAGGAAGGAAGGAAGGAAGGAAGGAAGGAAGGAAGGAAGGAAGGAAGGAAGGAAGGAAGGAAGGAAGGAAGGAAGGAAGGAAGGAAGGAAGGAAAGGGAAGGAAGGGAGGGAAGGAAGGAAGGGAAGGGGGAAGGAGGGAGGAAAAGGAAATAGCAAGTGTTGGTGAGGATGTAGAGAATCCGGCCCCTTGTGCACTACTAGTGGGAATGTAAAATGGTGCAGACAGTATGGAAAGCAGTATGGTAGCTCCTCAAAAAATTAAACATAGAATTACATATGACCCAGCAATTACGTGTTTGGGTATATATACAAAAGAATTGAGAGCAAGGTCATGAGGAGATGTTTGCACACTCATGTTCATAGTAGCATTATTTACAATAGCCAAGGTGGGGGGAAGCAACCCAGATGTCCACTGATGAATGGATAAGCAAAATGTGGCATATATACACAATGGAATATTATTCAGCTTTAAAAAGGAAAGAAATTCCAACACCTGCTATAACATGGATGAACCTTGAGGACATTACACTAAGTGAAAAAAAAAAAAGGCCAGTTACAAAAAAGACAAATGTTGAATGATTCCACTTCTGAGATATCTAGAGTAGTCAAACTCCCAGAAACAGAAAATAGATGGGTGGTTGCCAGAGGCTGGCTGGGAGGAGAGGGGAATGTAATGGGTAGTTCATTTTTAATGGGTACAGAGCTTCTGTTTTGCAAGATTTAAAAGTTCTGGGGACTATATCACAACAAGGTGAATTATACTTACCACTTGAAGCGTACACTCAAAAATGTTTCAGATGGTAAATTTTGTGTTATATGTTTTAGCCTCAGTGAAAAAGTTAATACCTATAAATCAAAGCATATTTATTCACTGGATTTCATTCTAAATTTTATGAGTTGTTTCTACCCAAAGACATAGTCCACTGTGATGTGAAATAAAATCTCAGTGAAGAAGCACATGGCAGTTTCCTGAGCAGCTTAACCCTCATCCCCAAGAGCCCACATCTGCTCTGGAGCCCTCTTCTCCACAATGGAATGGAGACTTGAGTCTCCCTGCAAGGCAGCAGAGAATCCCGAGAAAGGGGCTCGAGTGAGAAAGATGGAAATGTAGACGAGATAAGGAGGGAGGCAGGGAAGCAGGAACAAGACTGTTACATCGTGCATCTCAGACCTCTAGTAACCCAGTTCAAAGGAAAGCACAGCTTGGTGGGGATACAGGCTTTAGGGTTAGATCCCTTTCAAATCCTGCTGCCCCATTGTTTTTGGCTGTGTGGTTCTAAACAAGTATTTTTGTTTGTTTTTCTGTTTGTTTCTAGCCCCCAAAAGCCTTGGTTTCCTGGCTTTTCCCATGGTACACAACTCCTGGGGTTTCGTGAGGATCCCACGCAAAGAAAGCCTTTAAATCAGTGCCCAGCATAGGAATGGCCCTGGGTCAAGGTTAACTGTTACAGCTTCGTGTCAAGAAGTAGGAAGAGGAAGAAAGGGAAGATGGGGAAGGAGTCTACCTCCTAAAAGGAAGGGAAAAGAAGGATCAAAAGCCAGGTTCTAGTCCAGAACCTTCCATAGCTCAATGGTATCCTTCAGGTAAGTCTTTCTCAGCCTCTGAAAAGTGAGATCTGAGGTCTCTTCTATCTGGAAAGGCTGATGAATCTGAATCCTCTATGCTCCAGATGAGTTTCCTATGGTCATCACTCACTGTCAACACCTCTTACCTATGCAGAGCTAAGGAGGCCCTCTGGAGGACACAAGAGGAAAAGACATAAACAAGGCTAGGAGATGCCCACAACTTGCCTCTGCATGCAAAATAAGGACAAGGACTTTGTAGACCAGACTATTACAAAGGAGGGAGAAAACTCAAGGTAACAGGGTGACCTGAATGAGGAAGAGCCTCTCACCTGGTGCCACTTAAAAAGTATGGGGAGCACAACTGATTTATTGACTTTCTGGTCAACCCCATGTCAAGTGTCTATTACAATATATAAACGTTATCACAATGCACAACCATTGTTACAGTATATGAATACAGTTGATATGTGAGTGTTGCTGCAATACGTGAATCTTGTTATAATCTATAAATATTGCCATCTTTCCTAAGATTTACTCCAAAATAAGAATGTTCTAATATTTCCCTCTACATTTCTTTCAAGACCTGTTCAATAAGCATCTTCAAAAGGCTTCTCAAAAGCTTAGGAAGACAGAGAAAGTAATGATTCACTCTCTTCACCTTCATACACCAAAGCGGTATTGATTCAAAAAGGAGAAAGTGAAAAAAATTAAGTTAAAAAAAAATTTTTTAAAGATTTTTAAAAGGAGAAAATGTACTCATCAAAAGAAGGAATGTACATTCATTCATTCATTCATTTAACCAATATATATTGACTAGTGTAGAATGGATATGTACTTTTCACTCTTTGTCTTCAAACGCCCTTTTACAAGCAGAATTCACTCAAATGTTTTTATCTACTTATATTCTCTTAGGTAAGTCCAAGGTGTTACCTGTCTGTTGTTTTAAGGAATAAAAATGAGGTGGATATAGAGTGCCTGGGTGGCTCAGTCAGTTAAGCTTCCAACTCTTGATTTCGGCTCGGAATAAGATCTCATGGTTCGTGAGTTCGAGCATTAGGCTCTGGCAGTGAGGAGCCTGCTTGGGATGAGCTCTCTCTCTCTCTCTCTCTCTCTCTCTCTCTCAAAAATAAATAAACATTTTTTTTTTTTTAAATGAGGTGGAGATGGTCGGTGTATAGAACAAAAAGTACAGATCAGGAACTCAAAAACTCTCACCACTAACTAGGTTTAACATCCATTTTGCCATTTCCTAAATGGGGGTATCATGCCTAATTACTTTCAGGGATTCAATGAGATAAGAATTTTCCTTGCAGAAAATGTCATTTTACATGCATTTTTAGAGACTCTTACCATCAGAGAGGAAATGCTTTCCTCCAGGTAACAAGAGACACAAACGGAAAACCAAGTATCCAGTGCTATTACATTTAAGACTAGCCCTGATGGTCTCATGATACCAATTCTGCAAGCAGCCTTTCACCCACCCACTCAGTGTCTGCTTTCTAGGCCACAGGAGGAGGGAGCAAATAGGGTAGAAGACAATTTTGGAGGGCCATTATATTTTTGGTGCTTATTTACAAGGCTACTTTGGAATATGGAACGGACAAACTGGCTAAGCAGAAAGAGGTAATTCCTTGAATGCCTGGTCACTAGACATACATTCATCTGTCATTCATTAGATCAGCACATTTACCAAACAATTTCTACATTCTTGGCATTATGTGAGGCGCTGTGGATACCACAGTGAATAAATCATGTTCCAAACAAATTTTGCAGAAATCAGTATCACGCAGATCATATTCCCTAGTGACAATGCAATAAGTATAAATCAATACCAAAAAAATAAACCAAGCCCCACAAATGTGTAAAATTTAAAACTCGTCACTAAATAAATCATGAGCCATAAGAACTAATCACAATAAATCAGAAATTTCTTAGAACTTAATGGCAATGAAAATGCTATGGATCCAAACTTGTAGGACACAGAGAGAAGTATTTAGTCTTCAATGCTAATAACATTAGGAAAGAAGAAAAGCTTAAAATTAGTGGGCTAGGCATCCAGCTTTAGAAGTTTGGAAAGGAACAAAGAAATCCAAAAAATTAGAAAGAAGAAGATAATAAACAGAAGAGGAGGAATTAATTAAATACAAAGCAAAAAGTGAAAGAAGAAATAGAGGAGATCAACACAGCCAAAAGTTGGTTTTTTGAAAATGGCTAATAAAATGGATATGACTTTCGATAGTTTTTGAAAAGAACACAATACCAGGAATGAAAATAGCAACAGAACTACAGATTTAGTTGCGATTTACAAGGTAATACAAAGAATGCCCCCCCGAAAGTTCGTGTAAATTAACCTGAAAATTTAAACAAATTCTTACAAAAACATAACTTTGCAAAACTGACTCAAGGAGGAATAAAAAGTTCCAATAGTCCTATAACTGTTAAGGAAATTATATCAGAAGCTAAAAATCTTCCCATAAAAAAACCCAAACAATTAAAAGCCAAAAAACAAAAACGAGAGATCTGGTGATCTTTGGGCAAATTCTAACAAACTTTCCATTAATAGATCATTCTAGACTTCCAGAAAATAGAAAAGGAAGAATATCTCACTCTGTCAAGGTAATACATTGATACCAAACCCAGCAAAAGTAATTTTTAAAAAGGAATGTCACAGCCATTTTATTATATAATCATTGAGGAAAATATTCTAAACAAATACTAGCCAAATAAATCCAGCAGTATGTTTTAAGCAAATTATACTTTATCATGACTAAGTTGATTATCTTAGGAATGAATGAAAGGTGGCTTAATAAGAAAATCTATCAATGAAATTCCCTACAGAAGCAGATTTTTAAGCATATCATTATGTCAATAGTTGTAGGAAAAAAGCATTTCATAAAATTCAATACCCACTAATAATTAAAAAAAAAAAGAAATAAAACTCAGCAAAACTCATTCTTAATGAGGGATCATTAGACACAGTTCTGATATCATCAGAAAAAAACACAAGGATGCCCACTGTCACCACCATATTCAGCATTATTCTAAAGGCACCAACCAGTAAAGACATGAAAAATATATTAAAGGTATAAAAATTAGAGAAGAAACAAAATTTCCATTATTCATAGTGTGATTGTCAAAATAACCCAAAAGATTCTACAAATGATTGGAAATAATAAGAGAATTTCACAATCCATCTGGATGTAAGTTCAATATTCAAAAGTAAATAGCATTTCTATGTACTAACAACAAAAAGGAACACTGAATTCTTTAAAAGATATCATTAACATAGCAACAAATAATATAAAATTCCTAGGAATGATTGTTCCTTGCACAAATATGTGCAAGACTTGTTTGGAGAAAATTATAAGAGCCTACTGAAAGATATTAAAGACGGTAAAAAGGGAAGAAACAAAGTGGAGGAACCTGTCTTATTAGATAATAAGACTTATTTTAAAGCTATAATAATGAACACTGAGTCGCAGTGGTGCGCAAATTGTCAATAGAAAAGAACAGAGAGAACAGAAAAATACAACAGGTGTGGACTTGAGAGGTAAAACAGGAGCCATTACAAAGCAATGGAGAGAGAAGGGACTATTCAACAAAAAGTGTTGAGGTCACTGGTCATCTTCCATATGCAGATAAGCAAAATTGGATTTGGCTTCTCACCATATACACAAATAAAATCCAAAACGATTTTTTTAAAAATCCAAACAACTTCAAGATTTCTATGTGAAAGTTTTAAAAGACAATATATGAAAATATATTTATAATTTTAAGGTAGGGGAGGATTTCTCAAACAAGCCCTCCCAAAAACACTAACTATGAAAGAAAAGGTTAATAAGGGGCTCAGTCAGTTAGGCGTCCGACTTTGGCTCAGGTCATGATCTCATGGTTCATGGGTTTGAGACCCATGTCAGGCTCTGTGCTGATAGCTCAGCATTCTGGTTTGTATTCTGTGTCTCTCTCTCTTTCTGCCCCTCCTACATTCATGCTGCCTGTCTGTCTCTCTCTCTCTCTGAAAAATAAATAAACATTTTTTAAAAATAAAAAAAAAGAAAAGATTAACAAATTGAACCACATTAAAATTGCAAATGTCTGTTGCTCAAAAAACACCATATAGATACTGAAAAGATAAGCCACAAATTGGGAGAAAATATTTGCAACTTATACGATTGGGAATGGATTAGTATCCAGATATATAAAGAGTCCATACAAATCACAAGAGAAAAGAAAAAGGAAAGAGAAGCCAATAGAAGAATGGGCAAAAGATATATGATCGGACAATTTCACAAAAGAAGAAACACAAATGGCCAATGAGTATATTAAAAGACGATTAACCTCATTAGTGGCCCAGGAAATGCAATTAAGAACATGAGGAATAAAACATTTTACAACTACTAGATTGGCAAAAAAAAAAAATAATAATGTCTGTCAATACCAAGGGTTGGTGATATCGTAGATCAAAAGAAGCTCTTAATCACTGCTGATTAGTGTGTAAACTGGTATAACTATTTTGAGGAACAATAAAGCATTCTTTTGTAAAGTCGAAATCCCGTAACTTATAGCACAGGTGTATGGAATCCAGAAGAATATCCACAGCATTATTCTTTGTAATAAGAAAAAACTAAACACCACCTAAATGTCTTTTGACAAAGGAGTGAGTCAATACACTGTGGTATAGGAGAGCCTTACAGTGAAGAAACATACAAAGGAAAAAGTAAACTGCAGCTACACACAGCAACATGGATGGGAATCTTAGAAGCATAACGTTAAATGAAATAATCCTCAGAAGACCTTGGAAGGAAATGCAGGGGGTGGTGGAGAAGACCACAGGTTCTTAGGTTGGCTGCTGGTTTCTCCCATATGTATGGTTAATAAGCTTCTGACTTGCATGTGCTATGCATACTTTTGTGTCTCTAGCAAATATTGCATACATCCTTTCCACAATTCAGCTCGTGGTTTACTAAGACAGACTGACAACAGCTATAATACATTCTGATAAATAATGGAGCAGTTTTTTTCAAATGCTCTGGAAGAAATTAGTCTTGTAGATTTTTTTTTTAAGTTTTTACTTAAATTCCAGTTAGTCACCATACAGTGTAATATTAGTTTCAGGTGTACAATATAGTGATTCAATACTTCCATACATCACCCAGTGCTCGTCACAAGTGCCCTCCTTAATCCCCATCACCTATTTCACCCACCCCCTCCGCCTCCCCTCTGGTAACCATCAGTTTGTTCTCTACAGTGAAGAGTCTGGAGGCTCCTGGCTGGCTCAGTCAGTGGAGCATGACTCCTGACTTCAGGGTTGTGAGTTCGAGCCCCACATTGAATGTAGAGATTATTTAAAAATAAAATCTTTAAAAAAAAAAAAAAAAAGAGCCTGTTTCTTGGTTTGCCTCTCTAGTCCTATAGATTTTATAAGAACTGGAGACTCTACTGCATCACTGATAATACTGTGAGATAGGCTGGGCTGGGGCTGTTATTCCCATTTTACAGAAGAGAAAACTGAGAGTCAGAGAGTTTAAGACATTTGTCTAAGGTCACACAGCTAGTGAGGGGCAGGGCTAGGGTCAGACCCAAATATCCTGGCCCTGGCCCTGAGGTCTTTCTGTAGATGCTTCTCCCATTAAACACTTGCAGGGAAGATTCTAGTCTATTTCTGATTTCTCAGTACTATACTCCTAACATTTTCAGAAAAGCGTTATTCAATTGCTTAAGACTTCTTTCTCGGTCATGGGCAGTGGTGCATCCCTGGGCCATCATCCCAATTTCAGAAGCCCTTAGAAGTGATCCTGCACTTTGTAAGTGACCAATGGGACTTTTTTTAAAGGGCAGAAGTTAATGAGTCTAATGAAACACTTCTCAGGGACTATATGGCTGCATACAGCCATGCATCCTATCTTTTGAGCACCTTCTGTCGTCGTACGCTCTGTATTCATTCTCTCTTTTAATCCTCACAGAGGAGCATTACTTCATCTTACAGACAAGAAAGTCTAAGCTGTTTCCAAGATTTACTACAGTAAGAGGCCAGGGGGATAAAGAAGGACCAATAGTAACGCACGTGTGAGCATAGGCATTTAGAGGAAAGTATCACCACATTAAAATAAAATGGGATCAGAAACACACAGGTGCTTTGGTGTGGAATGATGATAATGATGATGATGGTGGTGGTGGTGGTGGTGGTTATACATGGTAAGAATCTATCATTCTTTGTTTTTTATTCTTTGTTTTTCCTGAGGACAGCGGCACAAAAGATTCGAGCATGGCACTAGGCATTTCTTGACTCAAAACATTGGAACGGCCTGATATTTACTTTTTTTAAGTTAAGTTTAGTTTATTATTTTTTAAGTTTCTTAATTTTTTTTGAGAGAGAGAGAGAGAGAGAGCAAGTGCACGAGTTGGGGAGGGGCAGAGAGAGAGGAAGAGATAGAGAATCCCAGGCAGGCTCCATGCTGTCAGCACGGAGACCAATGCGTGGCTTGAACTCATGAACCATGAGATCATGACCTGAGCCAAAGTTGGACACTAAACCGACTGAGCCACCTGGACACACCCAAGCCTGATAGTTCTATAAAAAGGATTCGTGGTATTATCTCTCTAGCAATTTTTAATGGAAGGAGGAGTTAGTTGCTTTTGAGGGGCCGCGTGGGCACCTGCACACCTGAGGACAGGTGGGTAGCCCAGACGACAATCCCAGGCCCCTTCCTTCTTCACTGGTGACCATCCCTCGGTGTCACAGACGTGTCTGAATCAGCTGCTGAGCATGTCCTTCCTTGTCTGTCACCGTTGGCTCGGAACAAATCGACGGTCGTCTGTTACTTTGGTTTCCATGGAGAAGCCAGGATTGCGGCTCCCAGGCACAGCTCTTGCCCACTCGACATCCAAGCTCCCGTCCTGTGGTCACAGCACCCTGATTGTCCTTTGAGGAGCCCCCTCTCCCCACTTGCAGCACATGTGTCCCAGGTTGCTTTAGCTCCACTGCTGGCCCCGGGGATGGATCTGTGTCGCAGGCAAAGCCCCACATGTTGCCGGTCACAGCGATGAGCCAAGCTGGCTGCCAGAGTCCGACCACATCCTTTTGCTGGAGTTCTAGGGATCGAGGCATTCTCTCTGGGTTACTAAACTGATCAAACAAAAGCCTGCAGCTGCCAGGGGCTACCTCGTGAGAGAGCCTTCCCCGAGGATGAAGAAACCCTTGTATTTGGAGACAGGAGATAAAGACAGAAAAATACCCAAGTCCACATGATATCACTTGAACCCTTCGATCCAACCATGACTGGGGCTAATTCCACTCACAGCCTTCTCAGTTATGAAAAAATAAAGTACATGGGCATGTTGGGGGGGGGGGCGTGTGAATGCATGCCTATGTGTTATGTTATTATTTTTTTGTTTTTGCTTAAACCACTTTAAGCTGGATCTCTGTTACTTGCGATCACAGTCAATACACATAGTATAATCAAATTGCCCTACAGCTTTACTGAACCACAAAGTCCTGATATTGGCAGTCACTGCCAAAAGCCAGAGCACCAAGAGTAATAACTAATGTGTTTTATTTTAAAAAGCAGATATCGAGAAACCTGCTGTGTTCTGCGAAATCTCCGCAGAACACATCAGTCTAAAGCAGTTCTTCCTGGGGCAACTGGGTGGCTCAGTTGGTTAAGCATCCAACTCTTGATTTCAGCTCAGATCATGATCTCACTGTTCGTGAGTTTGAGTCCCGAGTTGGGCTCTGCGGGGACAGTGTGAAGCCTGCTTGGGATTCTCTCTCCCTCTCTCTCTCTGTCTCTCTCTCAAAATAAATAAATAAACTTAAAAAAAAATATTCTCTCTCTCTCTCTCCCCCTCTGTCCCTTTCCCCTGCTTGCATGCCCTCTATCTCTAAAATAAAAAATAAATTTAAAAAATAAAGTAGTTTTTCCCAACCATTGTCATGTCAAGGCACAGGGAAAATTCTAGAAATGGGTAAGGCACAACCAGGAGAGCAAAGGTGGCTGGTCCAAGGATTCAGGCACCCCATCAAGTCCCTGCCAACCATCCTCAAAGCTGAAGGGACCAATCTCCAGGCACACCTATCTCCCAGGTGCCAGTTGGGAAGTCTTACTAGAGGAAAGTCAAAGTGGGAAGGGGGGGAACACGCTTCAAAACAAATCCTCAAACGAGTCTTCTCTTAACAAGATAGGTGACCTGCCTTATCTGACAGTACATTCCTCTCCCTTCATACCCCATTCTGGAACAAAGTGCCTTTAAATTATTAGCGTCGTTTTTCAAAATCAGCCTGCCAAAACCCAGCTGTTTCTGCACAGTCAGGCTTTCTGGGGTGTGTGGCTGTGGATTCGTGGGAAGGACCCCTCGCTCCGCTGAAGCTGCTTTTGCTCTTTACAGCAGACCCAGACTTTCAGCCAAGAAACAAGGGGACAGAAGGTCACCGGATTGGGGGTGGAGGGAGGAGTGTCTATAGAGCTGGGCCCAAAGAATGCCATTATTCAAGAAATGATTGAAGAGTTTCTTCAAGACTGGCCAAAGGAGTCATTCTCTTTGAACTCTGGGGGTTTAAGAATGCTGAGCGTCCAGTCTGCAGATTCCTCCGTTGACCCATTGTGGTCAGACAAAGATAGAAAGGCAGAAAGAGCTTCTTTTCTTTATAAATCCAGGAGCGTGATTTTGTCGATGAGTGTACAGAATCTAAGGAAAGGCGTGTTGTTGTTGTTGTTGTTGTTGTTGTATTAACAGCCGCATCTTTCTGTGTATCCACCACTTACTACCCAACGTTCCTGGACAGCTGACCCATCAACAAGATCAACAAACGATATTGAACACGCTCTATATGCAAGACAGGAAGTAAAGGATGAGGAGAGAGATACAAAGGTATCTAAGACATGGGGCTTTCAGACCCGGAGCACAGACACATTTCTAATTAAGTCTAAGGTAGATGATGATAAATACCCCAACAGAGGTACAAGCAAAATGTTCTGGGAACTCAAGGTAGGCTGGGGAGGAAACCGCAAGGGGCTTGGGATGGATGAGGTGGTAGATGAAATCATGTATGGGCTGGTCATCAAGGATAAGAAAAAAGAATGGCATTCCAGTGGTCTCTGTCCTCAAAGCATCCTCCTGAAGGAACAGGACTCTGTCATACGTAATGGGCTGAATTGTATCCCTTCCAAATTCACATGCTGAAGTCAAATTTTGTCCCTCAAGATTCCTATATTGAAGTCATAACCCCTCGTACCTCAGAATGTGACTGGATGTGGAGAGAGGGTCTTTAAAAAGGTAATTAAGTTAAAATGAGGTCATTAGGTGGGTCTTAATCCACTGTGACTGGTGTCCTCATTAGAAGAGGGAATCCAGACACAGCGATACACATAGAGGGCAGATGATGTGAATACAGCCTTCTCTAAGCCAAGGACAAAAGTCTGGAACAGATCCCTCCCTCACAGCCCTCAAGAGGATCCAACTCTGCTGACACCTTGATCAGACTTGACGCACTTCTAGCCTCCAGAACTGTGAGAAAATACATGTCTGTTGTTCAACGCCCCAGGTGTGTGGTACTTGCTATGACAGCCCAACTAAACTCATACATTTTGTGTGCTTCCCTCTGTCCCTGAACATCTCCCACACCGGAGACTGCCACCCAGCCTCCCCAAGGGAAGCAGACCACCTCGTCCTCCTCCTCCCTTGACTGTTCTTAGGGTTCTTGTTGATAAGACCCTATCAGTGTGTGCATGCAGCTCACTGCACTTGATTCTAGAACCCCATACACTCTTCTTGGTCAGTAGGCTGCACTGGAATGTGATCCTGGCAAGCCTTCCCTCCTCATGAGAGCTAAAAGCCAAGTTGTACTATCTACTGTTGTCTTAATACTTTCTATTTTATTAACCCTGTTGTGGCTTGCCTGCCTGCTGATGTACCAGAGTTTCCTGCCTTTTTACTCCCTCCATCTTCAGAAGGAGAAAATGAATGCTGGCAGACAAATGTGCTCTATTTACGACTCTTTATGGAGCGCGAATGTGGAAAGAACAAAGCTCTATAACTTACAAAGATTAAGCTTACCTGTCCATGTGGCTTGGTTGGGGGCAAATTCTTGTGAAACCAGACTCTGGTTAAGGGAGCTGAGGCCTCTGCCATGAGCTCATTTTAAAAAGATAGTTCATTTCATGCCCTCACTCACCTTATCCTGACAAACACTAGCCTGAGCAAACTGCTTAGAATATAAAAGTGAACACAGGCAACAGAATCAGAGATCCCAACATTGTCGAGCTGAGATCCTGCATCGTTCATTTGTTACCCCCAGCACCTCACCACATGAGTATCTAATCTTAGAGATCGCACTTCTTTTAAAGAGGATGAAGCCCAAAGTCACTCAGTTTCCGTATCCAGCCTCTTCCCACAGCTAAGTGTCGTTCCCTGGGAGTAGGAATCCAAAGACTTTGGGATTTATCCCAGTTCTGCAAATGAGAGGTGACCCTGGGCAAATCACATCTCATCCCTGGTCTCCAGGTGTCCCAACTGAACCACAGATGTCCCTTCTGTGCGTAGACTTTCTTGACTCCCTTGGGCAGACTTAGTTGTACCCAGGGCAGCCATGCGGTGGTCTCCCCAAGAATTGGCAGCCTGCGGGGCACCTAGATGGCTCAGTCTGTTAAGCATCCGACTTCGGCTCAGGTCATGATTTCACGGTTCATGAGTTTGAGCCCCACATCAGGCTCGGTGCTGACAGCTCGGAGCCTGAAGCCTGCCTCAGATTCTGTGTCTCCCTCTCTCTCTCTCTCTCTCTCTCTCTCTCTCTCTCTCTGCCCCTCCCCTGTTCACACTCTGTCTCTCTTTCAAAAATAAATAAACATTAAAAAAAAAAAGAATTGGCAACTTACCCCCAACACACACACACACGCACACACACCCCATTTCCTGTGGGTCCTCGAAAGAGCCCTGCCCCCAACTGGAGGGTGAAGTGTCAACCAAACCCACCGTCAGTACTCTTCTGGTCACAGTGATACCCTCAGGGGGGTCTATAACCACCTCAGATCTCATCTCCAGCTCCCCTTGCCAGAAAAGATCAAATGCTACCCTGAAAACCTAACTCCAGTCTGGCAAAGCCTCAACTTTGTTCTTTTGAAACTAAAGGGTAGGAGGAGGCCTCAGACACTTGAGGGTTCTGAAAGCACCAATTTGGGAATTATGAGAAGTGTTCTGTGCAAACCAGTCATAAAATTTTAATTCACTTACTCAAAAAGTTCCCAAGAGGCTCACAGCTGTGGCGCCTTGGCTGGGCCCCCTAGTTTGTTAGAACATGGTGCTGACAAGCCCAAGATCAAGGTTGCTTCCCTTTGTGCCAATCCGCTCATCACAGAAGAAAGCCTGGAGCCACAGTTACAACCCACACTCCCTCATTTGCCGTGACTGCAGCTTGTTCTCCTGTAATTTGTCTTAAGACAGAAGAGTGAGGATACGTGAGCCCTTCCCCACCTGATGGCAGGTGAGGTGAGCGTCAAGGTTTAAGCACAGCACCAAGAGGGCAGACTTGGAGACCCACACCTGGCCAGATGTCCCATGGCTTTTGGCTGGATTTCTGACAACCCTCCTTGAACCCAGAGAGTCCAATTCGTTCACCTGAGAATTTATGAAAATTGCCCGTGCAATCTTTACTAAAGTTAGTATCGACCTTAGAAAAAGCTCAAGCATGGGGCACCTGGGTGGCTCAGTTGGTTGAGCGTCCGACATCAGCTCAGGTCACGATCTCACAGATTGTGAGTTTGAGTCCCTCACCGGGCTTGCTGCTGTCAGCGTGGAGCCCGCTTTGGATCTTCTGTTCTCTCTCTCTCTCTCTCTGTCTCTCTCTGTACCTCCCTGCTCCTGCTCGCATTCTCTCTCTCAAAAATAAATAAAACATTTAAAAAACTTAAAAAAGAAAAAAGAAAAAGCTCAAGCATGAAAAAAGTTCAAGAAAAAGGTAACAGAGGAGACGCCATCTGACTAAGTCAATTTCAGGGTTTCTGTCAGTGTTTGACTTTCTCCCTTACTGAGACTACAAAGTCTTCAGTCAATGCTCACTTAACAAATACTTGTCAAGCACCAATGACAGACCAGGAACTAGGGGTACAGCAGAAACAAAGTAAGAGGTGGGACAGATAATAAAACAATAAATACATCCATGACTCAGAAACAAGTTGTGTGCCCATCAGTGGATGAATGGACAAAGAAGATGTGTGTGTGCACGCACGCACGTGTGTGTGTATACAGGGGAATATTACTCAGCCATAAAAAAGAAAGCAATCTTGCCATTTGCAACATGGATGGACCACGAAGGCATCATGCCAAGTGAGATGAGTCAGAGAAACATGAATACCCCATGATCTCACTTATCTGTGGAATCTGAAAGAACAAACAAATGAAACAAACCCAAGCTCATAGATACAGAGAACAGATTAGATTGATGGTTACCACTGGCAGGGGAGCGGCATGGGCAGAATGGGTAAAGGGGTCACAAGGTACAAACTTGCAGTTTTACAGAGTAAGTAAGTCACGGGGATGTCATATACAGCATGGTGACTAGACTCACTACCATATTGCATATTTGAAAATTGCTAAGAGAGTAGATCTTAAAAATTCTTATCATGGGAAAAAAAAATGCTGTAACCTTGTTGTGATGGATGTTAACTAGACTTATTGGGATACGATATAAATAGGGAATCATTATGTTGCACACCTAAAATTGATATAATGCTGTCTGTCAGTTACCCCTCAATAAAAATTAATCAATTAATTAATCAAAAGTGGGTCATCAATCAGTGGTGCTCCAAGTGTGGTCCCCAGACTGGAAGCATCAGCATCACTTAAAAGTCCAGGACTTAACTCAAAGCTACTAAATCACTAGGAGTGGGACTCAGAAATCTGGTTGAAGTCCTGCAGATCATTGTGTGCACACTCAGGTTTGTGACAGGTAATAATGATAAGGGCTGTGATGGAGAGTGAGTGCAGAGTTACTTTGGACCGGGCGGTCGGGGAAGGGCTCTTTAAGAAGGTGACATTTAAACTGAGCTGAGACCTAAAAGAGGAGAACGAACAGTAATGTGAAGAGCCAGAAGAGAGTTCCAACAGAAGGAACAGCAAATGCACAGGCCCTGAGGTAGGGAAGAGCCTGATATGTCTGAAGAAGAGAAAGGAGGCCAGCGTAGCCTATAAATAACAAAGAGCATCCCATCCAAAGAAGACCTCCAGATGGCCAACAGACACGTGAAAAGATGCTCAACATCACTCATCGCCAGGGAAATACAAACCAAAACTACAATGAGATATCACCTCACACCTATCAGAATGGCGAAAATCAACAACACAGGAAACAACAGGTGCTGGCGAGGATGTGGAGAAAGGGGAACCCTCTTTTGTTTTAATTTTTTTTAATGTTTATTTATTTTTGACAGAGAGAGAGAGAGAGAGAGAGAGAGAGACAGAGCATGAGCGGGGGAGGGGCAGAGAGAGAGGGAGACACAGAATCCGAAGCAGGCTCCAGGCTCCGAGCTGTCAGCACAGAGCCCGACGTGGGGTTCGAACTCAGAGACCGCGAGATCATGACCTGAGCTGAAGTCAGACGCTCAACCGACTGAGCCACTCAGGCGCCCCGAAAGGGGAACCCTCTTGCACTGCTGGTGGGAATGCAAATTGGTGCAGCCACTCTGGAAAACACTGTGGCTGTTCCTCAAAAAGTTAAAAATAGAATTAGCATATGTTCCAGCAATTGCACTACTAGGTATTTACCCAAAGAATACCAAAATACTGATTCAAAGGGATACATGTACCCTGATGTTCCTAGCAGCATAATCTACAATAGCCAAAGTATGGAAACAATCCAAACGTCCATCAACTGATGAATGGATAAAGGAGATGGGGTACACATGGGCAATGCAATATTAGCCATAAAAAGGAATGAAATCTTGCCATTTGCAACAACATGGATGGATCTAGAGAGCATAATCCTAAGTGAAGTAAGTCAGTCAAAGACAAATACGATATGATTTCACTCATTTGTGGAATTTAAGAAATGAAACCAGTGAACAAAGCGGGGGGGAAAGAGAGAAGAAACAAACTCTTAACTATAGAGAATAAACTGGTGGTTACCAGAGGGAGGGAGGTGGGGGGGCGGGGGTGAGAATGGCGATGGGGATTAAGCAGGGCACTTGTAATGAGCACTGGAGAGTGAGTATGGAAGCACTGAATCACTGTTTATACACCTGAAACTAATATCACACTGTATGTTAACTGGAATTTAAATAAACACTTTCAACAAACAAACAAACACAACCCACAAAGAACATCTTCTGGGAGGAGTTGGGTCTGAAAGTCAGCAAGCCTGCACTCGGTCAGCCTCTCCCACGGGCGAATGGGGGGGATACTGGGACAGTCACAGAGCCTTTCCAAGTAGTCTGTAAAATGGGGAAAACAACATCGAGCCTGCCTAGTGGGCTGTTGGAGGATTCAGTGAGTTAGTGGATATGGGAAAGCATTTGGAAAAGCAAGAGGCGGTGTTCAAGTGGGAATTATCACATTTAAGGGAGTCGATTAAGGATATAACCTCAGAATCCAGCCTCCCACAGTGAGAAGCCAACAGACCACAAGCCAGCGCCACCTGGTCCCTGGCCAACGCCTGCTCTCCGGAGCTAAGTAAGATTGAGATGATTCTCTAAAAAGGGTCTGTTTCGGAGGGCTGAGGTGGGGGATTTCCCAGAAAGGCCTGATTGTGAAACTCTCACATTTCCATCCCACTGGTCAGTCTAAGAGGACGCTTGGCTTCATGAGGAGCTTGTGCTGGACCCCAGCTGCTTGCAAACTCTCCCCAGGTGTTACAAAGGCACTGCCAGATTTCTTACGGAACCAGGCCACGTGCTTTCATCACGGTCAAAGCTGATTTCATCGCCGTCCGTGGATGCCCTTTTTCTGGAGGGACTCGGAAAAAGGCTCGTCTCTGCCTCAAACTTACAGGAAAGCTCCAACCAGGACTCTGAGAATGTGGAGGTGACATCATTATGAGACGGCCCAGTAAGCAGTCTCTGGAGCTTGGACGAAATACAAAAAAAAATCACTGCCTCGGATGGAAAAGATGCTATCTTCAGAATCTACCTGCTTCCAGAAGCCACCCTTCACCTGGTTGTTGTAAGCACTTTCCTGAGTGGTCAGGGCTAGAGAGAGCCCTAGAGACTGGGTTCCAGGCCTTCTCATACAGATGGGGAAGTGGAGCCCAGAAAGGGAAGGGACTGGAACCACCACCGCCCACTGAACTTGTTGTAGGACTAAGGTCATAGACCCCAGCTCACTGGGTGCCCAAACCAGGAAGCTTCTTCAAACAGAAGTCACACACACACACATATTCAAAAACCAGCGTTCACAGAATAAAGCCCAAGCCCTTGGCCAGGCATTCAAGGCCGCTACGTCTAATTCCTGCCAACTCTCTTAGCTTTATCTCTCACTCCATGCCTGCCCCACCCCCAACCCACATCCACGCTGCGGCCACACTGGGTACCAAGAATGGGCGGGTGACCGACGGGCTCATGACCGAGGCTGGCCCTCACCGGTATTCCCGCCACCACGTCTGCACGTGTGCTGTTTCCTCAACCCAGAAAGCCCTTTCCCATCTCCCACACGAAAACCCCACTCCATCCTCCAAAGATGCTCTTAATGGCATCACTTCCATTCCCAGAGAGGAAATCCTGTTCCCCCTCCAGCACCTGGCAACGCTGCTTTCGCCGCTTCTCACACTCTGGCTCGTGTAAAGACTCGGATGATTTACGTACAGCCATGCTCCCCAACCCCTACTCACCTCCACTCAGCTGCGAGATCCTGAGGGCAGGGGTCAAGGCTCATTCATCTTTGCAAACCCTCTGAGCACTTGGCGCCTGGCACACAGAAGTGCTCAGTGAGCGTCCATTCAATCAAATGAATGCACAGCTATGTTGCACCTGTCCTTATGGAAGACTTCTATGACCACCAGCCAGGACAACACAGCACTGCTAACCTGCTTTGGATGCTGTCCCATGACATCAGGCGATAACTGACTAGTATGTGTTGGGTTCCCCATTTCCTACCCCACTACCATCCCACCCCAACTTCCGGCCACCGTGTGCACTCCCCAGGGCAGTGATGGTGCCTGATTGATCTTTTGGCTGCCCAGCACAGACCCCAGCACATAAATGACAAATGAATAAAGTCCATGAGCGATAGGCGAACCTATTTGGACAACAGACATAACCAATTTCCCTTGCTCATTTGAATCCTACACATACGATTCACCGTGTAAGCTTTCCTGCTTGTTCAACAAATATTTATCAGGTGCTAAAATCACAAGTTCCTGCTGGATACAGGGTTGCTAAATAAATAATCACAAACGTCTATTTATCGTAGTTATGGAGAATGAGCCAGGGTACACAGTACAGGACGCTGTAGTCATTGCTAAGTTCGCCCTGAGTTCATCACTTGCACTGGTGGCCCTGTCTTATCATGCTTCACTGTGGTCACAGTGACCACAGCAGAGATGGCCACCCCTCACCCAGCTCAGATGCAAAAAACAGATGATTTGTCTTCCTCCCCAATGGGAATGAAGCAGAGTCTGGGTTTTTGTGTCTTTGCATTGCTTAATATACCCCCACCCCCCAATTATTATCCCCTGCTTCCCATGGGAACTGTTGACAATGCCAATTTCATACTGATTCCGGATGCAAAGTCTGTTCTGTCTGACCTCATTGATTCCTGGGGGATGTGTTAAGACCTGTGAAATATGTGAAGCTCATAAATCAACTCTGGCTGGGGTTCTGCAAATGTCTGAGCTTGAAGGAAAGTCAGACGGCACTGACAAGTCCCCCCGGCCCTGACCCGCCCACCGTCCCCCGGAGTCTGTGGATGCTGGCTGCCTGGGGCAGGGCTCAGCACTGGCTGTCCCCATCTCCCCTCTGGCCCAGCTCCGACAAGCCGGAGGGGAATGGGAGGTCAGTCCTTGACATCCAGTCTGATGTCTGAGGCCCTCTGGAGGGAAGGAATCCTGTGAATGTCCTCTCCCTGCCAGCCCCCAAGGAGATGGCCCCAAGACCCCTCCCCAGGCATGCTTCTCTGCCTCCAAGACAAACAGGAGCCTCAGGCTCAGGGGTGTGCCCCGAGTGAGTGATGAGAGGTTGAGTTAGGAAATGAGTGAAGGCTCCCCTCTCACTGCTTGGGTTTAACAGTGCTCACACTCTCGTCCTTCGCTCATTCATTCATTCATTCATTTGACAATCACTTGTTGAGTGCCCACCCTGCCAGATGCTGTGGATAAACAGTGGCTCCTGGTGTGATGCCTGCAGCTGAGGAAACCTTCCAGCCACCCCCCCCCCCCCCCGCCCAGTTACTGCATCCACTGCCCCAACCCCCTCCCCCACCCACGTCCTGATGAGTGCACGTAGGCACCTGCCCGCTCTCTGTCACACACCTGGGGGCTGCTGGGAGCCCGTGAACTTTCTGCCTCCAAGAAGGAGGGCAGCTGGCCTGCTGGGGAAGGTTGTCCGACGAGGGGTCAGCCCGGCCCACCAGCACTGCCCCGGTCACAGCCTGCCAGCCATGTGGTCTGGAGTCCACCTCTGTCTACATGTCCACGTGTCCAGAGAAGCTGGCAGCCAGACAGCAGAGAACAGATGTACCCATGTCACTCCTTGGCACTTCCAGAGCTGAGAGGGCCCCAGAGAAGGGATCAAAGGCAGCCTCTCTGGAGGCTCGGTCCAACTCTTGACTTGGGCTCCAGTCATGATCTCACGGTTCATGAGTTCAAGCCCAGCATCAGGCTCTGCACTGACAGTGCGGAGGCTGCTTGGGATTCTCTCTCTTCCTCTCTCTGCCCCTCCCCCGTCTCAAAATAAATAAACTTAAAAAAAAAAAAAAAAAGGAAGCAGCCTCCCTGGCTCAGTGGAGTCAGGGTGGAGAAGGGGGGAGGTATCAGTGGTCATAATCTAAAAGGCAGCCCCTCTCCTCCCTCCCCTTCAATGCTCCCTCCTCAAACTTCCCCACCTGGGACAAGCAGCCCGCTGTCTCACCCGGTGCCTGGGTGGGGATTGGTAAGACGTGAAGCACCCAGAGCTGCTGTTCCTACAGGGAGGGTGGGGGTCTGGGCAGTGACAGCCGGGACTGTTTAGGGAGCACACCTGACCATGAGACACTCGGCATATCCTCTGCTAATAAGCTTCAAAACAACCCCACAAGGGAAGTATTATTACCCCATCTCGTAGACGGGACATGCAAAGGGTTTAACACCCTGAGCTGGACAATGGCACAAGGATGGGATTTGAACCCCAAATATCTGAATCTACAGCCCATGCTCTTGCCCCCCCATCGGACCATCTCCCACTGCTCTTTGGCCTAACGAACCTCTCCCTCCAGGTCCTTCGAGAAACTAAACATCTTCTTTCTTTCCCCAATAGCAGATATTACAACTTGAGCCTTTCAGAGGATATTTACATGAGGCTGTGGTCAATAACATTAAATGTGATTGCTAACGTATTGTTTTAATCAGTTTCATTATACTCGTGCACATGCTCTCTATAAAACTAAGGTTTTGCATCCATATGATATTTTTGTTTCTTTATGTCATTTAATCCATTTCTGATAGCACAAAGAGCTCCCAAATCACTCTGTTTCTTGCCTCACGCTGGGGTAGGGACAGGAGCCACAGATGCCCTTTCGACACCATGCACACAAGCAGATAAGAACATCAACAGAAGCCGCCAGTGTATACAGAACCTATACGAGTGATTCTGTTCTAGAGTTGGCCAGTGGTGTTCAATCCACTTCCATCAAAAGGATATTTGAGGGGCACCTGGGTGGCTCAGTTGGCTAAGTGTCTGACTCTTGATTTCGGCTTGAATCATGATCTCACAGTTCATGGGTGTGAGCCCCACATTAGGCTGTGCGCTGACAGCATGGAGCCTGCTTGGGATTCTCTCTCTCTCCCTCTCTCTTTGACCCAACCCCCCTCCCCCTCTCCCTCTCCCTCTCTCTCAAAATAATAAACTTTTTTTTTTTTTAAAGGATATTTGAAAAGAAATCTACAACTAGCCTAGAGGCGCCTGGGTGGCTCAGTCGGTTAGGCATCCGACTCTTAATTTCAGCTCAGGTCATGATCTCACAGTTCTTGAGTTTGAGCCCTGAATCAGGCTGTGTGCAGTGTAGAGCCTACTTAGGATTCTCTCGGTCTCCCTCTCCTGCTGTTCCTCCCCCACTTGTGCTCTCTCTCTCTCTCTCTCAAAATAAATAAACTTTAAGAAAAAAAGAAATCTACATCTAGCCTTGATGACAAAAGATATAATCACCTTCTTCCACTGCAACACATTTGGACACATCACACCTCTATAGCAGCACCATAACACGCACCTCCCACTAATTTAAAACACACACGGCTCGATGGTCTGCTCAGCCCTGGCCCTGACAGATAACTGCGCCCTCCTGTCCTCCAGCAGGCACTGTCTGGAGACCCGGTCGTGCACCCACCTTGTCCAAAGCCATCAAGAGCAAAGCTGAATCATCCGGCTACTGAAAGTTCATACTTCTTCCATCCTCTTGCAATACCGCTTGCTTTTCACACACAACTGGCTAATTCCAGCATGGAACATAGTTGAAAGAAATAGGACCAGACCAAGGAACATAAGGTGAGAGCCAAGACAAATTTGTAGGTCATTGAGAAATTTGCTATGCCGGGCACTGGGGAAGTGCCTACCACACGAAGGCACCGAGGGCTGGGCGTATCCCACTGTGGGTGCCCACCTAGCACTGAGGCCGGTCAGTGCGCTGGACCTCGCCGCGGACTAGGGCCAGTTCCCAAAGGCGGTGACAGCTGTAGGTGGGAGGGACTCCCTCACAAATGGAGAAGAGACACAGTCCTGCCAGATGTCATTGAGCACGTGTGCTGGTTGAAACACGACATAGAGAAGGGGGCCACATCACTGAGCAATCTGGACGAGAACAAGTTAACGGAAAATCCAGACTATCTTCCTAAGGACTGGGAAGATTTGGAAAAGCAGAACATCCTCAAATTGGAGGAACCCTGAGAGATCATCCAAGGAATTTAAGCCTTTTGTGTGTATCTCATGAACCCATTTTACAGACTGATGAAGCCCACGGACCCCTGCTCAGAAGAATGCTTTGAATTGCATGCAATGAAATTCACAGGATTGCAAAAGAGACCAATTACATTGAAAGGCTTATCAAAATATTTCTTAAATGGATGTGTAAGATAGCAATATATATGCTTCCTTATCAGTGCATTGAATAAGATTGGACAGCAGCTCTAATACCCTGTACAATTTTGAAGTAGCAATAAGTGAGAACAAAATTTCAAGATATGCCAAATATTTCAACATGCTTCAGAATAACTGCTACAGCTGTGATGTGATGTATAAATACCGTGTTTCTTTTTTTTTAATGTTTTATTTTTTGAGAGGGGGGCATGAGTGGGGGAGGGGCAGAGAGAGTTGGGGACAGAGGATCCGAATCAGCTCTGTGCTCTATGCTGACAGCAGTGAGCCTGATGCAGGCTTGAACTCACAAACTGTGAGATTATCACCTGAACCAGAGTTGGACGCTCAACTGACTGAGCCACCCAGGCACCCCTATTTAGTTCTTATCAATGTCCTTTATAAATGTCCCTTTACCACATGGTCTTTACAGGCTTTAAAAAAAATTTGGGGGGTGGGGGGAAGGGTCGTTTTTAAACAGAAAATTCAAACAATATGGGAATTATATTGAAAAAATTAAGTTTTAAGATTTCTTTAAATGCAGTCCTAGCTAAGAATAGACAGATGGAAGGAAGCCTTTGCAAAAAAAAAAAAAAAAAAGTGTGGTTCTGGGACCAGCAGCGTCTCCCAAGGGCTTATGAGGAATCTGGAACCTCAGGCCCCACGGCAGACCTGCATTTCCCAGGAAAAGAGCTGTCCTGATACTTCCCAGAGTCCCTTCTCTGCTTAGGTCTCCTCGGAGGCCTCTCATGCCAAAAAGTAGCTAGAATCCAACCCTCAACCCTCTGAAAGTCACGCACTATTAAACCTAGTTCCCAGGGGAAATAACAAACACTAACAGAATAACAGGATTAGGGATTTGAAGCAGGAGAATTCATAATGGAATGATTAGATCCGAAATCATGAAAACAATCATCGTAGTAAGTAAGTGTTACTAGCCCTCACCACACGCCAGCCTCCACGCTAGACCATTTATATGCGTATCTCACTTAATTCTCACAAATATCCTACCGAAGTTGGTACTGTCATCCCCTGTTTACAGATGGAAAAACTGAGGTTCAGAGAGGCTCTGCTGCTTGCTCACTGTCCCAGCCAACGACCGGGAAAGACCCGAAGCGAGAAGGGACAGCCTGAGTCAGGGGAACAAACTTGCTGAAGCCTGCTTCACAAGGACGGCTGAGCAAACCCAACTGTGGAGCCCCCTGCCTCAATCCTGGTCCCCCTTCCTCCTGGGCCAGCCTAATGCCAGTGCCCTCAGCAGCTGAAGAACCGAGTGGCCTGTGCTTCCTGCATTTTCCTTCTGGTCTGATCCCTGAGGACTTGGTTTCACGTTACAGCCCTACATAAAAGCCTATATAAAAAAGAGGAAGAATGGGGCACCTGGGTGGCTCAGTCGGTTAAACGTCCGGCTTGATTTTGACTCAGGTCACGATCTCACGGTTCGTGAGTTGGAGCCCCGTGTCGGGCTCCGTGCTGACAGTATAGGGCCTGCTTGGGATTCTCTCTCTCCCTCTTGCTCTGCCCCTCCCCTGTTCATGCTCTCCCTCTCTCTCTCAAAATAAATAAATAAACATTAAAAAAAAATAGGAAGAATAGCCTGCAGGAGCCCCTGCATTGGGAGCTAAGTGAAGGTTCTGTGTGCTCTTGTCCTTGTCTTATCTGCTGGTAATAAACATCATGTTGGAATGACTTCTCATTGTTTTGTTTCACAGTTTAAATAACTAGGTTTATTCACTGGCATCTCGAAGCAGAATCTGACTGAAGTCTCATAAGGGGCCGAACTGGGCAAAGTCCCGAAAAGTCTGCAAGGTGGATATGTACAAAGCTCAGTTTTAGGTCATTTTAAAGGTTTTAAGGAATTGGGCTCTTTAAAGAATTCAGACTTGGGGCGCCTGGGTGGCGCAGTCGGTTAAGCGTCCGACTTCAGCCAGGTCACGATCTCGCGGTCCATGAGTTCGAGCCCCGTGTCGGGCTCTGGGCTGACGGCTCAGAGCCTGGAGCCTGTTTCCGATTCTGTGTCTCCCTCTCTCTCTGCCCCTCCCCCGTTCATGCTCTGTCTCTCTCTGTCCCAAAAATAAATAAATGTTGAAAAAAAAAATTAAAAAAAAAAAAAAAAGAATTCAGACTCTATGACTCTTCCTATAGGTTATCATCTCAAGACCCTAGAATCTTTCCTGATTAACACGGACCATGTGATACTCTGTGCAGACATGGGACAAGGTATTTTTGTATGTTCTCTGCAAGTTAGACCTTGTTATGCCCATTTTACAGATGAGGAAACTGAGACCCAAGTCTCACAGCCAGGAAGCAGCCAACCTAGGGTGGGAATCAAGGCCTATCTGATGTCCAAGTTCCAGCCCTGTCCATTCCAGAATGCACAGCCTTCCCATCTCTGCCTTCTCTTACACATCTCGGAGACCTATCACAGGACACCTAGTATTTCAGCCACTTCTTTTGTGTCTAATCTCCCTTCCTTGACAGTAAGCTCTGGAGACAGCCCCAGGGCCGTGCCCAGACACCCTGTCCCCTTGGTGCCCAGACCAGAGCCTGGTACCAATAGATGCTCTGTTTACACTGGTTACATTCAACACTGGCTGAGTAAAAACTGGCTGGCCTTCAAGAGAAAGCCTCAGGCTAGCACCATCCATCTTCCAGAAGGATCCATATGTGTCCCTACCTGCCTGCCCGTGCGCTTTGATCAATGAGAAATCCCTGGGGCCAGGAGGGAGAATAAAGGCATTGCTCCTAATTTTACAAATGACCAGAAGATCTCCTGCAGTCCCTGGGGTAGCACGGCTCCAGGAAAAGGCTGCTAGCTCAGTCACAGAACATTTCGTGAGCATGGTGAAGTCACTGACGAAGACCCTAAATTTGCCACTAAGCCAAGTTAACTGGCAAAGCCAGAGCCAAGAATGTCCACTCAGAGAGGTGACACGTCGAGCCCCAGTGGGGACACATAAACAAGTGACATCCACATTCAGGGACCTTGGTCAAAGGTCTGAGGCAGTGCACTATGATAGGAAGGTTGCTGAGTCGGGGTTCAAATCCTGGGTGCTCCGGCTCCGCAGCCCAGCTCCCCTCTTCCTAAGGCCTCGGCACCCACGCTGTCAACCCCATCCCAGTCTGCTTCTACGAGGTCCTTTGGCCAGCTCAGAACCGTTGCTAGTGTTTGATTTTACCTTTTGTCTGCGTCTGGGGTGCACCCAGGTAGGTATAACTTCCCCGCAGCAGCACGGGGGTCTCCTGGCCGACTAACCATGTCCATGTGGCTCTCCATCGCTAGAGAAGCAGGCCACCGATCTCCCAAGGGTCCAGGATCTGGAGGACACATCCTAACCAGCCATGAGTCCCACCACCCTCGTGGAGGTGGCTCCAGGGCCGAGCACCCCCAAGCCAAGATGCCAGCTTTCTGGATGACACAAAAAACTTTCTTGTCACATGGGCTGCAATTCATGGGTCACCGTTCAGTCTACAAGTGTCCTGGGTGATCCAAATTCACAGCTAGGGGTTGGGGGACTCAAATCTGCGGCCAAAGTTTGTTCCAGAAGAAGCAGGGTCTAGTCACCTCCAAAGCAGAACCCAAAAGAGAGAAGTCAAGAAGGAAACTCAAGGGCACAGGAGACCTGTACACTGAGCCTGGCCCTGTCTGGCCTGCAGAAACAGGTCACGGTCCAATGTGGGCACAAGGGAGGAACCCACTTCTTTGAAAATGGGACTAAAACTCAGGAAAAGGGAAGCCATGGTGAAACTGTCCACTTGTGTTTTAAGCAGATTGTCTTATAGTTTATGAGGAGCAACCAGGGCATAAAGGGGACAAAAGATCAGAGTGTTGCCTATAAAGCGGTTTGCCAAAAAAATTTAATTTGAACTGGATCAGGTCTCCAGATCTATTAACAGTTTACAGAAAAATAGAACAGATGAAGGAACATGTTATAAAAACGTGGTGAGCCAAATGTCAAATGTAAGGAATTCTACAGGACAAACCACCTCTTCAACTAAGCAGCAAGACAAACAAAAAAGATTAAGAGCTATTACCCACCCAATGCAATTTGTAGACCTTACTTGGGTCTGATTCAAACAAACCAACAGAAAAGAAGACATTTATGCCACGGCCCACGAAATCCGACCACCTGGATATTTAATGATAAACAGGAATTAAAGTTGATTTTTGTAGGTTTGATAATGGCCTTGTGGCTATTTTTTTTTTTTTTTTTTTTTAAGAATCTTTGTCTCAAGGGGTGCCTACGTGGCTCAGCCAGTTGAGCATCCAACTCTTGACTTTGGCCCAGGGCAGGACCTCACGGTCATGAGACCAAGCCCCGTGTGGGGCTCTACACTGTGTGGAGCCTGCTTGGGATTCTCTCTCTCCCTCTCTTTCTGCCCTTCCCCTCCCCTCCCTCTCTCTCTCTCTCTCTCGCTCTCAAAATAAATAAATAAATAAATAAATAAATAAATAAATAAATAAATAAATAAATAAATAAATAGTAAAAAAGTAAAAATAAAGAATCTTTATCTCTTAGAGATACATTCTGAAGTATTTAAGGATGGAGTTATATGATGCCTGACATTTGCTTTAATTAATCCACTGGGGGAGAATAAACACCAGCAAGGCTGGTCTGTGCTGAGAATTACAGCAACTGAGTGATAAGTAGGTAAGTGTTCATTATGTTCTCTGTGCTTTTGTCTAGGTTCAGGATTTTATAAGACAAAATTTTTAATTACAGAAAAAAAAAAGGCAAGAGAAAGCCCTCATGTTTAATCAGGGCTCCAACATAGACTCTCTGGGAGGCTTTAAACAACCTTAACCTTGCTGAGCCTCATCCAGAGCCTGAATGGCTTCAAATCCTGGCTCATCCCCGTTTGCCTTGACCCGATTTCCTAACCTGTCTGTGCTCCGGGCCCTTACCAGTATGACAGGAATGATGACAGTCCTACCACGCAGGGTGGAGATGAGGAGTAAACGTGTTAATTCACATGTAAATATTCACAGCGCATGCAGCATGGTGGAAGTGTTTGCTGTTACTACTGATGCTACCGGTGATCACTCTTATTATTTTCATCTCGATGGGGAAGAGAAGACTCTTTTGGAGAGGCTGTCCTCCCTCCCAGGACACCAAAGGTCCAGAAATGTTTCCCAGCTCTTCCTGATCACGCTTCCTCCACAAGCTCACACCTACATTCTCCTCTTCTAGGAGGTGAGAATTGTGTCCTCACTTCCTCCACTTTTACTGACAATGTCCCCTCTTGGAGTGTCTCCCCTTGGCCCGTTTTCAAGCCCACCTCTCGCATTCTTGTTCCTGGAGGGTACAGTGGGCGGAAGCAGCCTCCCTTCCCCACCCCTTCTCTCTCCCTCTCCCCTGGGACGCCACCTCTTACAATGCCCAGAAGGACCTCTGTAGATCAGGAAACGGTGGGGTGGAGGGAGGGGAAGTTAGAAAGAACTCAGAACTTATGAATGCATAAATGCTGAACTTTTTGGAAATGGATGGGCCCAGTGCCAGTCCTCGCCAGGGCTCCTTGATTCTATTCTTTTTACAAAAGGGCCATTATGAAGGCTCTGCATCTCCCGTGTGACAGGTTGGGAGCCATAAAACTGCATGACGTCACAGGGACCAGGCGATGAATAGGTTTCCCAGCCATGTCCTTATTCTCAAGGGCACTGGGATCCTGGAAAGAGGTCCGTGGGAGGGAGGGGGCCACTTCAGGGGGCCGTGCACCAGTCCCAGCTGCTCCACAGAGGGGCCTCCACGGCCCCCTGCCCCCCTGCCCCAGACGTCAGGCAGAGCACCCGATATCCCAGCCACCCGAGGCCGCCTCCCGAAATCCTGGAGCACCTTGGTGGGTTACTGTGCCCCCGTCCTCACTACAAGTCAAAGCCAGGCACTTGGCGCATCGGGCCCCACAGGACATCCTGGAAGAGGAGCACCGCCCCCCAACCTCTCCTTCTGCACATTTCCTTTTGGAACCATTTCTTTTCTACCAGACAAGAGAGTTCGTGCGGCCAAGTTAGGAAAGCGTATGCTGGCAGTCAGGCCAGTGGACTCCCAGCCTATCTGTGTCATTACTAACTTGTTGGAGTCCCTGTTCCCTTTCCTGTAAGACGAGGAGGCTGCAGTTAATTGTTGAAGTCCTTTCCAGTTACAACGGTTCTGCTTGTTTTAAGGAAGTGCGTGCCACTCCCTCCACCAAACCGTGCCCGTGGCTCGACTGGGACCCATACTCTTTGCCTTTGCCCGCTCATCTATATTCAGAGTGACCATCAACCAGCTCTCCCCTCCCTCTCCCCCATCTCTCTCTCTCCTTCCTTCCCTCCATCTCTCTTTCTCTCTCTCACACACACACACACACACACACACACACGTCCCTTGAGACCAGTACGAATGGAGAAGTCTGGGTCCAGGTGTATCCAATTTCCCCTTGCAGCTCTGAAGACACTCATTTGCATACTATTTCCATGCATCCAGATGGACATGGACGCTCATTTCCATGAACGTATAGAAGACGTTACAAATAACCAGCACAACTTCTCTGACAGCTCAATACTTCCGAGCCCTGAAATGGGACCAATAAAAGTCTCACTAGGTACACCAGTGGTCTCCTGAGGCTTTGGGGTATAGGAAGAAAGTACTAGAACTTCAATGCACACTTATTTTTATCACATCCTCTAAAATGTTCTGTTTCAATGTATGCTTTATACTCTTCAAACCATATTAGTATACTAGGATATGTAATACGCATATCATGGGGCTCCAGGCTCAAAAAGATCTTATATATGGGGTCCATGATCAGAAAAGGCTGGAGCCATCATCCCTCTAGACCATCCACCAAAGCTGGAAGCAGTTACAAAGCAGTTACAAAGGTTTGGGTCCAACCATCAAAGCTACCATCCAGGTAACCCTCCACCAAGACCACACTGGCCACAGACACCAAAGAGGGCATGGGTCCAACCACCTGCCAACCCCCTTGGGGCCTCCTGGCATGTGGTGTTGCCTTCCCCGCAGAGGTCTACTCTTGCTGTGAGTTCCCATAACTGAGGCTCATTTTAGCCAAAAGAACATGGGCGCCCACCCAAGGAACCCACTCTCTTTCCAGAACAGTTGGCCATGGCCTTCGAGACTTCTTTTATTTCAAGAGCATACATTCCATTCAAGGGTGAGGGGTGTTTGAAGAGAAAGTGATGGTCTTTCTAGATCTTCTCTCTGGGATTCACTGAATTAGACCAGATGCATTTACTATTGGACAGAGAAAACATAAGCTTGGTCTTTAGACAGATGATAGACGAAAATAAAGAAAAAACAAATTGGCTTTCTGGAGAACTGTCACGTGACTAGGGTTGGGAGGGTTCCCAGAGACACAGGCCGCTAAGAGTGAAGGAACTTTGTAGAAGGTAAGTCATTGTTTGATGGGTTAGGACTTCATCGTTGCCGGGTTAGGACTTCACCGGAGCACAGGGCACAGGGAGCCTGAGATGCTGGGATACTCACCCACACACTGGTTGCTTTCATCCATCTGGTATCCAAAGCGGCATATGAGAGGCCTCGAAATCGTGGGGTAGTTTGGAGCTGATAGCGGTGGGGCCGCTGCTGGGTACGGACCTGAGTAGGGGTTCGAGTAGGGGTTCGAGTAGGGCCCTCGGTACACTGGGTTTGTTCGGGGGATGCATAAATACCCGCCATTTTGGTTAACACACATCATGTCTCCTCGGCAGGCCTCAGGGATGGTCCGGCATTCATCAATGTCTGGAAGGGCCACAGAAGAGGATGAGAGTTAGTGGCTCCCTGGCCACACCGTGCATGGTGCATATTGAAGCAAAGGACCCCAAAACACTCTTTACCCCAGCACCTGCTCCCAAACAGTGAGGGCAGACCGTGGCTCATCACCGCAGGCATTCCCAAATGTTGGCTAAATTGAATCAAGTTGGCCAGTGTCACCCAGAGACCACATCACAAGCTGGACCACATCCACAAAACCCAAGCAAACACTACCAATTAACATAAATAGAAGGTGACAGTAGCAATGAATATATAACCACTAAAATAAAGAGTGTTTTATCTGTGAGTGTACCATCTAAAACCATCTCTGGTGCTCCCATGTGCCCATAGGATGCTCAGGAAACACCGCGATGGACCTAATCATTGTTCCCACTTCAACTCCAAGTGACAGCTGGGCAGGGGAGAGAGTCCCTTGCATCAAGGAAGACAAGGCTTGGCTGAGAGCTAGTCACTTGTTAAGAAAGTGGAGGCTTACTTGGAAGTCAGCTCACACAGGGCCACCAGACGGGCCCGTTTCCAGCCCAGGCTGGTGTTCCACCCGGAGCAGAAAGTAGGTTCCCTAGAAAATCAGCCACGCTAGGCTGGCACGGGGGACGCCTGGCCTCTGGCTCCAGCACGGGCAGCCCACTGCCTGAACCCGCACACGGGGCCCTCTCACCATCCTTGAGATCGTTCCATGGGGGAACAGAGGCTGGGGGAAAGACGCCTGGGTCCCAACAGCTCACCCCAGCCAGCTCATCCAAGAAATGCACCCCAACTCTCACCTCAGGAAAGGGTAATGTGGAGGCTCAGCTGCCCCATTCTCTAGCTGTAGGCCTGAGACCCTCCGTAAGTCTGAAGGGACAGAAAAAAATGGCCGCTGCCCCCTCTCACCCCTTGGCCCATCCTTGTCCCCCAGCACCTGGACTCAAAGTGCAAGCCTAGATTTTCCAGGGTTCTCACCACTCGTCATTTTTTGGAACCATCTATCGCCCCTCCGGTTCTCAGCTGATGTGAGCTCAGGGAAGACAAATGATCTGGCTTCAATCAAATGTAATTAAAAAGCTAAATTCATCCCGGAGGTGGGGACAGGTGGGGCTGCCTTATTATCTTTTGACATATGCTATGCTCCACCCACCACAAACTATGCTATACTCAACGTCCTTTCCACCCCTGGTCTTTGCTTCTGCCGTTCCTTCACCTGGAATGCGGTTTCTCGGGATCCTATTCGTCTGTCAGTGCCCAATTCAAGTGTGGCCTCCGTGAAGGCTTTCTTTACTGACCCCTGACATAAGACCTCACTCCCTCCCCTACTTTTGCAGGGCCCATTGCTGTCACCTTAACTTTGCAATGGCTTTATTCCACCATGTACAGAGTTCACTCCCGTCTGGGTCTGCCTCTCCCACTAGATGACGTACTAGGAGGATAGCCCCCAAATGTCAATCCTAATCCTCGGAACCTGTGACTGTATCAGGTTACCTGGCAAAGGAGAATGAGGCAGCAGGTGGAATTAAAGCTGCTAACCAGCTGGGCTGACCTTCAGACGGAGGGATTACGTGGGTGAGCGCAGTGTAATCACCTAAGTCCTTAAAAGCGGAAGAAGAGGAGGCGAGAAGGGTTGATGATGTGGGGATGTGACGATGGGAAAAGAAGAGATCCCAGAGCCCGTGAGGGACTTAACTCACGGTGGTGACTCTGAAGATGGGCGAGGGGACCATGAGGCTGGGACTGAGGAGGCCTCTTGAAACCGGGAAAGGTCCTCTGCTGACGGCCAGCAAGGACACAGGGGCTTCAGTCCCACAACCACCAGAAGCTTAATTCTGTGGGGCTGTAAACTGGTGCGGCCACTACACAAAACAGCATGGAAGCTCCTCAGAAAATTAAAAACAGGGGCACCTGGGTGGCTCGGTCGGTTAAGCGCCCGACTTCAGCTCAGGTCATGAACGCGCACAGTTCGTGGGTTCGAGCTCCACGTGGGGCTCTGTGCCGACAAGTCAGAGCTTGGAGCCGGCTTTCGATTCTTTCTCTCCCTGTCTCCCTGCCCCTCCCCCACTTGCAATCTGCCTGTCTCTCAAAACTAAATAAACATTTACAAAAATATTTTAAAAAATTAAAACATAGGGGAGCCTGGGTGGCTTGGTCGGTTGGGCATCTGACTCTTGATCTCGGCTCAGGTCATGATCTCACAGTTCATGGGGTTGAGCCCCATGTCAAAGGATTCTGCTTAGGATCTTCTCTCTCCCTCTCTCTCTCTCTCTCTCTCTCTCTCTCTGCCCCTCTGCCCCGCTTGTGCGTGCTCTCTCTCTCTCAAAATAAATAAATAAACATTAAAAAAATTAGCAACAGAACTACCATATGACCCAGCAATCCCAATTCTGGGTATTTATCCAAAGGAAATGAAAACAGAATCTCAAAGAGATGTCTGCACTCCTGTGCTCACCGCAGCACTATTCACAACAGCCAAGGCCTGGAAACGAGCTAAGTGTCTGTCAGCAATGAATGGACAGAGGTGGGTTTATAACCAGATACATAGCTTCACACACACACACACACACACACACACACACACACACACTCATATTTATACACATACTCAATGGAATATTATTCAGCCATGAGAAAGAAGGAGATCATGCCATTTCCGGCAACATGGACGGCCCTGGAGAGCGCTATGCTAAGTGAGATTAAGTCAGACAGAGAAAGACAAACACTGCATGATCTCACTTACATGTGGCATCAAACAGAGCTAAACCCATAAAAGTAGTGAGTAGAACGGGGGCTGACGAGGGCTGGGGGCTGGAGAAGGCCGGGAAAGGGACAAACAAAGAAGATGGGTAAGTGCCCCCGTACAGTCAGGTGCAGCACTGGGAGGACAGTGGACAATACTGAACTGCATGCCTGAAAACTGCTGAGAGAGCAGATCTTAAATGTTCTCATCATAAGAAAAGAAACGTCATTACGTGCTGTGACGGAGGCATTAGCAAATGCTGTGGTGGTAATCATATTGTGATACAGAAGCATATCAAATCAAGTTGTGCACCTTAAACTCATACAACGTTA
This sequence comes from Puma concolor, assembly GCF_028749965.1. Taxonomy (NCBI): domain Eukaryota; kingdom Metazoa; phylum Chordata; class Mammalia; order Carnivora; family Felidae; genus Puma; species Puma concolor. Next base: position 13,301,819 of record NC_141672.1, on the reverse strand, counting down.
GGTGTCAACCATATCTCAATTTAAAAAAAAAAGGGAACTGGGGCGCCTGGGTGGCTCAGTCACTTAAGCATCCGACTTCGGCTCAGGTCATGATCTTGCGGTTCATGGGTTTGAGCCCCACATCGGGCTCTGTGCTGACAGCTCAGAGCCTGGAGCTGCTTCGGATTCTGTGTCTCCCTCTCTCTCTGCCCCTTCCCCACTCATGCTCTCTCTCTCTCTCTCTCTCTCTCTCTGTCAGAGATAAATAAACATTAAAAAAATCAAAAAGAAGAAAGAAACTGAATTCTGCCAACAACACACATGAGCAAAGGCAAGGATTCTCCCCTAGAGCTTCCAGAAAGGGGAAAAGCTTTCCTGGCCCCTCGATGTTGGCAGGATCTACGAAGTGCTACCCCTGTAGCACTTCTGACCTACAAATAATATAGATAACGATCTACAGATGAGCTGTAAGATCACTTTCTGTCGTTCAAGCCACTCTATTTGTAGCAATCTGTTACGGCAGCCACAGCGGACAAATACAGATGGAGAGCCCCTCGGGGACGTGGCCCAGTTCTCCCTCATCTTCGCCCCCCGCAGGCCTCAGTCCCGGGCTGGGCACACAGAAAAGGATGGATAAAAGGGCATTATTGACTTCAAGCATTCTGTGGCCCTGTTTTCTTCCATAATCCAGGCCAATACAGATTTGATAACATCGAGCAACAGCTGGGTAGGAAACAACCCGGCAATCAGTCTGTCCCTGAACGCCCCACCCGGCACAGGATCCTCAGTGGCCTCATACCTAAACACTGTCCTGACGAGCGGTCCAGATCGAAACCGTTAGTGCATTGTTGCTGCAGGAAAGGAGAGAGGAGAAAGAGGTAAGGCCAATTTCTTGGCTGTTTTTTTTTTTTTTTTAACTATAAAAGTATTACAAGGACATCACAGAAAGTTCAGGAAATGAAGTAAAGAAAAAAAAGCATCCATAATACCAACACCTGTATTATAATACCTATTTGCCCGCTCTTCGTTGGAGTATTTTCTTATAATCATTTTACACTTAGCATTCCCCTTTAACCGCCACCCCCCCACCCCAACACACACACGCCATTGCCTCAAAAATTTTAGCAGATCTGGGACCATTTCCTGCCCTAGTTATGAAGAGCAGTGATAATCACACCTAATCTGCCTGATGATGAGCCACATTCCGTGTTTGCATCTTTCTGGGAATGGATAGGACTGCTTTTAAGGGCAATCACTCTCTTCCTCTGGGTGCCATCCGACCTCCTCTCCTCCAGGCCCGCTGTGGGTGCCCTGCCCCCTGTGAGATGCCCTAACCTAATCCTCTAACCTAAAAACTACACAGTGAGGCAGTCCGTTTTCTACGAAAACTAGAATTGGGGAAATCTCTCCACTTCAATCTCAGCAAGACAATTACACAAAGATGCTTCTAGAAATAGATCTCAACAGTCCCCACAGGGTGCGGTTTTCACAGGCAACTTGAGTTACAACTTTATGAACTTCGGAAAGTGTCATGGGGGCCGACAGTAGGCCTCTGGGGAAGACCCTGGAGACAGACATTTTATAGGAGTACAGGGAAAAGGAATGTTTCCGGCTACAGGAACCCCGTCCCTGGCCGTCCCTGAGCTTTCAGGGGTTTGGCTTCTCTGAGCTCTGGGCTGGTTTGCGGAGATGATGGATTTGGCTGGCATTCATGGGAGTGGGCTCAGGAGTGTTAGGTCCCTGGGGCAAAAGAAAAGGAGCAAATGAGCCAGGAGGCTGTGCCGTCCAGCTTGGGAAACCAGGGGACCCAAGTCCAGCCCTGGATCATCAACTAAGCACCAGTGGGGGGGGGTTCGATTCCGCCAGCCCGCCTGGCTTCAACTTCCTACTCCAGCCGCTACTCACCATACAACTTTCGATGCCTCCACATCCTCACCTTTAAATTGGGGGCAACAGTACTCACTTCGGGGTGGTTGTAACGACCGGAGGTGTTGATGTATGCCAGGTGCCCAAAGCCCAGTAAACACAGTACTGGGACCATCACCCTCCCCAGGCCTGAATGTCACCACCTGTCACCATGAGGCTGGGTCAGAGGAATCCAAGGTCCTCCCAAGATCTAAGTCTCTGTGACTCTTCCTTAGATCCTTTCCATCCCCAATAGCTTGAATCCATTTCGAAATTCTTAACAGGAAGGGAAAGAACATTCCCCCACCTGCCTGTGGGCCCTCAGCCCTGCTCAGTGAGGCCTTGAGCCAGAGACAAAGAGGCTGCTCTGGGTTTTCAGGAAGGATGTGCCCACATTCTCAAAGGCTGACACAAATGTGGCTTAATAAAGTCTGGGTGCTACAGGCCTCCAGGGCCTGACTCCGCCACCCTCCACACTCCCCAGGGGGCTCCGCCCAGAGGTGGGTCCTCTGCCCACCTCCTCCAGCCAGAAATGGGTCTGTGGAGACACAGAGACTCACGTGGGCGCCACCGCCCTCAAGGACTACAGCACCTTTGACTTTTTAACATTTACCATAAATCGAGACCCAAGGGACACAAGTAAGGCAGCAGATCCGATCAGAAGTCCTGGATTGGGAATCAGGACACTGAGGTCCCAGCCCTGCCATCTATAAAGTACGACCTGGGGCAAGCGTCAACTTCTCTGAGCCCGGCTTTGATCTCTGTACGACCCAGAGCTCGGCTTGGGTGAACTGCAAAGCCCCTCCCAGCCCCACAATCCTAGGATTCTGAAATGCGTGGCTGGACACCCTCACCCTGATTTTTAGCACGCTTCTAGATAATACACAAAATAAAAATCATACCTGTGCATTCCCGGGACTCGGAAGACAGAGAGCCAGAATGGTAACGGTGAGTATCCTGCAGAGCAAAAAGCCGGTATGTCAATGCCCAAGAAACTTCCAGAATCAAGGTCTGGGGATAAACATGGGTCTCATGTTGCCCATGCATTTGCAATGGTGACTCCACCGGGTGCTTATATATGGTGCTCCAGAGGTCAAAGTGGACTCCAGATGCCCCCAAGCACCCCAGACAGAACCATTCTTCTACTGGCTTCATATGTTGGGATAATGTGTTAGATAACTTTTTTTTTTTTTTTAGTAAAAGGTTTTGCTGCTTCAAAGACAAAACTCTAAAACCCACCGCTGTGGCACACACTAAGTCCTGACCAGCGGCTTGGTCTTCACTTCTGACACAAGGAGATCTGCCTGAGTTTTGAAAGTCTTTATTCCGAGATGGTTACAGAGAGAACAAGCCTCAAAAGATGCAAGGAAACTGCAAATGTGAAGCACCTGAGTTTCTATGGAAGAGAGGGGTCTCGCGAAAGTCGCCTAATCCCAGGGCATGTGTCCCACGGGCCCCGATGGCGAAGAGGGGCTGGGGCACCTGGGCAGCTGGGAGAAGAATGAACACAGAGGCAACGCTTGGGAGGAGGAGTCTGGAAGCCCCGGGTCAGGCTGGCTCTCCATTCACAAGCCAGCAAACCTCTCTGAGCTTGCGAGTTCTACCCTTCATCACCCACAAGCTTCTATCCAATAAAATCATGGTCACCAATATGCTTTCAAAACACAAAATAGTGGGGCACCCCGGGGGGCTCAGTCAGTGAAGCGTCCGACTTCGGTTCAGGTCATGATCTCACGGTTTGTGAGTTCGAGCCCCGCATCGGGCTCTCTGCTGTCAGCGCAGAGCCTGCTTAGGATTCTCTGTCTCCCTCTCTCTCTGCCCCTCCCCCCCTCAAAAACCAACAAACATTTAAAAAATATACAAAATAGATACCACCTCACATCCATCAGGACAGCTATAATCGAAAGAGCAGAAAACATGTGTTAGCAAGGACGTGAAGAAATTGGGGCCCTTGGGCACTGTTGGTGGGGAGATGATGCAATCTGCAGCCGCGGGAGCAGCGCCCCAGAATATTAGAAATGGATTTACCATATGATCCAGCAATTCCACTCCTGGGGAAACACCCAAAAGAAGTGAAAGTAGGGACCTGAAGAGATATATGTACACTCATGTTCATAGCAGGTAATTCACGACAGCCCAAAGGGGAAAACAACCCACGAGTCCGTCGACAGATGAATGAATAAACAACATGCACACCGAGATATTATCCAGCCTTTAAAAGGAAGGAAATTCTGACACCTGCTGCCACATGGATAAACCTTGAGGACGGCATACTAAGTGAAATAAGCCAGTCACAAAAGGATAAATTCGGTATGATTCCATTTTGACGTAGAACAGTCAAAATCCTAGAGACAGGGGCGCCTGGGTGGCTCAGTCGGCTAAGCGTCTGACTTCAGTTCAGGTCACGATCTCACAGTTTGTGAGTTCTAGCCCCCCATCGGGCTCTGTGCTGTCAGCTCGGACCTGGAGCCTACTTCAGATTCTGTATGTCTCTCTCTCTCTCTCTCTCCCTCTCTTAAAAATAATAAATAAACATTAAAAAACACTTAAAAATCATACAGACAAGGAGCAGAATGGCGGGTGCCAGGGGCTGAGGAGAAGAAGGAACGGGGCGGTAGCGTTTCTTGAGGACAGAGTTTCAGTGTTGCAAGATGAAAAGGGTTCTAGAGATTGACTGCACAACGTGAAATGTACTTAACGCTACTGAATGTATGCTTAAAAATGGTTACAATGGCTTTTAAAAAAAATCTGTGTCTGTGAAGAGCTTTATTTATTGCTATTAGTGCTATTAGCGTTTAGTTCAATAGTGATTTCTCTGGGCAACCACCACTTGCCAACACAGACCCTAGACGGAAGAGCTCCCAAAACTATGACTCAGTCGCTGCCATGGGGAGCTGGTTGTAGAGCCACTCGATAACGTCTCTACGCTTTGTATAGAGGGACACTGGGAGAAACACCCAGAGAGCACCATAACAGCCAGGCTCGAAGCAGAGACAGGAAGGTCAGAGAAGGCTTCCTGGAGGAGGTGATCTTGAAGACCTGCTCCTATCCATATACACCTCCTCTTTAAAATCGCTCCCTTCATGAAAAGAATGTTGGATACATTACAAAGCTCACTCAATCCATGACACAAGGCCCATCTCGATCAGCAACACTGGGTACTTGGAGGGCCCCAGGATTGAGGTGACATCCAGAGGGAACAGAACCCTGATGTGGTGCTAGAAGACGCAGGCCCGCTTCCTTCCTCTGGTCCCTGATCCAAAGAATAAAGACCCTGAGAGTCCACACGCTTTCATTTCGTGTAAGTGCCTGTGTGAGCCAGGTTCTAGAACGCCGGAGACAGCTCTGACCTTATAAAGTGCAGAGCCAAATCCGAGGGTTTTTTGATATTTGCGACGGCCAGATTTATATCTGGAAGGAATGAAAGAACAATAACAAATTTATTTTCCAAGCTGTATATTATGAATTTCAATGTTTTCCTGTTTCTTCACATGAAGTTTCCTTTCGCTTGGTTATAAAACCCTGTCTCGTTTATGTTGGAGACAGAACAGCCTGACTGAATGCAGTGGGCTCCAAGAGCGAGTGGAAAAGCCATGCTAACCCCATTTCTCCCCCTACTCCCGCCTGCCTGTTCCCTTTGGCCGGAGGGCAGCTCTGGGACAGGGCTCCTCTGAGAGGTCCAGCCTGCAGCCCAGCCTCCTGGGAGAGCCACAGCCAGGTCCTGAGGGCCAAGTCAGTTCCAGGCTGATCGAGAGGGTTTTCCGAAAATGAAAGAACCCACGCCCTTCTGCTCCCACGGTCTCTCAAATAGTTACACCTTGTCACGAAGAACTCCAGAACACTCGAAAAACTATAGGAGTTCTAGGGGAGCCTCTGATGTTCCCAACTGGTCCCCGGAACTTTCAACATCAGGTGGGTCCACCCATTTTGTGCACCAGCCTAAACTGCAAGGAAAGCCAGAGAGACCAACGGTATCTCAGGGCTGTCTGTCACAGAAGTGCTGGTGGCCAGGACAGGCATCACACACACACACACACACACACACACACACACACACACACACACACAGAGTTCATGTGTCTAAAGCAAGCCACATTTTCAAGAGTTCCATAGATAAAAGACTGCAGATATAATCTAAAGTTCTTCAAGGTTGAAGGCTTACTTGACTGGAATTGCAATTTCCTTAAAGAACAGCAAAACCTTTGCTTACATGTATTTCTGTCTGTAGTCCCCGCTTCTCATTGGCTTGAAACTTCTGGGTCGCATGCCCTTTGTGAATCCCACACAGACATAGAGCAAACCCAAGTTGGGGATGTCCAGCTAGCCCGGCCGCTTGTCCAACAGCCAATGCAACAAAGTAATTGCTAGTAATTGCTAGAGAACTAGCAATTGGCCCCCCAACTTCAGAAACAGATATATATCCTAAAACGGCTGCCCGTTGGGAAAAGAAAGGAGAGTCGGGCTCCGAGGGTTCTGCAGCTCTCTCCGGGACGCGGACTTCTGAAACTGTGTTATAAAATACCCACTCCCGAAAGAAGGCTTCAAGATGGAAATTACAAAGGCGCAGCTTTTTATAATTAACAGTATCATTGCATCACTAGCTAATGCCTTTTCCAACATCCTGACACAGCCTGAATCCCAGCCATAGCCATTTTCCACCCCTCGGGTTTTTCAGTAAGCTTTCCAGACCCTGGAGGAAAAAGTCCTGAGCGGGCGGGGGGTGGGGGGGGGGGGAACCTACCTTTTTAATCCTGGCATGTCCAAGATGCGGGAGCGGCAAAGGGGAAACAAGAAGGCTGGCAGGCGCGGGACCTCGGAGCCGGCCCTGAACTTCAGCTCCCTCTGGGCCCGAGCGAGCGAGCGAGCGAGCGAGCGTGGGGCTGGCCGGTGTGTTTATTCCAGGGGGACGAGCCAGTCGTGGGGAGGACGAGGGGAGAGCCTGGGTGCTCCGAGCCACTGGAGAGCCCACAGAGAAAGCACCTGGTTTTGCTTAGCCCTTTTCAGTAATTCAGCATTAAACCAATTGGAGGAGGAATTTTAAAAATGAACACTTCATTTTCTAAGTATGTTAAACAATGCAAATGGGGCCTCAGTCTGGACACAGCTGGTTCAGATTACAGCGCTCACCAACTGGCTAGACTCCTCACAACAATCTTGGGGCGTCTGCCAGGACCCAGCGCTGGGAGGAGAGCCCTGTCCCGCGCCCCGCCGGAGCAGCCGCACTCGGGCTCCCCGCATCTCTACCGGAGGCGATTGGCGGGCAAGTCCGGGGGGGGGGGGGGGGGCGGCTGGGAGGGCCTGTTGACCCTTTACTTCCCACCCCGCGAGGACGTCCCTGCCCGGCTGGGCCGGTCAGGCCGAGGCGGTGGCGGGTGGCGGGTGGGGCTGGGGGGCTGGGGGCGGTGGCCTGGGGACGCCCCTCCTCCGGGAGACGGATGCCTTGAACTCACGACAAGCACAGCGACGGGGACCAGAATCTTATCAAGTATTGGGAAGCCAGACCCAGGGAAGCGGAGGCCTGGGGGCAGCGACAGGAGACTCACGGTTTTCCAGAAGAAGGGGTGGAGAGCACGACGGGGTGGGGAAGAAGAGGAAGATGGGATCTGGCCGATGCTAATGGGAGACAAGGAGCTTGTGCAATGCAAACCTTCGCGAGGACGCTCGCCCCGCCCCGCCCTCACCCCCTGATTCTGGAGGGGCATGTTCTGACTTCAGTGAAAATATCCAGAAACCGTGCACCTTACACGTCCTCAATGTGACATCTCAATCCAGCTGGGAATTTTTTTTAATTAAAAAAAAAAAAAATCCTCGACTCGAAAATGATTTTAACGAGTGAAACAGATTTGAGAAGACAAAAAAGGACAGTCAGGGAAAGCAGAACGATGGATAAGAACAAGAGGCATGATGTTAAGTGTTTTACATTCGTTGTATCAGTGGTTGCAAACTATTCCTTCCTTTCTGTTTTTAAGCATTGGAATCTTTCTGTGGAATGAAGTCTTCTCAAAGACACTAGTCTATGAAAGAGGATGGTTGGATCGGCAGTAGTCCAGATTGCTCCTCTCCTCCCGGCATCTCCCCATGGGCCCCTCAACAAAGCCCTACTTACAGCTGGGAAGGCACTGATGAAATCCTTTCTCCTCACCTTAACTCCATGCAGTAGGGATTAGTATCTCCGTTGCAGTAGAGTGAGATGAAGAGAGGTTCCTTAAGTCCCCCATGGTCACACAGCTATTCACTGAGACAGCTGAGACTCCAAAGTCTACATAGTTAGCCTTCCCAGAGGCCAATCTTTTTAGTAAATAAATGGAATCCTACTCTAAACATGCATTCAGGGAAGCCTGGCTGGCTCAGTCAGAAGAGCATGCTACCCTCGACTTGGGGGTCATGAGTGTGGGCCCCAGGTTGGGTCTAGAGATTGCTTAAATAAAAATAAAAACGTTAAATTTTTTTAACGTTTTTATTTTTTTTTTTTAGAGAGAGAAAGAGAGAGAGACAGAGCGTGAGTGGGGGAGGAGCGGAGAGAGGGGGAGACACAGAATGCGAAGCAGGCTCCAGGCTCTGAGCTGTCAGCACAGATCCGACGCGGGGCTCGAACCCAGGAACTGCAAGATCATGACCTGAGCTGAAGTTGGACGTGTAACTGAGCCACCCAGGTGTGCCAAAAACTTCAAAAAGTAATAAAAGTAAGAGTGCATTCAACAACAAATAGCAGAATACTAATAGTTCTTGAAGCCGTGTCCATTATGTTCTCCTATTTACTTTGTGTATGTTGAAAATTTTCCCATAACAAAACATTGTTTACTTCTTTTTTTAAGTTTATTTATTTATTTTGAGAGAGAGAGAGAAGTGGGGAAGGGCACAGAGAGAGGCAGAGAGAGAGAATCCCAAGCAGGTTCCCCACTGTTAGCACAGAGCCCGATGCGGAGCTAGAACTCATAAACCGTGAGATCACGACCTGAGCTGAAACCAAGAGTCACACGCTTAACCAACTGAGCCACCAGGAACCCCAATAAAACATTTTTTAAAAATACATTTTATTGGGCCACCTGGCTGGCTCGGAGGGAGGAGCACGAGACTCTGGATCTCGGGGTCGTGGGTTTGAGCCCCACGTTGGGTGTAGAGATTTCCAAGGTTGTTCACTGATCCCACTTGTGAAAGTTTATAAAGAGCCTTAACATCCTTCAGTTGGGTACCAACAGGGTTAAATAAAGTAAGGGACTTCCCAAACTGGACAATTATGCAACTGACAATAAAAGCTAGGTAAATAAGCATACATACTGGATGACTCCTTTTATATAGAATTCTGAGGGAGGTAGTGATTGTGAAGGGCATTTCTGCTGATAACATTCGAATTATCAATCTGGGTAACTGGTTACACAGTATACGCTTAGGACTTGGAGGGTCTTATGTATGTTACCCATTTTTTTTAAAGGACTAAACTAGCTCCTTGCATGCTAACATTGAAGGGTTTCCAGTAGAGTCAAACTGGCAGAATGTTAGTGATTTCACATAGCTTCATCTAATGTAGCAATACGTAAAAAAGCAAGTTGTAGAACTGTAAAGAGCGTGCCACCATTTGAGAAAAAAAATATATCCATAAGTTCTTGCTTGTATATATAGAGAAAAGACGTTTCCTGAATGATAACGTGAGAAACTGTTAGCATTTTTTGTCTTCTAGGAAGGACGTTTGGTAGGCAGCTAGGGAAAAGAATTAAAAGAAAAATTCGCTCTCCCCTGCTCACCTTTGGGTAAAATTTGAATTTTGGACCACAAGCATGTATTACGTATCCAAAATATGAGGTTACTTTAATATACACATATATTCTATTTATGTAGAGCTATTTGGGGGGTAGAAGAGTTTTAAATGACTTAGTTCATATGCCTCACTTATTCTATCAACCTTCTTTTTTTTTTTAAAGTTTATTTATTTATTTTGACAGAGATGGAGAGAGAGAGAGGCAGAGAGAGAGAATCCCAAGCAGGCTCCGCACTGTCAGTGAGGAGACTGATGTGGGACTCAAACTCACGAACTATGAGATCATGACCTGAGCCAAAACCAAGAGTCAGACGCTTAACCGACTGAGCCACCCGGGTGCCCATACTATCAACCTTCTGGAAGGAAAAGGAGGGAGAGAAAATCAATATGCCTGTTGTCTACATGAGCAAATTGAGGATCTTGAAAACAAAACTTTCCAGGCATCCATCTTGGACCAGAGATTGTTTCCATTTAAAACTCTAAGTTTGGAAGAGGGAAGAGAGTTAGGGTTGCAATGAAAGGCTTGGGTCTTTGTCTTGGTTTTGCCACCTACCTGTTGGGTGACCTTGGGCGAATCACTTCACCTCTCTGCATCTTGGTTTCCTTATCTGCAAAATGGAGATAACAGTTACCTCTCAGGGTTGATGTGAGAATAAAATAAAAGTGAGTTATCCTCATGAGTGTCACTGTGCCCAATTCCTTACCCTATACAACCCCCCCCCCCCCAAAATATCTTTAGTAACCAGCAAATTATCAGCATCCACGGACAAAGAGAATCATAACCTCATGAAACAGCCCAGGTATCTGTTGAACAGCTCAGACCGTTAGAAAGTTCTGTCTTGAGTTGAACTCAAATCTGCTTCCCTATATGCAACTGCCTCCAGGGGTCCTAATTCTCCCCTCCACGTGGGCTACTCACCTGCTACCATCTTCTTTTCATGAAAACAGCTCCACCTCTTGCCAGTGCTGGTATCCCCTTCCTGGGGGCTGAGCACCCCCCAGTTCTTTCAGCAGCTCCTCTCAGGTCACATGACCCTGCTGCTGCCTACTCCAGCTTCTCCTCCAGTGGCTGCATCAGCCTTCTGGCTCGTACTGAACTGACATCAACAGAAACAATCCGTGATACACAGGCTGCTTAACACCTTCGCTTTCATCCTGTACTTGGACTGCCAGTCCTCCTTAACAGAGAACAAGGTTTTTCACGGGCCCCTCTTAAATTTTCATCCACTGTTCAAGATCTTTTTCTTTAAAAAATTTTTTTTAACGTTTATTCATTATTGAGAGGCAGAGAGACACAGAGCGTGAGCAGGGGAGGGGCAGAGAGAGAGGGAGACACCGAATCCGAAGCAGGCTCCAGGCTCTGGGCTGTCAGCACAGAGCCCGACGCGGGGCTCGAACTCACAAACTGTGAGATCGTGACCTGAGCCAAAGTCGGACGTTTAACCGACTGAGCCACCCAGGCGACCCTCAAGATCTTTTTCAACATGAATTTTACTATGTAAATTATTAAGTATCACCCCAGCTTTGACAACTATGTTATCTGCTGACTGTGACTTACTTGACTTTATCAGAGTTATGAATAAATAATTGACCAAGACAGGTGCTGGAGTGATGTGCTCTGTCCAGGTTGGCACCGACCCGCTTCTCTTTCTTCAACATTTTGGGGCCACTCCACTGGTGGAAGGCCACCAGCTTACCTGTCCCTGGGACCCTTGTTGGCTCCTAGAGATCACCACTTCCCTAAGTGGTTTTCCTTTTCTTCGTTGCTGCATAGAAATCCCAACATCTGCCCCTCCCGCCATCATCAGAATCAGGTACAATCACAACGATGAAACAACCTCACAAAATGTACATTGCAGTGAACATATGAGAGTTTATCATCTACTGAGTGGGACCTTCCTGGCTCCAATGAGGGTCAATATCTTCACTGTGCCGTAAATTGGAAGACAGATGGGCTATTTTTCTTAAAAAAAAAAAAAAAAAGACGATATTAAAATTAGGGGGGAAATTCACAAAATTATACATTTAACGATATATTTTGACTATTAATATTAAATTGTTTAATGTTTTACTGCCCCAAATAATCACATCACAATGCCTTTCTGGAAGCAAAAGCAAAACAGGGAAGAGGATGTTATTGAATGTCTAGACTCCACACAAACCCTCTCCTTTGACCCCCTTAATAACCCTGTAAAATAGGAAACCCTGCATTATGCAGATGAAGAAAAGACCCAGGGAGATTAGGGCCCTGTAGACAATGAGCAGTCCAAATTCCAGCCCACACCAAGCCTATTTGGCTCCAGGGCCCTCATTCTTTCCAGTTACTGAGATTTGCTTTCTCTGACTTGCTCCTTACATGGCTGCTTCCCTCCTAGCTGCCCACAAATGCTTAGAACTCCATGGTCCCTCCCATCATTACCTTTTCTTCTTTTCTTAGCATTCGTAAAGGCTCTCACTTCTTACATTATCCAAACTTGGCCCCAAACAATCAGAAAACTAGAATAACCACCAGTGCCCAAGGAAGGCACAGGTCTTCCCAAATGGTGGAGGGGGGGATTTCTATTGTCCTGATGCCCCTGAGTCCTGATCTCCTCCTCCTCTCTTTCTCAGCCTCCTCTGTGTGTCAGCCGCCCCCTCACCACCTAGTCCCACCTTAGCCCTCCGACTTCCCGCCATGCCCCACCATTCACTCAAAATGGTACTTCCTGAGTTTTCCAGTGATCTCATGGCCAAATGCAATGACCTTTTTTCCATTCCTGATGGTTCCTTTGACCCTCTGAAGGATTTGAGCATAATGACCTATCTTCTCCTCTCCTGTCTTGAAGACTTTAAGTTATCCTGGCTTGCCCACTATGAGTCTGCATTTTCTCCAGCCCCCTCTTTCTCCTCCTCCCTAACCAAAGAGTCCCCCAAAGTTAGATCCTGCTGCTCAACTCTTTCCCACTTCTATCCTGGGAATAGTCACTGGTCTCACACATAGGTCCCATAAACTGTTAGCATTATGCAGATGACTCTTGAATAAAGCCCTCTCACAATCCCTAGCATCTCTCTTGCTCTGCAGACCCAAATGTTCAACTCCTTATGGGCTCTTTCTCCAAATCCATTTCCTCTCCTGACTTATCAGGCACCACATCAAGGTAATTAGTTCACTCTCTGTGAACTAATAAATACATGAGTCAAAAGGACTCCATCCTAGTGGTTGTTTTTGGTTTGGGGTTGTTGGTGGTGGGGGTTTGTGTTGATTTTTTTTTTTTTTTAGATAGAAATACCTCGGGGGGCGCCTGGGTGGCTCAGTTGGTTGAGCGTCCAAATTTGGCTCAGGTCATGATCTCACGGATCATGGGTTTGAGCCCCACATCAGGCTCTGAGCTGTCAGCACAGAGCCTGGAGCCTGCTTCAGATTCTGTGTCTCCCTCTCTCTCTGCCCTTCCCCCACTCATACTCTGTGTGTGTGTCTCTCTAAAATAATAATGGTAATAATAATAATAATAATAATAATAATAATAATAACTTTAAAATATCCCTTTAAAGCACCAGAGATTCAGGCTCCCACTACCTTGTGCTTGGCGATCTCTAGAGTGTTGACCTCCCTCTACTGGGTCCAAAATGGCGCACCACCATCACACTCACATTTCAGGAAGCAGGATAGAAGTTGAGAGAAGCACCTAGCCACAAGGGACACTGGCTGATGTAGCCTGTGTCCTGAGAGATCACCAACCGATTCACCTAAAAAATCTGGAGTTCTCTCACTGTGAAAGCAGAGAACAGACATCAGAAGGCAAGCAGCAGCCTCTGCCAGAAACCCTAAGGGGCATCACTTGCTCTCTCTACTTTCTTTGCCTATTTCTATTTCTAAAGTAAAGGTAGTTCTCCATTGTCATCTATGTTACAAATACTTCCCTCAGTTTGTCTTTTGCCTTTTAATCTAATGAAGTTGTCTTAATGTTTATTTTGTGTGAGAGAGCAAGCAAGGGAGGGGCAGAGAGAGAGGGAGACAGAGAGAATGGAGCAGGCTCCCTGCTGTCAGTGCAGAACCCGAGGCAGAGCTTGAACCTGCAAACCGTGAGATCATGACCTGAGCCAAAATCAAGAGTTGGACGCTTAACCAACAGAGCCATCCAGGTGCCCCTAATCTAATGACATTTTTTAAACCCATACATTTTACATATTTATGTAAATAAATATGGATGTCTCAATGCCATCCTTCATGGTTTCTGCCCTGTGTCATGTTCATGTTAAGCATATAGTGAGCTTTTAAAATATTGGTTCTGCGGGCGCCTGGGTGGCTCAGTCAGGCGTCTGACTTCGGCTCAGGTCATGATCTCGCAGTTTGTTGAGTTCGAGCCCCGCGTCGGGCTCTGTGCTGACAGCTCAGAGCCTGGAGCCTGCTTCGGATTCTGTGTCTTCCTCTCTCTGCCCCTGCCCCACTCACGCTCCGTGTCTCTCTCGCTCAAAAATAAGTAAAACATTTAAAAAATAAGTAAATAAAAATAAAATATTGGTTCTGTTTCTCTGGAGAACCCTGACCAATACAGGACCCTAAGTAAAATTTTTAACTTTGCTGAGAGCTTCAGGTTTCAGCTATAAAAAATGGGGCAAAAATCACAACATGCTAGCTGTAATGAAGATACGTTCAAAAGTACCCAGCAGGTGCCAACGCACAGCAGGCCCTCAATAGAGGTTTTGGAACTCCCCCCACCCCCCGCCTCCCTGCCCCATTTCTCTATAGTGGAAGTAAGTTTGCATTGGCCAAGGGAGGGCACGAGGAAGAGTCCCCACCAGTCTTAAGAATGTTAAAAAGGATGTTGCCTGGAGGGGGTGACCGAGTCCTGAAACTTATAAATCACTTACTGTAACCCCCTAATTTTACAAATGGAAAAACAAAAGCCAAGAGAGACTAATTTAATGAAGATCGTAGAATTAGAGGCAGAACAGAAATTGGAACCCAGATTTTCAGGGTTTCTTCTCCTATCACATGGGGTCTCTAACTGTACTTTAAGGTAATGAACTTGTTGAAGGATGTCAGAATTTTCTGTACATGCTTGGGATTCTCAGGAAATTCAGCAAATTGTGAAAACACCTGGGCTTTTCTCGTGGATTATTTTAACTGGCTATGGTTTAAACATGTAACCATGTGAAAAATATGGGATATCTACCATAAAAAAGACTTTAGGCAGGCACACCCTTTGCCACGGAGTCCCAGAGTCATGCTCACGAAAAATGGCTAATGGCAATCTTCTATTTGCCATCTCTATTTCGTTTTTGTCTATTTGTTTCCTGACACTTAAAGTGACTTGAGTTTAGGGGCAGACATAATATAATTTTATGATGGCATGATGTTCAAATGACCTCATTTCCTATTTATAATCCACATAAGATTATCGGTTCCCAAATTCTTCAATTTACCAGACCAGTAAAATCAACACCCTCAAAGAGAGAACGATATTACCGGTCAACTTTTAATTTTGCCAGAAAAAAATAAAAAACACACGACTGTCACATATGTCATCATACTGCATGAAAGAAAGGACTTGTAACACCAAATGTAGCCTTTGCAAGCCTATGTATCCAGATGGGATGTCAAATTTTAACAACACGCTGTGGGAGAATTCAGGAACGGAAGCAGCATACATTATTTGATCATCTCCATTGTCCCACACAAAGTAACAAAATTGCCTCCTTATTTGTAACAGTTTTAAGACATGCTGTGCGAGAACGCTTTCAAAATAAAAACAAGGAACAAAGTGGCACAAGATGAAGCCGGAAGTGACAGACCCAAGTTGATAATCATGGAAGCTGGTACTGGGTACATGGGCTCGTTTTCCTGCCTCCTCTGCTTTCGTGGGTATGTTCAAAATCTTCTCTAATAAAAAGTTTAATTCCTTAGAAAATATTATGACGTAATGTTGGGGTGCCAGGGCGGCTCAGCTGGTTGAGCATCTGACTTCAGCTCAGGTCATGATCTCACATCACAGTTGGTGAGTTTGAGCCCCACATCAGGCTCTGTGCTGAGAGCTCAGAGCCTGGAGCCTGCTTCCGATTCTGTGTCTCCCTCTCTCTCTGCCCCTCCCCCGCTCATGCTCTGTCATTCAAAACGAAATTAAAAATATATATATATGACATAATGGTAAGATTTGATAAGGCTGGGTTATGAGTATGCAAATGTTTATTCTGTATCCTTTGAACATACTTTAGTTTTTTGTTTCCATACTTTAATGTTTGTACTTGCAACCACTGCTTACAAGATTTTGTGGGCTAAATCCAACATTTGAACTTTTAACAGTTGGTCAGTTTCTTCTGACTGCTTTTTTCCTGAGCACGGGTCATGCTTTCTTCTTTGTATTACTCACATTTTCTTTTAATTGAACTCTGGACAATTTGGATTATATTGTAGCCACTACAGTATTCTTTTGTATTTTTTCTGACATTTAAAACTTGATTCGATTGAAACTGAGGAAATCTGTCTCCCCCATGGGAGAGTGCAGCTGTGATGTCTCTGCTGTTTTTATATTCTTATTTCTGTCCCGTGCTCTGCTTTCCCGAGGTTGCCCCTACATGGCTTAATGGTCAGCAGAGACTTTGCTCATTAAACACCTTGAACCCACGTGGCTCCCATCCATGGCCGACGGACCTGTGTGGAGTGAAAAATGCTCTAAGACCAGGTCCTCCACGGCTTTCTCAGTTCCAGAGTCTCCCTGCTAAATGTCCAGTGGTCGGCTCCTCGCCCTATCTGGAGTTGCAATCTCAAGACTAGCAAAGCTGAGTTTTCTTCAGTTTCCAAGTCACAGTTTTTGCACAGCCTACACCTCCCACCATGAGTCCCTCCCCTCAGGCAAGAAGGCTGCTGGTTTGCATGATTGGCTTGGTGCTGGGAAAACTGGGGAGAAGGGGAGGGAGGGGGGTTGGAGAGCCAAACCTTCCTTCCCAGGCAGGAAGGCTAGAGACTCCAGGGGTTCTCATCTGAAGCTCTAGATGTTTTTCAAAAATCAACAATTTTCAGTTTCTTGCCTGTCTTTGGTCAATTACCAGGGCCCCAAAATGGTTATTTTTTGATCATTTTTGTTTCCTTTTTTTTTTTTTTTTTTTTTTTTTTTGCAGAGAGGAATTATTGGCTGACCTCATCACACTGCCATAGCCAGATGTCTCTAAATATCCTTATTGTCTATTCTTAAGTGTTTGAAATATTTGGCACACACACACACACACACACACACTAAAAGATGACAGTAAAAAATTATTTTTCACCAAGTAAAACTAATGTCCAAAGGGAAAAAAAATACAAGTGAAAAGACTTCCAAAAACAGAAGTCTTCATTTCTCAAGTAGCTCTGTGGAGCATTGATTTTTTACCATCATCAATATTTTTCAACACGGGAGCTACAGTTGGCAAGGGCAATTGCAGGGAGAGAGGTGTGGTTGAACACACGTATCTAGACTACCTCTAGTTAGTTAAGTCTGCACATGGTATGGTAAATACTTCAGGGAAATGACTTTGAAATGATTCCAAACATTTCCAAAGACTGCACATTCCATGTAAGTTTTCAAAAATAAAAAACTACCTCATTAGTCTAGAACTCCATCACCATCACCCTCTTTTTATTCAGGGCCAGTGCCTGAAAATCCCTTTTATAAAAGGGATTAACGTGTTAACTCACGATCACACCGCTGTTCTTTAAATACACTTCAGTGGAAGGAGCTGGCAGGAGACCTGAGGCAAATTTAAATTACGTTGTTTCCAAGCCTTTTCTTTAAAGGAGATGCTGTTTCCCTTCACCACCTGGGATGGACCTTGTCCTCTGCGAAGTGTTTCCATTTGCCCTGGGTTGATTCCCCATTGCTAGAGCAAAGTGTCTCACAATATAATGTCCAGCATCTACATACCATATAAATTTTTTTAAGATTTTATATTAAAAAAATTTTTTAATGTTTATTTTTGAGAGACAGAGAGAAAGAGAGAGAGAGAGACGGAGCAAGTGGGGGAGGGTCAGAATCCGAAGCAGGCTCCAGGCTCTGAGCCATCAGCACAGAGCCCGATACAGGGTTCAAGCCCATGAACTCTGAGATCATGACTTGAGCTGAAGTCAGACACTTAACCGACTGAGCCACCCAGGCACCCCTAAGATTTTATTTTTTAAGTCATCTCTACACCCAACATGGGCCTCAAACTCAAGACTCTGAGATCAAGAGTTGCACGCTCCACCAACTGAGCCAGCCAGGCACCCCTAAATGCCGTGTATTTTAGAAAAAAACAGTGTTGCTTACCTACATTTTTAACAGACCGAAGATATCCAGGAAGCAACTTTACCAAACTCTTACATTATGTTCACAATATTTTCAATTGACGTTTAATTTTTGAGTGTTGGAAACAGTTAACGCTGAGAGTACTCTTGTAAAAACAGTCACAGACGAAAATTATCAAAGTTATAATATCATGATAGAGCAAATTATCCATTTCTTAACCCCAGGAGGGCTGAAAGACCAATGCACAGTAATAACCAAGTTATTGGTTCAAATATTTGAAAACCAACTAAGGTTCAAATATTTGCCTTAAGTTTTATTTATTTAACATTCTTCAATTTTCCTTTATCTCCAAAACAAATACTGTTGTAATTATAATGGATTATTAACTTACTGGATGTATTAAATTATGGCAAAGGCATGCTGTAAAACCCTCAGATATATCATGTGTTCACATGACCTAAGTCCCAAGGACAGGAAAACAAGGGTCAGGTTAGTAACATTTTATATCCCATGAGAACTGGTTAGGGGAAGAAATATTTGACTTTTATCTGACATTTAATTTGCCAGCTTGCTTTCTTCTAGAGCTCAACTCTTGCTCTAACACGTGCTTAAACACCATTCCCCCTGCTCCTGTCTGCCTGCCCATGAAGCCCCCAAGCACTTGGTACTCTCCCACTTCTCCAGTGATCTGGACACGCGTCTGTCTCTACCAGTTGACTGGATTTCTCATGCCTCAGACCCTCCCCACCCCATCATTTTCAGCAGATAAACTCCTTGCCAACCTCACCTAATTCCCACAACTTCCCTCCACCCTGATGCACCTGCCATCCGCCTCTGCTCTTTCATCACTCCTGTCCCAATAAAGGCATCTTTCCTCTCTCCCAACCCTCCGAGTTCTGATTCTATCAGCTCCCCCTTCTCAGGAACTCTCCACACTGTCTTCAGCCTCTGAGCTTAACACAACTCTCCCTCCACCCCACTCCTCGCCTACTCATGTCCTCTTTCCCCTTCAAAGTCTGACTTCTCCGAAGAGTTGCCTACAAACACATCTCCATTTGCTCATCACCTACTCAACTCACTTGACAATATGGGTTTTCTTTCTGCCACTCCACTAACACTGCTCAAACTCAAAGCCAACAACTTCCAGGTCCCTAAATCCAATGGATTCTTAAACCTTATCTTCCCAGTGCAGCAAGCACTTCATACTTTTGATCTCTCCCTACCTTCTTGAAACAACCCTAGGCTTCAGTAATACCCCACTCCTGACATTCTTAGCCACTTTGGGGCAGTAATAATCACAACTTCTAACATCTGTGTAGAACTACAGATTTTGTAAAGCATTTCCACAAGTGGTACATGTATTCATTTAATATTGTGAATGAATGTGTCATTTGATCATTTACTATGTGGGTGTTATTTGAGAGATGAAAAAAAAAAATCAATCTCATAGCCAAGGCAATTTTGTTAAAGGTCGCAAAGAAAGGGTCAATCAAAATCAGTACTTCATCTCTCAACTTTAAAAGCCATGCTCCTTAAAGACATGAATAGACACTTTTCCAAAGAAGACATCCAGATGGCTAACAGACACATGAAAAGATGCTCAACATCACTCATCATCAGGGAAATGCAAATCAAAACCACACTGAGATACCACCTCACCCCTGTCAGAATGGCTACCATTAACAACTCAGGCAACAACAGATGTTGGCAAGGATGCGGAACAAGGGGAACACTTTTGTTTTTTGTTTTTGTTTTTTGTTTTTTTTTTAAATTAAGGGGAACACTTTTGTGCCGCTGGTGGGAATGCAAACTGGTGCAGCCACTCTGGAAAAAAGTATGGAGGTTCCTCAAAAAATTAAAAAAATAGAAATACCCTACGACCCAGCAATAGCACTACTAGGAATTTATCCAAAGGATACAGAAGTGCTGATTTGAAGGGGCACATGCACCCCCCCGATGGTTACAGCAACACTATCGACAATAGCCGAAGTATGGAAAAAGCCCAAATGTCCATCAACTGATGAATGGATAAGGATGTGGTATATAGATACAACGGAATATTACTCAGCAATCAAAAAGAGTGAAATCTTGCCATTTGCAATGTGGTTGGAACTAGAGTGTATTATGCTAAGCAAAAGAAGTCAGAGAAAGACAAATGTATGATTTCACTCGTATGTGGCATTTAAGAAACACAACAGATGAACATAGGGAAAGGGAAGGAAAAATAAGATAAAAACAGAGAGGGAGACAAACCATAAGTCACTCTTAAACACAGAGAACCGAGGGTTGCTGGCAGGGTGTTGGGTGGGGGGGGGGGGGTGGACTAAATGTGCGAGGGGTGTTAAGGAAGGAGGGCACTTGTTGAGATGAGCACTGGGTGTTATATGTGTAAGTGGTGAATCACTAAATTCTACTCCTGAAATTGTTGTTACACTATATGTTAACTTGGATTTAAATTTTTAAAATCTTAAAAAATAAATAAAAGCCATGCTTCTTCCAATACTACCATCACACGAACAGTTAACAATACTCAAGTGCCGCATCTCAGGAAAAATGAAGACATAACTGATTATCTTGCAGAAAAACCAAGCCCCGAATGAGCATATTACCTCTGAAAGAAAATTAAAAGGCTGGCTAAAACCTCTCAGATCCTTTCCACACAAAATCCTCAGCATCTATTAAATTGCTCATACTTAACATTTCCAAGGCTCACATAGTATCCTAACAGCCACATCCGGGGAACACTTGAAGACATTAGCTTCCGTAGTTCATCAACTGCTGCTATAAACAACATGTGTAAGTCATTTCTCCCCCTTCTAAAGAAAAAGTCAGCAGCTGTTTGCTAAAAAAAATTTTTTTATTGTGGATAAAGACATTGCCAACTTACATATATCATTTTTATTTGGAGTATTTTTTTTTTTTTTTTTTTTTGCCTTGCAGTGTGCTCCTGAGAAATTCAGAGATGCATTGACTTTAGCTCTATAAAACACAACCCAATATTAAGGTTGGGTTGTAAATTTCCCACACTTAGATATTTCCCTAAAAACCAAAAGACGACTTATCAATTTTAATTAGAGAAATCTTAATAAGTTAAAAAGCAAAGACTGGAAAATAATCACAAATGTCAGAACATTAAAATACCATTACTTTTTCCATAGGAATATAGAAAATAAATATCAGTTATACTTACTTGATATTTACAAAATTAAAGATAATTTTTGTTGATGGAAGACGTTTTCAATACTTTGATATATGAAAACCTTTGTTAGCTTTAAAAATCAGATTCAAATGCTTTAAGTTTGACGCAATATGGCACTTCCCCACTAATTCTTATCACTCCCTATCCCTGAAGACATAGTTTGTTTTCCATCTACTGACTGGATAAGTATTTTGAGTCTTTTGTCCCCCTTTCAGTTAACCATTAGAAGGTTAAAATACACAGGAGGCTTTATTTGCAGGGGATAGCTGAAATTGGAATTCACTAGTTTTAAGAAAGTCATTCCTTCTCCATGTTTTTGTTGTTCTGGTCTTATTTCCTTTGGTTTTTTATTTTTTTCTTTTAAAAATCAATAATGGCAGGGACTGAAACTCGACCAACCGTGATACAGGACTCTATTAAAATCAAATTCAATGGCTGGATGGCTTTTCTACCGTATTATAGTGGCTGAAAACCATTAGGAATGTTGTGAAAGCCTGGCAGCTAAAGCAAAATTCAACCACAAATTCTAGTAAGTTTACAGAGAAGTAAACAATAAAACTACTGTAGTTAAAATATTGCAGTAAAAATACTGTTAGCAATGGCCTCTTGCTAACATTAGAATGATATGCTTCATCATCGTATGGTTACTAAGAAGATTCCTTGAGCAGATGGTTCATCTCTGACTCAACTTCGTTTCAGAAAAGTGGATGAGTTAAGTCTGCTTTGGATCAACAAACACTTAGTATGCATACCAGTGAGCTATAGTCTCAACCGCGATACAACTGAAACATTAGGTACTACAGCTTGAGGACAAGGTCACATACTTATTTAAATAGCAGCCATGTAAGGTCATGCTGTGAAGTTTAGATATGCAACCCACCCAGAACAGCTTTCAAACTTACACGTTAAACAAGGGGTGGGAGGCCAGGCTGTTTTGAGCAGGGAAGGAAATACTCAAAATGTCATAAAAGGCATTTAAAATATGATATGTTATTTAAATATGCACCATGCATCTCCTTTTCAAATTAAAAGACAAAGCTTTTTTGCATGTTCTGTTTCTTCAAAATGAAGGATCATGTGTCTTTTTTTTCTTTTAACTTAGAAACTTTTATTTCAGATGCTCCACACTGAAATGAAACTTCAATGGCAAGCAGCAAATAATTTAAGATGGCCAGTGAAAGTATCTTTGGAAAGATCATATAAAACCGAAGGGTAATAATTTCATAAGAAATAATAATGGGCAAAACGGACAAGAGGCAGTCGCCCAGTCCTAACATAGAACCTGGACGACAGCTTCCTTTAAAGTATACTAAATCAAGAACGGCAGTGTAAATACATTAGCTCAGGAGACAGGTGATGTTCCGAAGCAGCAATGTCTCAGCTACTGCACATTTCAGAGAAACAAGTTTTACCCATCTGTACGCGAAGACTTCCAATCTTCCAATCTAAATACAGTACACAAAGTATACAGTTAATCACAGCAAAATTTACAAACAATCAAACTGAGCTCTGGCCAGAGCCAGGCCTATTTACATATTTGGATTAGTATTATTTTCACCTTTCCTTGTTACACAGATGTTTCTATGTTAAAGACATACTGAAATGTACAAAATTTGCAAGAAATGTCTTTAAATGTACAACTTCAACAACTAACACAAACATGAACATCTTGATATAATTAGGTTCCAAGTCAGGGACTGAATCTTACGACAGGTTTATAAAAAATTAAAGACCTACTCCCTTACTCTTAAGTTCCAAACACCTGGTGCTGGTGTTGCTGCAGTGACGTCACTACCTTCAGTGACCGTGAGGGCGAGAGGACAATGGAGAACTACTGGATCTGCGTACCTCTCCCTTCACGCCTCGGACAGAGGCAGGAGGTATCATGTTTAGTGATATTGCTAATTATAGGTACCTAAATGCAGCTGTGTGACTTAACACTCACATGAAAGTTGTGTGTCTGTGTGTGAGGAAACGGTTTTAAGAGGATACCTTGGCTCATAAAACTGAATCCTATCTCCGCAGTATGTACTCATGTCAAAAAGGAACAAGTTACCCATACGGGCAACAACCTGGATGGGTCTCAAGGGAAGTGCGCGGAATGAAAAAAGCCGATGTCAAAGGTAACAACATACCGCAGGAGTCCATTTACACAGCCCTCCCGACGTGCCAAAGTTACAGAGCTGGAGAGCGGTCGGGGGTTGCCAGGGGTTGGGAGGGGATGTGCGTAGGGAAGGAGGTGGCCACGATTATAAAACATCGCGGGGCAGCACGAGAGACCCCTGATGAAACCATCTGGTCTCTGTACTGTAGTGGTGATCACGTCAATCTACACCTGGGATAAAATTGCATAGAACCAAACAAACACACATTCCACCTCAGGACACCTACAATCTCCCAGGGACAACCGTGTTGCTGGCCTGTCGACACAGAGCCCTCTCAAGATGAATCTATGTCTCAGCACTCACAGAAAAGCCGCTACTTATTTTCTTCTGCCGCTTCTTCTTTTTCTAAGACTCTTGATTATCTTTAAAAGATAGACCATGCGTCTCTAACTTAAATGAGCTTGAAAATCATAGGAAGAAGGAAAGAGCTGATATAAGCTACTAGAAATTTTTATCTTTATCTTTTTTATTATTTGTAAATTAAAAAATGTTTCTAGCTTAAATTAAAGGTCAAATCAGAGAAGGAAAACAGCATGTATTATAGCAAACACTTCCTCCTGGGACACCTGCAATTTCTAAAAGCAATAAGAATATTTTTATTAAGTTTAGAGAATATACAACTGCGAACAATTACATGACTTTCTCCAAAAGGCCACTTTGTGATAAAGTACACACACGTAGTGTTCATGGTTTCTTTAAAGTGCCACGTGTTTGTCTCTGGCTTGGGAATCATCTACTGCTTTAAAAGGTCTTTCAACACAACTCCAGCACTGTTGTCGGGTGACACTGGCAAGGGTGTAAACGTGGGCAACACATCGGAGATGGGTTTCAGGAGCAGATGCCCAGGCCCACCAGGTCCAAGTCCCGCCGGGTTCATAAGAGGCACAGCCGCAGAGCGGGGAGCCAGGAATGGATTCACATCTGTTCTTCTACCAGATCTGGATTCTGTGCCATCTACATGATAAAACACAAGCTGTTCAGTCGCCTCTATGTGATTTGGTTAACGGTGTACATGTGTTCTCGGTTCCTAGATTGGGCCCCCAAATAAATTTAATTCTTACGCTGCTGGGTTCTGGATCTGCTAAGCAGAGTCTATGACACATAGAGGGTGAAAGAAGACAAGACAGCAAGAGAGATGAACGGACAAAGAACAGGGAAGGGATAGGAATACCTATATATGCAGCTAATACTTTGTGAAACGCATTAACATTGTTGTTTGACACTTAAATACCACTTATATAACTGATAAACTTCATTTCCTTTAAGAACTGCCTTTTAGAGGGCGTTTTCTATGTTACGATGCACGCAAACTTTGTAGCTACTTACCATAAAGATGACAGACTTGAGAACTTGTTTTCCCCCAATAATTATGAAGGCCATGAAAAAAACTGGCACCAACACCACAGTGGTAACAATCAGATCTGACATTAATTTACCCAAAGAAAAACAAGATATACATTATGTTACCTGATCCTCCTCTTTTTAACATTCAAAGGTTTGAAACAATTCTTCCTTAGATTATTTCTCTATAAAGTTAGGCTGAAACTAGTTTTTATGGGAAGAGGTATTTGTTTATGCCCTGATGTCTTGGTGGATAGAATTCCGCTTTGTTACCCGAGACCGCTAACCACGTCACTGTTAAGAGACAAGCACCACTCAGCAATGGGAAACTCAAATGAAGAGTAACCTCTAGAACAAAGAAAGCATTGAGACAAATTCATCACATCAACTTATCATCAAGTAGCCTGGGTCTCCAAGCTTTACTTCCGTGCGAATGACAGCTTTCCAAACTCTGGAAAAGCTTCCGGTGCCCCTTAGTAAGCTCTGACCCTTGCCACATACTTCTGAATCCAGGATTAAAGAGTAGGCTTGCTTTTCTTTAAATGCAAACCCTATACCAGCTCAGAACATCACTAGCTTTGGTCTCTGATCGATCCAAACCAAGCTGGGAACATAGCCTGGTAAGTGGAGAGGAGGAGAGAAAGAAAGAGGAGGAGAGGGAGGGGCAGAGCAGGGAGCAGGAGATCTTGCCGCAATGAATTTTGGAATCCACGTGAAGACACTACAACCTAGTGTAGCAGGAAGAAAGCATTTTTAGTAAGGTCTTGATGACTTTTCACTAAATTTAGTAGCCAAACCTTTTCTCAAAACAGATTTTACCATTTCTCTTTTTATCAAAGTTCAGGAAAATAGAAACAGTCAGCTAAATGACTTAAGGCAATTTGTTTTGAATTTCAGAATATAAATTCTTTAATATTTTATTCAAATTTACGTATCTGATGTGATATGAACTTGGGTATATAATAACACATACCTTTATAGTCCAACTAGCAAACAAGTTAGTCTGTATTAAAATATGTAGACTTTCTAATCAAAAATCTGTTTATAGTCTAATGGATTATACTTCATTTTCTTTTTTTTAAAATTTTTTTTTTTTCAACGTTTATTTATTTTTGGGACAGAGAGAGACAGAGCATGAACGGGGGAGGGGCAGAGAGAGAGGGAGACACAGAATTGGAAACAGGCTCCAGGCTCTGAGCCATCAGCCCAGAGCCCGACGCGGGGCTCGAACTCCCGGACCGCGAGATCGTGACCTGGCTGAAGTCGGACGCTCAACCGACTGCGCCACCCAGGCGCCCCTATATACTTCATTTTCAAGAAAATTTCATGCATGCCAAAATAGGTGATATAAATATAAGTAAGACCCTTATGACCTAGTGGGATAGAAAGCTATGCATACAGATCATACAACCACCAGACCATTTGCTTCTAGGCAGACCGTTTAACACATAAGAATACTTTCAATACATTCTTGGATGTCTAAGCCAGTTTACTGTACTGCTCTTATAAATATTATTAACATACCACGGTTTGGTTATTGAGTGTAACACTTAGATGTCCACAGGGAAAAAAATCTTTAACTATAAACTACACTTTTAACTCTAATTTAGCAATAAGTATCCTTAGTAGGAAGGAAAAACAGGTGACCAAGCAAAGGTTTACCAGTTCACCAGCACTTCCAAAAAGAATTCAAACTGGCTTATGCAGAGAGAAGAATTATTCCAATATACAAAAGAAAAATACTCCACATTGTTTAAGCTAATCCAAGCCAATTAAGCATCAGATTGCTATAAGAATATATGAAGCAAAATCTAATGCCTTACTGGAATGTTGGGAGAAGTCACTGTACATTTTCAGAAACACTAAAAATTTAGTTAATATCACTATAAACCATAATTATATATTAAACGTTCAATTTTTTAAACTGTAGAAAAACTAAGTAAGTATCTGGTTTTACCTTTAAAACTTTCTGGCGCATTTATAACTGCCTTTCTCCTTCCTGGTGAATCCAGAGGTTTCAGATCATGAACAGAAAGCTTCGGTGGTGGAACAGATGGGTGAGATTCTGTTTCTAGAAATTTAACAAAAAGTTCTGAAAAAGACTAAGGAAACAGTATTTGGGTTAATTAGGCAGATATTATAAATTACATATATTATATATTATATTTCTACAATTAAGAAAATGTACCAGCTACTCCAAATATCAAAAACAAATCATGCCTTCTGAATCATTTTTTTATAAGTAATATGAACAATTAATGAAACAATTGTTTATATGAACAAATAAAACTACTAGTGCTTTAGTTACAGATCAATTAAGATCTTTAGCAATGTAATCAATGATGTTTGATCAAACACTTGTTACCAACCTCACAGTCATAATTAGCTACCCGATGGCACTTCAGACATCAAGCCTTAAATCATTTTAGTAACTGTTTACATGGACAAGAAACACTATATTTATGGAAAACAGTATTAAATAGTCATATTTTTCTAAAGTAACATCCAATCGATGAATACACAGCAGCAGCTCACCAGTAAGATTATCAGATTAACACAATGTAGTTGTAGACTTTTCCTTTAAAACAAACTTTATGCCATCCAATTTAAAATAGGGTATTGTTTATCTTCAACCAACTGTGGGTATATCACCTAGCATCAGTTTCCTCTTTATTAAAAAACAAAGTAAAATAAGAAAACTCCACATTCTGATTCACAGAGCTACTACTCAATTTATTGTTTTTATTTTTAAATTTTTTTAGTTTTTATTTAGTTAAGTAATCTCTATGCCCAATGTGGGGCTCAAACCCATGACCCTGAGATGAAGAGTTGCATGCTCTAAGCCAGCCGGGCAGCCTGAGCTACTCAATTTATCAATATTCATGAAGACTAGTAGGCACTATGTTTTCATGTTTATTAATGCCTCCTCCTGCCAAGATGTAGATCTGTTGAGGGGAGGTGCTTTGTCTTCTGGTTTGCTGGTGCATCCCCCAAGCTGAGAACAGTCTGGTACAGAGCAGGTGCTCGGTAGGTAGTAAATGTTCAAGGACTAGGTGGACACAAACATGCATAGCCTCTGTCTTTAAGAATCTCGTCATTTAGTAGCAAGACAAATGGCTGTGTGCCTATAGCAGCATGATCAAATACAAAGAAAAAAAATACTTAGTACTTTGAAAAATAAAAGTACCATATAAATAAAAAGTTAAAACGAAACATATATGCAATAAAATTATTTAAACTGGCTTATGATCCTTAAGCTAATCTCTCTGGAGATCTCAGTTTCCACAATTCCAAAATCAAAGGTCTGTATAATAAAATAACGTAAAAAAGAAATCTGGTTTTTGCGAATGAATGTGATGTACAATCATTGCACCACTCATATTCAGCAAGAATAAAATTGGCTCTTACACTGTTAAGCACAGATTGCTGATTTGGTCTCAGAGGTGTGTTGGGGACGCTTTTGGATCCTCCTCCAAGCCATCCAGTCATCCACCTGGTAACACCACCCTGATCTTCATGAAGCAACTGAAAGATTATTTTCAAACAGAAAAATGTTATCAATACAAGAAAAGAAAAAACTATTTTTACATGATTTCAGATGGTAGCGAACTATGCTTTTCAAGTCCAATTCCTAGTAAATGTTTCCTATTGAGAGAGGCTACCAATACAATAAAATGTCATCCCAAGCACTATCTCAAGTAAAAGTTTAGGACTGCCATGTCTCAAAATTTCAGCCCTCTGATAGGAGACGTAGTTACGGAACTAACACTATACAAACTGAACAAATTCACCTCTTCACTATAGTATGAAACGGTTCCGTTTCCACGTTACTGAGAAAAATGAAAAGTTACATAATATTGAGTAAAGAAGATAATTTTAAATGATGCCACTATGTGAATTATGAATATATTCAGAATGACTTCCAATTGTTTGGTTACCTGCTCCATTTCCTCCCTCTTGATACCCAGGACGCTTCCCATTAATCGTAACACCTCATGGCGCTGATGTTTTGGTGTATGGAAATGTCCAACGAAGAGGTTTCTCATTAGGACTCTGTGAAAATAAAGGCAGAAACAGCTCAAGCTAACTCAACACTTATCCCAATACTTAGTGTACCCAAACAATAAACACTAAACATATGAATATTTAATTATACTTAAGCAATTGTTACAAAAAACACTAAACGATAAAACGTTTTAAAGTACTTAAAAAAAAATCTTGACAAGTCTAATGGAGAATATTTCGAACAACCTAAAAAACGGATACCTTCTAAAACATCATTTATTACCCACTCATTTTCTCCAACAAATAAATCAATCAACTGAGACAGCGCCTAGGTAAGTAACTTTCGGTGCCTATCTGGGCTCTACTGTAAGATACTTAGGATTTCTCCCTCCCCACCTTAAGTGGTGACGACACTCCTTGTGCTAAACAGTTACGCTTATACCTCCCCACTCACGTTTATTAAAAATTTGCTAATAGTATCTAAATCTTTAAAACATTAATGACATGTTACATATATACCTAGGTTTCAGACAAGGTATGTTTATTTAAGGACAGCTAAAGAGAACTAAAAAGAATGATAAGAATAAAACTTTCTATTTTCTAAGTGCTTCATATTATGGTGGTGTTTTAACTCTTCCATATGGTTTCGAGAAAAGTCATTTGAGCTGGGAGAAGTCTTTAAAAACCAAGAGAAGAGAAGTTATTCTACTGACTCCTCATGAAAACGACCTACATCTCATCACCATACAAGAAAAGGCTTTTAAAAAACTTAATCACACGTAAACATCTACATGTAGAAGCTGTTTTCACCATAAAGGTAATCTCCATAAAATACATAAAAGTTAATAGGCAGAGCATACTTGTCCACTTTTCCTTCTGTGCTGTTGACTAAGTTCATCAATTTCTTTTGTACATCGTCCAGCATTTCTTGTCGGAGCTCATCTGTTTTAAAACATGTGAATAAAGAGAGTCGTTAACGGATTAAAATAGCCTGGATGAATATATAATGAGGTTTATAACATCTTTCCTGCAAAATCTGCATACATACACTTACTGTAATTAGTGACATTCAATTAGTTCCATCTCTTCTTGGTTCAGGAAACCAGGCTTTCTGGTATAGAAATTACCTAGCAGCCAGAGTATGCACTAATTCACATGGTTTATCTGCCCCCCCCCCCCAAATCAATTGTTTAATAGAAAATTTAAAAACCAAAAAAAGGGTTTCATTCTCTTCAGAAACTTAATAGCAAAAAAGAGATTTTTCACCACTGCTTCCTTGTATAAAACATTTCCAGAGCCACTCTTTAATGGGAAGAAATGGAAAGGACAATTTTAGATTTTCCTTTTTCCATTTTCCTGGCTGGACTGGTTTCTGGTGAGCTAAGAAGAGTATTTAACACAACTAAGAGCATGGCTCGGATGCAGCTCCTAGGACAAAGTATTCATTCTGAGGCACAGAACTTGCAAAATACAATTCAGATCACTGGTTCTAATACACTAATCAAGATGACTGTAGCTTATACGACTAATTCAGAAGGATGCTGGACTACTTTATAATTCTCATTTATTTAAAAAGGAAGCAAAATCTGTAAAATCTTGGCGAAACAGCTGGAATCCAAGCAGTATTATAGGCAAAGTCTAGAATTACAAGAGTACCCTGTTCATATATCCGGCCGTGCCATGGGGCCAACGATCCCCAGACTAAGGAACGCTCGGCCACGCCCATGGGGTGTTGATACCTGCCACCTGAGAAATGGAGAGTTTGAGCTGAAGGAGATGCCTATCCAAGTTAGATGACAAGTTTGGATCTGAAAGAAATGAAGAGGCGACTGCTTTGCAGCAGAGCTCTACTTTTCGAATCGAGAAACACTCCAATCCAAACACTGGACTCCGATCTCTTTCCACAAACCTACTCTTTGAATTATGCTGCATTTTCCAGGTAGTAGCTGGATACAAGTCCCTTGTCAGATACAGAACTTGTAAATATTTTCACCCATTCCGTGGGATGTCATTTTGCTTTCTTGATGGCATCCTTTTATTTACCAGAGTTGTCAATTTTGATGAAGTCCAATTTATTTTTTCTTTTGTTATTTGTGCTTTTTTTTTTTTTAATTTTTTTTTCAACGTTTATTTATTTTTGGGACAGAGAGAGACAGAGCACGAACGGGGGAGGGGCAGAGAGAGAGGGAGACACAGAATCGGAAACAGGCTCCAGGCTCTGAGCCATCAGCCCAGAGCCTGATGCGAGCCTGACGCGGGGCTCGAACTCACGGACCGCGAGATCGTGACCTGGCTGAAGTCGGACGCTTAACCGACTGCGCCACCCAGGCGCCCCTGTTATTTGTGCTTTTAGAGTCACATCTAAGAAATCAATGCCTAATTTAACATCACAAAGATTTACTCCTATGTTTTCTTCTGAGAGTTTTATAATTGTGACTTTATTTTTTTCTAAATGTTTTTACTTATTTTTGAGAGAGAGAGAGGCAGAGCATGAGCAGGAGAGGGGCAGAGAGAGAGGGAGACACAGAATCTGAAGCAGGCTCCAGGCTCCGAGCCGTCAGCACAGAGCCCGACGCGGGGCTCGAACTCACGGACCGCGAGATCATGACCGGAGCCGAAGCCGGACGCTTAACCGACCGAGCCACCCAGACACCACCCTCCCTTTTTTTTTAATGTTATAACTGTGACTTTAAAATGCAGGGCTGTGATGCATGCTGAGTTAATTCTCACGCATGGTGTGAGGTAAGGGATTGATTTTGTTCTTGTGCATGTGGACATCCGGTTGTTCCAGCGCCATCTGTTGAAAAGCTGTTCTTTTGGCACCCTTGTTGAAAACCAATTGATCATAAAAGTACGGCTTATTTCCAGACTCTCAATTCCAACTATGCAACCTCTACCCATGTTTTTTCTTCTACTTGAAAAGCTCATTTCCATCAGCACCTCCATATCTAAGGTCCTAGGGTCACTTCCTCAAAGTTTCATCTGAACCCTACAGATGAGGCCAGGTCCATCTGCTTTATGTTTTCATTCTGCCTTGCACAATGCCTAATGTTCTGATTTAGAGTACTAAACGCATATACAAAAATGTTCAGTTTAACTGTTTGCAATGGCTTGTGGTCCTTCTAAATTGCAAAAATCTAAGTTGCAAAATGTAATTCATATAATAGGCTAACTTTACCAAAATAGAGATGGTTGCCATAACCATATTATAAAAGCAAAGTTTGTGTTCGGAAAATCTACTACAAACGTTTCCTTTCCTGTCTTACCAGTAAGGAATTTAAGCTTGGACATTAAAACAAGAGAGAGAGAGAGAGGGACAGGGACAGGGAGAGGGAGAGGGAGAGGGAGAGGGAGAGGGAGAGAGAGAACAAGATTATTATTAAAGTTTGAGTCAGTAAAAGATTTTGGATTCTCAACAGGCACATATATACAATGAACGCATGGTACTCTTTGGGCCCTAACACTGCATTCTGAATGTAAATAGAATTCTCAACTATGAACAGTAAGTAAACTAATCTCGTGTCAATGTTCTGAATCTATCATCCCACTCATGAGCTAAAGCAAGAGCCAGAGTAACAATGAGCACAGTCTTCTGTTTCACCCTCCCCCACTATGGAAAGGTAGCAGAAAACCAGAGGTCAAGCTTACCTCCACCTTTCTCGTCTCTCATATTTCCCTTCTCCTATCTAACTTTTTCTAAAATTAAGGATTTTTTTTATATTGATTATATATCAAAATTATAATATTCTGGATATACTGGGATATATAAATTATGTTACTAAAATCAACTTCACCTGGCTACTAAACATTATTAAATTATACATGTGGCTTGCATTATATTTTTATTGGATAGCACTGCTTTGGAGCATAACCAGGATATAACCACTACAGTATATCGTCTCTTATTAAAAAAACAAAAGAAAGATAAAACTGAACGACAGACATCTTCAGAGTAATATGCACAAAGCAAAGAATTGATTCTGATTAAAATTTTAGTAAAATTAGAAAAATTTAACCTTGCTCTATAAAAAACAGATCAAGAAATCTGTCTTAATAAAGTTCAAGTCAAAAATATTTTCTTGATGAAAATTCATCAAGAATGGTTATAATTCTGATTAAAATCTCTGTTCTGAACGGTAGGGTCATAACATCCTCATGGCCAAAATAATAGGGCAAAAATTTCTCAAACTCCTCAGAATATTTAGTCCTAAACTAATGTGACAGAATTGATAACCCTGCATATGCTTGCAGGCACGCCTGGAACGGTTCAAACTCATGTAGTATTTTCAATGTATTCTGGTATTTAAGTCTAGGAAAAGACCCTCAGAATTTTGGGGGAGGGCTTGGAAGAACCGTATGAACTAGGAAAGGTTTAGGACAGAAAGGCAATACCGACTTCGAAGGCCCCTATGGACTTCTCTCTTTCTCGAGGCACCCTTATTTTCCTCCCACCGGAGATCCTGAAGATTTCTCCACAAAAACTGAACACTAATTCAAACCACAATTTGAAATCAGAACTGTATTTATATGGGCAGACAAAATAACGGTTATTCAGAAATGGGTTTTTAGCCAAATATAATATCCCTGTGAAATAATCTAACATGCCAAAATAATTCTTTGGAAGTTGAAAACAATAATAATAAAAAAAAAAAGGCAGGGGGATACACTTGAGAGTTGAGCAATAAAGCAAGTGAGATTAGTCTAGTTTAGGGGAAGAATCACTCTAAGCATAGGAGATCCTCAAACCTGCCAGATCACAGCCTCTTCTCTGTGAATGCCTAGAGAGGACACCATGGTCTTCATCACTTGATTTACCATCAAAATTGAACATAAAATGTAACTGACTACAACGAATCGGCTCATTGTAACTTTACATTTTATTTGTGATGAGTAACACTGCACTGTAATACTATCTTCACAGCACATCGTAAAATTAAGTCACACTCCTTACAAAGTCATTTGGCTATTGCATGACTTAGCTCTCTTGGACAAGACTCAAGTCAGACTTTTTAACAGTCACCTGACTGAGAAAAGTGACTGGAACAGGACTTGAAGGTCAGGAGAATATATGAATCACGGTCCTGTAATAAGACCTGGATAGGAACCACGGTCCTGTCACCGGGGCCAGACTTTGTTGCCTATTTTGTAAAATATGCATGCTTAATCTCAAAGGATTTTGAATCTACTGATTAAATGTGACTTTTCTAAACAGTGAAGTGCTATATAAAGCATTAGGACTCATTCATCTGATTTCTTAAAATAACAAAATAATCCATCTTTTAACCTACCCCTAACCAATACCAATAATGTATCACTTTGGTTATATTAACATCCATAATTTTGCCTCCATTTTGTCTTATCCTCTTTTTGAACCAAGGCAAAGGAGCCAAGCGAAGGAAGAAAAAAATGTTAGATTATTTCATTTACAGGTGTGTTGGTAAATAAACTGAGTCTAGTGTCTTACTTGCACTACACTACCTAAAAAATAAATTTAAATCTAATACATGAAATTCATTATAAGGAAACGTAGCCTCTTTGTTTAATATTTAATTAAATATAATTAAGGCAAAGGCTAGAAGTTAGATGGTCTTTTTATTACAGAATGTCAACTTAACATACAATCATTTTCTTTATAACACCAAAGAAAACTTTTTAAAGAAATCTTGTATTTAACACGTGAAGTTGAGACATACTACATCTGCTTTGTCTTTTAACTCCATTCTTTTCAACCATGTGATTGAATTTTAAGGTCTAGATAGAGTACATGGCAAGTGCCTTCTCATTCCATAACTGTAATCACTCACTGATGAATGAAAAGTAATTTTTGAAATTCCACTACCTCGCAATGAACTCACAGGAAAAGAGTTTTATTAATACAGTACAACCTCACTAATTTGAATTTCACTAGATCAGAATCTGGACTACACTGAAATAGCAACATTGAGGTCTCCTGGATTATTTGTACAATTAAATTAGAGTTACCATGTGCACTTAAGAGATTTTTTTTTATATAAATGTCTTTAATGGAACCAGATCAAATTTATTTTCCCCCTCTACCCCCCTTCCTCAATCCTTCAGTGTGAATTCAAGTAATCTGTACTGCATTTTTCCATATCGAAACAAAAGTTTTTCAGAAGACAATACCGTGAATCAAGTTACATATTTTCACTTTAAAAGGTTCACACAGACTAGCCAAATCCCAAAAGAAAGGGCCGCAATTTTGTCAGAGAAAAGTAAAGTCGTGATAATAATGTTGCCACTTACTGAGTATCATCATCACGATAGAAAACAATGACAAAAGGCTAAGCGGCAGACTGAGCCTCAACTCGTTTCTGAAAGTTCCCTGTTGCAAATGAGCACTGACTCAATCTGGCCCCCAAAAATGCTTTTTCAGCCCACACAGGTTGTTTTAAATTCAGTGTCACATAGAAAACTGGAATATTTCACACAAAAGTCTGCATTTCCAGTGTCTCTTGAAGGAGCCGGAGATTTGGCAGCGCTGGGCCTCCATGCCTGCGTGGCGACAGTCGGGTGGAGCCTCCGTGAGGAACTCTCCGATTCAACACTGTCTCTCCTTGGTCCTCTTTGCGCTTTCACGTGATTATGACTTGGCCCCCAGTTTATAAGTTGTGTTTGTGATCCACACTTACAGTTTCGTTTCTCCACATTAACTACCCGCTTCCACCTCCGCCTTCCCTTTGGTCATTGCCGGTCACCAGATCTTCAGCCAGTTTCAGGTATACGAATTCCTCCCTCTGTCTAGAACGCTCTTCCCCAGCTTCCTGCCTGCTTAGCTGTACCTATTAGTCACTCAGGTGAGGTCCAGTATACTGTACCTTCTCCACCCTTCCACATTACCATCATCAAGTAGTATGAATTGTTCCTTCCTTCTGAAATCTGTTGCCTATTTGTGATTACATGCAACCTTCCCCTTCGTGGCTGACTAGAAGCCTCCTGAAAGTACCAGTCCCCTGTCTTTCTCTCTCCAGTGCCTATCCTGGTGCCAGGTACACAGCAGGAAACAATGAATTTTTGAGAAGTAAATGCGAGACTGATTCATTTTTCTCTAGGAAGGGAGAGGATCTGGGAAGACCAGAACACAGGACAAAAAAGAATACATGATTTATGTTCTGAATTACCCCATCCATATGAGGGAAAATACACAAAACACATTAACTCAAAACATTCTCATCTCTACACAATATACTTTTCCCTTTGTACTTAGAAGAATTAATAAAACACACATTTAAAAATATGACCATTAAGTTTAAAAGGGCTTATTTACCTAATTGATACTAACTTTTTTCTTAACTAAAATCTTGGCATTGTCTAGTATACCCCCAGATGTTTATATCATCACAAATAATTTTTTAACCATTTATGGCAATTCAGAAAACTGCATCTGGTATTTCTTATATGTTTCCTCTAAAATCACCACTTCTGCCAAAAACATCTATAAAGAAATCCCTCAAAAGGTTTGGGTAACAAAGCGTCTGGGAATGTATTTGGCCTATGTTCAACAGGACATTATATGTTTTCTTGTATAAATCATGTCCTGGAAAACGGAATGTCTTTATTTAAAATAAAAACTCTACCATCTAGCACCATAAAGGTAGTTCCATGAAAAACATTTTAAATCTCTTTTATATTTGTAGCTTTAAAACCTATTTTTATGCTTCATATTACAGTAGGTTTATTGGGACTCATTTTATACATTCTTTTAGATTTCCTTCAAAAAAAAAAACACAACTACACACTGTAATTTTCCATTCTCAACTTAAAGATTTTTTAAAAAGCAGTCACCAGAATTTCCTAAAAAATTTTTTAAATGAACCAAAACCCTTGACAACCTCACCAAAGATGATGTATAGATGGTAAATAAACGTATGAAAAGATGTTCCACATTATTCGTCTTCAGGGAAATGCAAATGAAAATAACACGGTATCACCACACACTATCAGAATGGCCAAATGCTGCAACCCTGACAACAGCAGGCGCCAGTGAGCAGGAGGCGGGGATGCAAGGTGGTGAGGCCACTCTGCAAGAGTCTGGCGCTTTCTTACAAAACTAAACATGCTCTTACCATACGCTGTAGCAACCACACTCCTCAGTATTTACACAAAGGAGCTGGAAACTTACATCCACACAAAATCCTGCGCTCGTAACTTTATAGCATCTTTATTCATAATGGCTAAAACTTGGAAACAACCAAGATGTCCTTCATTCAGTGGGTGAGTGGATAAATAAACCATGGTGCATCCAGACAATGGAATATCATTCAGCGCTAAAAAGAAATGAGCTCTCAAACTATGAAAAGACACGGTGGAACTTTAAATGCATATTACTAAGTGAAAGAAGCTAATCCGAAAGGGCTACATACTGTCTGCTTCCAACTATATAATGTTCTGGAAAAGGCAAAAACTATGGAGGCAGTAAGAAGATCAGCGGTTTCCAGAGGTGAGGGTAGAGGGAGGGGGAAAGAGACGAACAGGTGGAGAGCACAGACGACTTTTAAGGCAGCGCAAATCCTCTGACACTATCATGATGTAATTCACTAGACATCTGCCCAAACCCTTAGAATATATAACACATAGAATACATAACACCGGGAGTAAACCTTAAGGTAAACTGAGGACTTTGGGTGATCATGACGTGTCATTGTAGGTTCATCCTTGGTATATAAACCCAAAAAGTACCGTTCCGGTGAGTGATGTTGATAATGGAGGGAAAACGGTTACATGGGAAATGCCTATACCTCCCTCTCGATTTTGTTGTAAACCTAAAAGTGCTCTAAAAGATAGTTTTAAAAAAACACACACCAACAAAACAAACTTAGTTATGGGGTCCTTTAAGGCGCAGCCATAGACAGGCAGACATACCAAAAGATATTTCCAACGCTAGAATCTAAATTTGTATTGCTTATGAAAACTTCTTTTTCTTCATGTATCGTAACATTCACCATCCTTCTGAATAACTTATCAAAACAAGAACTATTTTGTGCTTTCTACTTCAATTTTATCCCATCTTTTCATTTAAGCAGGAACTGACCTCAAGGATGAAGGTGGAGAACACAAGAAGTGAAAGAAGGAAAATGCCAAATCTGGCCATAAATACAGCAAGATCACAGATCTTTTAATAGTTCAGCTGTAGTCTAGGTTTCCCCAGGTGCACACTTCCCCATGTCTGACAATCCCACAGAAATTCTGAATGCTGATCAGTTCAGAACAGTGAATGAAAGACACCGTCGTCCTATTTGCTTCACAGAGGACCAGTGCCGTAAGTTTGAAGGTCAGGAATACAGGATGGTGTGCAAAGTAAGTCTTTGGAACTGTATTGAACAAAAACACTTGCAGGTAAAATGCTGAAAGAACAATTTATAGAAAGAAGGAAAGCAATAGATCTTCTACCAGCCAACATTCTCTATGAAAATATAGCACCTATAGGATCGTAGGGTTTCCTTTCAATGTTGTTTTATGGAGAAAGGGGTCACACTAGGAGGGCAAGGGAGAGAGACGTTCTTACATTTTGGGGGTGAAACCCTACTACTAGTTTAGGGCTCTGCTCAAGATCCTTCCCTCCACAGAATGCCCTTGACCCTCAATGAGATTCTTAGAGAAGAAAATACACACTCTTTTATGACCACTGCAGCACATCACTGTCTTACTCTGTGAACCTATTCTGTATCTACGCTACATGTTACTTAACTAAACTCCTTGGAAGAAAGGATCCTATCTAGCATCTCACACAGCATCTAACATGAAGCCAAGTTGTCGGTTCTCATTAATTACTTAATGCCTGATAAGGCACCTTCATACACTTCACACAAGGCCTGCAAATACCCGGAACCTAGACCTACTGTTGCAAGTATCTAGCACTAACAGCTGTGACTCTAAGAACGACTGAAATCATCAAAGACCTGCTGCTTTCATACTGGTGTTGTACGTAATAGCTCCCTTTTCATACGTTTGACCAGAATGAATCATCTCATCTCTGGTAGCAAGAACATAACCAAGCATTTTGAGGAAAATACCACTTTTAAGGTGAGTTTCCCAATATTGTTTAAATGTTGAAACTGCGTATCAACTAATCATCAGTCTACAGATGTTTAGAAATAAAACAATGCTTTGCTTCTACAATTCAAGTCTCTATGTACTTTCTTGCAACAAAAGTCAATCTGTCTTTTTCAAAATTGTTTCTCCTGGCAAATATTTTCGCTGTCTGGCCAAGTTTTGTGTTAAAAATAAAGTACAGTATTACAACATCAATCAACATTTAAAGTACTTAATGATCTATGAAAGAAAATATACAGTGATTCTTTTGAAACAACCAAGCCAATCACGGTCTTATTTATATTATCAAATCAAGAGTGCAGCTTTGAGAAAATAAAATCACATTTGTGTTTACAGATAGAAAAGCAATATTAAGCACTGAGGTAATAAAAGAAAACAGACTGTTAAAAAGAGGCAAGAATGTAAATGGCGAGAATGACTTAAAGACACAACAGAACTGTCTCTTCACTCCCCTTCCCGTCTGTGCAACACTGGCCTCCTGCCTGACCTCTCAAATACCTGCCTGACCTCAAGCATAACCAGAGCTTTCCTGAAGCTAATATTTACTCCACACAAAATGAGTCCAAAGTTCCTACACATTCACACTGCATGACTGCATGGTAACTGTAACTTTTTACGTCAGTAGGGACCGAGGCCACCCAAGCTTTGTCAGATATAATCTGAACCTGATATATTCTACTACTGGGAGTTTAAGTGAGTGTCTGAACAAGGCCTAAGTAGCACAGGGACTCATACTATTTAGCAACTACAGTAAGACACAGAATCTTTAATCTTACCATCATCTGCTGGAAATGACTCAGGTAGATACCTAAAAGAGGATGTGGCCTTAAATATTACATAGCAGCATACCATACAGCACTGGCATGTCCCAGACCAATGAGTTGGCTTAGAATACTGCTTTTTCACTTCCATTAGTCCAGCGCTACCTTAAGCTGTCAGTTCTCTGGCCAGTCCCTGGGGTACCCAGTGTGTCCTCTCTGGGTTGGCCGTATGTCTTCAGATAATGCTACAGTTGCTCTGGCATTTTCCCAATAAATATGGCCTTCCCATAGGAGCGATCTTTTCGACATGTAGGGCACAGTATAGAGAATGCTGCCCTATCTTTAAAGGAGACGGAGATATACAGAACAAAATAGAAATCAAACTATAAATAACCATCTTCCTGACAGGACAAAATAAAGTAACATGGAAAGATATGAGCTTTGGTCAAGGGCAAAAAGATCAGAGTTTAAGGGTTCAAATCTCAGTTCCTTTGACTTATAAAATGGAACTCGTATCACCTACTTTACAATTGCTTGCGAAGAGTAAATAAGAGAAGACTAAATGTGACAGAGTATATGTTACATAAAATGTTCATGATGCTCAATCTTTAATTGTTTCCTGGCTGCCCAGCCCCGCCCCCTATGAGATTTAGAGCTCCAAGGCTGGCCAAGTTCAACAGAGCAGACACAGGACTTTCAGTTGGGCAGTGATTTGCCTCAGAAATCATTATCTTGAGGACAACGACCTCACATCATGTAGCTTCCTGTCTTTTATATTCCTAAAAATCTCTCATCTGCTGTCTGTCGTTAGATTTAGGACAACTTCCTTTGGCTTGGCTCGTCCTTTGGTACCCGTGCTTCGGTCGTTCCTGCCTGCCTGCCTCCTTAGTGGCCGAGTCGCTGTTTCTGTCAGCCGGCAGTGTCTCTTTCTGCCGGGCCATCTCCTCCTAATTTTGCCTGTTTCTTATTTCTATTTTACATTAATAAAACATTCTGAGGTACTTAATTCCTTTAATTACGTGCCTTGGTGCTACCACACCCAACCCAGATACCTAAAGGTGGTACATTTCTAGGCTCCACGGTCACCTTTCTGATAACCTTAGATCACCACCTACTGCAGGCAGCCCCAGAATAGCTTCAACTCCCCAGGAACCCTTAAATCAGAGACTGAATGATGAGATGCCAACTTAGTCAGCGGTTAGACTCAACAAAGCATTATGAACCCCCTGATTACTTGAGGCCCAACTGACAATCCTAAGCACAGGACTCACCTTAGGAAACTGGCAGGGCTTATCTTATAAGCATCACACCATTATATAAATGAGTGTCTATTTGTAAAGCATCATCCATAATCATAAAAGGTTATGGCCGGAGGTTCAGGCCACAAGAAGTTACTCTTTGGCTCGAGAATACTGTCCTAACACGTCCGATGGCTTTAGGTAGGATGAACACAGAATGATCAGGGACGCCTAACCATAAAAAGTCAGGTCAGTAAAATCATTTCCCCTGATGACCGACAGGGTGACACCCAACACAACTGGACTGCCTCAACATCCAGGAAAACTAACTGGATAGGCAAGGCCAACTTCTGACTCTGGTTTCACGAGGACCGTATTAAAACTGAAGCAAGCTGGTCACAAGAGATGGAAATAGAAGTCACACCCAGTGGAAGCTGGTCTCACTCAACGGCACCAGTGCCTCTGAGAACACTACACCTGATTCAGCACTAGTGTTGCCAGGAAAAAAAGGAAAAGAAAAAACACCTACTTTGCTTTTTAAGTTCTTCAATTTGTTCTTCCTTTAAATCTAACTGTTCTGTAAGTCTCGATGCCGAATCCAACGCAGCATTTGCTTCATCGAAACGCTCCTGAGGAAGAGAGAAGTTCGTTAAAAAGCAGCCTGGAAGAACTACTTCACAAACTACACGGCTGGAGGACAGAGTCTGTCAACCCTCTTCTATTCAGCTGATGAAGCTGTACCACTGTGACCTCAGGCAAGTTCACACAGTAAGTATCAAAGACAGAACTGGTACTTCACAGCACAATACTAGCTCCCTTAGTAAGTAAGTAAGTAAGTAAGATGCTACTAAAAGATAGTATGGTGACAAAAGGGGGAAAAAAAGCGACAAGAAGAGAATAAAAACTACAAAAAGCAGATATAAAAAAAGTCAAGAAATGTAACAAATGGTCTTTTTAATTTTTGCAAGCCTGATGAGTATAAAATGACATGTCATTACTTTATTAATTTTTATTTCTCTACTAGTGAATTTGAGCATTTTTCCATGTTTATAGGAAATTCACAGGTTTTTTTTTTTTAATTAAAAAATTTTTTAAATGTTTATTTGCTTTGAGAGACAGAGAGCGAGCAGTGGAGGGGAAGACAGAATCCCAAGCAGGCTCCACACCATCAGCACGGAACCTGATGCGGGGCTCGAACCCATGAACCGCGAGGTCATGACCTGAACCGAGGACCCAGGCTCCCCCAGGGGTGCTTTTCTGTGAAAACTTCTTTGCATACCTTGCCCATTTCTCCACTAAACTTTCTCTTGTTGTTTGTAAAAGCACCTTGTAGGGTAGACGTGAACCCTTGGTCACCAGTGCTACAAGGACTATTTGCCAGATCTGTCATTTGTCTATTGACTGCATAATACCTTTTGCCATGTACAAGTGTTTAAACTGTCTATTGTAAACATGTCCTACTTTGCTTTCACAGATTCTGGAGTTCTGGTCTTGCTTAGGCTCCTCCTTGCCCCTAGACTCTACATGTGGTCTTCCAGGTTTCCTTGCAAAGTTGTTTTAATATTTACACCTTCCAAACAGTGTTTCTCAATAGGTGTGCTTTTGACATTCCTGGCCCCCACCCACTAAATGCCAGAAGACCACAGCCAAAAACAGCCCCAGGTTTCCAGCACCACTCCCAGTTGAGAATCCAAGCTTTAATACAATTGGAATTTACTTTCGTATATGGTATGAGATAGGGATCCAATTTTATTTTCTTCCATACAGACAGCCAGCTGTGGCGACGTCGTATATCAGTTGGATAACCTATCCTGTTTCCATGAAGTTGAAATTTGTTTAGGGCTGGTTTTAAATGCTCAAATGTATCCTAAGCTCTATTTCTGGATTCTCCTTCTGTTCTACTCATCTAGTCAATATTTGATATTTAGTAAGCAAGCCCC
Source organism: Puma concolor (assembly GCF_028749965.1). Taxonomy (NCBI): domain Eukaryota; kingdom Metazoa; phylum Chordata; class Mammalia; order Carnivora; family Felidae; genus Puma; species Puma concolor. Next base: position 13,259,219 of record NC_141672.1, on the reverse strand, counting down.
TCCTTACTGTTGTTGTTTCACACAATTTTCTTGGCTATCTAGAGTACTCGCCCGTGTAAATTTCAGGTCAACTTTTACCTTCTTGAATCAGAGGGACAGTGTTTTTGATGTGTCATCTTAGATAGACGACAGCCCCCAGTTATGCAATCAAACATCATCTAGATGTTGCTGTGAAGGTATTTTGCAAATGTAATCAAAGCCCCTAATCAACTGAATTTAAGGAAGGCATTTATCCTGAATAATCAGGGTGGACCTGACTGAGCTAGTTGAAGCAAGGCTGAGCCTTCCCTCAAAAGGAGAAAAAATTCTTGCTGTAGACTGCAACATCAGCCCTCCCCATGGAGTTCTGTCCTGCTTGTGATGTTCTTTCTTGACCATCTGTGGAGAATACCTTTGGCCTATGCCTGTGGGTTCCAGGCTGCATGTGATGGGATCTTCCCATTGTGACTACCAACTCCCATAATCACACTGCCAATTCTTTAGAATAAACCTCATAGGTGTGTACCTCTACATATCACATATAACACTGTGGGGGTGTGTTACACACCCCACACCCCCTACTGGTTCTGCTTTTCAGGTTGAACCCTAACTGATACACAGAGGGACTGAGCTAAAGATGTTAAATAAAAAATTTAATATTTGAAATCCACAAAACTAAATTTAGTATAAAAGAAATTTAAATAAACCTTCAACTCCATAATTTTTCAACCCCATAGCATTTCTATTTAAGAAATTATTAAAGCTCAAAACCATGCTAAGACTTTCTCTAAAATTAACACTTAGACTTCACGTATATGTATTATCTACCATTTGTTTGGGTTTTATTTCACTAATTTCAGCTCTTATTTTTACTACTTCCTGCATAGTTTTTGTTCGTTTTCTAAGTATATGTTACATTTTAAACTTAAAAAAATAAACGAATAAAGCTGGTTTAAAAAAAAGATCTGGACTTCTGACAGTATCAGAGACGTGATTCTCTGGACCCACTGGAAACAACTCAAAGTGTTAGATAAAACATCTGTTTAAATGTATTAATGAGCTGACCAGGAAGTAAGCATAAATGGCCAATAAACGTATTAAAAGATGCTTGATTTTGGGACGCCAGGGTGGCTCAGTCAGTTGAGGGCCCAACTTCGGCTCAGGTTATGATCTCACAGCTTGTGAGTTCAAGCCCCGCGTCAGGCTCTGTGGTGACAGTTCAGAGTCTGGAGGCTGCTTCAGATTCTGTGTCTCCCTCCCTCCCTCCCCCCGCTTCTCTCTCTCTCTGACCCTCCCCCGCTCACTCTCTTAAAAATAAAAAAAAAATTTTTAAGATGCTTCATTTCATTAGCAGTCAGACAAATAAAAATTAAAACCACAGGAGGACAGCCCTTCCCACCTAGTCCATTGGCAAAAACTAAAAATACTGAGAATGCCAACTGTTGCTAATGACACAAAACAAGAACTCTCCGGCACCACTGGTAGGAATACATTAGCACAACTGCTTTAGAAAATAACTTGCCATGACTGAATAAAGTTGAAACTGCCCACACATGTCTCAGGACCCAGCAGTTGCAATCAAGATACAGATAAGATAGCAGATAATGGCAATGTCCTTTATCAGTAAAATGGGTAAATAAATTATACATTCATGCAATAAATGCAGCAGTGAAAACAATAAGCCATGCACCCACAGGAACACACAGTAAAATGGCTAAAACTCATGAATATGATAGAATACGAAGTGAAAAAAAGCAACTTGCAGATTTATTGAATTTACATACATTTCAAAATTGCATTTATACAGAGTTCAAAACTATGCAAAACCATACAGTGTACTATATGGAGATGCAAACATATGTGATAACCATACAGAAAAACAAGGGGTGTTAAGCATAACGTTTTGGACTAGTGGTTCTCTCTGAAGTAGTAACGCTGGGAGGAGATATGGAGGATGCATCAGGAACTTCCAAGGACAACATTTCTTTCCTTCTACCGGGTGGCAAGGGGTTATCTGCAGTATTGCTATTCTTATATTGTATATGTATTATCTAAATACTGTTCTGCAGCCACTCGGTAATTAATAAAAATTTCAAAACTTTATGTCTTCTTTTATTAGGAATTTAATAGACCTGAACAACATATTTACTACTAATAACAGGTAAACAAATCTTATTACTTTCCACCAGCTATCAACAAAGTCTACTTATAACTTAGAAAAGTTCACCTTAAATTCTTAAAGTAAATCACTTTCATGTCATCTCTCTTCATGGGGGTTCATTTTATCTATACTTTATATATGATTCTTGTACATATGAAATCTAATAAAGATACTTTATTATTGTTATTTTTTTATTTTAGAGAATGCACACATGCATGTGAGCAGGTGAGAGGGACAGAAGGAGAAAAAGAGAGAGAGAGAGAGAGAGAGAGAGAGAGAGAGAGAGAGAGAGACAGTGAGAGAATCTTAAGCAGGCTCCATCCACACTCAAAGTAGAGCCCAATGTGGGCTCAATCCCACGACCCTGGGATCGTGACCTGAGCTAAAATCAAGAGTCGGATGCTAAACTGACTGAGACACCCAGGCACCCAAAAAAAAGACATTTTAAAGGATTATGCTGCAAAAGAAAAAGATCTAAAGGATAATCTACATTATTTTAATCCATGTGAAATAAAGTGCTCAATGTATCTAGTTGAAAAAAGAAAATTATAGTTACAAGTGTAGGTTAATTTTTTTAGCGTCCCCTAAAACATTCATCTATGCTAAAAAAATTAAAATTTCCACCATCTCGGGGTGCCTGCATGGCTCAGTTGGTTAAACATCTGACTCTTGACTTCGGCTCAGGTCATGATCTCATGGTTCGTGAATTCAAGTCCTGCATCAGGCTCTGCAATGACAGTGCATGGAGCTTGCTTGGGATTCTCTCTCCGCCCCACCCCTGCATGTTCACTCTCTCTCTCCCTCTCAAAAATAAATAAACGTAAATAAATAAATAAAAGTAAAAATAAATACAAATAAAAATTCCCATCATCTTACATGTGTTTTGTCTCCTCTAAACTCTAAGTCACACGGAGAAAATAGCCCATCCATCATTAGGCCAAAACATAGGGTAACAAGTAGCCACTCAAACAACATTTACTAAAATTAACTGTTTAGCAGATTATTTCTAAAACAAAAACTCTACAATTGTTCATCAATAATAATACATACAAGAGAAAATTATTTTGACCAACCTGTAATGACATCAGTTTTCCTTCTAAATGTTCTGCCTTTTTCTTCCATTCAGCTACAAGCTGTTTGTGCTTTTCTAGTTCGGCAGAATACATAGCTTTTTCCTCTAAGGAGAAAAAAAAGTTACATTAGTATTTGGCAATTATGTGATAAAATTAGCATTTTAAACCACTTGAAAAGTTTTTTTTAACATATATACTTTTATTTATCTTTGAGAGAGCGTGACAGAGAATTTGAAGTGGGCTCCGTGCTGACGGCAAAGAAGCCAATGCGAGGCTTGAACTCATGAACCGTGACATCATGACCAGAGCTGAAGGCAAACGATTAACCGACTGAGCCACCCAGGTGCCCCCAAACCACTTGCAATTTTAACAGTTCAACAAAAACAGTTCAAATGTCTCAACAAGAAAATTATACATGCCCTAGTTTTTACTCTGCCATAAATCCTTCTCCACTTTGTCCATCATGCAAACTCTTCCCTCTTTTCAGAACGCCACTCAAATATCTTCTCCTTGGCAAAGCCTTCTCTATGGCCATGTAACTCTGTACACATGTCCATTCTAGTTAGGTATAGCCGGCCTAGATACTTCTTATTTTAGAATTCAAGATTTCGGGGCGCCTGGGTGGCTCAGTGGGTTAAGCAACTGACTTCAGCTCAGGTCGTGATCTCACAGTTCGTGGGTTCGAGCCCCGCATCGGGCTCTGTGCTGACAGCTCAGAGCCTGGAGCCTGCTTCGGATTCTGTGTCTCCCTCTCTCTCTGTTCTTCCCCTGCTCGTTCTCTCTGTCTCTCAAAAATAAATAAATGTTAAAAAAAAATTTTTTTTTAAATAAAAAAATAAAATTCAAGATTTCAACCATGAGTAAGCCTGAAGATCTACATATGTATGAATTTAAAGGTGTACTTAGGCACAAAATTATAACCCCTGTTACTTCATAAGCCTCATATCCCCTAATCACCTGCCCCTCACTAGCAGTTAATTCACTGCCAATCACTGCTGAATGTATGAATAAACAAACGGATGGGTACAATGAAGGACCTAAAGGAGGTACATTTGAGGATGGTGGGTAGATATGAAAAAGCATATTCGGTTATCAGCATAAAACTGCTCTCTGGTCATAGCTACCGTGTCTCCAGAAAAGTATTTTCCACCCGGACAAGAAACTGTAGTTACCTCAAAGTCGAGATGAATGACTGAGAACAAGCTAATCAATATTCAAAGGACAGTGATTCCCAATGATTCTCTGAAGCATATTTAACCTCTGACCAGTATTTCAAAGCTTAAGCATTGTTTCTAGTGATCCTTTCTTCAGCACATGATCATCCTTTCTATGTGACTTCATCCTTCCCCAACTCTCACCTTCACGGATCATATGATACCAAAACATGTTTTTAATAATTACCATATGGAGTTCATGTTCTCCAGGCCTAACCGTAAAAAGTCTACATTGACTTGTTGACGGCTACTTATTTTTTCCTCCTACAAGTGGGTAACCTTTCAAAGACTTCCCCATGCCTATTTTAAAATAGCACCAAAATAAGCCCAAATTCCCAGGAACTACAATAATTTATCTTCACTGAAAGCCTGACCGCACAACTCACCTTGCTGGAAATGCTCTAGCACCATCTGCAGGTTGGAGAGCGACAGAGCGTACTGCTTCACTTGCTCCCGAGAGACGGACAGCTGCAGGGAGGTTTCGTCCCTTTGCTTGGAGACCACATTCAGCTGCTCCTGCAAGGACTCTACCTGCAAACTGGCTTGATGGCTTCAAACAAAAAGAATGCAAGTCAAGTTGTTTCTGTTTACTTTAACCACACAAAACATCTTCCCTACTTCCAACCGAGCCACCCAAGTGCCTCCATTTTAACCATTTTTAAATGTGCAGTTCAGTGGCACTAAGTATATTCGCACTGTTAGGCAACCATCACCACCACCATCTCTAGAACTTCATTTCCCCAGGGGACACTCCACATCCGTTAAACAGTAACTCTCCACTCCCAGCAACGATCATTCCACTTTGTCTCTATGAATCTGACCCTCCTTACATCTTATTGCATTAAACTCATGTTAGATTTCAAAGAAACTCGAAGAGTCCCTCTGATCTTTGTTCTCCCTGTTTTGTTAATTCACTCATTCTTCCCATGAAAATGACTTTGAACAAATGGCAGTCATTTTAAAGATTAGAAGCTGGACTAAACAAGAAGCGTCAGTATAATAAAAGTTTACAAATAAGCTGGACTAAACAAGAAACACCAGCATAATAAGAATTTACAAATAGCCTGCAACTTTCATGTTTCCAGGCTAAAACTCTAAGATGTAATTTACCATAAAATTGTAAGTTGCAGGGGGCCTTGGAAGTTATTTTGTCCAGCTTCCAACCCAACAAGCAATGGATTCTGACACCTCCTTGGCTTTTGACACTTGCACTTATGGTGAACTCACAACTTCCCAAAGGCTATCCCATTGACAAAATTTTCTGATTACGAGTTAATTCCCTTTACTATCGTCTTTCTTTCTCCTTACGTTAAATAAAACAACTCCTACCCCTGCCACAAATAATCAATCGGAGATTCTGAAGAGATTTATGTAGCACCTACCCAGGCTTAGGTCATTGATGTACTTCCTTGACGTATAATGATTACAAAAAAAACAAAAACAAAAACAAAACACTGCAATAGCCTTTCCTGGGTTTTTAATATCCAGTTAATAAATTCTTATTCAAGAGCAGTCCCTTAGAGCCCACTAAGGGGCAGCTCACTTTGAAGAAACTTTACACAACAGCACCCTCTTGTGGGAAGAGTAGTAAATTAATAATTAGGAGACTGAACTCTGCCCTCAGATGTTCCCGGACTTTATGCAACGTTGCTGGTTAGCATATCACTCAACAGTGATTTTAAGGATGAGATGAGCCATGATGTCACTCAAAAAGTTAATAAATACCAGGTGTTACTATAGTTAGGTAAGGGCTCAAAATACTACAATCTGGTTTATAGATCTGAGTCACTCATTCAACAAGTACTACTGAACATCTATTAAACTACATGTAAGAACATGTGCTGCGGGAAGGTACAAAATAAAGGGCATCTTCCTTACTCCCAGTGACCTTACATTCCACTGGATGGGTGAAGACAGAAGATGGGTCAACAATGACCTGTACCCTAAAGTAAAATAGAAGCGTGCTACCAAAGACTCAAACGAAGCACTATGCCGATTGAAAAGAAAAACATCACACCAGGGTTTGGTTTTGTATTGGAGGAGTGGGATGCTAAATGAAGCATTTTCCATGAAGGAAATGCTATTTGAAGAGGTGGGATTAACAGAAGTGTTAGGAATCAGGCCCACTCTTCAGGTGGAGGAACAGGAAACGAAAAAGCAGAAGAAACAGGAAAACAGTAGCCCTAACTAAAGGACTAAGACACTTTGGCTGCATGGAGATGACAGTGCGAAATTAGGCTAAGGTGGCAGAGAGCCCAGAGACAGCGTGCACGTGCACAAGCAGCAGAGGGAGAGAGAATCTTTTTTTTTTTTTTTAAACATTCAGGAACTTTTTTTTTAATATTTATTTTTGAGAGAAAGAGAGAGAGAGAGAGAACGCATGTATGTGCGTGCGTGAGTAGGGGAGAGGCAGAGAGAGACAGGGAGACAGAATCCGAAGCAGGTTCCAGGCTCTGAGCTGTCAGCACAGAACCCGACATGGGTCCCGAACTTACAAACCATGAGATCGTGACCTGAGCTGAAGTCAGATGCTTAACCGACTTAGCCACCCAGGAGCCCTGAGGGAGAGACAATCCTAAGCAGGCTCCATGCCCAGTGCAGAGCCCGATGGGGGGAACTTAATTTTACAACCTGTGAGGTCATGACCTGAGCCGAAATCAAGAGCCAGACACTTAACTGACTGAGCCACCCACATGCCCTCAAAACTATTTTAATTAGAGAAAAATAAGGGCCCGAAAATTCGAAGATTATCAATTTTATAGTCTGAGGATGTTTTCCCATTTCTGCCAATGTGAAACACATGCACAAATGTTCATTCATTGTTTTAGTTCTCATCTGAAGTAAGTCCTTCTGAAACTAAAGGTACAATAGTATTCCCTGCAAAGGTGGGGAGTTCGTCTCAAAGTGTTGCCTCTACTGGCCTACAATCTCTTCGCAGACAGAGGTAATCTGTGATCTCCTTAGATCTCCCTCAGCATCATACACAGTAAAAAAAACAAAAAACAAAAAACAAAAAAAAAGAAAGAAAGAAAGATGTATTTACCGCTAATGGAAATATACACGGACATGATTTTCTGGAAGATTATTTGCCAGTACATCTCAAAAATTTTAAAAACGCCCTTTGAACCAGAACTGCCAGTTCTCAAAATTTATGCTAAGGAACTCATTTGTCATTAACACAAAAATACCTATCTTGGGATATCATGGCAGCACTGTTAGTAATTTTGAAAAGTTGAAACATTTCTAAGTGTCCAATAATAAATGACTGGATTAAAGAAATTATGGAAAATCCAAATAATGGTATACGATGTAGCCATAAAATGGTATTGCAGAAACATGTGCTTTGTGAAACAAGGTTTAACTCATATTATTAAGTGCAAAGGTTACAAAACAGTATGAATAGTATGATCTCAACTTTGTTTTAAAAATACATATATAATATGTACACACGTGTACAAGAAGCATGCGAAAGCATAAAAAAAGGATGATCTCTGGGTGGGTGGGACAGTGACTTTATGATCTTTTTGGTTTATGAAATTTCCCTGAAGTGGAAAATATGTTTTGGTAATAAGCAGGAAAAAAAAAAAAAAACAAACCACACAAAAAAAACCACACCTCATTGAGAGACAGAACATTTTAAAATATGTTAAGCAGGGAATCAATCATGCGGATGTAATGAGGCCTCCGTAAAAACTCACAAAGAGAGGGCTGATGAGCGGTGGGAGATGTGGAGAGAGGTGCTTGTTGGGAGAGAGCTAGAAGGTCTCTCCCAAGAGAAACCAGGCCTTACCCTACAGATCTCTTCCACCTGGCAGCTTCTGAGTTAAAACCTTTTATAATAAACGGCATCCTAGCAAAAATAAAATTTTGGATAAAAACAGAAGTACGGAGGGACCTAGTAACTGAAAATTTCTAACAAACCAAGAGTTAATTCATACTGACCTACTTCTTCACCCTGCTACTTCTTTCACTCTCCCTTCTAATATCCAAAACCTGCTCAACCTTAGATCATTTGATTAAGAATAAAATCACACGAATCAAATTAGTTCTTTGGGAGCCTGACAAAGCTAATTAAAATCAGTCAGAATTTAAGTCTAAACTCCTAAAATGATGAGAGGCAATTATCTCAATAGTTAGATTCAGAGAGAGCTAGGACACTTATCATGATAAAAAAAATAAAATGTTTTGGTTTTCTGTTTTTTTTTTTTTTTTTTAAAAAAAGGGGGAAAGAAAGATTCAGAGAGAGCTGTCTGAATGCCAGATACGGTCAAGAGTTCCACACCTTAGTGTAAAACCCACACACATACTCTGAGCCTGACCTTGGGCAGGTCACTAAACCTCTCTACCCTCTGTATCTTCATCTGTAAAATGGAGATAATGACTCTGTACGAACAAAATTAAGTAAGCTAGGGAAAATGCTTACTAATCCTGACGCTCAAGAAGTGTTCAGTTAACGTGAGTGCTATGAAGGGGAAAAGTTACCTTGCATTTTCCATCGCATTAGAAGATGAAACTAGCTTTTCCTCCAATACTGTGACTTTTTTTCTCAGTTTGGCCTCTCTATCTTCTGCAGCCAAAGCTTCACGGGTGTAAGAATCCTCTGATTCTAAAAGATGGTTACGCAATCTCTCTAGCTCCTGGTTTAAGCGTAATTCTTTGTCGCGTAAATGTTGAACCTAGGCAGAGGACAGGTCTTTATTTTTCTTCTATAAAATGTTCCCCTTTCCCCTCTACAAGCCACTTTGTTATCAGATCTTCTGCCTATTACTGAAGTCTATCAATTATATACTAATTTCTCATACTGTAAGATGTATTTGTATTAGAAAAAAGTCTAAATTCACCTTGAATACTCATCTGGAAGTTTTACTTTGTTAAGATCTCATCCCCTGTGGCTATAATGGAAATGGAATTGTGCAAAGTACTGGGTTCTTTGTGACAGATCACCTTTTCAGTAAAAATCTCATTTTTACATACCTTTTGGGTGAGAAATTTTTAATTTTTTTACACTGAAGTGTATTTAACAATGTTATACTAGTTTCAAGTGTATAATACAGCGATTCAACAACTCTACATTCTACTCTGCTCACCGTAAGTGTACTTATCTGACACCATACATTACAATATTATTGACAATACTCCCTATGATGTATTTTACATCCCTGTGATTTATTTACAACTAGAAAATTTTACCTCTTAATCCACTTCACCTAATTCGTCCCTCCCCTCTAAAAACCACCAGTTTGTTTCCCATATTTATGACTGTTTCACTGCTTTGTTTTTTTGATTCTACATAAGTGAAATCACATGGTACTTTCTTTTCTGCATCTGACCTATTTCTCTTATCATTATACTCTCTAGGTCCATCCACATTGTTGCAAATATCAAGATCACATTCCTTTTTATGGGTAATATTCAACTCTGTGTGTGTGTGTGTGTGTGTGTGTGTGTGTGTGTGTTGTATCACATTTTCTTTATCCACTCATCTATCGGTGGACACACTAGGGCTGTTTCCGTACCTTGGCTGTTGTAAATAATGCTGCAATAAACATAAGGGTGCATGTATCTTTTCTGAATTTGTGTTTTCATTTTCTTTGGGTAAATAACCAGTAGTGGACTACTGGATCGTATGGTATTTCTATTTTTAGCTTTTTGAGGAACCTCCGTACTGTTTTCCACAGTGGTTGCACCAATGGGAAAATTTTATTTTATATCCAAGATATGCCATGGTTTTCACTTTTGGAAACTGAAATAAAATGCACTCCGGGAGATCAAAATCAGACCATAGCACATCAGAGGAAGACTTAGAAAAGAAATCATCTAAGAGAGAAATTAATTTTAATTGATAAATCATGCTGTTTTAGCTGCTTTTCTTAAAAGTTATTAAGCTTATTGCTTAAATCACGGTTTCCTTAAAGAGAAAGCATACCTCGTTCTGTAAAGCAGTGTTTTCCATTTGTTTCTGCTTCAGGGCCAACATGACCTGGTCTCTCTCCTGTTGAAACTTAACTGTCTTCTCTTGCATCGACTTAACTGCATTTAAAAGCTGATTTAACTCCCCAGTCTTGCCCTTTTGGAAAGAAAGTAACTTTCACTTTAAGAAAAATACAGAGACATTTTCTTCATTAAATAATTCTGAAATACAGTTAACCATGTCAAGGTCATCAAAAAACAGAGTCTGAGAAACTGTCACCGTCTAGAGGGGCCTGAGGAGGCGTGACTCTAGACATAATGGGGTGCCTGGGTGGCATCATGAAGAGAAAAAAGACTTTGGGAAAAAAATTCTAATGAAGTATGAACTTTAGTCGGTAATACTACATCAATATTGGTTACTTAGTTGTTACAAATGTATCATGGTAACTCAAGATGTTAACAAATACGGGAAACCGGGTTTGAGACATACGGGACTCTACTATCTTTGCAACTTCTCAAATAATCAAGGTATTCTGAAAGAAGAAGTTTATCAGAAATGTTTTTAAAAGAATTCAAAAGACACAATCTCTTCAAATTTACCCCGTGAACAACAAAGTGTTCCCAGATCCCAAAATCCCTCAAGAGAGGATGAGTGTGTGCGCGTATGCTCATTCACTGGGCACACACACCCGTCACTAGAGAAAGCACGAGTCACTGGCGGTGAAGAGATGGGAAAGTCATTTCCACAGTTCTGTTTTCGGAAGAAAATTATTAATTGCTACTAAGCTCTTTTTTTTCCTACTTAAATTCACCTGTTGCTAAAACATATTTGGAGAGACACAGTAATTTGGGGGAGAAACCCTCCAGGTACCTGTGAGAAAAACTCATTTAGAACGAATCACAAGAGCTTGAGATGAGTATTTCTCAATCAACAACTTCACATTCCCCTTCAAAGGCAATTATCAATGAAGCCAATTGACCCGCTGGAACCCCCCCTCCCCCCCAATTCTCTCCTACAAAACTCCATCCCCAACACACCTGCTCTTTTTCTTTCAGTAGCTGCTCAAAAGCAAGAGCCTTTTCCTTCATTGAATGGCACTCAAACTCTTTTTCTCGAAGCATCATGGAGAACTTCATATTAGTCTCCTGTAATGCTTGATATTCCATTTCCTTTTCCCTGGTTGTTTCTACTATTTTTTCATTTTCCTCTTTCAGTTTACAAATGTCCATTTCTAAAATCAGTATCCGCTCCTTCAGGTTTGTTACCGCCTGCCTCAAAAGTTCATTTTCATTCACTTTGTTAGTGAAATTTTCATTCAATGAAAGTAACTGATCGCTTTTGGCTTTGATTAAGAGGTCTTTCTCCTTAAGGGACTTTTGTAAAACATCTTGTTTCTCCTTTAGCTGCTTAATTTCTGAATCGGTCTGTTCGTGTTCTTTTCTTTCCAGCTCTGAGGAGGCAGCAATCGAATCGGACAACCTGTGATTATTTTCCTGGAGCGTTTTGATTGTCGCATCTTTTTCCTGCAGTGATTTTCTTAGTTCTTCCAGCTCTCTTGTAGAAGCCTCGCTCGATGGGTCGGGCTTGACTGTTCGAAGAGACTCTGCTGACTGGGAAGAGAGCGATGATCCCGAGGACAGCTGAGGCGAAATAATATCAAGTTTCCCTAAAAGAAGATCTTTGGTGTTGCAAAGCTGCCCTATGCTGTGCTGAACTTGTGCTAATTCCTGCCCAAAACTTTTGAGTTTGGTTTCATTCTGTTCGTAACTCTGGATCAGGCCAGTGTAGTCCACTTGTAACTTAGAATTATTATCGCTGTCAACCAAAACTTGTGCCTGAAGCTGATGCAGTTCTTCCTGAAGTTGGGCGGACTCGTGCTGCATATTCTGAACCGTGGTCATCACCTGCTGTTTCCACTCTTCCATTTTCTTTACTTGCTGTTTCAATTTGTCCCGTTCCTGTAGGAGCTCCTCGAACTGGTTACTATTGACACCTCCGACCTCGTTACCAGTGCTGGATGTTTGTAAAACCGTCAACAGGGTCTGGCATTTCTGACTCAAGGCATCTATTTCAATGTCTTTTTCTCGAATGATACGTGATAAATTCTGCACGGTTTCTCTGAACATATCTTGACCACCACCTTCAGATCGAGCGGCCAATTTTTTATTTTCATCTTGCAGCTTCACAAGAGCTGCTTCTTTGGCAGCAACTATATCCATCATTTTGTGGTATTCTGTTTTCAGCTGGCTATTTTCCCTGGTCTTCTCGCTCAAAACAGCTAATACTTGTTCCCGCTCCATAGCATAGGCCTGCAGCTGCTGCTGAAGGTAAACGACATCCTGGGCGTAGGAAGCCGAAGAAATTCTAGCGTGAAGAGCTTGTATCTCCACGTCCTTCTGCTGGATGATCTGCGTTAGCTTCCCCACCTCATCTTTGGACAGCTGATCGATCTGTTTCGTTAAGGATATGTTCTTTTCATTTAGGAGCTTAATCTCCAATTCTCGTTCTTTTATCCCTTTCACTAATCTCTCCGTTTCAGCTTTAGATAAATCATGCTTTTCGCCGCCATTTTCTATATTGAGGCTCCGTACTTTTGTTTCTTGAAACAGATCAGAATTCTCTGTTTGAACATCCTGCCTTTCTTCATGCAACTGGGTTTTGATGTGTTCAATTGTTTTGTGCAAATTCCTAATCTCCTCATCTTTCTCCAAAAAGAGCTGGGTGTGTGTGACAGTCATTTGCTCGTGCTGGCATTTAAACTCATCCAGTTCCTTCTTCTGTTCCTCTAAAGACTGAAGCAGCTGCAGTTTACTCTGGTTTTGATCTTCAATTACCTTTTGATGATGTTTTATTTCCTCCTCGAGATTACCCTTTATCACATTCAGCTGCAACACTTCCGACTCGAGCTCTGTGACGCTATCGAGGGGCTTAGGCTCCGCCACAGGTGCAGCTCGACTCTGCTGGTCCCGGAGTCGTTCCAGTTCCTCTTTCAGATGATTGTTTTCTTCTTTCATGGACCCAAGGCTTCTGTCTTTTTCCTCTATGGTTTGCTTTAAAACTTCATTTTTTCTTAAGGCCTCAGTATGTTTATCTAATTCCTCCTGAAGCTCTGAACCTCTTTCTTTAAGTTTTTCAATAAAAATTTCCTTCTCGCTTAGAAGCTGTGTCAATTGCTTCCGCTCTTCTAGACTAGATGACAAAATTGCCTTCGTTTCCTTACAATCAGTATCCATCTGTTCAAGGTTCTTTTTGAGTTCTGCTATTTCAAAGTCTTTCTCTTGACTGAGTTTCAACTGCTGCTGTTCCAGCTGTAAAGCAGAGGTACTCACATCACGTGCCTTTGATAGTTCTTTAATCATCTGCTCATACTTATTGGCTTCTTCCAACCGCCTCTCTTCAGCCCGACTCAATTCTGCTTCTAACTGTCCTTTTTCCATTTTTAGAACCTCCACAATAGTGTTTCTTTCCAGAGAAATCTGATTGCTACCAGCAATGGATTCCTCCAACTGACGTCTTACATCCTCACACGCTAAAGCCAACTTTTCATTTTCCATTTTGAGATCAAAGGCAACTTTGTTTAAATTGTCATTGAGCTGCTCTATTTCTGAAAGACTTTGCTTTAAGCTTCTGACTTCGGCTTCCCTTTCTTTAAGTAAGTCAACCTTAAAATCACTGCCAGAGTCTCGATTTAGAGATTGAGTTAACTCATCCCTGACTCTGGAAAGCTCTTCCTCGTTTTGTTTAATATGCTCCTTAAGTCCAAAGTTCTCCTTCTGCATATTTAAATTACTTTTTTGTGATTTATTTAGCTGATCTACTAAATCTTCTACTTTATCCTCAAGCTTCTGCTTGGCTAAGTGCAGATCATTCAGGACCAGTTCACTTTGAACTAACTTTTCTTTCTGCACATCCAACTCTTTAGTCATGTTCCTTTTATCAACTTCAAGTTGATGGACTCTCTTTTTTTCATCATTTAGATCTTTTTTCAGTTTACTAATGATGTTGTCTTCCTCATTTTGTTGTTTTGATAGCTGATCTTTCATCAGAATCACGTGCTGAAAAAAAATAATTTGCATGGTAACGTTACGGCATTCTCTCATTTTGGTCACCTAAAGAAAATTTTGTAAAATGTCATAAATAATAGAAGAATAATCTTCAGATATTTCTAATCCTTCTTAAAACAATACTTTTTAAAAAAATCTCAACAAAGGTAAATGGTATATGTCGTTCATCTTCAACTCGTAAAACACTGAAGCAGGAGTCAATAAACTACAGCCCAGGGCCCAAATCAGGCCTGTCACCTGGTTTTGTAAATCAAGTCTTACTGAAACACAGCCACATTCATTGTTTACATACCACAAGGGCAGAGTGGAGCACGACCGAGAGCACTAAATGGCCTGCAACACCAAAAATATTCACTATCTAACCCTTTCCAGAAAGTTTGCCAACCGCTATGACTAGATTATCAATGAAGCAAAATACCGATTAAATCACAAATTTAAATCACACCCATCGCTTTTGCCTGTTGCCCCAGTGTTCAGTCTACTGAGAACAATGTGCTGCCACGTTGTTTCTAACATCATGTACCTGTGTGGCTTCTTGGTTCTGTCTGTCTAATTCCTCAAGCTCAGCTAGCAGTGTTTCCTTCTCGGTAAGACTCTGACTCAGTTCCTGTTCTTTTGCCTCCAAAGTCAGCCTTAAAGTGTGTAATGTGGAATCCAAATCCATGTCTCTTCCAGCTGTACTTTTAATTACTTCATATTCATTGTTCAATTTTAGAAGTGATGCCTGAAGTTCTTCCTTAAACGACAAGAAGGGAAAAAAAACAACATACACTGTCAGTTGGAAGAAAACACCAAAAGATTACTTCTATCTATGCATCTATATCTATGTCTATATATCTACCTATCTACATACACGCGCACACACACGCACACACACACACACACACACACCCCTTGGGAATCTATTCCCAGACGCCTGTGTCAGAAACATTACTGAATAACACTTCAGCAATGATATAGAAAATTCAACAAACCAGACTTCCCTCATGCGCAATTTTATGTGCACCTTCAGGCCAACATTTCTATAAGATCAGAAATAACATCGGACAAGATGGAATGGCTGTTTAAGTTTCCAGTTCCGGCTTCCTCTTTACCCAAAAACTTTCCCATTTGGGAGCCTTCCTGACTCCACCCCCCACTGCTGTCTTCTCTTCTGTCTGCTCCTTCCCTCCCACCACACACAGTTTTTAAAACGTCCCACATCTTCTGGGCCTCTGCACTTCCTTCCCCTAGCGGCCAATCACCAATAGCCACAAACTACATAAACATCTATAAAATTCAATGCTCATTCGTTCTAAAGTTTGTCCTCTCTAATTAGAACACAAAAGGCTTCTTTTCCCTCATAAAAGGAATTTCCCTTATTAAGGGGTCCTGTCAGAACATGAAACTTTTGTATCATCCAAGAAATTAGACTCCTTCCTTCTTTTCCCATCTATCTTGAACACAGACTAGGTTCCCCTCTTGCAAGCCTAACATCCCTAAAGATCTATCTATAATTTTTAAACTATATCTTATGTTCTGTTCTACTGGTATTTAATGCTTTTCTTCCAAACTCCAGAAGTAGAACAGTTCTCTTCGCTTCAACACTTTCAACCTTAGATTATGATATCTGTGGTACAACAACTTTAGAATCTTCTTTCATTGATAGAGAAAACTCAAACTTCTTTTTTTTAAGGTTTACTTATTTATTTTGAGAGAGCGAGAACAAGCAGGGGAGGAGAAGACAGAGAGGGACAGAGAATCCCAAGAAGACTCTGTACTGTCAGCATGGAGTCTGACGCAGGGCCCAAACTCATGAACCCCGTGAGTTCATGACCTGAGCTCAAACTCACGAACCCCGTGAGTTCGTGACCTAAGCCCAAACTCATGAACCCTGTGAGTTCGTGACCTGAGCCAAAATCAAGAGCTAGACGCTTAACCCAATGAGCCACCTAGGCACCCAAGAAAAATAAAACTTTTATGGAATCTACTTTAAAGTAAGAATCTCAAAATTCTACAAATAGACTATACATACCTTACCAGGAGTTCAGCGAAAACTAGACTAGAACAGCTGCCTCATGATTCCCATTTCTCTTCCAATTCAAAAGTTTATTCTGAACTATAGTTGATGAAAATAGCATTCTCTTGTCTTTCTAGATTTATATGTCAATCAGGAGAACCACAAAAAGTTTTTTCAGGTAGACGTTATGAACATACACAGCCTTGCAGTTACATTTGGCATTCTTTTTTTCTTTCTTAGCAATTAAAAAAAAAAATTTTTTTAACTTAAAGTTTGTTTCTTTGTTTATTTACTTATTTATTTATTTGGGGGGGGGGAGAGAGAACGAGTGCAAGAGCCAGTGGGTAGGGGCAGAGACAGAGAGAGAGCGAACCCTAAGCAGGCTCCGCACTGTCAGCACAGAGCCTGATGCAGGGCTCAAATTCATGAACTGTAAGATCATGACCTGAGCCGAAATCAAGAGTTGGATGCTTAACCAGCTGAGCCACCCAGGCGCCCCAGTATGGCCTAGCATTCTTTTTTTTTTAATTTTTTTTTTTTAACGTTTATTTATTTTTGAGGCAGAGCGAGACAGAGCATGAACAGGGGAGGGGCAGAGAAAGAGGGAGACACAGAAGCTGAAACAGGCTCCAGGTTCCGAGCGGTCAGCACAGAGCCCAACGCGGGGCTCGAACTCATGGACCATGAGATCATGACCTGAGCCGAAGTCGGACGCCCAACCGACCTAGCCACCCAGGCGCCCCTGGCCTAGCATTCTTAAGCAGTGAGTTGATCCCTATCAGAGATAATGAAAGGAAATATTATAAAGGATTACTTAACATCGAAAGAAAGGAGCAAGAGGGACCAGGAACGGCTGCAGAATCTGAAAATATCAAGAGAAGGTCACAGACCCTATCAGGTATGTGCAGAGATCTGCAAACTACAAAGTATACCTGGGCCAATTAGAGAAAGGAGTAACTGAAAGAACAGAATGCAAAGGGAGGAGAAAAGAGCAAAAAAATTATATATATATAATACAGGAATAAAAAAAGACTGGGAGACACTACTGGCTCTTAGTGGGTAGAAAGAGTGGGGGGGGGGCAAGGACCCCACAATGCATACGACAGTACACAGAGCTAAAAATTTTCCTGTCTACATGCCAAAACGTCTCTTTGAGAAACACTGCCTATACACTAATGTGGAAGGACGCTGAAAACATGTTAAGGTATACATGAATATATGTATAGTATGCTAACAGTTTTTTCAAATCTATTTAAATAATCATACATACTTAGGTGTAGTCTGAAAGGATGGACATATGAGAAACTGGTAAGAAAGACTTCCTTTGGAAAACAGGCCAACCAAGGGAGGTGGAAAGGATATTCCCTTTGTACTGTCTAAAGTTTTTCGGTATGAATTACCGTATTTGTACATCAGTGAGTATGTGTTACCTTTTAAAAATTAAGATTTTAAATTGAGTTAAGACACTAGCCTATAAATTAATACCAGCCGACAACTATCCTCTGTTTAAACACCTACCTTAGCCAAGGAACTACCCCCACGTAGTACAAACATAAAAATACCTCTCCCGATACCCAACAGTGCATTATAGAACCTCGTTCCAACCTTGCTTCCAATATACACAAAGACCTTATTTCTACCAGTGAGATTATATCCCCTTTATCTCTCACCACTAAGAAACTCCTGTCCACAACAGATACGTTCTGGGACGTATCTGCAGCTACGGTTTCTGTAAGATGCCAGTCCAAGCTCGCGACCCACCTGTGTATGTTGCTGCTATCAGGACTTCATCAGAAACCAAAACAGAGCCTTTATCTTTTCTGCTCATATCTGTATGCCTACTGGCTTATCTGTGTGTAAACGTAAACCCTGGCCAGCCCTCATACTCTGAACCTTGCCCAAGTACTTGAACCTAGTCTGACAAGCATCAATGAGATCAGCTTTATTCTAAGGCCTCTCAAGACCTAAATGCTCCATTTATATAAACTGGCCCTTGGCTTGATCTGTAATACACACAATATTTTAATTCTGGTCCCATTTTTATCGCACCCACCTTTTCTTGACTCAATAAGGACTTCTCTTTTTCTAAAATTTCAACATGCATTTTAAGTTTCAAATTGTCTTCAGTGAGATTGTTATCCTACAAAATGTTAAAACAGAGTTTTCAGATAAATTTCAAGTTTATAAAAAAGTAGGCAAGCCATACAAGTGTGCATTTCAACTCAGCATTTCTCTAGTGATACATAAAAATTATAAGCATACAACACTAGACCATCTAAAGTCAGTCACTCATTTTACAAACATTCTTATAGATATTTTTTTAATTTATTTAAAAGCATACACAAATATACATAATACATAAATACATTTACAAACTAACCTGGAATCATTAGCACTAGAAACAACTCTAAATTCCTTAAGGGAAATCAAAACGCATTCCTCGGTTGGTGGGAAATCTGCTTCCACTCATATACGTAATATAATGTCTGCCAAATTAATCTTGAAAGTGATATACCTGCATTTTCCAATTATGTAACTTTAAAATTATGACAATTTGTGATTCAAAAAATTACCGTTATCAGCAAACGTAAAATTACTAAGATGCAAGTTCCCAGGATAAGTTCCCGTGAATTTGTAAAAAACACAAAACAAGCAACTACAATAATCAAAATACTTTTTCTTGATAAAAGCCAGAAGGTTTTTCTCTCAGCATTAGTTTACCTGGTTTAAAATACTCAGTCTCATAATTTCATTTTCAGCATCTGCAAAAACAAAGAATCTGACATTAAAATACTTCAACTTCTTACCTCCTATGTAATAAACTCAGAAATAAAGCTCATTTAAAATAAAGTGTATTTATAAGCACAATCAGCAAACCCTAATGGTACTTACTGAAATGTATTTTTGTTGTTTTACATTTCTATTTGACTATACTATAGAATTCATAACATAAATGCCATTTAGAAGCTCCATTAAAATGTAATTCTATGAAACAGTACAAGAAATAAGTATAATCATATCTGGATGAGTCATAAGTTATTGCCTTGATAAAAACACTAATAACAATGTTTCAAAATGAGTTGATTAGCTTTTGTACAGGAAAGAGTAAAAGGACTGAGATTGAGGGGAAATGGCTGAAAACAAGAATACATATTTATACCACAATAATACAATAATCTCTCAATTCTTTATTTTTTAAAATTTACTTATTTATTTTGAGAGAGAGCAAGAGAGCGCAAGAGTGAGCAGGGGAGTGGCAGAGAGAGAATTCCAAACAGGCTCTCCACTGTCAGCACAAAGCCCGACATGGGGCTTGAACCCACAAACCGTGAGATTATGACCTAGCCGAAATCAAGAGTTTGACATTCAACCAACTAAACGACCCAGGTGCCCCAATTCTCAATGTTTACAGTGACTTAGAAATGACAGGGGAGCCTGGGTGGCTCAGTCATTTAAAAACCTGACTTTGGCTCAAGTCATGATCTCATGGTTCTTGAGTTCAAGCCCCATGTCAGGCTCTCTGCTGTCAGCACAGAGTCCACTTTCAGATCCTCTGTCTCACTCTTTCTCTACCCTTCCCCTGCTCATGTGGTGCACGCTCTCTCTCAAAAATAAACAAACAGTGGGGCGCCTGGGTGGCGCAGTCGGTTAAGCGTCCGACTTCAGCCAGGTCGCGATCTCGCGGTCCGTGAGTTCGAGCCCCGCATCGGGCTCTGGGCTGATGGCTCAGAGCCTGGAGCCTGTGTCCGATTCTGTGTCTCCCTCTCTCTCTGCTCCTCCCCCGTTCATGCTCTGTCTCTCTCTGTCCCAAAAATAAATAAAACGTTGAAAAAAAAATTTAAAAAAAAAAAAATAAAAAAAATAAATAAATAAATAAACAAACAGTAAAAACATAAATAAACTGACTTGGACATGACAACAGATAGAAAGGCCATTCAAGCTGGTATTATGGATAGATCCATATATAGAAATAGTTCTGGAAGAACACAAAGACAGAATACTTTAAGTCCAGCTGAAGTGATTTATTCAATGTTCACTCAGATAATACTGAATGTTTACTGTGAGGTCAGTTGCTAGACAACCAGATGAAAACCTTTAGTCCTTGCTTGCCCTCAGGGAGCTTTCTATTCAGAGGAAAGACAAACAAGTAAACACGTGACCACAGTACAGTATGATACAGGGAGCGCAAGGTGCTACAGGGAGCAGAAAGGACAAACACCTGCTCGATCTGGGGGTGGGAGAGGGGTGAGGAGGGCTAGGAAAGCAGCAGCATAGTATCTCCTGCAATGAGTTGTAATGTACTTAAGAATTAGCAGAGAGAAACAGAGACACTCCACACAGAGCAGCAAATGCAAAGGCGACAGACCTAATAGACAATAACGTCATCGGCTTAAGGAGATGTGTAGAAAGTTCAGTACAGCTAACGCTTAGCCCGTGAGGAGAATGGGAAGAACTGAAATTAAAGGGGGAGACAGGGACCAGATCATGAAAGACATTTTATGTCAAGTATGAGGTTTAGACTTTATCCTGAAGTTCACAAGGGAGCCACGAAGTATTGCAATCAGGGAAGTAAACTGTTTTGAGTTTCTGAAAAACCATCCTGGCTGCAGAAAGAAAAAAAAAACGGATTCAAGGAATCATGGAGACCAGAAAATAATAACAGCTACCACTTCTGTAATGCTTACTACGGGATAGCCATTGTTCTAGAGAGAACTCTGCAGGTAGTAACTCAGAGAATCCCCATTACTACTACTGTAACTATGGAAGATAGTATCGTTATCCCAACTACACAGATGGAAAAACAAAAGCATAGAGATGGTAATTAAACTGCCCAACGTCACTGAATTAGTGACAGAGCAGGATTCTAGCACAGTCATGTACTTAACTACTGTGCTATTCTGCTCCATGAAGAAACTACTACAGTTAATCAGGCAAAAGAAAATTGATTGGCTGAAGTTATTCAGTGGCATGGAAACTGGAAAAAGAGGAAGGACTAGGGCAGTAGGTTTGTTTTTAAAGCAAATGAATTCATCTGAGTCACCCAATATGTGGAATAAACAGATACATTTATTTTGAAAAGAGCAGAGATACTCTGAAGTCAAACAAGAAAGAAGTCTAGATCCCTAGTCAACAGCCTTCTCTTTGCCTTCCTGGCAGATCCTAGAATGGAGGCACTTGTGAGAAACCGTAGAATGCCTCTGAAAGAGTACCAAGCCAGAGATGCTAAGGAAATAGAACCTTCAGGATGTGCTAGGTGATGACTTCAAATTCTGTTTTGGCGAACTGGTAAATGCCACCAATCACTAAGGCTGGGAGAGGAGGAGGAGGAGGAGGAGGAGGGGGAGGGGGAGGAGGAGGAGGACAACGACGACACGGTGACCCTGAACCTAACTTTAATATGAATTTATAGAGTTGGCCATCCAGGTCAGGCACTCAGGATAAACAACTAGGCAAGTGAGACAGATTGGAGGCGGGGATCGGGGAGCAGAGCACCCAAGGGCTAGAAACACCCTCCAGAGCAAGAATCAATCAGTTCATAATGTGAGAGTTTATATTGTGAGAAGACAAAAATGCAAAATAAAACACATCTTTGCAGCTAAAGAGCTCCTATTATGTTCTCCTGGCATGAACGAATACTGGTGTTTGGCCTATTTCATTCAATAACTTATTTTTTCTAACACAGAACACAGGTATGGTAACGATGTACCAGCTTCAGCATGGAAAATGATAAAAGACCTATGGTTATCACTCTTGTGTCTGCTTAGATACAGGACATCATTTCAAAAGGTGATACAGAATTTTAAAAAAGGGAGGCTGCATTCCCTAACTGGAGGGTCTGGACCCTAATGAGTTCCAGAAAGTATTTGGTTCTACACAGATTAACAGAAATACACCCACACCTCCTCCCAATAAACAGCTACTAAACATTTCCCAAAAATCTACACTGCCTCGTAGAGCAATGAGTCCCCTGTAAATACTTAAGGATGAGGCAGGGAGTGAAGCCTTTTTAGTAGAAAATTCCTATTTGTTGTCCATTAATTATGGCACTGAAGCGAAACCAACAATTCGATTCAAATTCTACACAGTCGTTTCCATGACTCCTCCATTCCCATACAGTACTCAGTGTGCCTCTGAAACAACTGGTACGCAATAAAACACCCATCATCAATAAGTTCCAAACATTTTATACCAGACAGTGCCCGCTGCAGTTTGAGCACTTCCTCTTGCACCGATGCACCCTGCGACAGGATTCCTTCTCTTCCTGTCACAGCATCGCCCTGCCTCACGGCATCAGGCTGCAATTTACTATATTCCTGTTTCAAGTTTTCACACTCTTCCGTTATTTGTCTGTTTTCAACGTGCAGGCGTTCTTGTTCCTTCTTCAAAATATCTCTGTCATTTTCTGCAGAAGATAATTTTGTATTTATGTCCTTTATTTTATCCTCAAGTTCTTCAATTTTTTTTGTAGACGCTACTTTCTCAGTTTGTAGATCCTGAATAGTTTTTTGCATCTCATGGATTTTCAAGTGATCAGTGACTGCAATTCCTGAGCCACCTAGAACATGAACAGAAAATCAAGGACAGCAAATGTCAGCTACCAAGAGATTAGTAGCTTGCTATATACAGCTACGAGATTGAACAGACGTGAGAACCTGAAAATCTTTGGAAGTTAAGACAATGAGATACCATTACACTCCCATTAGAACGGCCGAAGTTCAGAACATGGACAACACCAGATGCTGATGAGGATGTGGAACAAGAGCTCTCGTTCACTCTTGGTGGGAATGCAAAACAGTAGGGCCACTTTGGAGGACAGTTTGGCAGTTTCTAACAGAATGAAACATACCCTTACCATATGGTTAGCAACTGCACTCCCTGGTATTTACTCAAAGGAACTGAAAACTCTTATCCACATGAACACCTGAACAATGACGTTTATAGCAGCTTTATGCATAACTACAAAAACCTGGAAGCAAAGAGGTCCTTCAGGAGGTGAATGGATAAATTGTGGTACATCCAGGTAATGTGATACTATTCAGCACTAAAAAGAAGTGAGGGATCAAGCCATGAAAAAACATGGAGGAACATTATTTTTTTTTTAATTTTTTTTTTTTAACATTTATTTATTTTTGAGACAGAGAGAGACAGAGCATGAACGGGGGAGGGGCAGAGAGAGAGGGAGACACAGAATCGGAAGCAGGCTCCAGGCTCTGAGCCATCAGCCCAGAGCCTGAAGCGGGGCTCGAACTCATGGACCGTGAGATCGTGACCTGAGCTGAAGTCGGACGCCCAACCGACTGAGCCACCCAGGCGCCCCAACATGGAGGAACTTTAAATGCACATTACTAAGTGAAAGAAAACAATCTCAAAAGGTTACATACTGTATGATTCCAACTATGTGACATTCTAGAAAAGGCAAAACTATAGAGACAATAAAAAGATTGGTGGGGAGGGCAAGTGGGGGGTGAGTAGGCAGAGTAGAAAGGGTTTTAGAGCACTGAAACTACTCTGTATATTATGATGAATATGTGCATAAGTTTGTCCAAATCCATAGAATGTACAACACCAAGAGTCAACCCTAAGGTAAACTATGCACTTTGAGGGATCGTGATGTGTCGATGTAGGTTCATCTTTGGTGGCAAATGTGCCATTCTGCTAAGTGATGGTGATAGTAGGGATGGCATGCGTTTGGGGGCAGGGGTATGTGGGAAATCTCTGTACTTCCTTCTCAATTTTGTTATAAAAACAAAGTCTTAAAAAATTACAACAGAGATGCCTGGGTGGCTCAGTCAGTTGGGCATCCAACTTGCTTTTGGCTCAGTTCGTGATCTTACAGTTTGTGGGATCAAGCCCTGCGTTGGGCTCTGTGCTGACAGTGTGGAGGCTGCTTGGGATTCTGTCTCCCTCTCTGCCCCTCCCCCCGTCTCAAAAATGAATAAACTTTTTTTAAAAATTACCATTATAAAGCATCTTTATTTTAGATTTTTTTCCCCTGTAATCTCTACTCCCAACATGGGACTCAAACTCATGACCCTGAGATCAAGAGTCACATGCTCCACTGACTGAGACAGCCAGCTGCCCTCATAATAAAGCTTTTTAAAAATAAACAGTCGAGGGGCGCCTGGGTGGCGCAGTCGGTTAAGCGTCCGACTTCAGCCAGGTCACGATCTCGCGGTCTGTGAGTTCGAGCCCCGCGTCGGGCTCTGGGCTGATGGCTCAGAGCCTGGAGCCTGTTTCCGATTCTGTGTCTCCCTCTCTCTCTGCCCCTCCCCCGTTCATGCTCTGTCTCTCTCTGTCCCAAAAATAAATAAACGTTGAAAAAAAAAAATTTAAAAATAAACAGTCGAGGAAAAATATTATTTGAATGAACTACTAAAAAGCCTATGTATATGAATTTAAAAGAGTGAAAATAGTTCTATTGGTTTTTAAGGTTTTTTTTAACATTTATTAATTTTTTGAGAGACAGAGACAGTGCCAGTAGGGAAAGGACAGAGAGAGAGGAAGACACAGAATCCAAAACAGGCTCCAGGCTCTGAGCTGTCAGCTCAGGGCCTGAACCCACGAACTGCAAGATCATGACCTGAGCCGAAATCGGATGCTCAACGAACTGAGCCACCCAGGTGCCCCAGAGTGAAAATACTTCTAATCATTTATTACCAAAGTACCACCACCAAACAATACAAAGAAATCTATGTATTGTAACTATCTGTCACAAAGGCAAATGGACCTTTCCATTTCTGCATAATCTTTCCTTTTAAAAATTTTTTTAAATGTTTATTTATTTTTGAGAGACACAGAGTGCAAACAGGGGAGGGGCAGAGGAGACACACACACACACACAAAATCTGAAGCAGGCTCATGCTCTGAGCTGTCAGCACAGAGCCCGACACAGGGCTTGAACTCATGAATCTGAGATCAGATCATGACCTGAGCTGAAGTCGGACACTTAACCGACTGAGCCATGCAGGTGGCCCAATTTCCACATAATCCTGATAATAGTGATGCCACTGCAAATTTCCGGCAGGTGAACAGAACTAGTCATTCACTCATTCTTTAGAACTTAGTCCAAGCTTACATCAGTGACTTAATCACACATTACTAGGCTGGTCTTTTAATTATATCATCTAATACATTAAGTTAATAAAAACTAACAACCTTGTTGTAACAGCTTTTCCAGTTCTTCAATTCGTTCTTCATAGTCACTTAATTCTTCTCGATGCCGACGACTTATTTCTGTCAATTTCTGTTGATGTGCATTCTGTAACACTGACATTTCATGTTGATGGTCATCAATTTCCTGACTTCGGTTCTGTTTAAGTTCCTTAAAAAATAAAAACAAGGTTAACCCCACTTATAATCAATGATACACCTAAGCTATCTCATTGTGCAGAAGTGTGTATTAAGAATAATTCTCTGGGGGGGCGCCTGGGTGGCGCAGTCGGTTAAGCGTCCGACTTCAGCCAAGTCACGATCTCGCGGTCCGTGAGTTCGAGCCCCGCGTCGGGCTCTGGGCTGGTGGCTCGGAGCCTGGAGCCTGTTTCCGATTCTGTGTCTCCCCCTCTCTCTGCCCCTCCCCCGTTCATGCTCTGTCTCTCTCTGTCCCAAAAATAAATAAAAACGTTGAAAAAGAAAAAAAAAAAATTTTAAAAAAGAATAATTCTCTGGGGGCGCCTGGGTGGCGCAGTCGGTTAAGCGTCCGACTTCAGCCAGGTCACGATCTCGCGGTCCGTGAGTTCGAGCCCCGCATCGGGCTCTGGGCTGATGGCTCAGAGCCTGGAGCCTGTTTCCGATTCTGTGTCTCCCTC
This sequence comes from Puma concolor, assembly GCF_028749965.1. Lineage (NCBI taxonomy): Eukaryota > Metazoa > Chordata > Mammalia > Carnivora > Felidae > Puma > Puma concolor. The sequence goes on along the minus strand of NC_141672.1, from coordinate 13,233,012 downwards.
TCTCTCTGCCCCTCCCCCGTTCATGCTCTGTCTCTCTCTGTCCCAAAAATAAATAAACGTTAAAAAAAAAAAAAAAAAAAATTAAAAAAAAAAAAAAAGAATAATTCTCTGAACACGCTATGGTTGAAGAGAATTTAAACACAGCCTCCAAATCTGGACAATTCTGACTCTACCCTTGCCTTTCTTGGGTCTTAAGAACAATTTGAATATCTTTTTTTCTTCATATCTGTGACCATGAGCTTCTCTTGCTAGTGACATATCCCATCGATGCCCGTGCCAACCTTCAGTCTGTAGCTGGTGTCCTATTACTCCCATCTCTTGCTCAGCCCTTCCTTCCACCAGTCTTGATGGGACTCCCAAACTGTTAACCAAGGCACGTTGCTACCCAAGTTGAGACCACCAGTCTCTCTCCTAGGAATCCAGATCTTGAGCAGAGTCCTTCAAAGAGGGAAATTATTTGGACCAGAAGCACTGTGATAGCTACACCCAGAAAAGTTGGTCCACTGTGTCCCACTCTCTAGATCCCCAATGCTATTCCCAATCCTGTCCATCCTAAGACCAAAACGCTCAATACTTCTTTCAATCCTGTGGACAGACTAACCTGGGTCCTTCCAGTAAATCCTCTTTTGCTTTACTTTGCCAGTAATGACTTCTGTTGCTTGTGACCCAAGAATCCTAATCTATAAATTAGCTTCTACTTCCTGAGAAGACAAGTAAGGTTGTTCCTTAATCCTGTGCGCTTACTTCAGTGCCAGCGCTTGGCAAGGAGCTTTACGTTTAAACTTTAACACAATCCTACAGGGAAGGTATTATGAAATCTACTGTACTAAGGATAAAATGGAAGCTTGGAAAGATTAAGTAACTTGTCCAAAGTAGAACAGCTGGTAAATAGTAGAGGCAGGATTCAAACACAGGTCTGACTTGGGAACCCACCCATGTTAGTATTACAATAATAATAAAACCAAAAACTAAAAAATTCTATATCTGACAATAATTTATACACTAAAAACAATTCAGTGCCATATGATAATTTTATGTAACTAAAATTTTTCTTGAATGAAATAATAATGGACACAAACTAGCAAAATTCCACCATTAAAGGAAAATAATTAGTTACAGTGAATAGTATTAGCATTTTATTTTGTCAATATCCTTTAAACCCTGAAAACTTCAGCAACCTTGGAATTGTTTTAATAAAGACCATTTTACAAGATATAGTAACTAGTACAGACTAATGAAATATACTTAAAAAAATAAATGTTCAAAACCAAACAATTTTGAAGAGACATTTTTATACACCTGTCATAAAGAACGAAAATACAAAATGGAAAAGAAACAATCATACTCTATATAATTAGCTTTATAACTGAGCCTTCCATTAATTTAGACATATATTTTTAATAAGCCAATTTTAGATGTATAATAGCCATTGTTCCAACAACCTGTCTTACCTTAATGATACTTTGCAGTTTGCAGATTTCACTTTGATCAGAGCTATTTGATCCTTGTGGTTTAGAAGTCTAGATCAGAAAAACAGAATTAGAAAATAATTGTATTGATTTTCTTGTAAAAGAGAAAGTCACAAATTAATTTTATTAAACGCATCTTTCAAAAAAGGGAGCATTTCCCAAATTCTGATTAAAGAATGCCAAGCACTTTTGAAGAACCCAGTCCAATTGTAATACACAACAAATAAAAGATAATTTTCAAGAGTCTGTTAACTAATTAGGGAGACACTTTTACAAAATAACTGTTAAGAAGGAAAACACCAGAGAATATTTTACTTAGCTTAACAAAATGTAAATTTGATAATCAAACAGCTTCCTAGAAGAAAATGTTTCAAAATGGAAAGTTATCCAACATTAATTCTAATCATAACCCAGCAAAAATCTTTCTAAAATGATTTTACCTGGATCTCTACCCCAATACAGAAAAACCTTTAGTTTAACAATTAAAAGAACTTTTGGATTTTTCTCTTCTCATTCAAAGCTGAATGTTGTTCATTTATCTTTTTAACATTTACTATACAGTGTGTTAGGGAACAAAAAGCTGCTCTCTGGATAAAAAAAGGAACAAAGTATACCAGAAACTCCAGGATTCAGAGTCAAAAGATGTCTGGTTGAGTCACAACTTACTCACTGACAATATGTGTACTAAACGTTTACTTTGTTTACCTGTAAAACAGAGGTAATAAATACCTCACACAGTTACTAAGATTAATATATATTAGGATAGCATATATACAAACATCTTGTAAAATATAACACAAGTTTTACTATGCCTTGCTGAAAAATTAAGTCCTGTGAAAGATCCCAATTACGCCTTTTCCACCATGATATCCTACTATAGGTAATATAGTAAACATTCAAGATATGCTTATATATACATACTCAAAAAACACCTCTTCCCTATGAAATCTTATGTTTCTTAAAATACGTATCAGAATCACCTGGGGTATTTACAGTTTGAATGCAATTTCCAAGGCCCTAAAATAAGCTACAAAATCCTAATCTCTGAAGGTAGGACAGGGAATCTACAGTGTTATAGTAGCTTAAGAGCTACTACATTTTTAAAGATAGAATGGACAAGCTGATCATCCTAAGATGTATTTTGGGTATGGGAAATGTCTAGCAACTTGAGAAGCAAAAAAATAGGGGCGCCTGGGTGGCGCAGTCGGTTAAGCGTCCGACTTCAGCCAGGTCACGATCTCGCGGTCCGTGAGTTCGAGCCCCGCGTCAGGCTCTGGGCTGATGGCTCGGAGCCTGGAGCCTGTTTCCGATTCTGTGTCTCCCTCTCTCTCTGCCCCTCCCCCATTCATGCTCTGTCTCTCTCTGTCCCAAAAATAAATAAATGTTGAGAAGCAAAAAAATAATTGGTAGGGTTTCTCCTTTATATAACCAGATCACACTCACAAAAAGAAACAATTTCTTTACTTTTATACTTTTTCTCTACATTGAGGAAATTAAATCCAAATGTGCAATGTTCGAGTTTACTTCGGGTCTCACGTCTATTGACAATATCAATAGTATATAAAATTTGATATATAAGATGGAAAGTGTTCCTTAAAAGAAAGTTTACTGTCCAAATAGCAAAGATTTAATTTCTACTGCACAAAAAATAATACAAAATAGTTTAATGTATTTTATGATACCAATGATCAAATTTTCATCTTACACGTAACTAATGATAAAGGAACTTCAGAGAACATCTCTGCAAGTAGTTTCAATCTGGTATCTCGGAGCCCTGGCATTGCCGTCAAAGAAGCCTCAGGGACTCCCGGGGAAAAGATGGCTAGTTCAACCATAGCAACTCCATTTTTATCTCTTTTAAGTCCTGGACTTGTAACTTTTTATTTAAAAGGAAAAAAAATTTTTTTTAATTATGGAGAGAGGTGCGTGCAAGCAGGGAGAGAAGCAGAGGGGGAGAGAGGGACAGAGAGAGTGGAAGAAGGAGAGAGGGAGGGAGGGAGGGAGGGAGGGAGGGAGAGAAGGAGAGACAGAGATAAAGAGACAGACAGAACAAGAGAGAATCCTAAGCAGGCTACACGCCCAGCAAGGAGCCCAATGCAGAGCTTGATCTTACTACCCTTGGATCATGACCAGAGCTGAAATCAAGAGCCAGACGCTCAACCGAGCCACCCCGACGTGCCTTTATTTTATTCTAAAATAGTTCTGTTGCTCTAAACTTTTTTGAGAATTTCTTCCAAATATTTTATAGAGGGAGGAAAAAACTAAGATGAGAAAGAAAGATGATCTGATCAAAATCACTCAGAAAATCACTGCCAGGATTAGAATACAGGTTTTCAATTTCCTAGTCTGGGGTTCTTTCTGATACCAAAAGTTCTACATTCAGAACCACTCTTTTTACTAAGAATGTTCAAAAACTCATGGCAATTTTACCAACCTGAGCAATATGCCTCCAGTGGCCAACTTCAGACTCAAGTCTTGAAACTTCATTTGACAATCTGTTTATTTCTTGTTGTGATGAAATTATGTCACCAAAGTCCATGTCGTCATCATGGAAAGCAGCAGCATGACGACTGATGCCATAACCAAATGAAGACGACGCAGGCGCTGCTGGTACTCGGCCAGCTCCTGAATTTACTGACTGGGCAGCTGACTGAAGCTTCAGCACCTGATCCTGTAGTGCGATCTGTCTTGCTTTAAGATGGCTGATTTCTACCTATACATTTATAATCTGCGTTTTAGAGAACGTACTTTAAAATAACCACATTGATCTTTTTACAGATTCATAACATTAAAAGTTATAATGATTTAAAACTATCCAATGATGGTAACTCTACCAACTGAATCCTAGTATTTTATAATAGCCTAACCACACATTTTGATTTAAAAACCAAACATGAAAAAAAAAAAAACATGATTACCAGTTAAAGCACAGATAATATTTCAAAGAGTGCGAAGATCAGAATCTCACTCATATGTTAACTGAAGCAATTAAATTCTCAATTAAACACGGGTTTACTATTGTCGATGTATCAGGTAGTACAAGCAATTTCCGAGGGTTCTATTTGTATTATCAAACTCTAAGTGAAGAGAAAATGAAAGCTGCATCAGCCTACGTATCAGAAGTTTCCTTAGAGCATCTTTGGAACAGTCTTATATAACTGATCATGGCTGAATTTAGACTTAAAATGCACCATGAATCAGAGGTAACTTTCTACTGGTCTGTACAACAGCTGGAAGAATGCTTTATTAATCTAATCTTAGATAGCACAGTGAGCCTGTGGTTATTAGCCCGTGAGTCTTAGGAAAACATCATACATTGAAAGAGGCCTTTGCTTTAGCCTTGGCAAAAAGGAGCCAGTGAAAATTTGACTTTACTCAGGGAAAGAATAGTACAAAAATACTGAAACCTACAGAGGAGTTTTGACTGAGGGTTGGCAATACCACCTCACTGTCCAAAAGAAATTACGGGACATACCATAATGCTAGATCCATTTCGGGTGAGAGATTACTCAAAATATGAAAGTGAGTAAGATAGGGAGAATTGAGATAAGCTTTCTATAAAATACCTACTCCGGAAGACACCCCGCCACGACAGAGGAGAATCTGATACTGGGAGTCAAACAACAATATTTCTATGCATGTAAAGCCAAGCAATTAGACAAACAAAAACCAAACACAATGACGTCAAATATATTAACAAACACGTTTCTCATCAGAGCCTCTTCTCTAATAGAAATTTATAGCAGTGCACATATTTCATTCATTTTTCCATAAATGTCATGACATGAATTGCATCTTTAGGGATTATGAACATCACAATGACGGCAGAAAACGCAGATCTTAAGTATAGTCACATATTATCTTTCGTTCTGGTAAAAAGTATGGAAATTCATAATTTTTTCAAGCATAGCTTTAACACAAAGCAAGTTCTGACTATAAAATGGACACATATCAAGTTGTAGAGTTAAAAAATGCAAGCTCTAATAACAAAGAGGCATTTCTAAACTTAAATGCCTAATTTGCCCTCTAATATTCAGTTAAGTAGAAAATTAAATGCTGAATTTTCCACAGCAGTGTTTTCAATTAGGATGTGAGTATCAGAATCACCTATAAAGTTTTTGAAAAATACCAATACCAGGGCCCCTTCCCAGGACACTAAAATCAGAATCTCCTGGAGGGCATAAACATGTGTATTTTTTTAAGGTGTCATGGATGATTCAGCTGTAAACCCCTGGGTGGGAACCACTGCTCTACTGTAATACCTAGAAGTCACTGCTGCTCAAAGTGTGGTCTGTGGACTACAGGCATGAATGTTTACTACCAGTCCATGACAGGTACAGGAATAGAAAGAGTAAGGCCTAAAGTCTTTTAGAGCAATTTGACAGAGTAATTTTATAATCTGTTAAATCTTTTTAATAAGTGGGCCTTTAGCTCTAACTCGAACCTGTAACTCTGCCTTTTTATATTCATTTTATTTTTGAAGTAATTTTATTGTATTTTATGAAATCAATTCCCAACAGATTGGAAATTTAACCTCTTCTTTAAATGTTTATAATTATCTTTAATGTGGCTTACTTTCATTTTTCATCTTAGTATGTCACTAAAAGAACTAAAAAACAATGTATTTAAATTTTAAAAACTCATACAATGAAATTATGGTAGAAATGAACATTTGCTCAACAGACTGAAAGGAGCCCAAATGATCTGGATAAAACAAGAAACAGTTCAATTCAGTAGGAGCATTTACTGAATTCCATTTACATACTAAACACTGAAGAAAATTCAACAGAATGAAATATGGAAACATCATCTATATTTTAAGGATTCATGATAACACTGGTTAAATTACAGAATATCTATTACCAGCACTGCGAAGAAAAGATAAGCCAATTCCAAAATAAACATTTCTAACAAACTAAAGGGAAAAAATATTTATAGAACAATGTAAGTCAACTTAATATACTTAATATTCTATTTTCCCATGGAAAATCAAGCAAATGCCAATTCAATATATATTAACACTAGTAGTCAAAATCATTTTTAAAAAATGTCATTTGCAATTATCACACCGACAACTTAAAGTAAATAGATGAGAAATTAGGTTTCATAAAATCAGAAATTATAAGGAACAGATGCCTAAAGATATTTTATTGAAAGAGTTTTCCTCTTTGGGAAAGTAGAAATTAAAGGCTAGCTTATAAAATATAAATATAACAGAAAAGCTTAGAGTTCCTGTTAAATTACTGGTATCAAACTGAGTTGGGGATTATTAACTTCATCACCGTTTTAATATGTTTTTCGATCTGTATATAGCTTGATTTATAACTCTCAAAAACCCTCCTAAATACATTAGAGTGAAATAAATATGAAGTAATTGTAATAAATTTTACCTCCTTCTGCTGTAGCTGATTTCGGTAAATTGTAGATTGCTGCTTTATTTGAAGTTCTGATGCTTCATGTTTCTCTTCTAGATCAGTACAAAGTTTTTTGAGTCTCTCATTCTAGAAGCAAAGAAAAAAGTATTTTCAACAAAAAGACTAAAGTAAAACATGTTAGTAACAGTTATGTGTATGGCATCATGAAAAATATACTGCTTCACACAGAAAATGATATAAAATATAAAAGTTCTCAGAATTCTGGGCTTTTTTATTTTTTTTAAGTTTATTTATTTTGAAAGAGAGAGAGAGAGAGAGAGAGCACAAGTAAGCATGAGCAGGGGAGGGGCAGAGAGAGAAAGAGAGAGAATCCCAAACAGGCTCCATGCTGACACAAGGCTCGAACACACAAACTGTGAGATCCTGACCTAAGCCGAAACTCAGAGCCAGCCACTTAACTGACTGAGCCACCCAGGTGCCCCCAGAATTCTGGCTTTTAAATTTTTTTTTTTTCAACGTTTATTTATTTTTGGGTCAGAGAGAGACAGAGCATGAACGGGCGAGGGGCAGAGAGAGAGGGAGACACAGAATCGGAAACAGGCTCCAGGCTCTGAGCCATCAGCCCAGAGCCCGACGCGGGGCTCAAACTCACGGACCGCGAGATCGTGACCTGGCTGAAGTCGGACGCTTAACCGACTGCGCCACCCAGGCGCCCCAATTCTGGCTTTTAAAGTACACTTTCAGTTAAAGCTACAAGTGCAATAGCCATGTTAATAGAGATTATGCAAAATTCTGAACCAAAATAAAAAAAAAAAAAATGCTGCTTATTTGATTTTCTGCTAATAAAAAGCCAATGATCAATGCTTCCCCCATCTCTGCATATCCAGGGTCTAGCCTATAGTACACAATATATGTCAAGTTAACAAATAAACTGGATTACATGTCTCAACTTCTGGTTTCTCCCCAAATAGAACTTTTTAATAGAAATCATTTCAAAAAAGACTTGTTGCTGAAGTACAGGCAGGACGCCAAAGCACCTTATTACCTGTCTGCCTGTCCCCCAGGTTCCTGAGGCACTTCTGAAAAAAACAATTTGAAAAGCATACTGAAACTCAGTTCAAAAACTAGTTAGAAGCTGGGACACCTGGGTGGCTCCGTCAGTTAAGCGTCTGACTCTTGGTTTCGACTCAGGTCATGATCTCACAGGTTCCAGCCCCACATTAGGCCCTGTGCTGACAGTGCAGAGCCTGCTTGAGATTCTCTCTCTCGTTCTCTGTGCCCCTCCACTGCTTGTGCTATTTCTGTCTCCCTCAAAATAAATAAACTTAAAAAAAAAAAGTTAGTTAAAAGTACATGAAATATTCTAATTCAATGAATCCAGACATTATAGTCTTTTAAGATTTTGGAAAACATGTTTAAAAAATTAATTAAATTTTGGGTACTCAAATGTTAAATTACCATTATGTATTATCATTCCTTGAATTTGAATGAATAAGCACATAACGGAGCAAGATAAATGGACACTAAAACTTTTTGCAAAAGAATTTACAAATTATCACAGATAACTTTCTAAGAATTCTACTAATACCTACAAACACAGGTTAACAATGATAACGGAGAAAAAGGTGAATGATGTGGTAGGGAAAAAAAAAGCTCGTGATAGAAGGTGAAGACTTTTTCACTTTGAGAAGGTCACCTGTTTTCTTAGAGTCTATGAAAATTATGATCCAGGGAGATTGGATGAATTCGCAGAGAAAATCAAAGGAGTAAATCAACGGAAAAATTACAACACACACAAACCCTAGTTTGGGAGTCTGTCTCTAGAAATCTAATATAAATCTTGGTTATCTTGAAGAAATTTAAGAAACAGGCCCCAAAGTCACACAACTAATTACCTTCTATTCTATTGGCTGCTTTCATGTGACTTTCTGTAATCTTTTAACATGAAAACACCATGCGTAGTTAAAGCAACACAATATACTGAAGTCAAAATCTATTCATAACAGTCCACTCCAGGATTTTTCAGATAAAAATAATTCAGGCTATTTGTTGAACTCTGGTGAGAATGAGAACTTGAAAGCTTCCAATTTGGCCAATAGTTGTGTTTCTGCCCTCATCTCCCTGTCCATATGAGAGTCACAAAGACGGACAGAGTACATGAAGGACAGATTCTCTTCATGCAGCTGATCTGTAACATATCACTTGTCAGTGGCCATATTTTCTAGAATATGGAATATGGAACCAAGAGGGCTGGTCTGAAAGGATGAAGAATAAACACATGCAAAGAAGAACAAAGAGGAGTAAAAATGAGAGACAAATCCCTGGTGGTCTGCAGTTCTGTTTGCAGCCCCTTTCTAAAGTCTGGCTATGATTTCTGCCCTTGAAATCTACGACATTCTCATATCCTTAAATTATTCCATCCTGATCAACCCTTGTTACACCATCAAGGTCGGAACCAACTTTACTCAGTGAGTTTCTTTGTTGAGCAGTCCTAACTATGTGTAAGGACAGATATTTATGACTTTTACTCTTTCTTAGATGTCCTCCAACAAAGAGAGAAAATTTACTTATTTTTTTCTTAAGTTTATCTATTTATTTTGAGAGAGAGACAGAGAGCGAGCTGGGGAGGAGCAGAGGGAGAGACGGAATCCCAAGCAGGCTCGCAATGTCAGCACAGAGCCCAATATGGGGCTTGATCTTGTGAACCATGACATCATTGAGTCACCCAGGTGCCCCACTTATTTTTTAAATAAAACAAAACTTGGGGCACCTGGCTGGCTCAGTTGGTGGAGTGTGCAACTATCAATCATGAGGTTGTGGGTTCGAGCCCCACACTGGGTACAGAGTTTACTTAAAAATAAAATCTATAACTAACTAACTAAATCTCATTCTATCTTGTCATTATCATAAGGGGATATTGGGCCCTTTAAAAATCTAACAACATTCATGAGATTGTAATGACCTTGTTTTTTCTGTACTTGAAACATTTTGATTTTTTTATCATCCTAAAAATTTTCTTTATCATTATTCATCAATTATTCTCAACTAGGTTAAAAAAGTCTTATGTAATAGGAAAAGAGAAGACTGACAGAATCACCCAGTGATTAGTGAAATAACCAGTTTTCTGACTGCAGTGTCCAAAGCATTACATCATCTTTTAAAAAGAAAAAGCTAGAGACACCAACTTTGTGGTGTCTCTTTTATTCTGTTGTGTTTTGCTTTCATTGAACATAGCTGCAAATTCAGAATTTTCATTTCAACAAAGAGAAGAAAACTGACAGAGGAAAACGTTTCACAATTATTAAGACAACACAGAAGATAAATGTGAAGAGACAGAAAACAGCTCTCCAGAGTCTAATGGTTGTGAACAGGTTGTAGAGGCAAAATCCCAACCAAGTCTTCAAATAACAATATCCTAGAACAATTTTCTCAAACTCCAGAACTGATGAGTGAACAGTATATTTCTAAGAACAAAAAAGAAACATGGTGTTCTCATCAAGTTAGTCATTCAATAGGAAAAGATTTTATCTCCCAATATTTTGTGACAAGGACCTGAGCCATCCCACTTTGCTAAATGGATATGTGACCAAATTCTTTCATTATACATGATATTTGTACACTGAAGTTTACTTGATATAGTTCATACACTGATAAATGCTGCAGGCAAGTGTGTATACAAAGGTGACTGGGAAGAAAAAGACATAAAAATGGAAAAAATTCAGTAGCCTGATCATTCTAATTGGTATTTATAAATCTAATTAGTATTTATAAATTGGCTTTGTAATTATGGAGCAAAGATGATAGCTATCATCTCTTCAACAAAATCATGAGCCATCAAAGTTGTCAAAAATATTGGTTTTGGGGGCACCTGGGTGGCGCCGTTGAGCATCCGGCTCTTGATTTTGGCTCAAGTCACAATCCCAGGGTCGTGGGACCGAGAGCCCCATGTTGGGCTTTGTACCGAGCATGGAACCTGCTTGAGATTCTCGATCTCTCTCCTCTCTCTCTCTCTCTCTCTCCCTCCCCCCCCCCCCCCCCGCTTTATCCCTCTCCCCCACTCGGGTTCTTGCTCTCTTTAAAATAAAATTAAAAACAAAAACCAAAAAATTGGTTTTAATGACACAAGTCAAGAAGAACCAGAAGTCATGATCAACTAAACTCTATTAGAGATACAACTGAAATCTGGAACCAGTATTTACAAATAAGATGCATTTCAGTTCATGCAAAAGAGTTAATAAGCAGTCGACTACATTCAAAAAACACTGCCTATTTTGAGTATATATTTTGAAAACCAGAAACATATGGAAAATATCGATTTGCTATATTCTTATTAAAATTTCTAATCGGGGGGGACTCCTGAGCAGCTCAGTCGGTTAAGCGTCCGACTTCGGCTTAGGTCGTGATCTCATGGTTCCTGAGTTCGAGCCCCGCGTCGGGCTCTGTGCTGACAGCTCAGAGCCTGGAGCCCGCTTCAGATTCTGTGTCTCCCTCTGTCTGCCCCTCCACTGCTTGCACTCTGTCTCTCGCATTGTCTCAAACATAAATAAACATTAAAAAAATAAAAATAAAAATAAAAAATTTCTAATTGGGGCGCCTGGGTGGCTCAGTCAGTTAAGTTCAGGTCATGATCTCACAGTTCGTGGGTTCAAGCCCCATGTCGGGCTCTGTGCTGACAGCGTGGACCCTGGAGCCTGCTTCAGATTCTGTGCCCCCTCCTTTTCTGCCACTCCCTGTTCACACTCTGTCTCTCTCTCTCTCTCAAAAATAAACATAAAAAATTTTTTTTTTAATTTTTGTAATAAAGTTTTTCATTATCACCTTATTCCTACTTCTATAAATTACTCACAAAATGATTTAATATAAAAAATAAAGAGTTCACTGGATACAGATGGGAATCGTGATGCCTATTTTTCTTGGCTCAGGGAATTAAATGGAAGAAATCTAACTAATTCAGTCCACTTCAAGTATTAATGTCTGTAAGCAAATCTAATTTCCTCTGGAAAACACAACACCCTCTGTCTATACTAAAACTTTCTAAATAGAATTTTGTATTTTTAGTTTCCTGCTGGCTTCAATCATAGTTCCACCTTAATCTCTTATTGCACAATCAAGTAAGGGGTTAGAGTATGAAGCTCTTTTGTGCTGACACATGGCAAGGATCAAAATCACCTCAGAAAACAAAGCCCTTGGGAATTCCAACAGTCTCTTTTCCTCTAGTATTTGAGCAGCTCATGCTACTGTGAATAAGCAGCAAATGAGGAAGGTGGCTTTCCTCTGGGGATGCGTTATATAAAAAATATTTTTTTTATTTTTTTAATTTACATCCAAATTAGGTAGCATATAGTGCAACAATGATTTCAGGAGTAGATTCCTTAATGCCCCTTACCCATTTAGCCCATTCCCCTCTCCAACACCCCCTTCAATAACCCTCTGTTTGATCTCCATATTTAAGAGTCTCTTATGTTTTGTTCCCCTCCCTGTTCAAAAATATTTCTAAATGTTAGAATCATGCTCGCCATAGTCCAGTGATAACCCTATGAGAGATTAGAACTTAGATCGACAGAGGGACACAAGATCTTTCTCTCTCTGATCTCAAGCTGAATAAAGAGCAGACATTCACTAAGCAGGTTAACTCTATTTACTTTTTCCCCCAAATGTACATGGGTGAATTTACCTAAATTAATGCCACTAAACACAACTCTACCATTTAATTTTTCTGGGTGGGCCAGTACTAATGAGTGCCTTCATAAGGATTTCTTCAGGATTACAGTAACACTTTCCTATCTTGGCCGTACAAAGAAAGAAGCTATTAAGTTCGTCTGTCACCGAAGCATCTACTTATTAGGCAATTATAGCTAAGGACTCAGGTGTCACCAAACTGCCATATTCTATTGAGACAGAATACCACGATAGTCCCTCTTGAGACATCTCTCTACCTCCAAATTCCACAGTCTCGCCTCGGTATCCTGGGCCAGAATTTACTAGTGCTTGTTAGTAAATATTTTCTGATATTTTAAATTCAATTTTCTCTGTTTATGGACTCAGCAAAGAGGAAAACGTGCTTAACACCCTCACCCCTCACCATTCTTATCCAAAGGCTAACTGAGTGTCATTAGTACTTTACAATAGATCCCATTTTAAATCATTTCACTTTCTTTATGGCTTTCCTTTGAACCCTTCCCAAGTTGTCCTCATCCGCATTAAGTATAATGTCCAGAGGTAGTCACCACAAGGCACTAACAACAGGAAAAGAAATGGTGAGATTAATTTGGTATACCTATATCCGTAACTTCTTTGTATACAGATATCACACTTTTTTTAATGTTAGCAAATTAGAGAAGTCTAGAACGAACAGAATTGCATTCTTCGCATGATACTTGAACAAATGCACTACTGTAACTGAACACACTGTGAGAACATGGTAACTCCTTGACCAATTGTTGCCACCATGATGTCTACACGTGGCTGTTTTCCTACATCCAGCATAGAGAAGCAGAGACAGGAATATAAAATAGCAAAGTGCAGCAACATATATTCTTCATCTAAAAGAAGATAACACTGAAAAAAACCTGAGATAAAGGGGAAGAGATAAAAGTGGTAAGCAGTGCAGTAAAAAGAACTGAAATACAGTATGAGTCACTGTCATGCCTTCAAAAAAGAAAAATCTAAGTTCAATAATAGTCTTTAATTTTCCTTACCTCTGATCTTAAGATTGCATGAATGGCTTCAATTTCCTTTCTCCTAGCATTAGGTAATTCTGCTACGAAAGAAACAGCATACACTGAATATATGATCAACACCATGTGAATAAACAGGCATTTTAAAGTACAGAGATTTCACTGAGCTTTCATCAGAATGGTATGATCTGGGATCAAATTCAGAAGACAAATATCACTTGATTTTTACCACAACTTCCTATTGTCACAAATGTTCTTTATCGTCATGTAAGTTACTCTTTTCGCCTATTGTCTGTACCTAGGTAGAACACCTACATTTCCCCCTTGGAGGTATTCATTAAAATTTTATATGGATAATTGAGTTTGACAAATTCAATCTCTCTCTGTTGGCTTAGTATAATTTTAGATGAAACTTACACAACTAGGGTTTAGGCCTTATTTCCAACTTCTGCTCCCAACACTGTAAAAACAATAATGACCTATAAATGAAGAATAAAAATGCACTAAAACAACACTCATTTCAACTAAAACGGGCACAATTTATTTAAAATGCAAAGGAGCTCAGTCTGCTTTTGTACATTTTCGTTTAAAAGGAGAGTCAGAGATGGAGCCTGGCTGGCTCAGTCGGTAGAGCATGCAACTCTTGATCTTGGGGTCGCTGAGTTCAAGCCCCACACTGGGCATAGAGTTTACTTTAAAAAAAAAGTTTTAATGAAGAAAAAAAAATTTTCTTTAAAGGGAGTCAGAGGCCAGCAGTATCAAAATGGCACTGTTGATGCTCCCCAAAATTCACCATCCACACAGTTAAGATTTTTTCCTAGGCAGTAAGGTTTTTCATCAGCCACAGCACTTCAATACAATAGAAATAACTTCTCTGATTTACAGTTTAAATAAAAAGAAAATACAAGTGACATCCAATAAATAATGACAAACCCACTTTTCTTGTTTTGAAAATCACCAGGTGCAGTTGCTTCTGTGGTTGTTTATACATCTTGCTTGAAACTCTGACAGGACTGTCTAATTGCTACTCAGAAGAGAACAAATTATAATCTAGTCTGTTTAGGAGGGTCATTGTTAGAAGCAGCAATTGTTTCAAAGAGGGATAAAAAAAGGTTTATGCAGCCCTCCTCCCCTTCCACCCACAAAAAAAAAAAAAAAATCATGGCCTTTTTAAGAAGGGGAGACGTTGTGCAGAGCAAAAAATTCTTCCTTGCTGAGGGAAAACAAAAATAACAGTTACTGTTTATTAATGCTTACCATCTGCTAGGCATTTTACACTCATTTCACTTAATCCTCCTAACCTCATAGTAGGTATGATTATACCTATTTAGCAGATAAGGAAACTCTGCCTACAGAGGTTAAGTAAGTAAAACCTTGGTTTGCAAGCGTAATTCATTCCAGAAACATGCCTGTAATCCAAAGCACTTGTATGTCAGTGAATTTCAAGAACCAATGGCTCAGTTGTGATCATGTGACATCCAGCGTCACGTACTACTCGTGGTGCAGGACATTGCTTTTTTATCAAGTTAAAATTTATTACAAATGTTTGCTCGTCTTGCGAACACTCAGAACAAGTTACTCGCAATCCAAGGTTTTACGGTATTTATAATAATTTGCTAAAGATCCCACAATTTGAAATGCATGAAAATGGAATTTATCCATGTCTAATTTAAAAGCCCAACTCCTAAGCCTCAATAAATCAGTACAGTTTTTGGTACAATAGCAACTTTCTGATATTGTAAATATGGAGGATTTTCAAGCTGTACCAACAGTGCTATTGTCGAACTGTTATCTTGTTCACTGCTGGCACAAGGTAGATAATTACTTGTTAAATGAATACGTGAACTGGCCCTGTTTTTAAATGATTTACAAAATCAGTAAATTAGGTTCAAGCAAGTCCCATTTTAATAGAAAGGGAAAATAAGAGAAGCATTAAGCAACTTGGCAGATTTTTAATCACTCAGCAATATTTTTTTTACTAAGCATCTACTATGTACCAAGGAAGGAGTCAAATACTAGTAATATAAGGATAAATAAAATATAATCCGTACCCTGGGCATCAAGGAAAGAGGTAAATCGTAACCCAAAGTGGTAAGTGCTCTCCAAGAGAGATCCACAAAGTTATGTTGAAACACAGATGGCATGCAATCAACTCAGCCTACCTGCCATGGACTGAAAATGGTTTCACCAAGTACCGGGCACATGAGCAGAGTCATACTGGAAAAAAGTGTTTTCCAGGCAAAGAAGGGTAGAGGAGGAAGTAGAAAAGGAAGGGCTTTCCAGGCCGAGGCTTGGAGTTGTGCAGGTATTTCACAAAGTTCCATGCGGCAAACGCTCTGGGTGCAAGCAAGCAAACCGCGCATGTGTATGTAAGCGTGCACACGTACAGCAATGTGAAGAGAAGAGGACGTAACAGCTAGGACTAGAAAAGGGACGTTGATCATAGCGAGGCTAGGTTTCCAGTGTCCCAAAACTAAGAGGTTTGGATTTTATCCTGTAAGGAACAGAGCTAAAAGATTTTAAAGCACTTCATGTTTTAGAAAACTGGCAACACGCAGAAAATAGGAGTGGAGGAGGGAGAAACGGGTGACGGGATGGGAAGGACAAAGTACACGGGAGAGAAAGCGCTACTGAAATAGAGAAAAAGGGAGAATTAAGGAAAGGACAAATATAAGAAACAATTCTGGCACAGGATGAACAAGATTTGATGACCAACTAGAAACAGGAGATGGAAAAGAAAGGCAAAATAAAAGTGACAAAGACTTCGTGTGTAGGAGATTGGGCAGATGATGAAACCATTAAAATTGAGAATACAGAACCACATCTGGTAGGAAGAACAAAATGAATTCCGCCTTAAGCCTACAGGACAGTCATGTCAGAGGGGATGCTATTTTCTAGGAATAGCCAACTGTTTTCCCCTAACTAGGATACAATGAGAGACGAGTCGTTTCCCTTGTTATCCAGCCCTTTTCTGTTCTAAATTTCAAAGTCACATGACCCTTTCCTTTCCCTTTCATCCCCAACCTGTCCCACCTAATGTACCTCCCACCCAAAGTGTACTCCAAGCAGTAAAATGATTTCTGCAGCTCTCCAAAGTTTCTCCCTTGTAGAAAGGCAGAAATTCTAAATATACTTTCTTTTTATCAAACTTTCTTTTTACCAATTTATCAAAATTGGGTTTATTTCAACCCAATAAACACAAAGGCTCGATTAAATCAGGATAAAAAGTTAAACCAGAATGCTAGTTTATTAATTTATAAGAAATAAAATTAGCCAAGGAAGTGCTCTCATCCAAAAAACCAGCCCATCCTCTCTCTGGAGGCAGACCTACACTGAAATTAAAGTACTCTTTAGATCTAAATACTACTTTCGGAAAGAATATCAAGAAATCAAAATATTAGTTAACATAACTATCGATTACCACGTAACTCTGGGTCACTCTTCATTAGTAAAGCAAAATAAGGACTTGAAAAATGAGCGAAAGTTGCCAAGGATATCCAAATGGGCTATCTTCCTTATTTTACTGTCGAAATATGGGTGGAATGGTAGGTAGGCACAAAAATACATTTCAGCTGGAACGTTTTAACAACACGTTCAAGTCAGAAAGGGCTTAAGACTCTGTGAATATTTTAATGAGTTGCTTCAACTGTTAAAAATCGAAGGCATACAGTGACTATGTGTGAGGCACAGACACTTTTTAACCGAGTCAATACAAAGGAAAAGGATCAAGATCAGATCCGCCCCCAAGTTAAAGGCAAAGTAAGCGGTGGGCGTGGAAGAACCCAAACAAAAATAAACTACTCGATGCAGGAACAGTTTCATTCTGAGGTATACAGAGTATTCAACCAGAACTCTTCTCCAGACCCCAGTGGTCTTTCATCAGAGAAAATCGGTTAAGAAGAGGCAAAAGTGTAAAGAAAAAAGGGAGTGACACTCCTGACGGATGGAAGTGGGAACCAAACGGGAGCTCCCACGGTCCCAGGAAAACCCTCCCTCCCATCGCTCCAGCTGTTACCTTCCACTTCCTCCGTGCCCTCCATCAGCATATCCTTCGTAAAGTTTGAAATCTGGCCAGTGAGGGAAGCCAGGCTGCCTCCGACTTGACCCAGAGACTGGCCCAAGCCGGAGCCGAGGCCCCCAAGCCAGGACGACATCGCTGCAGGTTAGAGAACGACCCGGTCCGCTCCGAGCAAAGCGTCCAGCGTCGTCGGACGACCCCGCCAAATGTCCTCGAACCACCGCCTTCGCGAGGCTAGTCCATATCAAAACACTCAAGATTCGACAACCAATGAGGGGTTCCTAAGCAACGCTGGCTTCGGGTGGCTCCCACCAACGGCCCGACTCTGCCTAGAAACGCAGAGGCCTGGCCTGGGACGTTACCAGGGGCCCGCCTCCAGTGCCACAGTCAACCCGGCGAGGCCTCTGCTCATTCCTACGACTTCCCACCGTCCGGGTTGGGCCACTTCTTCCTCTGCTTTATTGACTTTCCCCAGTTCCGAAGGCAACTCCTGCCAACTCGACGCCGACCGCCATGACACCCACTCTAAACGCGGCAATGGATCATAGAGAGGAGCCGCGGTGGCATAGAAGGGCTCTGCGGAGCCGCCGGACGCGTCCTTGGCGCAAGGGAGCGTGGGATCGCGGAGGACCGAAAGCGGCCGGCCAGGGCAAGGTCAGCCTCCACGTAGCGCACAGGCTTTGGCCGCTGGGGGTGTGGTCTCATGAACAAGAGGTGACGCAGTGGCGGCTGCTCCCTGCACCTGAGCTTCAGGCAGAGCCCTCTGCGAGTGGTGCCTTTCGAAGCCAGAGCGGCCCGGAAAGCTCCTGGACCCCCCCCCCCCACTGTGTCGGTGAAACCTGAGTGTTTAATTTTAACTGTACCACGAATTCAGCATCGCAAGGGCACTTGCGGGGTCGCTCCACTGTGCAGCAAGAGGCTTTACTTATCGGTTACTGTGTCGCTTCTTCTACAGCTTGTCGGGCTGCTCTGTACCGGACACTAGGGTAGGAGTTAAAGATACACAAGTAAAAAGGATGGGTTGCGAACTCTTGTTCGTGCAGGAAAAACATGTTGGTTACTTTCTATAGTAGTGATTTTCCCTGGTAGCTTTACAGCTCGTAGTTGAAACCCTGCGTTCTTGAATATACCAAGAGCTTTGTTCAAGAAGCCGATTTAACCCATGAAGTTTAAAACGCAGACCACCTTAAAAGCTGTTAAATGAAGAATTTGCATCCCATTCCGGAGGTGTTTATCAAATGTTTTCCGTGTATTTTTTTTTTTGGAAGACATCAGTGCGGAAGAGCTAGGTATGCAGACTCTGGGACCTGCCTGCCTGGATCTGTCACTGGCTGTATGACCGTGGGTAGGTTACTTAACCTCTCAGTGCGTCAGTTTCTCGTTTGTAAAATGGAGAATGATGGGGTTGTTAGGATGATTAAATAAGATAATAGTTTTTAAGTGCTCGGAACAGTGCCTGGTACCTGGTGAGTTCTCTTTAAGTCTATGTAAAGTTTCAAAAATGTAGCACACAGATGACCTGAGAGTTGGTATGTCTACCATTATTCTGGGCACTGGGGATACAGCAGGAGAAGACTTACGTAGTCCCTGGTCTCTGGAGCTTGCATTCCATTAGGAAGGGAGAGCTGATAAACAAAATGTAGTAAATATAAGACAGGTGACTGCTTGAAGAAACACACACACACACACACACACACACAGGGTAAGGATAATATGGAAAAGATATGAGGAGAGGGGACACTCGTAATGTTATAGAAGGCAGTCACTGATAGGGTGATACTTAAACAGATACTTGTAGTAATTAAGAGAATGACATATATCCGGGTGCCTAGCTGACTCAGTCAGTAGAGCATGCGACTGTTGATCTCAGGGTTGTGAGTTCAAGCCCCACATTGGGCCTAGAGCTTAAGGAAAAACAAAGTGAAATATGTGGGTATCTGGGAAAGAGCAGTACAGGCAGAAAGAAACAACTGATGCAAAGGTCCTGAGGCAGGAGAATCCTTAGCAGGTTAGAGGATTACCAAAAAGGCAAGGATGACTGGAGCAGAGTGGGGTGGGGAAGGATGATAAGGGATGAGGACCAAGAAGTAGGAGTGGGAGGACAGAGATCACATAGGGCCTGGTAGGCCATTGTAAGGACTCTAGCTTTTACTGAGTGGGATGGGGCGCCATTATTGAAGTGGGAAACTGCTTTGAGATGAGTCATATGAACATAGGACCTAAGTGGGTTTCTGGACAACAGTGAAAAGTTTAGCTAGTGTCAATCAAGCCTGTGTTTCCTACAGCTGTAAATTCTCTGGAGCGCTGTCCTATAAATTCATGTCATGCCATAAAGACACTGCCATTAATGAAAGACAGTGCAATTAATGAATATGTTTTTACATCATTTATTAAGTAATTAACACAAAAAGCTATGTTCTAAAAGTTTCTTATGGGGGATTTTTTTTTTTTCCTGTGGGATGAACTATGGCCCAAGAGACTTTAAGAATGATTCTGATAAATAACATGATATGATGTTTGGGATTTTGCTTCAGTATAATGGGAGCAGGGCAGATGAAATAAGAATTGTCAGGAATTGATCATCGCTGAAGCTGGGTGATGAGTACATAGGGGTTCACTATACTAGTCTTTTACTTTGCATACATTTGAAATGTTTTATAATAAAAAGTCAAAAGACATCCAAGTTTGATGAAGTTTGGGCTGACGATGTCGCTTCCTTTTCCTGCCAAATACCCCTGGAGCTAACACACAACTGAGTACCAAAACCAACCCCACACAGGAGCCCATAAATGTGAGTGGCTCCAGGCAATGAGGTCTAGGCTGCTCAGCTGAAATTCTGAACCTAGGATTTTCTTTTTTCATTTTTAAAAATGTTTATTTCTTTTGCAGACAGACAGAGAGAAAACATGATCGGGGAGGAGCAGAGAGAAAGGGAAAGAGAAAATCCCAAGCAGAGTCTGCAATATCAGCACAGAACCAGATGTGGGGCTCGAACTCACGAACTGTGAGACCATGACCTGTGCCGAAATCAAAAGTCGGATGCTTAATTGACTGAGCCACGCAGGCGCCCCTGAACCTTGGATTTTTGAAACCTCAATGGCTAGCAACAAAAAAAGCAAATGAAAACACTATCAGCTGAAACCTGGTTTCTGTTTCTCAAGAGGTGGGATCATCGATACTTCTCTAGAAAAAACAGTTCCTTTGTTGTGAGAAACCATCTAAATGAGTTTATTTATGCAAGCGTAAAGCAAAAACCCATTTTATTTTTTAATGTTTTTAAAATATTATTTATCTTGCCCCTGAGGTTTTTTTTTTAAGTTTTTTTTTATTTTGAGAGAGAGAGAGAGAGAGAGAGAGAGAACATTAGTGTGTGTGTGAGTGGGGGAGGGGCAGAGAGAGAGGGAGAGAGAGAGAATCCCAAGCAGGCTCTGTGCTGTCAGTGCAGAGCCCGACTCAGGGCTTGAAGTGGGGCTTGATTTACCCAAACTATGAAATTTGAAGTGGGGTTCATGGGCAAATGGCTAAGAAAGAATTCTTGAGACGTTTTTGGTGCAAAGACGTGATTTTATTCAAGCACAGGGACAGGACCCGTGGGCAGAAAGAGCTGTACGTTCAAGTGGGAGGGGTGGCTGATGATGTAGGTTAATTTGTGGAGGGAGTGGGGTAGAGGTAACGCAGGTTACTAAGGAATTATGCTGAAGTCAGGGTCTTACAGGACCTTGAATATTTGGCTTTTGTCAAGATACCATTATTTTCAGTTTTTAGTGAAGTATAAACATTAAGGCATTAAGGCAGCCATGAACTTCTCAAAGAATGTCACACGCTGCGCGTCTCAGGTATCAGTGGCTACAAGCTGTTAGGAGATTTACCTAAAATACATTTTTCTTGCCTTTGTTCTCCTCATCATTTCCCCCCCTGAACAATTTTGACCCTTAAATCTTTAAGGTTGCTGGGGGTGGAAGGCCTTATCTTCTGTAACTTCTTCCTGCTGAATAGGGGCGTAGAGATGTTCCTACCTATGGGTCAACATTGGTCAGTTAAGGATGTGGGAGTTAAGAAAGGGAGAGGCAGCCAAATCCAAGGTGGATTGGATACATGAATCTCCTTGAGTAGAAAGGATCATCTGTTGACTTGCAGTTTTTGTAGTGATGGAGTCTTGGGACCAAGCAAAAAACAAAACAAAACAAAACAAAAAAACATTGAAGAAAACAGCATATTAGAATTAAAGCAGTTGAGGCCCCTGGGTCTCAGTTGGTTAAGCGTCTGACTTTGGCCCAGGTCATGATCGTGGTTTGTGAGTTCAAGCCCTGCATAGAGCTCTGTGCTGACAGCTCAGAGCCTGGAACCTGCTTCAGATTCTGTGTTTCCCTCTCTCTCTGCCCCTCCCTGGCTCGCTCTCTCTCTCTCTCTCTCTCTCTCTCTCTCTCTCAAAAATAAACAAATATTAGAAAAAATAATAAAGTGGCTATAAGAATGAGAAGTCCAACAAAGAGACCCTTAATAGTTTACCTTAGTCCTCCCTCCAAACCAGAAACTTAACCAGTCATTAAGAGAAAGGGAAGGATTTTGTAGAGCCTCAATTTGAGTATTCATATCTTTTAGTAGTCCTGTGACATTTTTATGATAATCTGGGATGTATACACAACATTCTGTTTTAATAATGGCACATGTGCCTCCCTGTGCCATTTGTTTTGCAGAACTGCTTTGCACATTTGTGCATTTTCAGTATTGAGTAAGGAGATGCTGGTTTGTGAATCATTGGGTGCCTTTATGGTATATTTGTTAAGGGCTTCCACATGCCAAATTATACTTTCTAACCCTGCAGATGGTGCAAATGTGGATGCGAGTGATCATGCCAATGAAAAACAGACCATATCCATCTTTGTTTTAAATTGGGAAGATTAGCCAGGGTAGTGATGGTTTTATTAACATGCCCATGAATCCAGGCAAAAACCAAGGTATGATGACCTATACACCCTGGAGAAAGCCAAGGCCATTGATTAGTTCCACATAACCAGTGGGTTCTGTTTGGAGCTAGCCATCTGACTCCAGGTGGCTGTATTCAAACAGAAGTGAACCAGTCAGCCTGGAGTATAATGGTCCAAGAGCATGTTTCTAGAGATAGCCACGCTAGATGTCATGTGCTGTTTGCCCAGGTGTCATGGGTATGATTTCTTTGTCCCCAGCATAAAAGTGCCTTTTGACTGAGCTGTCCAGTAGTGGGTGTGAGCCATAAATATGTATCCCAAATTTAATATATACCCTCCTCAGTTATAGCAACAAGTAGGATTTCATAACTTAAGACACTCACTGGCAGGCATCAATTTGTGGGCTTGCAAAGTCAGTTAATTTTTTAATAGTTTGAGGGTCTGAGAAAATCTGGGAACGTCCTGGTAAATTCCATGTCTTACTGATCACGAGCCAAGGAGAAACATTCCCATTAGTGATAGATTTATCACAAAACAGGGTATCATTCTATATTATTTCTGAAGTATAAGTATGTAGAGAGTGCCAATCAGTGCCCTGTAATGGGGAAACCCACCAGGGTAACCTGGATGTACTTGACACGGGCAAGGCTCCACATAGCCAATAAGTGGTTTGATTTTGTAGCTCAGCGTAATGCTGTGTCCATTGTAGAAAGGAATTGTCAGTTCAAATAGGTGAACAGAGAACAAAGAGAAAATATACAGCCTTCCTTGTCATTTGAAGAGGAGTTTGAGGTCTCCTACAAGTTCACGGGAGTAAGAAGGCATGTTAGTTTGCTCATTGGTTTCCTGCGAAGGAGGTACAGCTTTTCTTCTAGGTATAGGACTCTGGGAAGGGTGCCCTTCTAATTTTACTGCAGCTCAAATACATATGACCTAATATGGACCTTTCCATTTTGGATTTAAGTCCCCTGCTGTCCTCGATTTCCAGTTTTTTAAATAAACCATGTATGTCTCTGGAGCTTACACGGGTGGACTTTCAGTTACAGTTGAGTCAGGTTTTGGAGGCACGTGTTAGGTATATTCATTAAGTAACTTAAGAATTAGACCAGCCTCGAGTGAAGAGTTTAATAGAGCATGGTAATCCTCATCTAACAAGTCCACTGTGACAAGTGGCTTTCTGTATAACTCAGAAGGGCTAAGTCCTTGGAGCAGCTCTCATTCTGAGAAGTCCTATTGTGGCAAGAGAATAACCCAATTTTCCTCATTCTGTAAACTAAGTTTAGTTATGGTGTCATTTACATTTTTTTTCAATGTTTATTTTTGAGAGAGAGAGCTTGAGAGGGGGAGGGGCAGAGAGAGAGAGAGGGAGACGCAGAATCTGAAGCAGGCTCCAGGCTCTGAGCTGTCACCACAGAGCCCAACGCAGAGCCTGAACCCACAAACTAGGAGATCATGACCTGAGCCAAAGTTAGACGCTTAACTGACTGAGCCACCCAGGCGCCCTGTTTTTTTAAAAAAAAAAAAATTTTTTTTAATGTTTATTTATTTTTGAGAGGGAGAGAGGAGACACAGAATCCAAAGGAGGCTCCAGACTCTCGAGCTGTCAGCACGGAGCCCGACGCAGGGCTTGAACTCACGGACCGCGAGATCATGACCTGGGCCAAAGTCAGACGCTCAGCCAACTGAGCCACCCAGGCACCCCCAGGTGCCCTGTTTTAAAGCATGATCAGCTTATTCTGCCTTCCCATAGGATTGTGGATGCCGGGCTGAATATAGAAAATATTTAATTTTTAAAGCCTGTGCTTTTTGTTGACTTATTTGTGCAGTAAAAGTAGGACCATTGCCACTTTGCAAGGATTGTGGAAAGCCAAATCTAGGAATAACTTCTCGCAACAAAACTTTGATTACTTCCATGGCCTTTTCTTTTACAAGGAAAGGCCTTGATCCATCCAGTGAAAGTATCAACAAACACTAGTGGAAACTTAGAGCCTTTGCAAGGAGGAATTTGTATAAAATCAGGCTGCCGGTCCTCTCCTGGATATGTTCCACGCCTTTGGACCAGTTTCAAAAGTGGAGGAGGGTGAGCTGCGCCTTCTGGATTTACTTGTGCACAAACAACACAGGATCGGCAGACCTGTTTAATTGTGGTTGTTAAATTTACCCCATCAAATATATTTTTAATTAGGGGTGCCTGGGTAGCTCAGTTGGTTAAGCATCCGACTTCAGCTCTGGTGATGATCTCACAGTCTGTGAGTTCAAGCCCCACGTCAGGCTCTGGGCTGACAGTCCAGAGCCTGGAGCCTGCTTGGGATTCTGTGTCTCCCTCTCTCTCTGCCCCACCCCTGCTCATGCTCTGTCTCATTCTCTCTCTGTCTCTGTCTCTCTCAAAATTAAATAAACATTAAAAAAAAATTTAAATATATATATTTAAAATTATATGTTCTAAGGCATTTTTGCCCAAATAAGTAGCCTGGTGTAAACCCTGTATTACCTTCCATTGGTTATTTTTGAATATAAAGATTTTTCCTGGGGCGCCTGGGTGGCTCAGTCGGTTGAGCGTCCGACTTCGGCTCAGGTCATGATCTCACGGTCCGTGAGTTCGAGTCCCACATCAGGCTCTGTGCTGACAGCTCAGAGCCTGGAGCCTGTTTCAGATTCTGTGTCTCCCTCTCTCTCTGACCCTCCCCTGTTCATGCTCTGTCTCTCTCTGTCTCAAAAATTAATAAACATTAAAAAAAAATTAAAAAAAAAAAAAGATTTTTCCTTTTAACAAGCCGGTCCTGTGCATTTTTGGATATCCCCATTCCTGTACTATGTGAGCCTCTTGGTCTGAGTAGGCTGGAGTTATGGACTTTACTGGAGTCAAAACTGGTATAAGACTTAATATTTATTTTGTGCTGCCTGCTTGGCTGCATGGTCTGCCAAATTATTTCCTTTAGATTCTAAAGTAGGTGTACTGCCTCACGGAGAGTAATGATTTCAGGCCCATATTTGATTGGGTAGTTATGGCTTGATAATAATCCCCTTTCTTTCCAGATTGCCCCATGGGCATGTAGTATTGGGAAAGCATATTCAGAGGCCTTTTGCTCCTTGAAGAGCACAGGTAAGTGCTATTAATTCAGCCTTTTGAACAGAAGTATTTATTGGAAGGGCTTCTGCCTTCATGGTCTTGATTAAACTAACTATAGCATATACAGCTTTTCCTTCTCCATTATCCAGGATGCTACTGCCATCAGTCAACTAATTGTCATCTGCATTTTCAATAGGGGAATCTTTTAATTCAGGTCTGCCAGAGTAAATAAGATCAGTAATTTCTGAGCAATTATGTTCTAACAGAGAAGTATGATGGTCAGGTCCAGGCTTAAGGGTAGCTGGATTTAAAGTCTGAGAGGTTTTAAGTACTATTTCCAGTGTGTCTAAACGTGTAGCCTCCTGTTTAGTAAGTTGGCCTCCCATCGTCCATTGGTGGCCTTTGGTCTCTGAACACTTTGAACCTGATGTGGAGTCATCACTGTCAAGGACTGTCTCATAGTAAGTTTTGAAGCTGCTTCTACCAGGAGGACTGTGGCAGATATTGCTCGAAATCAGCCACTCTTGAGCTACATTACCAAGTGACTTTGCAAAATATCCCACTGGCCTTGTTTCATTTCCTAACTTTTTAAATGTTTATTTATTTTTGAGAGAGAGAGAGAGAGAGAGAGAGAGAACACAAGCAGGGGAGGGGCAGAAAGACAGGGAAACACAGAATCTGAAGCAGGCTCCAGGCTCTGAGCTGTCAGCACAGAGCCCGATACGAGGCTTGAACCCACAAACTATGAGATCATGACCTGAGCCGAAGTTGGACTCTTAACTGACTGAGCCACCCAGGCGCCCTCTCATTTCCTAATTTTTGAGTGGGAATTCGCAAAGCTTGTCTCTGTTTTTCTGCTACTTATAATGTGAAAGGTTCTTCTAAATTTGGTAGAGCCAAAGCCAGGGCCGTTGAAAGTTTAGTTTTTAATGTTTGAAAGGCCGTCTGCTGGGCTTTTGTCCAGAGTAAAGGTTCTTCCTCGGGACCTTTAATTGAATCATATGATCGTTTGGCTAAGACCCCAAATCCAGGAATCCACAGGTGATAAAAGCCTGCCATACCCAGGGAAGTGCAGAACTGTTTCTTTGTAGCTGGGGGGGTCCAAGATCTAATATAGCCTTTTTTCTGTCAGTAGACAAAGTACGATGTCCTGGTGTTAGTTCATATCCCAAATACTGCAATTTTTGTCTAGATATTTGTGTCTTTTTAGGGGAGACCCAATACCCTCTGTCTGCTGAGAAGTTAGGTAAAGTTGTAGAATTACTATCAGACGTTTCTTTACTGGGACTACAGATTAAAATGTCATCCACATATTGAATTATAGTCCCTTGTGGTGAGGAGGTTCCACGGAGGTCTTTGCCAAGTGTGGCCCTGAACAAAGGAGAATTTTTTCTAAACCCCTGGGGCAAAACTGTCCAAGTCAATGGAGCAGCCTGTGGGTTTGAAGGTGAAGCCCGTTCCAAAGCAAATGGTGGCTGTGTTTGCTCACTTAGAGGGATGCACAAGAAGGCGTCTTTTAAACCAAGAACTGTAAACCATTTGGGATCACCAGGGACCTGGGTGAGAATGGTGTATGGATTTGGCACTTTGGGATGAATGGCTCTTAAGTCTTGTACCATCTGGCTTCTTTTACTGGTAAAACTGGAGTGTGATAAGGAAATTGACAAGGTGTTTGAGAATACCACGTTTGAGAAATTTGTCAGTAAGTGGTTGTAGCCCAGCTTTTGCCTCAGGTTTTAATGGGTATTGCTTTTTTAAGAGGTATAATGCCTGGGTCCTTTAAGGTCAGTTTAACTGGCTGGGCTTTAAGAGCCCATCCTGGGACATCGTAATCCCAGACCTGTGAATTTACTTCCTTCCAGATATTAGAAGGGATACCAGAATAAGGTTTTGATTCCCCAGATGTAAAAGAGAACAAGCTGTCCTCTTCTTTAGTAAGAGCAAACCTGCTTCCTAGTTTATACAGTAAGTCTCATCCAAGTAATGGAGTGGGACAAGATGGAAGGACTGAAAAACATGAGCTGCCAAGTGACAGTCTTCTACTTACGAGTTAAAGGCATTGTTTGGCGGCATGTTTTAGTTTCCCCCTCTACGCCAACAATTTTATGGCTAGAAAAACAGGTAGAGCCAGAGTGCTGAATAAGAACACAGTAAAGTGGCTCCTATATCAATAAGAAAATTGACAAACTTACCTTCCACATCCAGGGTAACCCGGGGCACAGTCATCTTGATGTCAAAGGGAGCCAGACCAGCCCCAGGGCCCCATCATGCCTCCTCCTCTGGTTCCTGCTGTCAGGCTGGGAAGCGAGCTCCTGCCTTCCTCTCTTCCAATGTCACTGTTTTTTTTGTTTTGTTTTGTTTTGTTTGTTTTGTTTTGTTTTTGTTTTTGTTTTTTTACAGACAAGACATGGCCCCGGGGGAGAGCCTTTGTTTGGACATTCTTTTTGTTTGTTTTTTGTTTTTCTTTAAGTTTATTTACTTATTTTGAGAGAGACGGCTACAGTGCAGGAGCAGGGGAGAGGCAAAGAGAGAGAATCCCATACAGGCTCTGTGCTGTCAGCGCAGAGCCTGATGCCGGGCTTGAACTCACAAACTATGACAGGGCTCAGACTCACAAACCGAGATCATGCGTGACCTGAGCCAAAATCAAGAGTTAGATGCTTCCCTGACTGAGCTACCCAGGTGCCCCTGTTGGAACATTCTTTACTCCAATGTCCGGTCTGGCCACACCCATAGCATGGGAACTTACCTGATTCTTTGTCTGATACCGGTTTTTTCTTTGACCCCTGGTTAGTCTGATGTTGTAGGGAATACGCGATAGTGGCAACCAATATTTGAGCCTGTACTTACCCTGCAATTTAGCTCTCTGGTCCTTTCTTGCTTTAAGACCACATCTCTATTACTAAAGACTCCGGTGGCCACCCCTAGTAGGCACTGGGTGGGGGTTTGAGGGCTGAGAGCCATTTTAGTCCGTGTTCAGCAGATGTCAGGTGCCGACTGACATAAAATGCATGTTTAGTATAGCTGTTCCTTCAGGTGAGGTTGGATCCTGAAATAGAGCTGGATCCTCATCAGTTCCTTGAGTAACTTCTTGAATTTTATCATAGTTTACAGGTTTAAAGAATCCTTCTTTCATCCCTTCTATTAAACAAGTGATCATATGATCTCATCTCTCCCTTCCCAGTCTACTCTCTTGGTATTTCCAGTGTGGCTCGGTGTTTTGGACAGCAGCGCCACCTATTGGATAACATTCCCTGTCTCTCATTGCCAGTTCATCAGTGAACTTTTTTTTTCTTTTAACTTGTTTTATTTTTTATTTTTTTCTTAATTTACATCCCAATCAGTTAGCATCTAGTGCAACAATTATTTCAGGAGTAGATTCCTTAGTGCCCCTTACCCCTTTAGCCCATCCCCCCTCCCACAACCCCTCCAGCAACCCTCAGTTTGTTCTCCATATTTATGAGTCTCTTCTGTTTTGTCCCCCTCCCTGTTTTTATATTATTTTTGTTTCCCTTCCCTTATATTCATCTGTTTGGTCTCTTAAATTCCTCATATGAGTGAATTCATATGATTTTTGTCTTTCTCTGACTAATTTCACTTAGCATGATACCCTCCAGTTCCATCCATATAGTTGCAAATGGCAAGATTTCATTCTTTTTGATTGCTGAGTAATCCTCCATTATATATGTATGCCACATCTTCTTTATCCATTCATCCATTGATGGACATATGGGCTCTTTCCATACTTTGGCTATTGTCGATAGCGCTGCTATAAACATGGGGGTGCCTGTGTCCCTTCGAAACGGCACACCTGTATCCCGTGAATAAATGCCTAGTAGTCCAATTGGTGGGTCATAGGTAGGTATTTTTAGTTTTTTGAGGAACCTCCATACTGGTTTCCAGAGTGGCTGCACCAGCTTGCATTTGAGCCCCTGCCCAGATATGGGTTTTTTTTGGTTTTTTTTTTTTTTTTTTTTTACTCCCAGGTCCAACAACAAGTTAATATGATATATATATCTTGTCAAGTCAGATCAAATATAATAAATGCTTAGCCCTCAATAAATTGAGAAGGGCTTTCGGAATATTGTCCTAATTGTTGTTTTATCTGAGCCAGATTGGCCATCGAGAATGAGACCTGGACTCTAATTGTGCCCATTTCTCTATTAGCAACCTCCCTAAGAAGATACGATCCAAATTTAGTGAAGCTCCTGAGAGACAGGGAGTTCCACTCCTAGTGTGTCCAGCTGGGCTGGGAGCAGAGGGGTCTTGGGGCTTATAAGGAAGGGGGCTAGTGACAGGGCCAGTGTCCTGTTTGTCTGGACTGGCCAGTAATTCCTCCAGATTTGTTAGGTGGCATGGGTCTATTTAGATATGCATCATCCAGTATGTCCAGACGGGGGTTTGTTAACCTGGCTAGTGGATAGACACATTCTGCAGGAGGCCCTCAGGTCTGGATCCTGATGTAGGGCCGTGAAAGCCTGGACATAGGGTACCTCAGTCCATTTGCCCTGTTTCTTGCAGAAGAGATGTAACTGATAGATTGTATTAAGGTTTAATGTTCCATTAATGGGCCATTTCCCTCATCTTCTAAGGAGTACTGAGGCCAGGCGATATTACTAAAGAAGATCAGGGTTTGTTTTTTTCCCTTGGATCTTGCAATCCGAATTGATTCCAGTGGGTTAAAAGGCATCCCAAGGGAGAGTCCTTGGGGACTGAAGAAGATCTCATATTCCTAGAAAAGCAGAAAATGTCCATGACCAAAAAATCCCCCCTGATTCCCAGGTGGCATCCCACACAGGATATTTAGAGGTTCCAGCTGTCAAAGGCAATCAGGGGCGTCCTTTGAATATAATCGCTACTGATCACCATTCCAACATAAAGACCCCACGGGAGGGATGCCGGCATCCCCCCTACCCTGCCCCATTGCATCCTGGGCTACAAATGGGTGCCTGGTGAATGGAGCGAAATACCATGCCTTGCCTTGCCTTGCCCTGAAGACTATGCCATGCCTTGCCGTGAAGACCGTGCTGTTTTTAACCCATAAAAAACACCCAAAAAGTTTTACAAGAGGAAATTATCCAATTTGGTAACCTCAGTAGTGAGTAGAGGACACTGATGAAAAATGGTAAAGATAGAAGTCCATCATGTGGACTTCTAAGTGACATTCCAACACATGTACAGCCAACTTCCCTACAAAATGGTCCCCAATTGGGTTTTAATTCAGTCCGGTACTGGTTTCAGCAGGCTCCCGGTGGAGGCCCCTCGGCCAGAAGCCGCTAGACCAGAGGTGGAGGGGATCACGTTAGGCCAATGAGGAGGAAACCTCACAAGGGAGTCTTTAAGATTAGCAGCCGTCCTAGTGCCTTAGGTGGCTGTCCCGTGCCCAAAAGACAGACAGCTTTGTATAAGGACAGGGAGAAAGAGGGGGCATCAAGTTTCTGGGTCTTACTACCATTCTGGCCAGGGTACTAACTTCCAGCCAAAAAGCAGGCTTTCTCCTCCCCATACAGTAAGTAGCCACAGGCTGGAGGATTGCAGCCTGAGCACTCGACTTGAAAGTGTTCCAATGAGGGGCGCCTGGGTGGCGCAGTCGGTTAAGCGTCCGACTTCAGCCAGGTCACGATCTCACGGTCCGTGAGTTCGAGCCCCGCGTCGGGCTCTGGGCTGATGGCTCAGAGCCTGGAGCCTGTTTCCGATTCTGTGTCTCCCTCTCTCTCTGCCCTTCCCCCATTCATACTCTGTCTCTCTCTGTCTCAAAAATAAATAAAAACGTTGAAAAAAAAATTTAAAAAAAAAAAAAAAAAAAAAAAAAAAAAAAGAAAGTGTTCCAATGAGACCACACTCCTTGAAAAGCCCCTGAAGTGAGAGTAAAGGAAGAGGAGAGAAAATACTCACCAAGTTCGCACTGAGACTCAGAGTCCAGATAAAAAGACTCGAAGCCCCATGTAAAGGCACCAAAATGATGAAATTATAAACTGAGGTTCATGGGCAAATGGCTAAGAAAGAATTCTTGAGACGTTTTTGGTGCAAAGACGTGATTTTATTCAAGCACAGGGACAGGACCCGTGGGCAGAAAGAGCTGTACGTTCAAGTGGGAGGGGTGGCTGATGATGTAGTTTAATTTGTGGAGGGAGTGGGGTAGAGGTAACGCAGGTTATTAAGGAATTTTTGTATGCTGAAGTCAGAGTCTTACAGGACCTTTTAGTTTTTAGTGAAGTGTAAACATTAAGACATTAAGGCAGCCGTGAACTTCTTGAGGAATGTCACGCACTGCGTGTCTCAGGTATCAGGGGGCCACAAGCTGTAAGGAGATTTACTTTAAAATACACTTTTCTTGGGGCGCCTGGGTGGCGCAGTCGGTTAAGCGTCCGACTTCAGCCAGGTCACGATCTCGCGGTCCGTGAGTTCGAGCCCCGCGTCGGGCTCTGGGCTGATGGCTCGGAGCCTGGGGCCTGTTTCCGATTCTGTGTCTCCCTCTCTCTCTGCCCCTCGCCCGTTCATGCTCTGTCTCTCTCTGTCCCAAAAATAAATAAACGTTAAAAAAAAAAAATTAAAAAAAAAAAATACACTTTTCTTGTCTTTGTTCTCCTCATCAAGACCATGACCTGAGCTGAAATCAAGGTCGGACGCATCACCGACTGCACCATGCAGGCACGCCACAAAAGCACATTTTAAAGCAGACTTTTAAGTACCAGTCTGATCTTTCCCTCTGAATTTCTAAATAAATGATGCTTAAAATTGCCACTTTCTCATTAATTTTAGACATTGTCTACTGACTTTCTATTATGGAAAGTAAGAGATTTAGTACTTTTGTACTAGCCTCTACCTCTGATTTCCTTTGAGCTCCCAGGACAGTGATATGGTAATTATCGGTAAATTGGTAATTGATGTTTACCATATGTAACCACATCAGCATTGTTCATCACTGAGCCAAGTGGTTGTATGAAGATTACATTTCTTTAAAAAAACAAAAAAAACAAAAAACAAAAGAAAGATGGGGCACCTACCTGGGTGGCTCGGTCGGTTAAGCGTCCAACTTCGGCTCAGGTCACGATCTCACAATTCGTGAGTTCAAGCCCCGCGTCAGGCTCTGTGCTGCTAGCTCAGAGCCTAGAGCAGGCTT
The DNA here is from genome assembly GCF_028749965.1 of Puma concolor. Classification (NCBI taxonomy): domain Eukaryota; kingdom Metazoa; phylum Chordata; class Mammalia; order Carnivora; family Felidae; genus Puma; species Puma concolor. The sequence goes on along the minus strand of NC_141672.1, from coordinate 13,200,352 downwards.
CGGATTCTGTGTGTGTGTCTCTCTCTCTGCCCTTTCCCTGCTCACACTCGGTCTCTGTCTCTCTCAAAAATAAATAAACGTTAAAATAAATAAATAAAAATAAATACAATTTTTAAAAGATTACATTTAAAATTTTTTTTCAACTCTATTTTTCTGAGGTTAACAGGTTCCATATTTTTAAAAATGTTTACTTATTTATTTTGAGAGGGAGAGAGAACAAGCATGAGCAGGGGAGTGTCAGAGAGAGAGGGAGAGAATCCCAAGCAGGTTCCACGCTGTCAGCACAGAGCCTGAGGTGGGGCTCCATCTCATGAACCCTGAGATCATGACCTGAGCCGAAATCAAGACCCAGCCACTCAACTGACCGAGCCACCCAGGTGCCCCTCTATATTTTTTAAAGTTTATTTATTTATTTATTTTAGTCATCTCTACCCTCAGCATGGGGCTTGAACTCATGACCCCAAGATCAAGAGTTGCATAATTTTCTGACTGAGCCAGCCAGGTGCCCTTCCCCATCAGGTTCCTTATTTTTAATTTGCACATTTTTCTGTTACTACAGAATTGCAAGTCCTTCTAGAACGCATCAGGAGCATTGTAAAACATGATCCTAATTCTGTTTGCAAGAAAGCATCAAGAATTCTATTTGCTTAGACTCAGTCTCTCTACCTAGAGCTCTGTGCTTTCCTGCTCTCTTTTTCTCTGATTATTCTCTGTGCCTTGTTTTTTACCTCTGATGCTCTGAAATTAATGAGTTTGTTTGTAGTGTCATTCATTATGTCGGGCATTCGGCAGACCCTTTCAAAAGCCATGTCTTTTAGTTCTGCCAGTTTTTAAAAGGTTTTTTGTTTTGTTTTGTTTTAATTGATGAATGCCTTCTTTTTGGGGAATCTATTTTCAGAGACCTTTAATTAATCCTCCTGATTTCAGTCCACATCCTACCCCCACCTTTCAAGATAGTTGTTTCTTTAGTGTGTACTGTTGGGTGTACTTCTCTTTAACAATTCGTATTTAACTTCCTTATTTCCTTTCCTTATCTATGCTCATTCCTGGATCAACTTTCCATCTTCCCCCAAAATGCTACATCTTGCTTTTGCTGTTGCCTCATCTGGCAGTGACCGCTAATTGTTCCTCAAAGTCTGTTCTCCCCTTCGTGCGTGGTTATCAGACCCTAACTTTTTGCCTGGATAGATGCCATCGCAGAAGATGCCAGTGGCCCCTCCTGGTCCTTTCACCCCTTTACCACTTCTGTGCATACTTCTTCCTGGGCTGCTTTTGCTCCCAACAACCAGCACCCATTTCTGTCTGTCAGAGAGGATTGCCTTCAACCTGCCAGAGCCCCCACCGCGTGTGTGCCCAGAGAGCTGAAACAACCTTGTTTAGTAGTATGTAAAATGACGCAGATCCCCTGCCCATGTTGTGACAGCTCTGAGATGGTCAAGATTTCCTCTGCCTAACAGCCAATCGGAATGCAAGAACCATGAGGGCACAGTGTCTTATTCATGACTGTTTCCAGAACTCAGAACCATGCCTGGCACATGGGAAGTGCATGCATGTTTTGTTGAATGAGTGAATGAGTGCCACAGCAATTATTTCTCTCTAGCAGCCAGAGACAAAGGGTAGCGGTGGTTCCTGACACAGAAAGAACTGGAACAGTCTCGGGGGAGAGCATGGCACAGCAAAGGTGGGTAGTCCCAGTTGAAAGAGTCCTCATGGCAGGGGATGGCCAACACACTTCAGGGGCAGGAATATGAAAACAGCAAAGGGAAGGGGGCAAGGATAATGTTATAGAGCCCCGGGGGCGGGGGAGGGTGGGGAGAGCACAGATTATTTGAAGACCCATGAGGAGGCCTGCTAGAACCACAGTGTGTAAAGGGGGAATGTCCAGAGGTCAGCCTGACACAAATTACTTAAAAAATGAACTTGTGAGCATTTGGTGACATAGATACAAAATGGTTAAAGGGTCCTCAAACATGCAAATCTTCAGGATAAAGACAACCCTCACATTCCCTTTATAAAAGATAAAGTTAAAAAAATTTTTTTTAATGTTTATTTATTTCGGGGGGAGAGAGACACAGAGTGTGAGCAGGGGAGGGGCAGAGAGAGAGGGAGACAACAGAATCCGAAGCAGGCTCCAGAGGCTCTGAGTTGTCAGCACAGAGCCTGATGCGGGGCTCGAACCCATGTGCTGTGAGATCATGACCTGAGCCAAAGTCGGCCACTTAACTGACTGAACCACCCAGGCGCCCCTAAAAGATAAAGTTTTTAACTGTTATATAAAGTTTTAGCTTTGAATCAACGTATTTCTTAGAGCCCACAAGTAGGTGTTGGTGAGATCAGAGCCATTTGGTGGCATCCAAATTCAATGAAATGGTCCTTCTAAGCATTAAGCTATGAAGTTTTGCTAAGATGTACGTGATCAATTTGAAACTTTTATATTTCAACATTTGCACCCAACCGTAATTAAGGATGAAATGGATATACCACCCTCATTATGATTTGAGGATTCTAGAATTCTTCATAGGTCTAAGTGGATTCCCATCACTACAGCTGGATTCTGGTGTCTAGAATTGGATAAAATGAAGAGAAAACAGTACTCTTAAAAACTGTTATTAATGTGCTTTGTTTGGCCCTCAAGGTTAAAAAACAATTGAGAAACCACTTAAAAATCAGATTTCAAGTAAAAATTTGGAATTCTTAGCGTCCCTTGGAAAAGACCAGAGGATCCCGTAATAACGGGCCCTTCGGCAGCAGTTAGCTGGAACTGAGTGTCAGTGCCAAGCAGCCCACAAAACAGCTCCTCTCGAAGTTGAATCTCTGTGAATTCCCTGGGGGATCTTGTGAAAAATGCAGGTTCTGACCCAGTAGCTGCGGCCTGAAGCTCTGCATTTCCAAAAAGCCCTCAGGCGTACAGAAGCTGCTGGTCCCTCGGCCACGCTTTGCATAGCGAGACTGGGAATTAACAATCAGCACAAACGGAAGCAGAAATAAAAAAGCAAACATTATCTTTATTTAATAATCTTTGATATTTAAAATACAACTCATTGAACATCCACATTAACAAGAGAACCGTCAGTGTTCAACAGTGCTTTGGAAGCCCGGCTTTTCCGAGGACCAGAGAGGAAGGCCTGTGTGTGTCTAGTAACCGCAAGAGAGCTCAAGAGGGAGGAACACACCCCGAGGGCCGCACAGTTGGGTCCTGAGCAAACGGCAGTGCCTCAGTGCACTTGTGTCACGGCCAAAAGACAATGCTTTTTCGGGTGTGTTTTGTACTTGAATTTCAAATAATTTATACACAACAGTAATTTTTAAAAAGTTATTTCTAGTAGTCCAGTGTTGTAGAAATTCTATTTTTCACATTCAAATGTACGTTTTTCTCTTTAAAAAAAAACTTTAAAAAATTCCTGGAAACATTCACCTTTGAACTATGCAAGAAACAAGTGAAGCGCTTCCTAAATGAATCAGAAATTTCCACATATATTTCACTATTGCTTCCCATTCCTTGTCTATGAATCCGGTCTTAAGATATTTACTGATACACTATTATTAATTAAACATGCGAGCCAAATAACTGTAAATTTAGAAGTGATGTTACTAGCATTAATTCTTAAAATACCAGAACATTTGGGGGGAACAAAAATAGCACAGATTTTCTTCAAAAAAAAAAAAATAAATAAAAATTCAAGAATTAACCAACCATATCAATGTTTTCATTCATGAAAGCAAAATGAACAAAATATTTTTGTTAACGTAAGACTTTAAAATATAAGCCAGTTCCTTTCTTTAGCAAAAAACACTGGTTTATGAAGAGACCAGGAATAAAGTTTTCTTTTTGAAAATATGAAAAAATGATCGACACTGGTGAAATGATTAGTTGATCCAATCTGGTTTTTCTTAATTAAGATCACATATACAATATCTCCATACTTGTTAGGGTTCAGATACAACCTTTTAGAATAGTGGCCGCTGGGCTTCCCAGTTGCAAATAAAGTTAATAGGAAATCATCATAATATTGATTATTGAGTCCTCTCGAGAATTTAAAAACATAGATTTATTTCAACTGGAGACATTTTAATTTCTATCACTGTACTTTGCTTATGCACCGACTCAATCTTTTTTGAATCTGCATGGATCCAATGGGCCAATTTTAAGACATTTAATAAATCTTGGCACTCGCATGATACTATTTAAGGAGTATCAAACATGCAGACATTAAAAATGTAATTGAGGCTCTGACAGGAATAAAAATTACTTTACTCAACTTAAGTGAAATAACACAGACTATTGGTAGTTTTACCTATAATGATCTTCAACCAGTTTTGAGCTTTTTTTCCGTATTAACTTTGGCATGAATAAAGTCTTAATTAAGAAAAATCAAGTTTTAAAGAAAAAAAAAGCACCTCCTTACATATTCTGTGAATTGTAAATTATTTGACCAAGATCTTAAAAGTTAAAATAGAGTTTACCTGCAGAAATCTTTTCAAACAATGTACAGTATTGACATATTTGTTATGTTAATTACTGTAAAAAGTGTTTATTGATGGTTTTAGATCAGAGGTTAACTGCTGTGAATTTTTTTTAACTACTGTGATTTTAAAAACATAAATAACTACTTATTAATTCCATAACCTCTCAAAATATGAAAGTGGTGTTTCCAAAACTTGTTTAAACTTTAAACACTAGCATAGCCACTGTAGGTATTTTATCCTGGTAATGCAACTTATACATTAGAAAAATGATACCAATAGTTTAAATATTAAACATTAAGGTGCTCCCAATTGGCAAAACAGAATGGAAAGCTTTATATAGAGTTCTTAGCAGGACAGTTTTTGTGAATTTCATTGTTTGTGACTTTCTTGCAGGATGATTCTGGTAAATAGCAGTTCCTGATGTGTGAACTATACTTTTGTATAACTAAGTTTTCTGATACTGTAGTTACAGGCATTGGCATCTTTTTCATACTGGCCAATCGATTAAGAAACGGAATCTAAATTAAGTTTAAGCCAATTCAAACAAATTGGCAGTTCCCTAGTCATTCTGGATCTGCCTGCCGAGTATAACATTCATAAGAAACTAACTAAATAAACACATTCACAAATGTATCCAGTGTGTGCTCAGCTCTGCTTTAAAAAGAAAAAAAAGAAAAAAATCCCTAAATGAAGATCAACATGCTATATCTCCTTAAGTGCTTTAATAAAGGTGTGTAATATAAGAACTTTATAAACTCTAAGGTTAAAACTTTCTGCATATTTCTTTACTCATTTTTATATTAGGTAGCTCATCCATTTAAGTGTATGAAAAGTCGAATGTAATTTTTCAATGGGAAAACGTAAAAGCCAAATATCCATGGAAAACAGGACAAGCATACTGGGGATAATGGCAGAAATGTTCACTCTTAGAATATTTTGGTTTGTAAATCTTGAGAGAGCAGTACTAAACTCCAATGTCTCTTACAGTTCTAAAGTTTAATAACTCTTCTGAAAACGTTTCGATTCTCAAAAGAAAACTTTAGATTTTAAAGTAAAAGTGTCTAATTTTGCAAGGGAAACTTCAGAAAACTTTATTTGGCACAAAATAATGACTAAAAAGAAAACCTGTCTCTATCCAAAAAAAAAAAAAAAAAAGCTACTTCATAATCATAAAAAGTCATTTTCCCATCTCTTTTCAACTCAGCCATAAATCCTAGATCAAAAAAATTTCCCTGATAAAATGTGTACAGCCATACACTAGTCATGGCAACATATCATCCTTTAATTTTCCAAGCCGTCGGCTGAAATTTCCTAACTTTTAGCTTATGAACAACTCAACATTCAAAAGAGCTTCAAATGGGGGATGGAGAATGAGGGATGGGGAATAAGTGACGGAATCCGAAATGTCCACTTCAGACAGACAATTAATTTCCACCAAAATCATACCACTATATTGACCCAGAAACAAACTCTGTGCATCCCAATCAAAATGTTTATCAAAACTAAAGACTTTCATATTTACAGACCCAGTAAGTACTGTGTGACTTCTGTAATTCTTTAGCTACTTAAACATGATGCAAGTGTCAAATCACAGTATAAATTTAAATGTATTTTTGTTAGTAGATTATTTTCATGTTCCAGACCATCATCTCTGGCAAGCTATCTATCCTGCTACAAGATGTACATCAGAAGCAGACATCTACGCTCCGTGACTCCACTGTAAACAGAACGGAGAGCTCCAGGCACAAGAGAGAAGAAAATGAAACTGCAAGTAAATCAAAAGCCAGACTTTGTCTCTCATACATTCATGGTGGGTATTATTTGTTAAATCATACACGGAATGAAACTTGCTTGCATACCGTGCTTCTCCTATTTTTCTCAATTGGAGAAGACAAGGAAATATGAAGGTGCCAGAGAAAGGGTTACAGCAAAGCTGTAAAGGTCTGACATAATTGAGAAGACATTCATAAAGCATCTGGAAAAGGATGTGCTCACATATTTAAAAAATTCTCATTTCTTCTCAAATATTTGTGCAGAGTTGATTTCAGAGTTGAGGAATGCATCAGAATCACGAAACAATGATCCCATCTTAGAGGGCTTAGGAAGCAAAACCTCAAGAAAGATTACCAGCTTTCAAAAGAGTTGTAGAAAAGTAAGGAAAACCACGTCCCAAAGAAATTGTGATCAGAGAAAGTAACAGGAGAAAACATCCAAGGGCACGCCACGTGATTGGAGGGAAAGCAGCTAATCCTTCTGGAACCGTTACTCCTATCAACATAGAAAAGACACTGTCCTAAAAGGTTAACTTGGTTAATGAGAAATAAAAGCAACTAAGAGACGATGAAAAGCGAGCCAACCGACCAGACCAGAAAGGATGAAAAGAAAACGAACGGAAAAAGTTCTGTGGCAAGAACTAATTAGCTGGTCTGCAAAAAGATCCAAGAAAAACGCCCTAACTTTAGACATGTTGGATATTGCACACTCAAAAAGAAAAGGAACCTCTAGAAAACCATTTTCAATGTCTTTAATTGCTAAACGCCTCTTTGGCTAGTGTTTGGAGGATCGTTATTTAGTCCTACAACTGACACATTTTTCCATTTTCTCATCTTTTTGTTGCAAACCGCCTAAAGCCTTATTTCCTCTGTTGAACGTTGTTCCTTGGACACATTACTAAAATGGACTGTCTATGCTGTAATCACCCAGGATAATGCTGGAAAGTACGAAGGTTGAAATGATTTGTAAAAGCTATTATTTTTTCCCTTCCGTTTTGAAGTTATTTCTAACAACTTCTAAAGACATAGTCACAGCTGCCTGAAGCATGTCTTCTTCGCTCATAGCATCTCCTGCTGGGAAAGAAAACAAGCATTATCTCTTAGACATTTTGGGAAAATTCTTAAAGTCATCAAAAGGTAAGCTCCTAGGGGCGCCTGGGTGGCTCAGTCGGTTAAGTGTCCGACTTCGGCTCAGGTCATGATCTTGCGGCCCCGTGAGTTCGAGCCCCGCGTCAGTCAGGCTCTGTGCTGACAGCTCAGAGCCTGGAGCCTGTTTCAGATTCTGTGTCTCCCTCTCTCTCTGACCCTCCCCTGTTGATGCTCTGTCTCTGTCTCAAAAATAAATAAACGTTAAAAAAAAAAAAAAAGGTAAGCTCCTAGAAAATGTATTTCGGTCTGACCACTGCAACTGCCTATTTTGATTTGTAATAGTTGCATAAAGTCACATGCATTCATTTACTGTTTTACGAGTTCTGACAAGTACCAAAGCTGTATAACTGCCATCACCACCCAGGCGCAGAACTGTTCCACTGCCCTCCAAAATTTGCTTATGCTGCCCCTGTGTGGTCAATCCCCAAAATACATTTATTCTATATTTCAAAACAAAGGCATTATGCTGTGAAAGAAAATTGAACTTAGTTGTATATATACGTAATTGTTCCTTAAACTTTGTTTTGAAATAATTATTTACAGGAAGTTGCAAAGATAGTTCAGAGCGGTCCTGCGTACACTTCAGCTCAATTTTTAACTCAAAAATTAAACTCAATAATTAAATCCTATGTAACTACAGCTCAAACCCAAACTTGGATATGCCATCGGTACCAAGTTGTGTGTCGTGCCGTGCTATTTCATCACACGTGTAAGATTTCATGTCACCACCAGCACCACTATCAGGATGGAGAACTGTTCAAGTGCCACAAAGATCTCTTTCCTGCTCTCCACTTCTCTGCCCCGACCTTCCCTAACTGCAGGCAGCCAACTAATTTGTTCTCCACCTCTACACATTTGTCGTTTTTAGAAGGTTACACAAATTGAATCACACTGTAATGAGAGCTTTTGAGATTTTCTTCTGCACTCAGCATAATGCCCTTGAGACTCATCCAAGTTGGTGCATGTATCAACGGCAGGTTTGTTTTTAGTCCTGAGTGGTATTCCACGGTGTACTACTGTTTGTTTGACCATTCATCTTCCTGTAGCACAGTGTGATTGTTTCCGGTTTTTGATTGTAAGAAATAAAGCTGCTTCTATGAACATTTGTGTACAGGTTGTTACATGGACGGTTAAGTTGTCATATCTCTGGGATAAACGCCCAGGAGTCTAACTGCCAGGTTGTATGGTACTTGTTCAGTTTTTAAAGAAATTGATAAATTATTTTCCAGACTGGCTGGAATAGTTGAAATGTAGAAACTTCACCTCCTTTTACATCCTTTACTCTCCCAATATTTTCTACATATACACCAAACACCAAATCAATGTTCTAATTCTTGCTTCAATCATTAAACATAATTTAGAAAACTCAAAAGGAGAGGAACATCTATTGTTTACCCATATTTTTACTCTTTCTACTGTTCTTTTTTTCCTTTCTGAGGTTCCCAGATGAATTCTCTTATCATTTCTGTTTAGAAAGCTTCCTTTAGCCATTATTGTAGGGTGGGTCTGCTGGTGAGAAATTCTCTTAATTTTTCTCTTCATTCCTGAAGGAAATTTTCACTGGGAATTCTTGGTTGAGAGTGTCTTTTCAGCACTTGAAAAATGTTATGCCACTTCCTACTGATCTCCATGATTTCAGATGAGAAATCTGCTGTCATGCAAACTGCTGCAGGCAAGATGTCTCTAGCTGGTTTCAAGATTTTCTTCTTTTATTTCAGTTTGCAAAAGCTAGATTATCATGTCTTGGCATAAATTTCTTTGGGCTTAACTGTTAGAGGTTTTCTCAGTTAAATCTGGAGTTTTAGATCTTTTGCCCAAGCTGGGGTTTTTAGCCATCATTTCTTCAAATACTTTTTCAGCCCACCCTCCTTATCTCCCGAGATTCCCATGGTGCACACCTTAGATCTTTCCACTATGGTCCCACGGGTGTCCAAGGCTTTGTTTGTTTTGTCCAGTCTAATTCTCTCTGTTGCTCAGAATGGGTACTTTCTATTGTTCCGTCTTCAAGTTCATGGATTCTCTCCTCTGTCCTTCCATTTACCTTTGGACCCACCCATTACATTTTTATTTTTATTTATTTATTTTTTTTATAATAAAGCCTTTTATTTTTTTTAATTTTTTTTCCTAAATTTTTTTTTAACGTTTATTTATTTTTGAGACAGAGAGAGACAGAGCATGACGGGGGAGGGGCAGAGAGAGAGGGAGACACAGAATCCGAAGCAGGCTCCAGGCTCTGAGCCATCAGCCCAGAGCCCGATGCGGGGCTCGAACTCACGGACCGCGAGATCACGACCTGAGCCGAAGTCGGACACTTAACCGACTGAGCCACCCAGGCGCCCCACCCATTACATTTTTAAATTTTAGGTACTGTTATTTTTCAGTTCTAAACTTTCCATTTAGTTCATCTTTATATCTTCCCTCTTGAAGCTTCCTATTTTTTCATTTGTTTTAAGCATGTTCACAATTGCTCAGTATAACATTTCTATGATAGCCGCTTTAAAAATCCTTGTGAGAGGCGCCATCCTTGTGAGGTGGCTCAGTCGGTTAGGTGTCCAGCTCTTGGTTTCAGCTCAGGTCATGATCTCCTGGTTTGTGAGATCTAGCCCCATGTCAGGCTCTGCACTGACAGTACATAGCCTGCTTGGGATTCTCTCCCTCCCAGTCTGTCTGCCCCTCTCTCGCTCATGCTCTCTCCTTTCTCAGAATAAGTAAAATTAAAAAATAAAATAAAATAAAACTTCTTGTGAGATTAATGAATTCTAACATCAGTGTCATCTGGGTGGTGGTGTCGATGAATGGTCTTTTCTCAAACTGAATCTTTCCTGGCTCTTGGTATGATAAATACTTCCGATCAAATCCTAGACACCTGCCATGTTGCATGTTACAAGACTGGGTCTTCTCTTCCAGCAGGCCTCTTCTGACACAGTACCAGTGGGGGAGAGGGTGCTGCCTTGCTATGGCCAGAGAGGGGGAGCGTGTGTGCGATCATGACTGCTGTGCACACGTGGGACTTCTGGCTCCCCACTGTCTTCCATAAGATCTCCCTGACTGGAAGGGTAGGAATGCCTCCGGACCGCCTCTCACCGACGCTGTGGGTGTGGCCTTGTTACTGCCTCAAATCACTGCCTCCGGATTCTCCACTAGGCCTCTTCTGAAACTACCCTGAGGGAAACCAGAGGGACGCCTCGTATGGCTAGGTGGAAGTCTAGGCTCCCTGTGACCACAGACCCCATGGGAAAGGGCCCCTCATTCTCTCCTGGAGGAAATGAAAATCCCAGTTCCTCATTTGGCCACACCACCCTGGCCAGGCAAGTGGGACGTTCTGCTCGTGCCTGCCAGCTGGGGATGCCAGTCTATGCTCCCACCTGGCCCATGCTGATGAGGTGGGGTGACGATAAGGCCAGTTTATGACCCTCTTTGGCTGGACTAGAGTATTTATTATATAAAAGATTATATAAAAGATTCTACTTGCTCCGCAGTCCCTTTTGACTACACAGAGCAGGCTTACTGGGTCTGTGCCATAGCTTCTTCACCAAATCCAGGGTGTGTGAAGCAGAGAGAACCCAGGCCACATGCCACTATGTGATCCCTCTGGTCCTGAGCCCCCTAAGCAGTCTGTCTCTTCTCTAGCTTTCAGAATTTTCTTATGTTCTTTTGATGTAAGTGTCCATGGTTGTTAGCTGTAAATAGCAGGAGGAATCGGGAAAAGCACCAGTTCGTCCCTTTTTATTGTTAAATAGTAGTCCGTGGTTTCCAAGTCCCACAGACATGCATCCATTCACCAGCCGAAGGACAACTTTTGGGTAGCTCCCAGTTTTTGACAAGTAGGAAGCTGCTCTAAGCATTCACATACAAGTTTTCCTGTGAACCTAAGTTTACTTTTTTTTTTGCTTACATACCTCGAGCGGGACCTTTGAAATCACATGGTTAAGTGCACATTTAAGTTTATAAGAAAGTACTAAACTATTTTTCAAACTTTTACATTCCTACTAACAGTATAGGAGTGTCATGGCAACCCTGATCCTAGTCAGCACCTGGTATTGTCAATTTTATGGTTTTATGAAGCCATTCTTATAATAAGGTGTGTAGCTTTAATTTGCATTTCCCTAGGGAAACCTGGGGGGGCTCAGTCGGTCAGATGTCCAACTTCAGCTCAGGTCATGATCTCATGGTTTGTGAGTTCAAGCCCCGCTTTGGGCTGTGTTGCTGACAGCTCAGACCCTGGAGCCTGCTTCGGATTCTGTGTCTCCCTCTGTCTCTGCCCCTCCCCTGCTCATGCCCGCTCGCTCGCTCTCTCTCAAAAGTAAATAAACATTAAAATTTTTTAATTTGCATCTCCCTAACGATTATTAATATTGATCGTATTTTCACATGCTTATTTGTCAACCATGGTGAAGTATCTGTTCAAATCCTTTGCCCCTTGAGTTTTCTTATTTCAGTTTTGAGAGTTCTTCACATGTTCTGCTTACAAGGCCTTTGTCACATAGTTGCTTTTTCACTCAACTGGTACTACCAGGAACTGACCAAAGTTTAAGACCTATTAAACCAAGGCCTGATCACTAACTCTCGATTTCCTATCATTTAGACTACACTTGGGCGTTTTCAGTTTTCCAGGTGGTAAAGCGTATCTTCCCCCTACCAATATTCTTTATCTCCGAGGAACTTTTGGAGGATGTATTAATTACTGTGAAGTCGCAAGTATTGTTTAGAATTTTAAAGCAACATAGCCACTGAATGCTCTAGTCTGCCTGTTTCTTAATCTGAGGAAATTTAGTAGATTCCAAATTCATACATGAATTTCAGTGTAATTCAAGAGGGGAGAAAAAAGCCTGTCAAGCCAAAAACCACATGGAGCCCGTGTCAAACACAGCACAGTCAGGGAGGCATACCTGGATCACTGCCCAGTGCACCTGAACTCGTGGTTGGCCTCTCGCGTGGGTGGGAAAGCTGTGCTGGTGGATGCTGCTGCTGCTGCTGCCTGAAACATGTGAAGGTGAGTGTATGTTAAAACCCAAACCCGAAGAATAAATATGCCATGAGAAAAACTGCATGGAAACTAAATGGTTCCACAAAACAAAAGAGTCACTGTCATGACCTCCACAAAAGAAGGCCAGAGCAATCACTCTGATATATATTACTTAAAAGTAGCACAGTGCTGATCCTAGGAGACCCAGATATAAAATCTGAATTATCAAATTAATAGGTAAAGATTTTCACCGCGAAGTAACACATAAGCAAAAGCATTCGCTGGCAGGTAGGTGTTTTGACTTACAGATCCTCAGTATTGTTGGAAGTCACTGGAAATAAGCACCTTTGAGAACATTAAGCATCTCAAATTACCATGCCAGTTAACATGACCTTCCCACGGCTGCCTTCTTCTTGCCGTCCAGCTCCGAGCTTCAGCATGTCCTCAGAGACACCGTTGCTGACCAGCCCACACACAGCAGCCAGCAGCTATTCTCACTATCTCCTCACTTCCTTTCAATTTCGGCGTCATCTTAGCACCATCTGATACTCTTCTGTTTGTCTCCCTCTTCAAGCTAACAAGAGCACAAACCTTATCTCACTTCCCAAGTGCCTAAAACACTGCCCGACACATAGTACGCATCCACCAAATACTTGATAAAGGGAAAGAAGTTAAAATAACTTTTTAAGATGCGTTATCAAGTTGCAGTACCATCTATTATATTAAAATAAATTTTCCCTGGATTTTTTGCAGAAGGGAGAACGACGTCAGAAAAATCCACGTTTGAAAACATTTAAACACGATGGTTATGATGTAAATATGTAGGGCAGTGCCCTTGTACTTAAAGAATATACACTAAAGTACTGAAATGTAATGGCAAGTCATGTCTGCAAGTTATTCTCAAATTCCTCAGAAATGTCCACAATTAGGCAATTTGGGTGAGTATAAGGAGTTCTGGGAACTAGTTCTGCTTTTAAGTAAATTCAAAATTATTTCACATAATACATACATAATATGTTTAAAATTAAAAAAAAAAACATAAACAGCTGACACTCTGCGGTGAGAAGCCATAGCTTTCAAAAAATGCATGGAAGGATTTTTAAAGGAACCAGAATTTTAAATTTGCCAGCAACTCTACAAATAGAATAGCACACGATGTCTTCCAGAGTCTCAGTCTTCTGTTTTAAATATGAGCAACAAAGAAAACCCAAGCATATTGCTGTCTGCCTCAGTTTACTCTCAGGCGTGCGTGGCTAACAGTGCACAAGAGGGCAGGTTCCCAGCAGCCCATCCCGACAACAGGGTGTGCACGAGAAAGCAGTCCATCCCGGTAACGGGGTCCGCCTCTGCAAGGCAGGAGGAATCAATCCTGGCACATCAGATCTCTCCGCCGGCCCTTTTCCCCCTCCAGCCAAGCCAACATGTCAGAACACAAGAGAGTGGTGGGTGAGACAGCAGCTTTAGAGGGACAGTCTTCATCTACTTTAAATTTATGAAAAGTGACAAGTAAAGGAATTGCCAGCCTTGAAACAGTCCTGACCCCTCTCATATTTGCTGACACAATAAGATGCAACATGTTCAAACAGCAAATCAGTACCCACTCTCACTGTGTCTTCGAATGTGCCCTCAGAATCAGAGGCTAGAAAGCTAAAAACACCACCGGAGGTCACTGTACAGCTAGGATGCTGGTAATCAACCGAGTGCTCGCAGAAATGAGGCACGACCATCTTCCTGCTGCTTTGGTGGTTCTCTGCGGGCAAGTCAAGTCATGGAGCCGGTCCCAGGATGCGGCTTCCCGGCAGCCGCAGTAGGGGCTGACTTCCTGTTTCCATGTCTAGGCAACCGTGGTGGCAAGCTTCCCGACCCTAGGATCACAGCTATGGCAACGTGTTCTTGAACTCCGTGTCCTGATTTCCCATCCTCCCAACCGGGGCGGTTGGTTGCACTCTTCCAACAGGCTGGTCTGTGGAATTCTGGAAGCCTGGCTACAGCCCGCACCGCCCGCTTGCTCTTCCTAAGACTGCGTAAGCCCTGAGTCTCTGTATTAAAACCTTTTCTGCTCAAAGTACCTCTAGCAGCTTGTTTCTTAAAGTGAATCGCATTATGCCGTGCCACCGAAGCAGTGGCTCAGGTGTTAGACAATTAAAAAATCATAGCAATCCGCGACCATGGAAACAATGCCCAGTAACTGCCTCTTTGTTGGGTAACACTTTTTTAGTAACAGAAGGAGAGAATCTGCATCATTTCAGAGCTACACTTAGAGAAGACGATGATGCTAACACATTTGTAGAATACTTTACGGTTTACACAACAGTTGTACACGCACTAATTCAATTTGTGAATGCGGTAGGTTTTATACTGACACTGCTGGTGTAGTAAGAGTTTCACTTGGGCTTTTATAATAGGTAAAATGGATTGAGAGATTACTACTGGAAAAAAAATATGGCTGTGAAAACATTGCCTGACACTCATTCATAAACTATGACTTTGTAACAGGTAGATTTTTAAACAGTATTTTTATATTTGATCAAGCATGAATACGGCGGTTACTACATTAGGCATGAAGCTTCAAATAGTCTATAAGAAAAAAAAAAACTATTAGAATGTGTAACAAAATAAACTATTTGAATAATAAAAAAAAAACCCTGAATTCAAAATTTGTTTGAATAACAGCACCAGGATCAGTTTGGAGAGGGTCAGAGGGAAGAGCGCGATAACCTTTGAGCCAAGTTCCCAGAGACAGAAGCTAGAGAGAACCTGTAGGCCTAATAATCAGGAATTCTGGTGAAAGGCCTAATATTTGAAACTACAGCTGTTCCTCAGCTCCTTTACTACTGAGTCTAACAAGACTCTGGATGCTACGCAATGGTGGACAGAAACACCAAGAAGTTCGTTCTGAACTCTTCTCAGCAACTTGTGACTCTATGAGATATTCTCTAGTTCTCAAATTCCCACCGATATTTTGAAGGTCAGGCCAGGCTCAGAGGATGCCGCTGGAGCTGGAAACCATCACTGCCCATGTTCCTTCCCAATCCACTGTCCTCCAACCAGGCAGGAGCCCCACTGATGCTCAAACATTTAAAGAAATAATTTTTTTTTTTTTAATTTTGAGACACAGAGAGAGAGCATGCGCACATGATGGGGGAGAGGGGCAGACAGAGAGAAAATCTTAAGTAAGCTCCATGCTCAGCACAGAGCCCCACACGCACGGCTCGATCCCATGACCCTGGAATCACGACCTGAGCCTAAATTAAGAATTGGATGCTCAACCGACTGAGTGACCCAGGCTTCTCCAACCTAAAATAATTTTTTAAGTAAAGAAGGGATTTGTTTTTCTACTTTAAAGATGTTTTCCTTTTCTTAGATCTACTCGTGAATCTTGCAGTTTGTCTATAAGGTACGTCTGTTTGGACCAATTTGTTCTGGCAAAAAATAGAATGTGAAATAAGCATGATAGAAGTATCATTTGAGAACCGTTCTGGAAAGCAGTTTAGAAATCCATACCAAGACCTTAAAAAATATTTCTGTCCTTTAACCCAAAAACCTCAGAATAACTGGAAGAAATGGTGAGAAATTTGAGGCATGGCATCAGTACAGGATTGTTCACTGCACTATTAATTATATAACTTTTTTTTAACATTTATTTATTGTTGAGAGAGAGACAGAGACAGAACACGAGCAGGGGAGGGAGGGGCAGAGAGAGAGGAAGACACAGAAGCTGAAACAGGCTCCAGGCTCTAAGCTGTCAGCACAGAGCCCGATGTGCGGCCTGAACTCACAAACCGTGAGATCATGACCTGAGCCGAAGTCGGGCTCTTAACTGACTGAGCCACCCAGGCGCCCCTGCACTATTAATTATAATAGCAAAAATCAGTATATTACAAAGACTATTTACTATGATGGGAAATGGGTGTAACTAATAACACCATATACGTGTGTCTGTGTGAGTAGAAGAGAATGTGTCAAAATACTAACATTAGTTATTAAAATAAAGGATTTTTAAAGTTTATTTATTTTGAGAAGAGAGGGGAGGAAAGAGAGAGAGAAAGAGAGAGAGAGAGAGAGAGAATGTAAGCGGGGGAGGGGCAGAGAGAGAAGGAGAGAGAGAATTTAAAGCAAGCTCCTTTCTGTTTCAGCACAGAGCCCAACAAGGGGCTTGAACCCACAAACTGTGAGATCATGACCTGAGCTGAAACCAAGAGCCAGATGCTCAACCGGCTGAGCCACCCAGGCACACCAAAAGTTAGGATTGTTTGATTTTGATATATCTTAAAATAAATTTTCTCAAATGTAAGTTTTTATCTAATTCACTTTTTTTTTTTTAAGATTTTATTTTTAAGCAATCTGTGCACCCAACATGGGACTCGAACACGGGAGTCGCATACTCCACTGACTGAGCCAGCCAGGCACCCCTTAAGTTATTTTTTAACACTAACTAGACATTTGATGACATTACAGAATGATTAATAATTATCATATGATAATTATTAACAGCGTGACGACAGCATTTGGCAATATTTAAAAAAAATGGATGAAATGATACAATAATTTAGATCTGTTACCAAATAATCCCAGCTTGGGGGTGGGAGAGTGGAATGCATGAGAGACGGGGTCACAGAAAACCAAGCCTGGCCACGTGCTGGCATTTGTTAAACATGAGCAATGGGTAAACGGGTTCATTATGCTGGTTTCTCTACGTTTATAGATATTTGAAGTTTATCATAATTAAAGAATTTAAAAGTTCACTTTAAAATTTGAAAGGAAGTGAAAAGCACTAATAAGCACAATTTTGAAATTTTATATATAATTAAATCCATTAACCTATCGCTGAATAAAGACTAGAAATATCTCACATTAGGAGGATGTCAGTTGATCAGAACTTTCCTTCATATACTTCTGAGCTGTAACTTAAACAAACAAAACAAAACAGAAAACAAGGTAAATATTATCTTCATTACACCATCATAATGCTCCACTATTTCAGCTCCCACTAATACTGCCAATTATGATTGTGAGACGCTTCTCGATTATAGAGATGTTGAACTGGGAAAATACATACATCTCAGAATTGATGAAATACAGTGAACAGGCCAGATTCAGCTGCTGGACTTTTGGTATCTGACCTGGGATCCGAGGATCTGCACAGTCTCTCTAAATACTACCTTGTAACCTCTTTTTTTTTTCCCCATTAAAAAAAGAAAAAGGGAAGACGAGTTGTGAATGGTAGTTACTGGAAAGGATGATAATTTTTATTTTCTAGTTTGAGAGCACTGACAGATTTAGGTTTTAGGATTTATGGTTTGCCCCATGTCCCTGATGCGGACAGGCCCGCAGTAACCCCTGAAGTGGCAGTAAGAACAATTAACCACCGTCTGTATCTGGGCGTGTGCTCCCCGACCACAGTGCTGTTTTCCCTGTTAACTGACAGCAGAACTTTGCGAGGTTGCTCAGGTCACCAAGAAGCACATCCAAAGGCATTGTTCTTGCTTTGGTCCAATTCCATTTTCGTTTGATGACTTACATTTGACTGGGTTTCCTTCACCCTATTTCATATAAACCCTATAATTAGTATTGAGGCAAAGACTTTCCCTAAAACTACGTATCATTTCAGTTTATTTGCTCTAAATTAAAAACAAAACAAAACTCAGATGTTCACAGGGTTCAGGTAGTAACCAATCTTTTAAAAGGAGAGAATCTTAAGTAAAATAGTTTAAGCCAAAGCTCTATATGTAGAGATTGCAGACAAAACAGACAAAGTACACGTTAAATATGCAATTTTAATATTGTACCAACTACTTTACTTTTCAAAGTAGGCTTCTCTTCTCTTCCGTAGCTCTTCTGAAGTAAGATGTGTACCTGATGTCTGTGGAATATCTTGGGACACATTTCTGGAACTACCTGAAAAGAAAACAGAACAAAAAAAGCAATCATTTTATTTACCAATTCAAGCGATGCTATGTTTATGCTTTTTGAGCAAGCTTTCACAAAAGTTTTTTTCTTAAAAATATTGTGCTATGTTGTAACTAGAAGAAAGTCTCATGGACAAATCTGAATAAGGCAGTTCAAATATAACCTGTGTCCACACCCATCTGTGACACAGTGGACGTAAGGATGTGAGTCCAACAGCCAACCCATTAGGGAGAGCCATCAACACCACACTTGTGTTGCCCTCTTTAACTTACTAGAAATGCCCCAGCACTTTCCACGAGAAGCAACGAGAAGTGGGTGACTGTAAACCCATTCTCTATATTCCGATCTCCTACGATATTTGCATGCTGTAACAGCTCAAGTGTGTGTCCCAGAGATCCTGCCAAGATTGTGAAATAAGGTGGGAAGAAAAGCAAATGACACAAAAATATCTAAAATTATAAAGAGCTGTTGTCTGTCCATTACTGGGCTAATCCAGCAGGACTCTACTAATCAAAAATGGGACCGCACAGATGAAGCACTCCGAGCTGTGCCAGGAGGTGTGAGAAGTTCAGGACAACACACAGGATAAAAAGGATAATCTTCAGAGTAATGGAACCTCAATTTTATTTAGGTATTTAAGAAATCCCATTGAATCATCTCATTAAGAAAATAGAAGGCTTGGGGCGCCTGGGTGGCTCAGTCGGTTAAGTGTCCGACTTCGGCTCAGGTCACGATCTCACAGTTCGTGGGTTCAAGCCCCGCACTGGGCTCTGTGCTGACAGCTCAGAGCCCGGAACCTATTTCAGATTCTGTGTCTCCCTCTCTCTGTTCCTCCCCTGCGCTCGCTCTGTCTCTCTCTCACTCTCTCAAAAATAAATAAAGGTTAAAAAAAAAAGAAAGAAAATAGAAGGCAAATTTCCACATTAATTAGATGAAAACAAAACTGCCAAAAACCCACACATACTTTTCAGTAAGCTCTTTGAGCTACCTGCCAGACAACTCCCGCTGCCTGGATTCCCGAGGGGAGACATCTTCACTCTCCTCTGCTAGTGAGTTTATGTCACTATCACGGTGGGTCCATGAAGTGGGCTTATGCTGTAAGGTACATGGCCACTAAGTGTTACACTTTTGAAATATTTTCTGCCCAGGCCTTTTGTATCCAACAGCATACATTTACAAAATAGCAAGTCTGGGTAAGAGCCCCCCCCCCAGCCCCCCCAACACCCCCAATCCCCCCCCCACTTTTGCCCACAAAGATTAACCTCAGGTTATTACTGTTCTGTTACTACAGTTTTTTGACCAAACGGAAAAACCAGACTAAAAATATATCCAATCCTAATATAACTTAGGTTGTTAAAAGGTATTTACATTACAAGAAAACTAAACAAACAGCTGATTGTCGTATGTCCATAGTCACTGCTTCTAGAGTAATTGTCAAAGAACTTCTACCAACAGTACATTGACTTCCGGGGGAACTAAAGATGATCTGACTCAATCCTTCAACAACAAATGAAGGTGCGGCCGAATGTCTGTACCTTGCATACTGAGCTGAATAGCCCTGCGGAGATCTGCTTCTTCATCTTCCATGTCGATTTCCTGGCGACTCAGTGCCAGAGCCCTCTGCAAATCTTCCTCATCTTCGTCTAACATGCCTGACCCATCATTTGCTTCTAAGACTCGTTCCAGATCTGTTTTCTGAACTCTAAAGAACAATGACACTGATGGTAACTGCAGACCAGTCTTCTATTTTAGATAAACCAGAAATATTTATAAACCAAAACATTTTTTAAAAAATTTTTTAAAAAAGATTTTATTTTTAAGTAACCTCTATATCCAACATGGGGCTTGAACTTACAACCCCAAAATCAAGAATCGCATGCCGCACCAACTGAGCCAAAGAGGTCCCCAAAGATTTAATAGAAGTCAAAAATTACACATTTTCTGGCAGATAATCTAACAACCTAAAGACTGTGCTGTGCTGTGCATCTAAGTAAATAAAGTAATTCAAATTGTCAATTCAAGTTTGGACCAATAAACTTCACTAAAAATATAAAAGGTCTAAAAAAATCACCAACAATAAAAGGACCACACATTCAATGTAAGCAGGAAAACGTTATTCTTGGGGCACTTGGCTGGCTCAGTCAGTAGAGCATGATCTTGATCTTGGGGTTGTGAGTTCGAGCCCCATGCTGGGTATAGAGATTGCTTAAAAAATAAAGTCTTGAAGAAGAAGGAAGGAAGGAAGGAAGGAAGGAAGGAAGGAAGGAAGGAAGGAAGGAAGGAAGGAAGGAAGGAAGGAAGAAAATGTAATTCTTATAATGAAATATGAACTACTATCATATACTCCCTACTGCAGGGTTCATCTCACCTCTGTTCTTTCAGCTGTGCTAACTCTTCTCCAATGAGTTTTGGTCTGTGCATCTGTTGGACCCTGATCATCTGTAGAAGTTGGTCAGCTTCACAATCTGGCAGATCACCCTTCACAACAAATATAGAATAACCTAAAAAGAAAAAAAAAGGCAAAAATAAACGAAAACAGCCAGTAAGAGATTAAAAATAGATTTAAAATGATAGCAGATAGAAAGGCAGCACAGTCTAGTGGGAAGAACACAAGTTCAAGAGTGAGGAAGACCTGGGTTCAAATCCCGACTCTCGCTGATCTCAGACAAACTACTGAAAGCCTCTGGGCCACTTCCTTCGTCTGTAAGATGGGAACAGCCATCTCACAGAGTGACTGTGAGAAATAAATGGCATAATGTCCACAAAGGGCCCCTACCAAAACAGTGTGTGACCACATACTCTGCTCACTAAACGGTATCGGAGAGGCGGGTGAAGGAGTGGGGAAGAGCAAGGAATTCGGAATCAGATTGTCAGGGTTTTGGTCCTAGCTCTTCCAATTCCAAGACCAAGCATGGTCTCTGCTAAAATGAACAATCTATAGAAATAGCTGCCCCCCCCCGACACATTCTCTCTCTCTCTCTCTCTCTCTCTCTCTCACACACACACACACACACACACACACACCCCTCCTTGCTGAATATAGGAGCTGGGAAACCAATGCTCAAAATCTAGCCAAAGTATTGATGATGCGGTTCATATTTTCAAAGAATTATACTGATTCAGTGAATTTTTTATAAATGTCATCCTAGAAAGCCAGAGTTTTCCCAGCTAAATCTTCTACACAAAAAATGAACATGGGTAGACTATACCTAAGTCATTCTGATCAATTTAAGCTTTTCTACCATAAATTTTTCTTAAGCTTTGGTACTTATTACTGGATATCTTTTGTGAGTATTAAAAGATAATGAAACAAAGAACAAAAGAACTATTAATGGAAAAAATACAAAACAGCACATTAATATTTATTTTTTCAACAAGACATAATACGATTAATATACTTTATTTAAACAAGAAAAAATGTGCTCAGAGTTCAGATGGTCTAGAACGTTGTGCGCCAGTAAAATTGTTTCTAGACCCTAAAGTAAATGTGTCAGCACCATGGCAGTCCGTGAGGAGCATCATGAAGAACAGACACTCAGTCTTGGTTAGGTGGCACAGTAAATACCTCTGGTTTATTTGAGACATATGCCGGTGAAGACACCAAAGGGTGATAAGAGGGTGTGCTGTAATATGCGTTACACTTTTTAAAAAGCACTCTTGGGGCGCCTGGGTGGTGCAGTCGGTTAAGCGTCCGACTTCAGCCAGGTCACGATCTCGCGGTCCGTGAGTTCGAGCCCCGCGTCAGGCGCTGGGCTGATGGCTCAGAGCCTGGAGCCTGCTTCCGATTCTGTGTCTCCCTCTCTCTCTGCCCCCTCCCCCATTCATGCTCTGTCTCTCTCTGTCCCAAAAATAAATAAACGTTGAAAAAAAAAAAAAAATTTAAAAAGCACTCTGGGCTGTTTTATCAATATAACGTATAGGAACCAGAGTGCAAGAAGACAGAACCTTACCAAAACAGAAAACCTGAGGGACAACATATATAGGGAAAAGAGACATAAATTTTTTCCAGACATGTTCGGTTTGAAATGCTTCCCAAGTGGAGACATCAAAGCCAGGAGTCTGGCGTTCAGGGTAGATGTGTAGGCAGAGGATAAAAGTTTAGGAATTATGGGCATGTAGATTTTATTTAGAGATGATATTTAAATTTTTAATGTTTATTTATTTTTGAGACAGAGAGAGACAGAGCATGAACGGGAGAGGATCAGAGAGAGAGGGAGACACAGAATCCGAGGCAGGTTCCAGGCTCCGAGCTGTCAGCATAGAGCCCACACGGGGCTCGAACTCATGGACCGTGAGATCATGACCTGAGCCAAAGTCGGACGCTTAACTGACTGAGCCACTCAGACGCCCCTAGAGATGATATTTAAAATAACAGGACAGCAAAATAAAAATAATAATAGGACAGCCCATAATCAAGAAATTGTCCAAGGATTGTCTCTAGGTCACTTCCAACCATAAGAAATTGGCAAGAGTAAGATCCACAAAAGGAAATCTGAAAGAAGAAGCCAATGAGATAGGAGGAAAACTAGAGCATAGTGGTCTGGAAGCCAGGTGTGGATAGTGTTTCGAAAAGGAAGGATATACTTAGGAACAGAAGTTTAAGCATGAAAGAAAAAACATACTAGAAAATGATATCAAAGAAGTAAAACTACTATAACCCTGAATGTGAATTGGAAAGAACAACATGACAGACAACCAACCCAGCAGCAATAAGCAGGCTAGTACCCAGACTGAGCTTTACACATCATTATTAAAAGTTAAGGCAAGAAACATACAAGGTAAGCCTGAAACATCTTGTCTTATGAGAAAAAAAAGCCTTCAAAAAGCTACAGTGGTCATTTCAGAAACTGAGGAGTCAATTTCAAAAGGTACCCCCTCATGCAAGTGGCACAATTTGAGTATCGATATGAATAATCACAATGGACTGAAACACACGAACTACGTTTTGATGGATTAGTTTACCATCACAAATCAAAACCTCCAAACTAACAGGTTATCTCTGAATGTTTTTTAACTTTTTTTTGAGAGAGCGTGAGCACACGTGCATGGGCGAGGGGTAAAGAGATGGGCACAGAGGATCCAAAGCGGGCTCTGTGCAGACAGCAGTGAGCCTGATGTGGGGCTCGGACCCACTGACTGCATCCCACCAACTGCGAGACCATGACCTGAACGGAAGTCGGACACTCAACTGACTGGGCCACGCATGCGCCTCCCCCTTTTTTATTTTGCTAACTGGTTATCTTTGGAGGAAGTGCACTATGAAACCAACTCATCTTAAAAAACTATAAAACGGAAGAATATTTATTCTGCTTTTCCTATATGAACTATACTTCAGGAGAACCAAATAACTGATGAAACTTTATTTGTATAAAAGTATGCAGCGAATATGTGAAGACATCATGGGAATCTAACAGCACCATTTTGCAACCCTGAATGAAATAATCGATCCAGGCACCAATCATCAGTGGTTGCTCAAAACACAAAAAGAGAGCCAACCAGATGTCAAGTGTCACCCCATCTGTGAAGTTTTCCAAGGTCTCCCCACCCTGCCCCCAAATCAACCTGAATCTGATTAAGCCTCAGTTCTAAAGACCAGATTGTTGGGTATTCAGGGCTCAGAGCAAAATAAAGATGTAATCAGCAAAATTCAGAGTGTGGTGAAGAACAAATGACCCAGTTTTGTTTTGTTTTTTTTTTTTATAAGTTTATTTACTTTGGGGGGGGGGACAGAGAAGATCCCAGATAGGCTTCATACCATCAGTGCAGAGCCCAAGGCAGGGCTCGAACCCACTAACCATGGTATCATGACCTGAGCCAAAATCAAGGGTTGGACGCTCAACTGACCAAGCCACTCAGGCACCCCAACCCATTTTCTTCAAAATAAATAAATAAATAAATAAATAAATAAATAAATAAATAAAAAAAATCAAGGGGAAAAAAAATGTAAGGAAACCTACAGTTAGACTTGGAAAACATATCAGTCAATGAATGCAATTAGTGAAACTCATTTCAACCTAGTTAAACTGTAAAAATCCTAAGACACAAGCAAGGAGACTGGAGATTTGAACAGACTGGGTATTTGATGTTATTAAAGCACTGTGGCTCAATTTTTTGCGTGCTTATAGTACTGTGGATATACATGTATTTATATACATACACACATATATACACACACACACACACATATATATTTAAGAGTGTTTGCTTTTAAAAATTTAATTTTAGGGGCGCCTGGGTGGCGCAGTCGGTTAAGCGTCCGACTTCAGCCAGGTCGTGATCTCGCGGTCTGTGAGTTCGAGCCCCGCGTCAGGCTCTGGGCTGATGGCTCAGAGCCTGGAGCCTGTTTCCGATTCTGTGTCTCCCTCTCTCTCTGCCCCTCCCCCGTTCATGCTCTGTCTCTCTCTGTCCCAAAAATAAATAAACGTTGAAAAAATAAATAAATAAATAAATAAATAAAAATTTAATTTTAAAAAATTTGCAGAGAAAATAAGATGCTCAAAATTAGCAGGGGAAGAAAATGTGTATAATAAGATTGACCATGAGATAACTGTTCAAGCTGGGTAAAGGGTACATGAGAATTCATCACATTATTTTCTCTAGTTTTTATTTGTTTGAAATTTTCAATGAAAAAGTTTTGTTCTATTCTACATGAGGGTATACTCAACTCCACCCTCAAGATGAGGTCAAATAAAAAGAAGACTGAGAGCCGAATACAAATGTGGAGGTCACTGATGAATTGAGAAGGCAACTTTTTGGTGAAATGTTGGCTATGACAATGTAACTGGAATGAGTTCAAGAACAGGAGACAATACACTAGAGGGGACTCTAAGGAGAAAATAAAAATGGGAGGCAGCTGGCCTTTCCTGGAGTAAAGAGAAGCTTTTTCTTACTTCTCTGCTGATAGGAGTAATACAGAAAGAGGGGGACAGTGACCATGCAGGCAAGTAGAAAAGATAAAAGCAAGAGCAAAGATCCTGAATAGGTGAGAGGAATTGGGATATAGCCCCAAAGTGGACAGGCTTGTCTTGGTCAGGAGCAGGGGACAATTCACCTATTTTAATAGGCTCAATGCACAGGCTGGGATACAGGCACGTTGATAGATGGGCATAAAGATGGAGTTCTCTTTTCTTGCTTATTTAAAAAAAATTTTTTTTAATGTTTATTTATTTTTGAGAGAGACAGAGACAGAATGCGGGTGGGTTGGGGCAGAGAGAGGGGAAGGCACAGAATCCAAAGCAGGCTCCAGGTTCCGAGCTGTCAGCACAGAGCCCGACGCCGGGCTTGAACTCACAGACCTTGAGATCATGACCTGAGCTGAAGTCGGATGCTCAACCAACTGAGCCACACAGGTGCCCCTCTTTTCATTGTTTCTGTTTCGTCAGAATACAAAGGAAGGTCATAGCTAGGGGTCAGGAAGAGGTGAGTGGTTAGAGATTTGAAGAGAGGAACTGGAAAATAACCATCTTGGAGAGTGGCAAGTGACCTTACTATGAAAACACAGTAGCAAGGTCAAGTGGCGCTAAAGGATCATTTGAAATTTGTCATCATAAATTTAAAGCAAAATCAGTCACCCCATTTTACGTAGCCATGTTCAGCTGCTCTGATGCAGGAATGGACAAGCCCAAGATCTAGTTTTAACCAGGGCTGGCATTTTGTCATGAAAGTATAATAGAGGGAAGGAAAGAGGAGTGGAGAAACGCATCAGATTGATTATAATGATGGGTTACAGAAATAAGCAGGGTCAGACAGGAAGTAAGGATATAAGGGCAATGTTTGGGTAGGGTTTAAAGAATTGTTGGATGCAGAAAACGGAGAAAATATGGTATAAAGATAGGCAATTGTCAAAGACTAAAATGCTTGTAATTGGGATTTGAAGGTGATACCGTTGTTGGTAATGGCAAAGGCAAGATGAAAAAACTGGTCTTTGAAAATAAAAATGTACGGAATCGGATGGATTTTTGTGTAGAAATCACTAACAATGATGAAGAGTTCAAGTTGAGAGAAAACAGTGAGTCAGACCCTAAAATATTCCATGGAAAAAGAGGATCACAAGTGAATGGAAAAGAGCAGGAGCCAGAGTTTACTCTCGTGCCAGGTATTTTAGAGAAGCTGGAATCTTTAGGTAAGAACAGTGGCCTGAAGAAGCAAGAAGCAAGAAGAATACCCCCACCCACCACGCCTGGCCATGGAGTCCGTGGGGTCTGGAAGGAACAAGAGCCATTACTTAGTGGGGTTGCTAAGGCAGGAGCAACCTCAGGGGAGGGCCAAGTGTCAGTGAAAACTCTAACTGGATGGATAGTATCATCCAAATCACAGATTAAAGTTCACCAAGAAAAACATAAAGATGATTTCACTGCCCCTGCCATAAAAACAGTATTGTTATACTTACATCTAATAGAGCTGGTTTTATTAAGCTACTTTGAAAGACAATATTATAAAAATTTCAGTCTTTATTTACCTTCCTGTTGTAATTGAGCCAAGAAAAGTGCAAGGTATGTGTCTGAGATCAATTCTGGACCCGTCAAGAGAGAATTCAAGTTGAACCACTGGAAAAAAATTTTAAGTATTTAAGTTAATGTACATTATAAGTAATAGGGAAGTTCCATATGTTAAGAATAAATACAACCCATCTAAACTTACTAAGGCTATCTAAACACTGAAAACATGTCAAACCAAGATTTTTAAAAAGTAATTTAATAATATGATTTTTAAAAACTGAAATAAATGTTGCAGATTTACCAGTATTAAATGTTTTAAAAATAAAATTTTGCAGGGTGCCTGGGTGGCTCAGTCAGTTAAGCATCCGACTTCGGCTCAGGTCCTGATCTCATGGTTCGTGGGTTTGAGCCCTGCATTGGGCTCTGCGCTGACAGCTTAGAGCCTGGAGCCTGCTTCGGATACTGTGTGTCTCTCTCTCAAAAAATAAATAAACATAAAAAAAAAAATTTTTTTTTAATTAAAAATAAAATTTTGCTTGGGGTGCCTGAGTGGCTCAGTTGGTTGGGTGGCCGACTTCGGCTCAGGTCCTGATCTCACGGTTTGTGAGTTCGAGTCCCGCGTCGGGCTCTGTGCTGATAGCTCAGAGCCTGGAGCCTGCTTCAGATTCTGTGTCTCCCTCTCCCTCTGCCCCTCCCCTGCTCATGCTCTGTTTCTCTGTCTCAAAAATAAGTAAAACATTAAAAAATTAAAAAAACAAAATAAAATAAAATAAAATAAAATTTTGCTTTAAGTCATAAACTTTGTATCTCCCACCCCAAAAAAGAGTACAGAAATTGATACTACTTTAAAGTATCTTTATTGATAGGTATAATCAAATCTTTTTCAAAGTATCAGCCCAACAAAACCCTAATCACATTATACTGAAGAAAAATGAAACCAACACAAAGTCTTCCCACTACTGGTAATTTTGGCCAAAAGATTCCAATTGTGAGAAAAGTAGACATTCCAGGAAGGGAATTCAAAACCGCCAAATGATTTTACACGGATCACTGAGCCACTGTCACATGTAATTAAAATCACTTAGTCACTATTTTATAGGATTCCTAATGTAACCCACAAGATACAAAAGTTTCCAAAGTTACTGTCAACATCATGACCAACTACTTTTCCTGGATTTTGACAGAGATGATAGTACTTTTCCAGTCACCCATTTCTCCAAAGAAGACATCCCAGATGGCCAATAGACACATGAAAAGATGCTCAACATCACTCACCATCAGGGAAATGCAAATCAAAACTACAATGAGATATCACCTCACACCTGTCAGAATGGCTGACATCAAAAGCATAAGACTCAGGTGTTGACAAGGATGTGGAGAAAGAGAAACCTTCCTGCACCGTGGGTGAGAATGCAAACAGTATGGAGTATGGAAACAGTATGGGGTTTCCTCAAAAAATTAAAAATAAAACTACATTTTGATCCAGTAACTCCACTA
The DNA here is from genome assembly GCF_028749965.1 of Puma concolor. Lineage (NCBI taxonomy): Eukaryota > Metazoa > Chordata > Mammalia > Carnivora > Felidae > Puma > Puma concolor. The sequence goes on along the minus strand of NC_141672.1, from coordinate 13,172,153 downwards.
CTTGGGTGTTCTCCGAAAGAATAAAAGCACTAATTCGAAAAGACATATGCACCTCTATGTTTACTGCAGCATTATTTACAACAGCCAAATTATGGAAGCAGCCCAAGTGTCCACCAATAGATGAAGGGATAAAGAAGATAGGAGATACACACACACACTCTCACTCTCTCTCTTTCTCAACGGAATATTATTCAACCATAAAAAAGAATTAACTTTTGCCATTTGCAACAACACGGATGGATCTAGAGAGTATAAGGCTAAGTGAAGTAACTCAGAGAAAGACAGATACCATAGGATTTCACTCATATGTGGAATTTAAAGAACAAAGGGAAAAGAGACAAACCAAAAAACAGACTCTTTTTAAAAAAAAGGTTTTTTTAATGTTGATTTATTTTTGAGGGAGAGAGAGACAGAGTGTGAGCAGGCAAGGGATAGAGAGAGAGACAGACACAGAATCCAAAGCAGGCACCAGGCTCTGAGCTGTCAGCGTAGAGCCTGACACGGAGCTCGAACTCACAAACTGTGAGCTCAGGACCTGAGCCGAAGTTGGATGCTTAACCGACTGAGCCACCCAGGCGCCCCAAAAACAGACTCTTAACTACAGAAAACAAACTGGTGGTTATCAGAGGAAGGTGGGTAGAGGACAGGTTATATGGGTGAAGGGGACCAAGAGTGCACTCACTGTAATGAGCACTGAGTCATGTACAGAGCTGCTGAATCACTTACACGTACATCTGAAACTAATATAGCATTGTATGTTAACTATACTGGAATTTAAAAAAATATATATAGGAAAAAAAACGTTTCCGGTCATCTTTTTCATAATACAAGGACCTCTAACAAAAGAGTGTACAGCGAAAAACATAACTGTAAACAAAAATATAAATTAGAGCCAAATATAGTAAGTTAAAACTGGACATTTCTTGTATTTATAAAAGATTAATTAAGTAATTTAAAATGTGAAAATTCAATTTTAAACTAAAATTTGTAAAATCTCTCAAAATAACGATGCAAGTTTACATGCAAATCACCAAAGGAACTTCTGGAACCTAAGTCTTCAGATCTTAAAAAAAAAAATCCAGTGATTATACAGGAAAGGTAAAGAATACTTGATCATAATTTTTTAAAGATATAAATAAAAGCCGAAGGTTAAATAATCTCGGCAGTGTCCTCTCTGCTTTCTCCTTGGAGCTGACCCCCACTCAGGTCAGCCTCTACTGCAACGCACCTCCTTACTTGCTCTTTGTACAACTCAGGAGGGACCTTTAGAAATAATCGGGTCACAGGACTTAAAAGGACTTAAAACATAATAGCAGGGTTTCTATTTTTGAATTATCTTTTATTGATTTAATCAGTGCACTCATTCTTGATTTCATTTTCCTTTTTGCTTCGTATTATTTTATTTTCCAAAAGTTTCGTGGAGCTATAACTGACATGCGAGAAACTGCACATACCTAAAAGTGTTCAATTTGAAGCTTTACCATATGTGTACACCCAAGAAACCATCACCACCACCGAGAGTTTCCAGGGCCCTTGTGATCCTCCTCTCTCACTGCTCCTCACCATCCTCATCCCCAGGCAACAGCTGGTTAATCTGTCATTACAGATTAGTCTGCAATTTCTAGACTTATATACAAATGGAACCTTACAGTACATAGTATTTTGTATCTGGCTTCCTTCACTCAGCATAATTATTTTTGTTCACCCATGTTGCTGAACGTATCAATAAGTTCATTTCTTTTTATATTGGACCATTTCTAATATTCCTGTTTCCAAGATTCAAAACATTTTTTTTAAGTTTATTTATTTTGAGAGAGACACAGACGGTGTGAGTGGGGGAGGGACAGAGAGGGAGAGGGAGAGAGCGAGAATCCCAAGCAGGCTCCGCACTGTCAGTACAGAGCCTGACAAGGGGCTCCAACTCACGAAACCGAGAGATCATGACCTGAGCTGAAACCAAGAGTAGGCCCTTTAACCGACTGAGCCTCCCAGGCGCCCCAAGATTCAAAATTCTAATAAAAAGGGCTTTTTTCTTAAGTTTATTTAGTTTTGAGAGACAGAAAGAGTGTATGGGGGGGAGGCACAGAGAGAGAGAATCCCAAACAGACTCCACACTATCGGTGGAGAGCCTGATGTGGGGTTCAGACCCACACAAGCGAGACCATGACCTGAGCCAAAATAGAGTCAGATGTTTAACCAACTGAGCCACCCAGCCGCCCCTAAAAAGGACTTTACATAATTGTTTCAAAATAGTGTCATGTATCCAAAGATCTTTGGTAATTATCTTAAAAAATGACACCTTAGGTACGTTTCTTGATCTTAAGAAAGGCTTGTTCAAGACACATTCCGTGTTCTTTTAAAAAAAATAGAGTTTTATGTAGATGTACGTATTATATCCACATAGATTTTATGAAGCCTTATGTATTACATGACATTTTGGAATGTGGATAATCTTGATATGCTAAAGCAAACATAACTGAAAACTTTTTATTCATGCTGGATGCTATTTCAGGCTTCATGACACTACTGTATGCCGAGAACAAATCTATAAAGTCATAGTTAACTGGAAGAACATTTTAATCCCATAAAAACTCACTAAAAGTGACCCCTTCTGTACTGTATTAAATAGAAAGCTTTTCTTATGTAGTTAAATTGTACAGTTGACCCTTGAACAACGTGGAGGTTAAGGGTGCTGGCCCCTGGCACAGCTGAAAATCCACGTATAGCTTGACTCTTCAAAAAACTCAGTACTAATAGCCTACCGTTGACTGGAAGCTTTACTGCTAATGTAAACAGTTAACACACATTTCGCATATATACTGTATACTTTTTTTTTAAGTAGGCTCCATGCTCAACGTGGGGCTTGAACTCACAACCCTGAAATTAAGAGTTGCATGTTCTATCGACCAATCAGGCACCTATGATATACTTACTTTCACAATAAAGCTAGAGGAAGGAAAATGTTACTAAGAAAACCATAAAAATAAAAGGAAGATCAGAAGGAAAATACATTTATAGTACTGTACTGTAAAAAACAATCCACGGATAAGTGGACCCATGTAGTTCAAACCCATGTCGTTCAAGCATCAACTGTGCATGGTTGTTACAAATAAACCTATAAGGGAAACTGCTACTGTCTTTGAAAAGAGAAAATTTCCATTAAGATTAAAACCATACCATACACACACGTTACTGGTAAATTTCTTCATCCGGGAGGTATGAACATTTTAGTTGCAAATGGAGGGAAAAATGAGAAAAAAGACAAAAGGAGAAACATTACCTGTTTTCCTAATTTTCGAACTGTAAACCAGTGTTCTTTGTAATTGCATATGAATGACCTTTCATTTCTAGAAAAAGAAAAAAAATGCATACACAATATTAAGTTGAAATAACAGAGTTCACATTCATTTAGTTTATCTACTAGCAAGTATTATATAAAACATGATAGTTTAGGATTGTGCTTACAGTGAAGCATCACAGATTTTGAGAAATTACAAAATAGCATTAAAAACAAAACCAAAACCAAAACCCAAACAGTAGAAATCTCTCTGCAGGTTAGTGATGCCGCATGCAAGAATGATGGCACCACACACCCTTTAAGGATCAGTCCTGTGCTGCCTGACACCGAAGGGAGGAGGGGAGTTAATGGGCAGATGTTCACGGACATCCCCAAAAGGTGTCACAGCGAACTCTGAGGGAATGAAACAGGGAACATCAAGCAAGACAAAAGCATTCAAAATATGCTTTGCTTCTTTAAGAAATTATAACTTTAAAAATCAAGTTTAGAAAAAGCAATGTGGAAGAGCAAAATAAAATCTTACATGGGATCGATCCCGAGCCTCTGATACTCTGGACTGTTGAAGAGAATTAGTTCTAAACCCCAAACCTTCAAGGCATTGCTTATAACCTGTTTAAAAAAAAAAAAAAAAAAAAAGCAACTTTTCATGAGCTAAACCATTCAATTCCAAATTAAGTAGCGCAGCCATGTTAGTTGCATAAACAACTGTACTTCATAATTTTCCCTAGAAGGCTATGCTTTTTAAAAAGTATGTGTATAAATACATCACTGAATCCATAAAAGAAAAAAAAGTACCTATAAAAGAGTCCTTTTTACACTAGGTTTCTGGAACATTCCAGAGAACCACATAATTCCGAGATAAAACTGTCTCAAAAATCCAGATGTATATTCTACTCAGTATTCTTTTTTTTTTCAATGTTTATTTATTTTTGACAGAGAGAGAGACAAAGCATGAGCGGGGGAGGAGCAGAGAGAGAGAGAGGGAGACACAGAATCCAAAGCAGGCTCCAGGCTCTGAGCTGTCAGCACAGAGCCCGACGTGGGGCTCGAACCCACGAGCCGTGAGATCATGACCTGAGCCGAAGTCAGACGCCTAAGTGACTGAGCCACCCAGGCGCCCCTAAGTATTATTCTTAAAAGTAGTCCACTATATACACACAATAATCTGGCTGCTCCGGTCCTGCTTTGGAAAAGTTATATTCAACTTACTACCTGGTATGTCAGTAGTGATGAAAATTTTGTCTATTAAAAATGGATTCTTCCTGGGAATTTAAACTGAAGCTTTCAGACTTTGAACTACCATCATGGGTTTGTAATTCGTAGGAAAAAATAAATAAATAAGCCTGATTACTTCCAACTGTCTGGAGGAAAAAAAAGGACATTTCTGAAAATTCACTCTCCGCCTTCCGAGGCAGCCAACAGAGCAGCAAGTGAACCAGGTGCCAGCTAGCACACATAAACAGCGAACACAACGCAGGGGGCAGACGTGAACAGGCACCAAGACCAGCGTCCCAGTGTCGCACAAACAGGCAACAGCAAGCGCAGGGCCCGCTCGAGCCTCCTCTAGCGCTGCGGCAGCTCTCACCAGGTACCGCCCATGTGGAGCAGTGCTGGACGGAGAGGCTACTGAATGAGGGGTCCAGGAGGACAATACAGGGGGACGGAACAGGCTCCTCGAGAGAGCTTCTGGAAGAACTCTGGATATACCTCCCGGCTGTTAGAATGAAAGACCCATGGATAAGGCAAAAGAATCTCACAAGTACATACACATTCACCCACAGAATTCAAGGGGAGCCGAAAGTGTAAAAAAAGAAAGAAAGCAAAAGCCACAGACCATAATAAAGGAATCCAGTCCTGGTACGCGGATTTAAATGGAAGGCAGTGAGGTGCTGCATTTTCTCAAATTTATCCAAGATGTAGCAAGTTTGAAATACTCTTATTGGAACTACGGTTAACAGCATCCAAATGTAAATTACATGGTCTTCGTTCAAAACGCCCTACTCTAAAATGAAGGTTCTACAATCTTAATTTTCATGTTTATCTCTATAAAAATCTAGTGCTCTAGAGTATGATCTTACACTTTTTCCCCCAGTTTTTTCCTTGTGTTCTATGGCTTTATTTTTATTTTTTAATAATCTTACACTCTTAGACACAATCTACTAGAAGGACCGCTGAAGGTCACATCATTACAGTGACCGTGAAAAGAGATGCTGTCAGAAGAGATGCGTATCGACCACATCCTCAGCGCGATCAGTGCCCGGACATCAACAGCCCTTAGTACATGCTTCTAACCACTTACTTGAATAGAGAAAAAACCACTGTCGTCCATATTTCCCGAGGGCTGCTGTTTATTTCGGATGGGTCGTTGAGGCGGGGGTGGAGGGTGGGGAGAGAAGGATAGAAACCGTCATTGGTGTGCATATTTAAAATAACATCTTGCGCGGTCCCGTTTATGAAGTCAAGAGCATAGTTATAATCGACAAGTCAGATCCCCATAGGAAGAATGCTTCATCCTTTTCTAAAGGGTACCCACATTTTTTCAGAACCTGATTCGGTGAGTTGAAAGTCAGTACCTGTAAAAAAGTGCGATAGTCCTCACTGGTGACTCCTCCTTCTGCCATTCTCATTCTCTCCTCTTCGTCCAGCTGATGGGCAATGGAAGACAGCTCCACAGGGCTAAAATATTCTCCTTGCAATAGGTTATTCAAGCAATGTTGAGCACAAAGTGAGCCTTCTTGCTAATATTTTCAAAAGAAAAAATTCAAATGTGATTTGCTGAACAGACTTGTACGGTATCTTCCTCTCAAGAGGAATTTAATCACTAACGCAGCCAAACCGAGCCATTTTGGCCTTCAACAGCAATGATTTACGAAGTACCTGAATTTTCATTTAACACTTGTTTTATAATTTTACCATTAAGGAAACTACAATTATTTAGCTCTATGATCAAAAACTTGAGAATGACTTATATAAACAAACAGCATTCTCTACAAATATGCCAAATTTCACATTTCACTAGAAACTACTCTATAAAAACATTAGCACCTCTCATTTTCAGTACCTAAAATATATCTCTTTGGGGGTTCCATGGAAAATTACTAACACTGAAAGCGAAATTTTAATCCCTAGAACATGTGTGTTCTTTTAATAAGATAATCTACTCGATCAAGAGGCCTGAGTGGCTCAGTCGATTAAGCCTCTGACTTCGGCTCAGGTCATGATTCACGGCTTGAGTCCGAGCCCCATGTCAGGCTCTGCGCTGACAGCTCAGGGCTTGGAGCCTGCTTCGGATTCTGTGTCTCCCTGTCTCTCTGCCGGTGCACCGCTCATGCTCTCTCTCTCCTTCAAAAATAAATAAACATTAAAAAAATTTTTTTTGAAGATAATCTATCGATCTAAATGCTTACTCAAGGAGTTTCAAATCAATGAACAAAAGTATCTCAAGAATTGATACAGGTAGGAAAGATCCTGCTCGACGTTAATGAAGACCTGTAGCCAACCGAACCAAGGTTCTCTTCGGGGACCTCTGCACAAAATGTCTATGCAGTATGTACAACAAGCAAAACTTCCCCAAACCACACCTGGAGCTCGTTTCTGAACAAGCCAGCAAGGAGGGCTGCATCCAAGGAGGCATCACTGGCTTTGTATCGTTGGGGGGGTGGAGGGAGTACAACTTCCCATGGGCCCCAGGGTCTTCAGCTGCTGGGCAGCTGGCCCTCACACAGTTGGCACCCCAAATGTAAATCCGAGCTGCCTTGGGCGCCTGGGCGGCTCAGTCGGTTAAGCGTCCGACTTTGGCTCAGGTCATGATCTCACAGTTTGTGGGTTCGAGCCCCACGTCGGGCTCTGTGCGGACAGCTCAGCACCTGGAGCCTGCTTTGGATTCCGTGTCTCCCTCTGTCTCTGCCCCTCTCCGCTCGTGCTCTGTCTCTCTGTCTCTCAATAATAAATAAACATTAAAAAAAATTTAAAAAAACAAATAAATCCCGGCTGCCTGGCCCTGAGCAGTCTGCTTATCACCCTGCTCCCCACAACAATGTCACTTTCCCATACTTGCCCTGGAAGAAGGGAAACTCACTGGCGAAGGAGATCCCTTCCTGTGAACACAGACCCCTCTGTGGAATGATGGCAGAAGATGAGAATACTTTCTCCTCCCACTAACCCTGATCCTCTAAGTTCTCCTTTCCTCCACTAAAGTCTATGCCTTAACCCAGCCTGTCTTACCTTGTACGATTTGCTCTGTCACTCAAGAGTGACACAGAACTCTTTGGTGACTCCAAAGAGCAACACCTGATGAGACACATATTTCTCCTGGTTCTAGGAACAAAATTCAGCTTCAGAAAATGATACAGGGTATATGAATGCAGTGGAATAGGAAGACAGCATTGAGAGAGTCTGAGTGCAAGATAGGGAGGGGGCCAAGATAAGCTTATCTTCATATTTTGGTATAGAAGTACCTTGAAGCTGAAGACAGTATCCCTGAAGTCACAGCCACATAGTGCAAGAGAAAGTGTCTCCACCTCTTTTTCCTTCTACTGTATTCCTACCTCTAGAAAGAAACTTCCTCTGAACAATACAACGTGAACTGAAGGAATACACAGCCATCCTACTTATATTCTACTGAAAAACGGGCAAGACAAACAAGTATTCACAAACAGACAAAAAGATGCTCAACGTCATCAACCATCAGGGAATGATATATTAAAACTGCAGTATGTTACTACTATACGCTCTCCAAAATGGCTAAAATGTTGGAGATCAGAGACATCAAAATACCACTTGTGGACATGTAAATTAGTACAACCCCTCTGGAAAACTATTTGGAGTATCTACTAAAGCTTAACATATACGAACCCTGTGGTCTAGCAATTCCACTCTTAGGTACATAATGCCAACAACAGAAATGTAAACATACATTCATCAAAACACATATAAAAATGTTCCTAGCACTACTACTGGTAATGCCCCACCCTGAACCATCCAGATGCCCATCACAGAATGGGTAAACTGTGCTCTTTTCACAAGGGAAAACTATATGACGATGAGAATGAATTCACTACAACGACCTGCAACAACACAGACGAATCAACGTTAAAGAAGATAGATTCAAAGAGCAGCCGCTGTATGATGCCATTTATAAAAACTCAAAAACAGGCCAAACTCATCTATGACGTTAGAATTCAGGACAGTGATCACCCTCACAAGGGTGAAGGTGGGGTGGAGGGATAGTATCTGGAGGAAGGCCTAAGCGGAGCAAATAAATATTCTGTTACCTGATCTAAGAATTATTTACACATGTGTTCACTTTGTGAGACCTCACTGAGCTGTACTCTTATGGTGTGTGTACCCTTAATGTGTGTTTGTTACAGTTAAAAAAGTTCAAATAACAACCACAACAACTCTGCTAAGATACAGGTATTTCACATATCAAGAACTTCCTTTTTTTACGTTTATTTATGTACTTAACTTTTTTAAAGTTTATTTATTTTGAGAGAGAGAGAGAGAGAGAAAGAAAGGCCACACACGCATGAGTCGGGGAGGGGCAGAGAGAGAGAGAGAGAGAGAGAGAGAGAGAGAGAGAGAGAGAATGAATCCCAAGTAGGCTCTGCACTGTCAGTACAGAGCCTGATGTGGGGCTCAAACTCATGAACTATGAGATCATGACCTGAGCTGAAACCAAGAGTTGGTCCCTTAAATGACTGAGCCACCCGAGCACCCCATGTTTATTTATTTTTGAGAGAGAGAGAGAGAGCTCATGCAAGCAGGAGAGGGGCAGAGAGAAGGAGACAGAGGTTCCAAAGGGGGCTCCATGCTACCAGCACAGAGAGAGTCTGATGTGGGGCTAGAACTTACCAACCGTCAGATCATGACCTGAGCTGAAGTCAGAGACGCTTAACCGACTGAGCCACCCAGGAGCCCCAAGAACTTCCTACTATGGTCACCAGACACCGGATTTTCTGGGAACAGTCCTAATGCAAATTTTCTGTCTGGCTGTCAGGTTACATGCCTCAGTTTGGTGCTCTCAAACTATGGTCGTCACATTTAATACATATATTGAAATAGTGAAGCCAACTATTTAATAAAAAATTCTCTCTCTAAAAAACTCGCTTTGGGGTGCTTGGGTAGCTCAGTCACTTGGGCAGCTGACTCTTGGTTTTGGCTTGGGTTGTGGGTGGGATTGAGTCCCACACTTGGAAAACTCTCTCTCCCTCTGCCTCAATTCTCCACTCGATCTCCGTAAAATAATTTAAAAACCTAGCTTTGAAGTACAAAAAAATAAGCAATTGATATCAAACTTTGTCTAAGTAAACTGTCACAGGAAATAGCAAGTTCTGTACTTCTAATGTGATTTAATAGAAGAAAACAAATTGTTCAGTCCAAATTTAAAATCACTTTTTAAACAAGGTGAATCAAATTCTACATGAACCCAAAAAAAAATTGTACAAGTGCCCCACCTAATATTATCCATTCCCAGCCCACCAATTTATCCCCACCCACCTCTTCCTCGTGGAGCTTTAAACCAAAGTTGGATAGAAGTTTATATGTGCTATGGTCAAAGTTCAGTAGCATTGAAATGCCATGATTTTAGGCCCAGACTTCTTGTATTGGGATCAGAGGATGAACAATCTGTATGTTCAGCTTTACCGAGGTATTTTACAAAACCACAGAGGGTTTTATAAAATACACTTACACAGAGGGTAAGTGTAACCAAATCATTCTCTCACCGTCCTTAAAGTCTTCAGGACCAACCGGCAACGAGTTCAAATTCCCACAGACACTACTGATTACAGCGGAAACCAGGCATAAACCTTCAGGTGCACTCAGGGTCGGCCTAAAGTGCCCACACAATCAACCTATGACTACTTCTTCATCTCATCTCAGTGACGCTAAGCTCTCACCCCCTATGGCGAGGTCCAGCACACACAAGTATCTGAGTAACAACAATGGCCGGCACTTCCCTAGTACATGTGCCAGGAAGCATTCCAAGTGTTTATAACTGAGGTAGACACTTCATTATCCTCACACCACAGAGGAGGAAACTGGAGCACAGAGAGATAATGAGTAACTTGCTCAGGATCGTATGGATTGTAAATAGCAGAGCCGGGATTCAAACTCAGGCAGAAGTGAGGTCTGTGCTATTATTACTTCCTCGAGCCACTCATTTGGAATTGGGTTTTCCCTAGACCTCCACTGTCCTCAAGACGGCTAGAAACCAACAATCACAAAAAGGCCAAATGAATAGCATCAAGTCAAAGCTCAGCATCTTCCGGCATTTTCATTAATTTTAAACACAATCCCAACAAGTGTGGCTACACTCTCAATTTACATTAAAAGTACCAATTTGGATGGCACTGTGCCCACACCAAGAGCAGTTAGCAATAGAAATGGTAACAGAAATGACAGAAAGCAGACATCAGAACTAAAACAAACACCAAAACACCGGGCAGTTAGTGGCCATTTAGTACGAGGGTTTGTTAGGGCTTGGCAAACTCTAGCCAATAGGCCAAATACAACCTGCTCCTGTGGCTAAGAGTGGCTTTTATGATTTGAGATGGTTGGGTAACACACCCACACACAAACAAGAACATGTGAGAGGCAGTATGTGACCTGCAAAGCCTAAAATACTTACAGAAAAATGATTTCTTTTAGATAACTACCACCATACACATCTTAGAAGCTCAAGAAACTCTCTTAATTCACTTAAATATTTATTGAGCAACTATGTGCTAGGCACCATCTTAGGCACTGGGGATATACCACAGAACAACTGTTAAGTTTACATCCTAACTTAAAGGGCACTCAAGGTGGCGCCACTGTGAAAAAGGGGAAACCAACATTCCCAGAGGAAGCAGTTGCAAGGCAGGCATCTCTATATACACAGCTTCCTTAAGGCCAACGCTGGTGCTCTGACAAAGGTCATATGTATGCGGCAGACGGGGAAAGGAGGGTGCTGAAAAACGGCATATTAAGCTCAAACATTCCCAGAATGGACTGTGTATGAGATTCACGACGGGCCCTGTGGTTATAGGTATTTTCCATACTCTTGAAATATGCCTAAAAAACTTCAAAAGCCCTCATCTGTTAAGTACATATAAGTTGATAAGGATAAATGTATTCTGTAAGTACCTTTAAGCCTACACAGATGTTGATAATCGAGAGTGACTTCTTTCAGGAAAAGTAGACCTTTATGAGGCTAGCACCCAGCTACTAAACCACCCAGGTTTAGTAGTTACCTTCACTGAAATCTATCCCAACAGTGCCAATGGCTGTCAATCAATATCTGTAAAAATATGTAACTCTCAAGAGGTGGTGTGGAAAAAGTTTAAAGTCTTCCATTTGAAACATCTGGTCCTATACCAAAGCTTTTGAAAATTAGGAATAAAAATATGTATATGGAGGGTTCTCTTCATTCAATCTCCTTAGCCAGGCAACTAAATTTCTCTTGTCCAAGATTCATCAATCACGTCAATCAAGTCAAAAGATTAGTGGTAACTATAGGAGTCCTTCCTCCGCCCCCCCCCCCCAACATAAAAACTGGTCTACTCCAGTGCCAAAACGTTCTAAAATGTTTTCTATAAAGAAAAGCATTCCATTGAACAACTTGTTTAGATCCATCCTGTGTCTCTTTTGTCTTTGGTGGCTTTGTGTGAATGGATAAATGATCGTTTACAAGTATTTAACAAAACCAAACCCTGCTGCTCCTACTAAACAAAAGCCTTCCCGACAATCCTTTCCAAACACGAAACTATTATGAAACAATGTATCTATCATGTGCCAAAGTTGTCCTGGGGAAGGTTTCACTCACACCCAAATAGCTTGTTTCTCCACATGCCACCAATCGTATCTTCAAGTGCGTGGTCGTTAAAGAATAAAAGCAAAACAGGCTAGGTGAACGACAACAAAATTATTCCAGTCTAGTCCTGATAACTAATAAGGAAGCTGGCCTCCTGATCCGGAAAGATGCAACTACCAAAAGAAACGAAACCTAGACATCCCGTAACAAAAACTCCTGTGACGACTTCCCTGTTCAGGGGCGCTCAGGATTTCCTACCTCACTTCCCCAAGTGTCAGGCCCTACGTGGGACGAGCCAAGGTCCCCGCCCTAGGGAGGCTCAGGGACCCGGTGCAGGAGGACAAGAACACAACCCCGGAGATCTAAGTGTATGGGAGGTTCCAATATAGAACAGAGGAGCCCAGAGGAGGAAAAGTTAATTCTGCCAGAAGTGGGACTGAGGGAGTGGGGTGGAGTTGGGGAGGGTCGAGGGGAGGGTCCAAGAGGTGACTAACTAGAACCTAGAGAGACTGGGGGAGAAGGGAATGGAGAGTGAAGCCCACGGAAAGTGGAAGGGAAGCGCGGAAGCTAACCCATTCGGTGCCACCGCACTCCCGTGCCCCCATGGTGTCCCCGGCCCTGCCCTCACTCCCTCCCAGCTGCCCGGGCGTCCCGAGCCCCGGACACCTCGGGCACCGGCCTCTTTGGCAGAGGGTGCGGTGGGGGCGTCGGTGAAGCTGCCCTCCCTACGAAGTTCCCCCGCCCGGCGAGGCTGGGATGGGGGCGCTCGGGCCCCCGCCAGCTCTGCGGGAGGAGGCTGTACCGCGCCCTACCGCAGCCACGGCACAACAGACAGCTCCCCACCGAACGCGGACACTCACTTTCTCGTGGAAGATGGACTCCATGTTTATTTGTGTGGAGCCAACGGCCCCCGCGCCGAACCACCCCCCTCCAGCCCCGCCCCTCGGCCCCACCCCTCCGCCCACCCTGCCCCGCCCCGCCTCGAGCCGCCCCTGCCCACGTGCCTCTCACAGACCAATCATCTCCGAGGAAGTGAGTCACGTGGAGCGAAGAGCTAGTGAACGCCGGGGCGGTAAATGCGAGGGCACGTGACCTGTGTAGCGCGTCCTGCGATCTCCCTTTATCTGGCCAGCTTGGGGGGGTGGGGGTGTTGCAGCGCCACCTAGGGTCTGGAGGATCTCCGCTTCCCACCCATTGCTATGGATTTGTAGGCTATTAGGGGTCTGGACAAGGAACACCTGGGTTCTATGTTCTTTTATGTTTTCCACTTTGTATTTTATGCTTATCATATTTGCATTTAATTATTTCATATCTTTCTCGTCCTCCCCCACTGAAAGCCGGATTAAGAAAAAGACATCATTGCATCCCCCAACACCTAGCACTTGTGTAAAAATGTAGTTAATACTTATACAGAGCTTACTGTAGGGTAGGCATTATTCTTCTTAAACTACTTTTGCATATATTAACGAATTTAATACAACCTTTGATGTAGGTGTTGTTATGATCCCTATTTTACCTATGAGGACACTGATGCACAGGGAGATTAAGAAAAGAAGGGTGAACAAAGTCAACTGGTAAGTTGCTGCGCTGGGGTCCAAATCCATACACCTTGTTATTAGTGTCTGTGTTCTGGCCCTGAAGAGGAAGCATGAGTTGGAGGAACTGAAAAATCCAGTAAAATGGGGGGAAGGTATTTGAGGCATCTGAAGGAGTAGGGAAGAAGCAGATTTTGCACCTTGAAATTAAGAAAGGTATGCTTTAAAAAAATTTTTTTAACGTTTATTTTTGAGAGAGAGAGTGGGCGAGGGGCAGAGAGAGGGGGACAGAGGATCTGAAGCCGACTCCGTACTGACAACAGAGAACCCAATGTGGGCCACCCAGGTGCTCCCAGGAAGGTATGCCTTTTTTTTTTTTTTTTTAATTTTTTTTTCAACGTTTATTTATTTTTGGGACAGAGAGAGACAGAGCATGAACGGGGGAGGGGCAGAGAGAGAGGGAGACACAGAATCGGAAACAGGCTCCAGGCTCTGAGCCATCAGCCCAGAGCCCTACGCGGGGCTCAAACTCACGGACCGTGAGATCGTGACCTGGCTGAAGTCAGACGCCCAACCGACTGCGCCACCCAGGCGCCCCATGGAAGGTATGCCTTTTAAAGGCAGTTAGGGAGTTATATACAGTTTTTAAAGGAGAAGAGACATGCTCAGATTTGCATTTTATAAAGATCACTAGCTACAGAAAAGAGCTGACGCTGTCGAGGGAGTCTTAGGAGAGCTGATGGTGTTTGGACTAGAGTATTGACCTGCAGTCGAGAGGAGACTGTTTTGAGATAATGAGGAATCGTGGAGACTCAACAGAACTTGGTGACTGTGGGAAGTGAGGGACATAGAAACATTAGGGATGATGTCTGGGTTTCTGCCCTAGGCAGCCACTGTGGCAGGAGCAGGAGGAAGGGCAAATTTTGGGAAAGAGAAGATAGAGGTTACCTCTTAGAGATGTTGAATTTGACAAACCTATGATCCATGAGAAAAGTAATGGGTGGGCACATAGATGATAGATAGATAGATAGATAGATAGATAGATAGATAAATAAATAGATAGAGGCACCTGGGTGGCTCCGTTGGTTGAGCTCAGGTCATGATCTTGTTGGAACCCCACTTTGGGCTTGCTGATGTCAGCCTGTAAGTGCAGAACCTGCTTTGGATCCTCTGTCCCCTCTCTCTGCTCCTCCCCCGCTTGCACTCTTCCAATAAATAAGTATTTTTTAAAAGATAGATAGTCTGGAGTTCAGGGGTTTGGTTTTGCTATAGAGCAGGGAGTTATTCACAGGAGTGAATAAAATCATCTAGGAGAAAAGGAAGAGCTCGAGAAGAGGATCTAAAGCAGAATCTTGAGGGTAGAGAAGGATTGGTGGAAGAGAAGGGAGGAAAAAGCGGGGGAGTGTAAAGTTATCAAAGCCCTGAGAAGGGAACGTTTCAAGGAGCAGTCAGTATCAGTTGCTGCCAAGAGGTCCAGCAACATCAGGACTTAGCAAGATTCCACTAAATTGTGTTGCTATGGAGACTATTGTTGACTTTGGTGAGTGCAGGTTCAGAGGAACACAAGGGGCAGCAGGAGGTAAGGAAATGGAGAGTCCAGTGAGGACCGGGTGCTCTGGGATAGGATTTAGTTACCATTTATCAGATGATGCTGTGTGCACAGTCCACAATCCCATATTGGGGAAACAGTCCATGCATGTTCTTAAGGAACTGTGGACTGACTGGGGAAACAAATCATGATCTCACGAAGTGAAAAAATATGCAAACCACTTTTTTTCCTGATTTTTTTAAAAGAAAGTTTGTGTCTATGTACAGAAACATGTGTTTACTTTTTTGCTTATATACATTACAAATCTCTGGAAGACTATATAGGAGACACAGAGGTTACCTACATGTTTGAGATGGGAAGGGAACTAGGCAATAGGCAGGGGTGGGAGGGAGACTTTTCACAGTATACAATTTTATTCTTGATTTTTGAACTATATTGTATTACTTATTCAGAAAAAAAATGTGATTATATTCATTTTATATGGCTACCGCAGCAAATCATCACAAACTTGGTGGCTAAAAACAGAAATGTATTCTCTTGTTGTTCTTGAGGCCAGATGTCTGAAACAAAGGTGTCAGCAGGCCCATGCTCCAAAGCCACAGGGAGAAATCCTTCCTTCTTCCAGCTTCTAAAGGCTCCTAGCATTATTAATTAGTTGGCTTGCGGTTGCAGAATTCCAACCTTGGCTTTGGTCTTTA
This sequence comes from Puma concolor, assembly GCF_028749965.1. NCBI lineage: Eukaryota > Metazoa > Chordata > Mammalia > Carnivora > Felidae > Puma > Puma concolor. The sequence continues at coordinate 13,156,279 of NC_141672.1, read as the reverse complement.
CGTGGCCATCTTCCTTCTGTGTGTCTCTGTCCTCTCATAAGATACCAATGGTTGGATTTAGGTCTTACCTTAATTCACGCTGCAATCTTTAACTAATTTCATTGGCAAAGAACCTACTTCCAAACAAGGTCTTTGGTTCTGGGTGGACTTGAGTTTTGGAAGGACATGCTTTAACTCTCTCTAGTGAGTAACTGCTTACTAGGATGAACAATATGCTGAAGGACTCATTGTTTCGTTCCCTCTTAAATCCTCCCGGCAATATTCAGTGATGTTGAATTAATACTAATCATTTCATTAGGGCTTCCCCACCTGTTGAGCATGTGATTAATAGGGAACATTGTAAAGTGAAAAGACTGATGCCTGGGAGTCAGAATGAAAGTTCTGGTTTTGGCTTTGCCATTGAAACAGTGTATGATCTGCATATTAAATGTGTTGCATTTCCTATTCTTATAATTCCACTTGTTATTCAGCACATCCTAAACTTTTAACTTTGTAAGATAACTCATATCATCCTTCAAAACTCAATGACTATACCCTATAGAAAATGTTCCCTGCTTTCCACTGAATTTAGAAGTCCCTCTCCCCCTTCTGAGCTCCTGTATGTGCCTCTATCATACATAGTCACTTTTACACAGTATCATAATAGTTGGTTTAACCATACATCTTCCCCAACATCCTATAAATGTCATGATGGCAGGGCCCATGTCTTATGACCATTTGGTAGTTGATGTCTTTCAAATGAATTAATGAAGCCAAGTGTCTGGGAATGATTCGTGATCCCCTAACTCTTCCCCCTCACTCCTTGCATTGGTCAGTCCTCAAATGTTGTGTATTCACCGTCTCCCCTCTTTCTTCATTGCTCCTGGTAGTTCAAGCCCTCTTGGTCTGTTGTGTAGCCAGCCTGGTTTGAGGATTTCTGAATTGGTCTTCTAATTCCAGTCTCAATATGTAAGATTCATAGTACTGTCAATGATCTCTCAAACATGCAAATCTCATCAGTTTTTCTTCCTTTTAACAAATGGAATACTACTATGTGTCAGGCACTAGGACCGTAACCGTGAAACAAACAGTCCCATCTTCATGCAGCTTATATTGGGAGGGATCTTTAAATACTAATTACACAAATCTTACTCTAAAATCCTTCAGTGGCTTCCCATTGCTGGCTTATAAAGCACTTAGTGACCTGGACCAACTACCTGTCCAGCTGTATCTCCCAGAATTCCCCCTGCTCATCACACTAGCTGCTACCCTCGACTTCCAGAGTCTTCTAATGAAGTCCTTTGTGCCACTATACCTTGCACATGCCTATAGGAATGCACTCATTACGCCATACTGGACCTATTACTTTATATGCTACTGAACTATTAGCTTTTGAGGGGCAGAGAAGTCTTAGTCTTTGTATCAAGGGTTGGTACAGAGCAGTGAATAAATGCATGAATTCTTTTTGACTGATTGGCACAGGAAAGTATTACGATAATTCAGTGGGAGAGAGAAGTTACTGAGCTAATCAGGAGAGTTGCTGGTGAGACAGCAGACCAAACAGACCCACTACTAGTAGACTTCTTATGCCACCTTGGGCCACTCAGATTTTCTCTAATCTACTTCATTGGAGTTTTATGTCAACAAGTGAGATTGCACAGATATTTCTTTCTTCTTGAACACCGTATATTCTAAATTTAATCTGGTGTTCATTTTGTTGTTACTGAAGACCAAATAGCTTAACGGAATTTTAACCATTTCACATTTTAAAATTGAAGGTGTGTCAGATTCAGTGTCCAGAGTCCTGACAAGAATCATTGATAATTAGGGAGTATCATTTCATTGTAATATTACTTCTCCTAAATCCAGTATTATCTAAAACAAAATGTTTTCTGAGAAGAGGTAGTTGAATACAACAGATGACATGTATACATCCATGGAACCATCCGAAGCAAAGTTTCCTCAAAGTTTCCTTGTGCCCCCTTGTAATTCATATTATTTTTTTTTAACGTTTATTTTTTGAGAGAGATGGAGAGAGCAGGGCAAGGGCAGAGAGAGAGGAGACAGAGAATCCCAAGCAGGCTTCATATCATCAGCACAGGGCCCGACACACAGGGCTTGAACTCACGAATTGTGAGATCATGACCTGAGCCAAAACCAAGAGTCAGACACTCAATGGACCAAGCCACTCAGGTGCTGTCCCTCCCTGGTCATTCTTACCTCTAACCCTTTTCTGGACTTTGTGCCTCCAGGCAATCAGTGATCTGCTTTGTTACTATAGTTTACAGTTTCTAACATTTCATATAAGTGGAACCGTAAAGCGTATGCTTTTTGTCTGGCTTCTTTCATCCTGGATAATTCATTTGAAATTCATTAATGTTGAAGCATTAGATCATTCCTTTTTAAAAATTATTTATTTATTAATGTTTATTTACCTTAGAGCATGAGTGGGGGAGGGTGGGGGGGAGGGAGTGGGGCAGAGGCAGAGAGGGAGACACAGAATCTGAGGCAGGCTCCAGGGTCTGAGCTGTCAGTACAGAGCCCAACATGGGGCTTGAACTCATGAGCCGTGAGTTCAGGACCTGAGCCAAAGTCAGTGGCCCAACCAACTTAAGCCACCCAGGCACTCTAGATCATTCCTTTTTTTAATGCCAAGTAGTATTCCATTGTATGGGTTTAACACAGCGTATTGACTTGATTGACATTTGGGTTATCTTTAATATTGGATTATGCATATTCATGGAAGTCTTTGTGTGAAAGGAGGCTCTCCTTTATGGATGAGTATCTCAGAGCGGAATGGCTGGGGCATATGATAGGTGTTTTTCTCATTTGAAACCACACAACTGATTTCCAAAGTGCTACAACTGGCAACTCCAGGTTACGCTCCTGCCAGCAGTGTGAGGTCCAGTTCCTTGCCAACACTGGTAAATACATCAATCTTTTAACTTGAACCATTCAAATAGGTGTGTCACGGAACCATTGTGGCTTAAATTTGCATTTCCCTAATGACTGCTGATGTTGGGAGTCTTTTCATGTACTTTATTTGCCATCCTCTTATCTTTTTTGGTAAAGTGTCTATTAAAATCTTTTGCTCATTTAAAAAAATTGGTCTCAAAAAAAAAAAAAATTAAAAAAAAAAAAAAGAAAAGAAAAGGGGCGCTTGGGTGGCGCAGTCGGTTAAGCGTCCGACTTCAGCCAGGTCACGATCTTGCGGTCCGTGAGTTCGAGCCCCGCATCAGGCTCTGGGCTGATGGCTCAGAGCCTGGAGCCTGTTTCCGATTCTGTGTCTCCCTCTCTCTCTGCCCCCCCCCCCGCCCCCCGGTTCATGCTCTGTCTCTCTCTGTCCTAAAAATAAATAAACGTTGAAAAAAAAAATTAAAAAAAATAAAAAATAAAAAAATTGGTCTGGGAGTGTCTGGCTGGCTCAGTTAGTGGGGCGTGCAACTCTTGATCTGGGGGTCGTTGAGTTTGAGCTTCACACTGGGTGTAGAGATTACTTAAAAAAATAAGTGAATTGTTTTAAAAAACTGGGTTGTCTTATTAAGGTAGAAGGGTTCTTTACATATTCTAGATAATAAGTTGTTGTACATTACGTTTCTCCCAATTTATGGCTGCATTTTCATTTTTGGAACAGTATTTTTTGAAGAGCAAAAGTTTTAAAAACTAGTTCATGCTTTATGTGTTGTATTTAAGAAGTCTTTGCCAAACTCAAGGTCACCAAAATTTTCAGCTAGTGTCATCCTTCTAAAGCACATAATTTGAAAACATTTTTCTGAAAAATACCTGAGGAAAAAATTGCTATGCGTTTTAATAGTGCTATGGTCTAAAATGGGGAAAAGAAAATGAAATGCTGACTGTAAATTTAACATCAATGTGCATAATCAAGCGGTCAATAATTATTTTTAAGCTATGTGTGCCTATTACTTGAAATGTGGAAGATTACTCCAACATAAAAAGAATCACACTTTAAATTAAATAATGAATGTGTTTTTATTTCTCTCCCAATTTTTAAAATGTGAACATTGTGTATTTCAGTCACAGCCTTTACTTCCAGGTGACTTCTTCATTGGGTCTCAATTCCCTGTGTGGAAATTAGGAAGGAAAGGAAAAGGTATAAATTAAACTTTCATGGGGGAGAAAAAGAAGAGTATGAGTTCAATATTTTATATTCTATTAAATTGACCCATTAAAGTTTTTATGTAGACTCAACAGAGCCATTCTGTTCTCTCATGATTTTAAACTTTTACCAGCCCTTCAATTTCATTTTTCTAGATTTAGGAACCGTAATTTTTTAGTCTGTATGAAAGCTTTTATCCTCTGTTCACTTGAGGTTTTCTAAACCCTTTCTAATTCATGTATGTGATCGTTCTTGAAATCCCTAACCATAGACCCCCTCTACATAGGGACTGTGAATGCTGCTCAAGCCTCTGGTCCCCGGAGCTTCTTCCCACCTAGGTGACACCCAGTGGCAGGCACCCTGCCTTGCTAACTACCTCTCTGCTGCCAAAAAAGCCATCTCCAGAGACACAACGGGATCAGGCAGCAGTCAGCTGCCTTCTGATCACTTGGCCACCGTGTCTAGAGCTCTCCAGCAGTGTTGCTGCAAACACAGCACTGAGCCACTATTGGTATCATATATTTCAGCTACATTCTGGTTTATGTAAAATGCTGTCTGATAATGTATGTGAAAGCCACATTAAAGTAGGCTTTGGTGAGCTAGTTTAAAACTTCGTTTCTATATTACAAATGTACCCTGAATGCCAAAAAAAAAAAAAAAAAAAAATTCAAACATCGGAAATACCCTGTTCATAAACTGAAGATCTGTTATTCGAAAGGTAATCACTCAGTTTTATCCAAAGATTAAACGACAAATAATACTACAAAATGATAGCATTTGAATAGAAGTTCTTGGGGGAAAATTTACCCTTTCTGCTTATTTTTGGCACACATGGTATTAAAAAGAGTATTACCAAAAGCTGGCCAATTGTTGGTTTAAAACAAACGTACAAACTAACCTTTTAAACAACAAACTCTTGTTCCGGAAGGCAGTTAGCTTTTCATCGTTCTTTTTGTCTAGATAACATCCAAGGACAAATCCCACAGGCACAAGTATATGTACCCAGTGGTCACGAACAATCTGAATTACGTTCATCATGAATGCTAAAAAAAAAAACCAAACAACAACAAAAAAGAAGAATGAGCAGAAATATAACTGCCTTTGAAATATGTTGAAAAATTGCATTTTGGGGCACATGGGTGGCTCAGCCGGTTAAGCTTCTGACTCCATTTCAGCTCAGGTCATGATCTCACTGTTGGTGTGGTCGAGCCCCACTTTGGGCTCTGTGCGGACAGCTCAGGGCCTGCTTGCATCCCCTCTCTCCCTCTCTCTCTGCCCCTCTCCCACTCGTGCACACACCCTCTGTCTCTCTCCCAAAATAAATACATTAAAAAAAATGTTTTTAATTGCATCTGAAACAGAGAGCTAATCCTGAATTTAGTAAATGTTAAAAGCATAATAAGCCTCTTCAAATTTGCTCAGCATCAGAATGCAGTATACAACTTAAAATCTACTCGACGATTATATAGGTAACAATGGTTAATATAAAAATTGCATCGCACTATGCGGTGCCTGGGTGGTTCAGTCGGTTAAAGGTCCGACTTCGGCTCAGGTCATAATCTCACAGTTCATGAATTCAAGTCCTGAGTCGGGGTGTGTGGGGACAACTCAGAGCCTGGAACCTGCTTCGGAGTCTCTGTCTCCCTCTCTCTTTCTACCCCTTGCCCGCTCACACTCTGTCTCTCTCTCAAAAATAAATAAACTTAAAAAAAAAAAAAGTTTAAAAATTGCATTGCACTAAAATCAACTTATTAACTTTTTTTCTAGTTCCACTAGTGATCTGATATGGTACAGTGCAGAGAAATGGAGAGTATAAAAAATTCCACCTGTAAAAGCGGAGGAGTATTTGCATCCTCCTACTGTTAACTTAAAACTTTTACACATGTGTAAAATCTTTTTAAGACCAAAAAAAAAAATCTTTTAGGACCTCTTACAATACTAAAATATAATTATACTATTATGCCAAAAACCAAATTCTTTAAATAAAGCTATAAATATTGAAGACTAATTTTTGACTTAGCAGTAATTGTGACTCGGATAAACCCCATTAGCTGTGATACTGCTACAGCACAAAGCTGAAACTAATTTTTGAAAGTAAATGAAGATATGGGAGAAATTAAAAAAAATAACCACATTCAACAATGCCATGCTAGGGTCAGCTGGGTGGCTCAGCTGGTTGTGTGTCCAACTGCGGCTTGGATCATAATCTTGCCGTTCCTAAATTTGAGCCCTGCATCGGGCTCTATGCGGACAGCTCAGAGCCTGGAGCCTGCTTTGGATTCTGTCTCCCTCTGTCTCTGCCGCTCCCCCACTCTCTCTAAAATGAATAAACATTAAAAAAAATGTCATGGTAGATCTCAATATCAATCAGTGATTTTATAAAAGATATGGGCAGGAGGGAATTTACTTTCAGAGAACGACTACTAGGTACCGGAGCCATCATATAGTCTTATATGTAACATGAAATAACTATTATTATCCTAATTTTACAGATTAGAAAACACCTTAACCTAAAATTGAGTACAGAGCTGGAATTCAAACTCAGGTTTGCTCCAAAGCTCTGTATTCTATTAGATCACAATGCCTCTCTTCCTGAATTGATATTCCTGATCTCTTCCTGACCTGACATTCATGGCACTTAAGGAATTTTAAGTTCTAAGAGTTCCTAAAAGGTAGAAGAGGAAGAATAGAACTAGAAGCTACCAAATGGAAAATTAATTTGCATTAATTCCATAAAAACATAGTTGCATTGTCAGTTTTCTGTAAAAATGTGTACCTAAAGATGAACTCAAAATACATCTGCCTATATATGAATCTAAAATGAATAAATAATATACAATGGCTGAGAAGGCATAGGACAATACCCTAGTAAGAGAACACGTTACTGCCAACAAAAGTGCTTAGCACGAAACTGCTAGGATTAGGTAGACTGGATCCTGCCTCTCCTCCTAGGACACCGTTTCTCATACTTACACATTCTACTACTATATTTCTCAAACTTAATCACTATCTAAAGGCACTGGGCTAGAAAATGGCCATGAAGTAAAAAGCTGCACAATTACTATATACTCTATTTAATAAGGTGTAATATTACATATAGCAGGTTCCAGTCTGAATATCACCAATCTGGAAAATTATGTAAAGTAAATGAGGTATTTAAAATATATACAGTTCAGGCATTAAAGTTTTAGTCTATTGTCTACAGCTGTTATTCTCAAACTTGCCTGCACATCAAAAGCACCTGGGGAGCCCTGGGACTCCTGGGTGGTTCAGTCAGTTAAGTGTCCGACTTTGGTTCCAATCATGATCTCATGGTTTTTGGGTTCGAGCCCTGCGTCAGGGTCTGTGCTGACAGCTCGGAGCCTGGAGCCTGCTTCGGATTCTGTGTCTCCCTCTCTCTCTCTCTCTCTGCCTCTCCCCAGCTCATGCTCTCTCAAAAATAAACAAATATTAAAAAAAAAAAATTAAAAAGCACCTGGGAGTCTTTATCAAAAATAGAGACTCCTTGGTCCTCCTTCTGGATGGGGTTGGAAAAACCTGTAACTCAAAGAATTGATTTAGTTAGCTAATTTGATGCAAATAGTTCTTGGGTAACCTCATCTTATTTTCTAGAAGATGGTGGCTCTCTTAGCATTGTGCCTTAAGTAACATTATTTGCATTTAGATACAAAGCACTTTTTGTGAATCTGACCAAGTGCCCACCAAATTATAGCCCCTTGTTTTATAAACTTGAGCCAATCAAATATGGGAATAATACATGCCTTAATCAAACAATGTAACTTTGAAAGCAGGAAAATGCAGAATACTAGACAAGATAGGCCTCTGTAGAAATCAAGCTCTCATGTATTGTCACCTGTTGCTACAGATTCCTCAAATTTCTTAATAGGGGCCAAGCCTAACAGCACAGCAGTCAGATAGTGTTTGCATTTAAATTTTTTTTTTAATGTTTATTTTATTTTTGAGACAGAGAGAGACAGAGCATGAGTGGGCGAGGGGCATAGAGAGGGAGACACAGCATCTGAAGCAGGCTCCAGGCTCTGAGCTGTCAGCACAGAGCCCAACTGGGGCTCAAACTCGTCAACCGCGAGATCATGACCTGCGTTGAAGTCAGACACTCAACCCACTGAGCCACCCAGGCACCCCGAGATAGTGTTTGCATTTTAAAAAATGCCTGATGACTCAGTCCGAGACTGTTTTAAATAAGCCCATGGCCACCCGTGGGCTATAAGCCATTATTGTTGGCATTCTTCCAACAGGGCAAGTAGGTATTTTGTCTGGCTCTACTCTGAGAATCTGAGAAGATTCTGAGACAAGCCTCTGAGGCCCTGGCTCCATATAGGCTCTCACATATATTCCACAGGTGAAGAATGGTCGATGGAAGGATTCTATGTTCAAAATACAGAACTGGGTCCAGCCACCATGATTCTATTGCTAGGAGGTAAATGACAAATTTAGTCCCACAGGCATTTCATATTACACTTGTATCATCTATCTAGTGGACTTTGGGAGCAGCGGCACTGAACATAATTTGTCCTCTGTATTTCACTGTGAGTGGATGACCAGGGAGGACAAAGATTTATGGACCTAAGAGTGAGCTAGAATGATTCCCGGAAGAATGGCTAGAAGGTGGAGTATAGACAGGCTCTGGTCATGGGCCGAAGACCACAGAGGGCTTTCATTGATGGACAAACAGCAGCGAGGTCCTGGGACAGACTCCAATGAAACAAGCCCAGGTTTGGATGAAGAGGGACATCCACATGGGTGACCAAGAGAACACTGCACTTAGTACTGTCTTCTTTCCACGGAAGACTCATGAAAAATTCTGCTTTTACTTTAGAACTGGGACTTGCTATGGTATTCCTAAGAAAAACGAATTGTTTTTTCTCTTACAGACTCAAGGAATCATTAACTTATCACCTGTCCTCTGTTACCAATGTTCCAAATTTTTTGCCCTACCTCTAGAAAGAGCAGACTCACATAGCACTATCAGGTACGGTTCTTACTGCTTTTCACCATCACTAACCTCATGTAATCTTCACAACACTATGCGTGTCTGCACTAATGTCCCCGATGTAGGAGGCACATTTTTTTCATGAGGAAATCCAGGGACAATCAACTTGCATAATGTGACAAATGCAGTTAAGTGGTAGAGCTGGGATTAATACTCAGGCAGGGTGGCTGCTTGGTTCAAGCTACTTGTGCTTTATTGTCCGTTAAGGTAACTCTAGAGGTAAACATTTAGACCGACCTCACTCAGGATTATCTTATTTTTCTTAACATTACTTTTTCTTCAACCCAGTTTTTCTCGCGTAACTTCTAAAAAGAAAACTGAATCTGGTATGCATTTTTGTAAGCCAATTTACGTTGTAAAAACATAAATGAATAGATATTTCAAAAATGAAATCCTAATCTCTAATAGGTCCCCACAGCACTTTAGATCGACATTTTTTTGAACCATATATATGATCGATGAAAAGCAGTGCGGGATGCGTGGAGAAACTGAACTGCTTGAGATCTGGAAACGTCTTAATGACATATCCACCCTGGAAACCAAGCACAAATGCAGTATTACATTTTTTAAGTGATGTGTGTGTGTGTGTGTACGCGAGCGCAATGGCCGGCTCAAGAAGGTTTGCGATTTGGAAGAGAACGAGGTTTCCAATCTAGAGCAACGAGGAGACAGAACGCTGAAACCTGGACGAATATGTGATGCTGGCAGAGAAGCAGCGGCTTCCCTCCTTGAGCCTGGAGTGCGACCCCGGCCTGTAACCTCTGCGGCCCGGCCAAGGGCGGTCACCGGGTTATCCCTTAAAGACGTTTTCCAATAATGACAGCCTCCCACTACCCTTTCCAAAAGCCGCCAGGCGCAAAACGGAAGCCCAGCCGTCCCCGGGAAGAAACCCCGATTTCCCTTCCCCGTCTCCACAGCTCGCAAGCCCCGAGCCACCCCCCCCCCCCCCCCCCCCCGCCTACACGTACCGCCGCCGAAGGCTTTCCTAGAGGTGGACCTTCCCTGCCTACACAACGGGGCGCCTCGGCGCTCCTGGACCCGGGACCCACCTGCGGCCTTGGTGCCAAAAAGGACCCCACGACCCAGGGCAGAGGCGAGCCCAGCCACCGGCGCCGGCGGAAGCTGCGGCCTTGGGACCTGCCATTCGCCACGCCCGCTCGAAGAGAGGGGTGGCGGTGGGAAACCAAACCCCTTCTTCCTTTTCATGTTTGACTCTTCTCGTATTTATTTTAGCTTTTCACACATTATAAATTTTCTACAACTACACCTTCGGTGCAAGATGACGGGACTTGTTGGGGTAAAGCGCCATCTCCTTCCCACAGCTTCGTCTCTACCCCTCTAAGATGGTATTGCCCTGGGCCTTCCCCGCCTCAGCGGCTCGCCTCCAGTTTCAAAATGGCGGCCGCCATCGGGGGGCCTTCTGCTGGCTGATCGTCACGGGTGCTGCTGAGCGAGCATCAGCTTTTCTCGCTCTTGAGCCTGGATTCGACTAGGGGTTGGGAAGGGCAGTGGACGGCGTTGGGGGAGGACTGACGAGGCAAGTGAGGGCGGAGGAAAGGAGTGAGCCCTTTGGTGGGGGAGGGGGCGCCCTCGGCCCTCAGGGGAGACCCTGGCTCCAACTCCGGCCGGGTCTCTGCTGGGGACGTGCTCCTGGGGTTTCGGTTGCGACTGTCCTGGCCGGACCTGGCAGAAGTGCTCAGCGAGGGAAAGAGAAGTGATTTCTCCGGGGGTCTAGAGCTCCCGGTCTTTGTGGCAGTCCGTACGATTCACTATTTGCCTCCCCCCCCCCCTTTTTTTTTTTTTTGCTGTTTTCCTCTGCCCTGTTTCTCGGCGTTGGAGGAGTTAATCTGACGCCAGCTTTGGTCTCGTGGTTACCGTGTTCTTGGACTCCTCGCTGGGGGTCTTCCCGTGGCCTCGGGTTCAAAGGCCACGAGACTGCTAAGCACTGGGCACGAAGTAGGCGTCCTTTTTAGTTAATCGACTCCGGGGACCTTTTAAGATGTTAACCATGCTTCGTTAAAATTGTCTTGGCCTTCCGCGCTCGCGCCCCCCAGCCTCCCCACCCTCCCAGCCCTCGCTTTGCCCTCGAGCGCTTCCACCGTCACTGTTTTACTAGCTCTTAAGTAAACTGGAGGTCACACCAGCCTTAACACTGGCAAGTGTGGCCTCCTGCCACCTGCCGAACCTGAGTTATCAATTACCCATCCCCAATTTTTTTATTTTGCAACCCTTATGATTTTTTTTTTTTTTAAGAAGCCGCTTCTCTTTCTGAACTAACCAGGAAGAGGCTTTTTTGTACCACGTGAGTTCAAAGGCCAACCCAGATTCCTTCGTTTTCCCTTGGATTTTGTGTAGTTCCTTTTGGTTGTCATCAACATGCAAGGTCGTTATTGAGAGAGCAAGTAACTGTAATTGGGATGAATGAGTCCGTCAGACTCAAGGAAGCAATTTATGACCTGGTTAGGGTACTGTGGTTAGGTTAGGATTTGAGTGCTGTGCTTGATACTGGCGATACAAAGATGATCAGTTTTGCTCTTCACCTATACATTCAACGTCCATTCAACAAACATTCTTAGTGCTGTTTGTGCTAAATGAAAATAAACCGCCCGAGGCCACCAAAAAGGCTTCACAAAGGAATAGCTATTTGAGCTGGGTCATGAAGGGTCACAAGGAATTTACTAGGCTCGGGAGGAGATCATTCCTGGATGCAGAGATTTGAGAAGTTTTGGCGCGCTGAGGGAGAGTGGGAAGATAAATATGCCGGGACATGCAGTGCAAGGGTGGTTGGCAAAGGAAGAGTGAGATTGAGAGCCACTTGTGAAGGACCTTGATTTCCAGCTAAGGAGTTCAGGCTTTATCCTGTAGTTAGAGGGGAGCCAGTGCACGTACTTTGCACAAGGAAAGGGCGTGAGTATGTGTGTGTGTATACACACACACACACACACACAGGGTGGTCTCTGACAGCTGTATAGAGAATCAACTTGGAATAGGAAAACTAGGTAAGAGGAAATTGCAGTCATTCAGGTAAGGTAATGTGTGCCTCAATTGAAGTAGGATAGTAATGGGTGTGAAAGAAACAATTTTTTTAAAAGTTTATTTATTTTGAGAGAGGGAGAGAGCTCGTGGGGGGCGGGGGCAGAGGGAGATAGAATCCCAAGTAGGCTCCATGCTATTTACTCAGAGCCCAATATGGGGCTTGATCTCACGAATTGTGAGATGGTGACCTGAGCCGAAATCAAGAGTTGGACGCTTCACCGACTGAGCCACCTAGGTGCCTGGAGAGACCTTTCTGAATAGGATTCAACTGGTGGCAGCAATTTGGTGGAGGGAGGGTGACTCCAGAGGTTTTGGGCCAAGGGACTAAATGGTTGGTGATACCATTAAAGTCAAGCCTAAGATGGGGCACCTGGGTGGCTAGGTCGGTTAAGCCTCCAACTTCAGCTTAGGTCATGATCTCGCAGTTGGTGAGTTTGAGTCCTGCATCAGGCTCTGTGCTGACGGCTCAGAGCCTAGAGTCTGCTTCAGATTCTCTGTCTCCCTCTTTCTGCCCCTCCCCTGCTTGTGCGCTTTCTGTCTCTCTCTCAAAGATAAATAAACATTAAAAAAAAAAAAAAGCCTAAGACATGTACATCAGAATAGAATGGTGCCAGCCTGCACCTTGAGTGGCAGAGCACAGTGCTCTACAGACGAAAGCGTGGGTTTTAGAGTCTAGACCTAGTGCTGTTACTGCAGCCGCGAGCTACGTGTGGCTGTTGAGCACTTGAAATTGTGGTTAGATTGATTTGAAATATGCTGTAAATATAAAATACTTACTGGATTTCAAATACTTGGTAAGAAGAACAATGTAGAATATCTCAATAATTTATTAATAATGATTACCTGCTGAAATGATAATATTTTGAATATATTGGGTTAAATAAAATACATTAAAAGTAATTTCACCCAAAAACTTTTCAACGTGGCTGGGAATAAAATTTTTAATTACATTTATGGCTTGCATGATATTTTTGTTGGGCAGAGCCGATGTAGTCTAGACTAATGATAGAGGAATTTGTAAGGAGGTGGGATTTGAACTGGGTCTTGACACAGTGGTGAGCTGGCGCCCTCCACTGCCGGTTAAGGCATTCAGGTTTTTGTTTTTTCAAGCAGTAAGAAACCTTCCAAGATTTCTGAGCAAAGGATAATTAACCTGGCAGTAATGTTTAGGTTGAGATGAAAGGGAGGAAAGGTTGGGGGCAGAGAAACAGAGAAACCCAAATGTAAGGTAATGAGGCCCTGCTTTAAGGTACTGGTGGTAGGAATGGAAAGGGAATGATACATTTGAAAGCATTTTGAGGCTAAGAAAAATAATCAGGAGTTGGTAACAGACTGTTCAAAAAAAGTAAAGGAAGGAATCAAACATGTAGAATTTCAAGCCTTGGTTACTTAGATAAGAACTAATGAATTCATGTCATATAGTCACAAAGTACATTTGAGACCAAAGGCATTTAGTCTCAAAATAGAACCAGCAAAGTCGAAAGGAGGAAGTAGTTTGTTAAATACTCTTCCTTTTCATCTCCTTGCTCTCTGTATCTTACTTAATCAATCATCCATACCAACTGATTTTCCTAAAATACAGAATTTCCTGTATTATGTCCTCTTACTTGATAATGGATCTTAAAATCTTTCTCTGTTGCCTGAAGAACTAGATCCAGAGTCCAAGGCCTTTATCTGGCCCTTTTCTGTTCATTAGAATTTTTCTTTCATTTTTTTGCTTATATGAAAATGTGCCCAGCTGCTTTTTCCACTAACACTCTGTACATTTTTTGTGCCTTTGTGGTCATGTTATTCCCCTGTTTGAAATACCTTTTGTTTTTGTCTCTCGGGTCCTGCCCATCCTTAACGAGTAATTTAAGATCTCACCTCTTTTATGATTCTCATTAACATAAGCTAATGTCAGTTTTTAAAATCTTATTTCCTAAACTGCACATTTTAGCCCGATTGTGACCGATTTGGTACAATATTTTTGACTTTTATTATCTCTGTTTGTTCTATGTAAGCTTCAGCTTCCAAAAATTAGGACAGGTTTTCTTTTTAAAAACAGGATCATTTCTTATGCTACTTGCTGCTGCTCATGTGTTCACCTTAGGGCATGACATAGAAGGTAAACACCATAATTAAAAACAGAAGTAAATCTGTTATACCACATTTAGCAGACTCTCTTTATTTTTTAGATTTATGAAGAACTCTTCCCGTGAATTCATGGTGTTTCATCCTATATACGACTGAGATATCAGTAAGTGATGAATGTCTCTAGTAAAGATATAGCCACAGTATAAGCAATTGTATTAAAAATACCTTTCACCTGTTGAAACCTGGGTCTATCTGCAAAAAGCTTTCACATGAACTCATTCACTTCTGTCTGCAAGCTACTTTATTTCCACTTTGTAATCTAAATAAAGTGGAAGTGAAGGTGGATTTGAGTAGAAAAAGAGTTTCTCTTAGGCCACTAATATACTTGTGGTACAGGAAGCTTTTTGGCAGGGAGAACTTTTTTATTTCCTTCCCCAAATTGTATTTATAAATGTTTTTCATCAAATGGAGAATAAATGTCTTTGTACTTCTCATGCCTTACAAATAGGAATATGCTGAGTCCACATATTTTTATTTTTATTTTTTTTATTTTTTTATTTTTTTTATTTTTGGGACAGAGAGAGACAGAGCATGAACAGGGGAGGGGCAGAGAGAGAGGGAGACACAGAATCGGAAACAGGCTCCAGGCTCCGAGCCATTAGCCCAGAGCCTGACGCGGGGCTCGAACTCACGGACCGCAAGATCGTGACCTGGCTGAAGTCGGACGCTTAACCAACTGCGCCACCCAGGCGCCCCCACATATTTTTAATTTTAACTTATTTGTTTCATCAGTTCTTTATGGAACAACCACTATGTGTTTAAGACACGTGCTAATAATATATAGTAAGGACCCAAAAAAGGATCGAGACTCAAAGAGCTCTCCCAAGCAAGGGGAAATGCATAAGAATAGATAACTGTTGATGGTGTAGCCAGTTCACTAAGCTCATTTAACACTAGGCATACTTCATTTAAGCTTTTGTTGACCTCCCCCCCCCCCCCCCCCCCCCCGCCCATGTGTTAGGCACTGTGGACACATTGGAGGATAACTGTGACCAGAACTGACAAGGTCTGTTTTTTCATGGAATTCATAGTCTAGTGCGGGGATGAGGAGGAAAGACAGGGATGGGCAAAGCAAGTAAATAAGTAACTAGCAGGCATAGAGAGCAGTAAGCATTTTGAGGGAAGTAGAGTGATGTCACAGGGTATAACTGAGTTGGGGAAGGACTTTAGGGTTGTTAAAAAACCATCTCAGAATAAATTTGAGACTGGGAAAACGTACAAACTAGTTAGAGGTCTTAGTGACAGTGGAGACAGAAGGGAAGTTTGAGAAATAGAATGGAGGTAAAAATGCAGCACTTAGTGATAGATCGGATGTGGGATACAAAGTAAAGGAAGGACTCAAGGATGAGGCCATCAGAGATCAGGTGATATTTATAGCTGTGGAACTGGTGAGATTACCTGGAAAAAAAAAATCCTGCTGAAGCACACTGCCACATTTGAGGTGGAAGAAAATAAATAGCAAAGGAGATTGGGGAGTGGCCAGTTACATACAAGGAAAAGTAGGATGGAGGTGACACAGAAGCAGAGGGAGGAGAGCATTTCAGGGAGGCTGGAGCACTTATTTTTATCGAATGCTGCTACAGTTTCTGTCAGTGGAAGCCCGAGAAATGCCATTGGCTTAAATTGCGTAGAGGTTTGCCAGTGACCTTGATGAACACACTAGTAGTGGGCTGGTAGACAAAGATGCCAGGTTTGGTAGTCTGAATGGGAGGCAAGAAAGTGGAGACACATGTGGACAAATCCTCTGAGAACTTTTGCGATGAAAGGGGAACATAGAAATGATGGACTACTTGTGGGGATAGTAGGATTAAGAGAGGGCTCTTTTAAATCGGGAAATTCTAGAGGATCTGTGTGTGCTAATAGGAGTGGCGCATCAGTGATACATGGTTTGATGTGGGGAAAAGAGGGAATGGCTGAAGAAGTTCGGTCCTCCAGAAGGTAAACGAGAATGGCAGCCAGACTACTCATAGGGAGCAGGGCTATTGAGTTCATGTAATGGGAGACACAACAGTGTACGTGCAGATACATTAATAGGTTTGGTATTGGAAAACGAATTTTTGTCTGATGACTTCTATTTTCTAATTGAAGAGTGAAGTGGGATTATGAACTGATAGTAGGGCAGAGGGGGCAGTGCATGATGCTTGAGCAGAGAAGAGGCGATGTCAATGGCAGTCTCAGAGGTGGTCAGCCAGCTAAGAAAACTCAGGTTGGTGAGTAGTGCTTAGTGCCTCCTTGGGACCTTTGACCATGAATTGAAAGAGCAGGTAGCGCAGTTGTGGGATTGACCCCCGTCCCCTCCCCTCCCCCCCGGCAACATATAGTTCCTGGAATAGGCAGACCAAATGATTGGAGTCGGTCGGGGTTGGGGTTTTGCCAGGTTGGTACCAAGAAGGACTAGAGCAGTGAGATACGTGATGGTATTTGCAAGATACTCATAATGGGTCGTGGATTGATGGTAGGGATGTGAATGGAGACTGGAGGGGGTGAAACCATGGTTGGTGGATGATGAGGGATTCGGTGAGGCCGAAGGATTTCTGCAGTGGGATTGCTGAGTGAGCGAAGCAGTAGTGAGAGAGGGAGATGCTGGAAGGTCAGATTTTGGAAATGGTGCAACTCATGGGTGAAGAGGTCTAGGGCATACCTGTAGTGGTGGGTGGCTGACGTGAAACAGGGTTATGGGAGTGGAGAAAGGCGGGCACCAGATTCAGTAGTGACGTTACTAAGAAGACCAAGTCAGGAATGAAAGTCGTCCGTGAATGAGGTCAGGTTAACGGATGTCAGCGGCGAGGAGGAGAGAGGGAAGGCTCATAGCCGCTGGGAGGCGTGAGGCCCCGTGGGACTGGGGTATTCGAAGGAGGAAGGAGGAGACCTGGCTTGAGCTGCAGCGAGGAGCAAGGAACGCATACTGCCCGCTTTCGAGGCACAGGGGGTGCAAGAAGAAGAAGAAAACCCTGTGAGGAGGTGGCAGGAGAACCAGTTTCTGCGAAGATTACCAGGTGAAGAGGACCTTCAGAGAAGAGGTGCGCTCACAGATGAGTGTGAGCGGCATCGTCCCAGAGAACGTACTGGAAGGACCTGGGAGGGATAGAAAGTAGGGGATTGGATCTGACAGGCAGACGTGCACGTCAGTGATCATGGATAGCCCAGGAGTCTTGGATCTTTGGCTGAGACTGACGAGAGGAAAGACGACATGAGGTGGGATTAGCCTCCTGACAGCCTGTCGTGAAAGGTGACAGTCAGTTTACCTTAGTGCGTTGATAGGGCCTTGGGCAGCTGGTAAGAGGCCATCAGGTATGCGTGACCTCTCCTGACTTGCACAGTCGGCCAGGGAAGACTAATGTAGTGCGAGGAGCTAAGATCTGAAATGTTGCCGTGGAGCTGTACTCTGCTAATCAGTGTTTCCGTCACATGTGTTTAATAGCACACAGTTCTAGGTCTGAAATCCCAATAGACGTGTTCATGTTACACCTTGAAATTCATACGGTAGGCGTCTCGACCCAAATTCCATGGAATATATGTTGAGCACTTACTGTGTGTCAGGTTCTCTCAGGAATTGCAAGCTTAAGATTCTACATCTGTCTTTTGTAGTTGCTTACTCTCCAGTGCAAGTGTTCTTAACATTAAACTCCCTAAAAAGTACGTGGATTGAGTATGTGTGCCTTGTTTGTTTGTTCCCTGACGACTGAGGGGAGAAGAAAGAGTGCAAAACTTTTATCAGATCCTCAAGCATGCCTGTTTATTTAAGGACCACTGGTCTAATAGGAGAGAAAGACATGGAAACTAATTGTAAGGCAGTGAAATCATTGCCATCACAGAGCAAAATAAAGGAAGCACAAAGTCACCTTGGAGGATGAGTTCATTAATTCATTATACATTCATTTATTGGGGAACTTGGTGTTCTCTAGTCTGTGTAATTTACACATTATTTGAAATCTTTCAACATCGTTTTTATGTGAATTATTAATACTCATGTTTATAGACTGGCATACATAAGTGAGGAGAGGTTAATTAATTGCTTAGACCCACATAGTAGTAGCTTCCGATCTGAAACTGGTTCTAAAGTTCACTGCTTTTCATTAAGCCACACTGAGGAGCCGCTGAAGGACTCGTTGTCAACAAGAGTGTGTAACGTCATGTTTGTGCTTTCAAATTTAGCAGTGATGGAAGTAGGTCTTTAATGTGTTTGCTTTCTCTCTTTATGGAATTTTTAATCACTTAGAAACTTGATACAATGTTAATTTGTCTATTACGTGTGTTAGACTATGATGTGTGTTTAATTATATTTTTATTTCTTTTAAAAGAACTTTTTGGATTGTTGTTTTTGGACCAAAAATGACCTCTATTATCAAATTAACTACCCTCTCGGGGGTTCAGGAAGAGTCTGCTCTTTGCTATCTTCTGCAAGTTGACGAGTTTAGGTTTCTCCTGGACTGTGGCTGGGATGAGCACTTTTCTATGGATATTATAGACTCCCTGAGGAAGTAAGTTACTTCTCCTATTTTTAGACTTCAGTTAAATCAACTTCTCTTTTCTACACCATGATACCATTTTGATGTGACCCAGTGTATGTTCTCTTTGCTCTGATTTATAGTAAAAGACCTGATTTTGCATGCCAAAGAGCCAAAAAGCGACTGTTTTCGTTTTTAAAGTTTTGATTGTATTATGAGCTATGTTTATTGAGATTCAGTAAAATGTTAATTGTTACTTGGCTAATGGGTCCCAGTAGAGATCTTTGCACCCTAATTTTAGAGAAGATTAGGTTTAGAAGAATTTGAAGAGGAAAAAACCTTCCCTGTGGAAGGTCTGCCGTCAGATCACATTTGCTTACTTTCTATGTGTTTTGAGGCTCTACACTGAGAATTGGTGCCCAGAATACTGACCATGTGATATAAAACAATACTGATCCATCAAAGAAAAATTCAGTTATGTTTTCAGTTATATTAATTATGGAAGGAAAGGGGACTGAAATATTTGGAAACTAGAACTTGTAGCAAAACATTTTTTTTTTCTTAATTTTCTCTGTCAGTGAGAGTGTGTGCTTTATTGATTAGTTGAAGTTTCACTGTAGAGAACGTGCTATCAGGCACCATGCTAAAAAGCGGAGGCAAAAATCCATAATAAACGTGTGGCCATTTCTGAATGAACAATTTCTGAAATTTCAAGTTGAGTTCTTCAACCTAAATTAATGGCATATAAGATAACCAATGAAAATCAGCTTCTGTGTGGTGTGTCTACTGGTTCTCTTTTTCCTTTTTTAATTTTTTTTAATGTTTATTATTTTTTGAGAGACAGAGAAACAGAGTGTGAACGGGGGAGGGAGAGAGGGAGACACAGAATCCCAAGCAGGCTCCAGGCTCCGAGCTGTCAGCACAGAGCCCGACGCGGGGCTCGAACTCAGGAACCGTGAGATCGTGACCTGAGCCGAAGTCGGACACTTAACCGACTGAGCGAGCCACCCAGGCCCCCTCTTTCTCCTTTTTTTAAAAAAGATGTGTGTAGACATCACCTGTTTCTGTGCAACATATTCCATACTTGTGATATCTATGCAACATGGGGGTAGTAATAACTGAACTTGATTGGTGTCGTAACTTTAGCTCTTAGTTTTCCTCTTTGACCCCAGCATAGTCTTTACTCTTCAAAACAAGTCTGGAGAAATGGAGAGAGCGTTTTGATCCTGTTCTTGTAGGCATGTTCACCAGATTGATGCAGTGCTGTTGTCCCATCCTGATCCTCTCCATCTTGGTGCCCTCCCGTCTGCTGTCGGGAAGCTGGGGCTGAATTGTGCGATCTATGCGACCATTCCTGTTTATAAAATGGGACAGATGTTCATGTATGATCTTTACCAGGTAAGTGAAGCGGTAAAAAAAAGCTTTTTATACTCCCGCAGTGATCATTTTTAACCTTTTATTTGTGTTTTTCTTTTAGTCTCGACACAACACAGAGGACTTTACGCTCTTTACATTAGACGATGTGGATGCAGCCTTTGATAAAATACAGCAGTTAAAATTCTCTCAGATTGTGAATTTGAAAGGTAAAAGAATGTCTGCAGTAGTAATTGGACTAACAGGGTTTAAGCTGCTGACAAGTCCAGGGAGAACTTGTAGTAAATATCCTAGGGCCTGTGGTCTGAAAAAGCAAAGATTAGCATCTGATTAGTTCTGATATGGACGCTGAACTTCTCCCAAGTCGTTTGGATTTTAAAATAGTCCAGGCTAAATAGCAACAAAACGTTAGTAGCTCAAGCCTTTTCACATGCAGCCGGGGAAAACTTAGTGTTTCCTGTGTATGGTGCACAAAGGTGATGTGGCCGCATCCTCCTCCTAGGACTTCACAGTGGGGTTGAGGGGCTAAAGCCGCTCTGGTGACTGGAGGTGGTGTTCAGGCCTTGAAGGAGATGCAGTGCCTTGGCGGCATAGTAGCAGATAACTGAATTCTAGAATCGGATATTAAGAAGTTTATTATGTAATTAGGTCAGGAAGTCCTCTCTTAGGTACACATTTCTCCTCTGTGGAGAGATAGGTATTAAAGATTGTCATAAATATGAAGCCTGGCAATGAAATTGAAAAAATGGCATAACAGTGGACTCTGGTGATTTAGTCAAGAAATAACAATGGTCACAACAGTTTTGCTTGTGCTTAATTTTTCTGTAGGATAGATTTTTTACCATAATGAGATCTGAATGGTTACTCTGAGTTTAGAGGTTAGCAGAAGGAGAAACATTTGATGATTGTGTGTACAGTGTAAATATTCAAATGTATTTGGAGTGCCTGGATGACTTACTTGGTTAAGTGTCTGAATCTTGATTTCGGCTCAGGTCACGATCTCACAGTTCGTGAGATCGAGCCCCTCATTGGGTTCTGCACTGACACTGCAGAGCCTGCGTGGGAGTCTGTCTCTGTCTCTGTCTCTCTCTCCACCCTCCCTCTTTTTCCCTCCCTCTCCCCCCACCCCCTCTGCCTCTTCCCCACTCTTAACTTGCTCTCTCTCTCTCAAAATAAATAAGTAAAAACAAAAAATATTCAAATGTATTCATTCATACTAAGTAATTAATAGTGTATTGGCTTTTAAACTTGATTTCTATATACTGCTTTTTATAAGCACCAATAGGTCTGCAAGAATTCATAACAATATGACAAGAGTGTTTGTCTATAGTGAAGGAGTAGAGTAGCTGGGGGACAGGAGAGTGAGACTTGCATTTTCATTGTATGCCTTGTTACTTTGGAATGGTGTATCACTGTATATATTAGCTATTAAAAATAGTTTACAAGTAAATAAGCTTTCTTTAGGATTGTAAAAGAAATCTGAGTATTGTCATTATCTTTTTGACACAGGTAAAGGACATGGCTTGTCTATCACACCTCTGCCAGCTGGTCATATGATAGGTGGAACAATATGGAAAATAGTCAAAGATGGAGAAGAAGAAATTGTCTATGCAGTTGACTTTAACCACAAGAGGGAGATGTAGGTATATCAAGACAAAAGCTAACGGAGATGCAGTTGGTGGTGTTTCATTCTTTGGGGGGAAACTTAAAAAGTTATTTTTTTTTTAACCAGAAATCTAGAACTATTTAAAAGCCTCAAGTAGTGAACGTTTTCAAACTTAATTATTTTCACTGTGAGGGAAAACTTTGATTTAAGAGATAAAATATATTTTACAAATTTACACCTAAGTATCCACTCTATAAAACAGGTATCTCCCTGGAGATGTTGGAAAGGAGATTAATTTTTGTACATAAAATTATATCTTATATGCTACTTCACCTGCTATTTAAAGGAACTTTGTGGATGGGTGTTTTTTTTTTAATAAAGTTAGTAATTATCATATAACTACATTTGAAGTCAGACTCCCTTAAAAAAAAAAAATGAAGTCAGACTCCCTTTAAAAGGGAACATAGTAGTTGTAAGTTTAAATATTTCATTTTGTATTCACAACATTACAATAAAATCGTTTTGTAGAGGCTTCTTTTGTAATTTCTGTACATTAAGTTTATAGTTATTTTGTATTAGATTACAAAAGCCTCAAGATCTTCTGGATCTTCTATTTAGAGATATATAAGTAATGAATTTTAGGCTTTTGTAGTCACAGATTAATGAGTAAAGGATGGATTTTTGAGTAATGGTATTCAGACATTTTGGGGGAAAGTTTGTGTCTTTTTTTTTTTTTTTTTACTGCTTATCAAATGTATTTTAGATGGATTAAAATTAAATAGAAAATGAAACAATATTCATGAGTCTAATCTCTGATTTGGAAAAGAGTTTGTAAGTGTAAAGTTACCAGACCAGGTTACCACAGAAAACTTTGATAGATTTGGTTATATACAGATTCAAAATGTCTGAAATAATTAAGACCAATACAATAGAGAAAATATTTGCAGCAAGTTGGCTAAAGACATTTATATGTAGAAGACCAGATATTAACCAATCAAAAAGATGCCAGTGACAAAATGGACAAAAGTTATAATGTAAAATTAAAATGATAATTCTTTTTAAAATTACATACCATTAAAATGACTCTTAAATGGTAATATTCTTCCAGGAAATATTGTGTGAGTTGCTCATTCTTTCTGGTTGAACTTTACTGGAAAAGGGAGAGCTTTCTAGAAAAGGTTAAATCTTTCTGCAAGCCAGTTAGCAAAATTGTATATTGTAGTAAATACATCTCTAGGAATGTGTCCTAAAGAAACCGTCAGAAATGCAATTGAAACTTTTTGCCAAAATGTTCTTTGAGATTATTTATAATGACAAGAAAAGTAACCTAAATAATAAGGGAAGTGATCAAATAAAACACACAGTAGGAAGTGCTTAACAGTTGTTAGAAAAATAGATTTAGAAACCAATTTTAAGGTCATGGGAGAAAACCAGGGTATAGAACTGAATATATAGACATGGGATGCCACTTTTAAAAAATACGTTCACACGTATATGCATAGAAAACTGTGTTTATATGCTTAGAAGGATATATGCCAGAATAATATATTGATTTCTCAGAGTGGTGGTACGCTGGAAGATCTTAAGTTTCCTTTTTTAAAAATTTTTTTTAATATATTAGATTTCTTATCAATGAGCATGTGTACTTTTATAGTTAGAGGAAAATCTTATAAAAGAAAGTTGCTTTTTTTTAGGTGAGATAAGCTACTGTTTATTTGAGGTGATATAAAATATTTCTCTTCTTCAACTTTGTTATAGCCATTTAAATGGATGTTCCCTGGAAATGCTAAGCAGACCCTCCCTGCTTATCACAGATTCATTTAATGCTACGTATGTGCAGCCTCGGAGGAAACAGAGAGATGAACAGCTTCTGAGTATGTATTACCTAATGTCCTCTGTGGAAGTGCATGGTAGTGTGAAATACTGTTTTTTCTATTTTGTTTAACACTTCTCTTGTCATATGAGCTTGGTTAACTCTAGTATTTTTGGAAAAATATTATGTGATCTTATCATTATTTTGTACAAAAAGATGCTTTAGTTCCTTTGAATTTAGCTTTTGTGAGATAGGTATAAAGATTGACCTCTCCCTGCCCTTCAGCACATAGCTAGCTCTATTTGGCACTCACTGGTATGTGTCTGGGGGATGCCAGAATGTATAAAGAGCTCACAGAAATCATTTAGAAAAACATTTACACTCTAAAAAAATGAACCAAGGAGATACACGAGGGTGGAAATAGTCCACTGATTTTGGTGTTGGGTGTCTTACATTCTAGTAGTCTTGGTTCTAAAGAGGAGCCTCCGGACCATCCCTGGTTGCTTCCGATTTGGCTCTAGCTGCTTTGCCTTTTACTCTTTTTTTATAAGCTGCATGAGATTTCAGCAAGAAAAATGGATTCTGCTTTTACACGTTTGAAACCACTGTTTTCATTTCTCTATTTAAAAAGCATAACTTGTGGGGGCACCTGGGTGGCTCAGTCGATTGGGCATCTGACTCTTGACCTCTGCTCAGGTCTTGATCTCAGGGTTGTGAGTTCAGGCCCCATGTTGGGCTCCATGCCCTACTTAAAAACATAATCTGTGTCCTATGTTTTAGTCACCTATTCAATTCTTATGTCTTTTTGTTTGTTTCTGCTAGAGTTTGTTTTTACCAAATATCTCAAAGTGGATTTCCATGCTCTAGATTAAAGTCTAAACATAAAGTATAAATGTGTGCATGTGTGTGTATACATTTGGGAATCATTTATAACAAAGTTATAAATAATTGACCCTGGTGTAGTGTACGAATGTCATTTTCTTTCTTTTAAAAAAATTTTTTTTAAGTTTATTTATTTTGAGAGAGAGAGAGAGAGAGCACACAAGCAGGGGAGAGGCAGAGAGAGAGAATCCCAAGCCGGATCTGTACCACCAGTGCAGAGCCTGACATGGGGCTCGAACTCACGAACCGTGAGATCATGACCTGAGGCAAAGTCTGACTCTTTTTTTTTTTTTTAATTTTTTTTTTTAAACGTTTATTTAGTTTTGAGACAGAGAGAGACAGCATGAATGGGGGGAGGGTCAGAGAGAGAGGGAGACACAGAATTTGAAACAGGTTCCAAGCTCTGAGCTGTCAGCACAGAGCCCGATGCAGGGCTCGAACTCACGGACGGCGAGATCATGACCTAAGTCATATGCTTAACCAACTGAGCCACCCATGCGCCCCCAAAGTCTGACTGTTAACTGACTGAGCCGCTCAGGCACCCCTTGAATGTCATTGTTCATGTGTACTCTGGGTGGAGAGGGTTGGGGACCACTGATTTACAGTTTTTTCAGTGAAAAAAAGTAGAGTTAATGGCAATGTCCTTCACTCCTATGAGGATACAGTCACAGGATGTACAAAAAAGTAGTTGTAATAACGTGAATGGAATTTTAATTTTGCACTTGGCCTGAGTGCTCATTTATAAATTACAGTCTTTATACTAAAAACGTGGAGATGAAGTCCTCTTCAATTTTGTAGCAAGGTATTGTTATGCTTGATACAGAATGTATATTCTTGTTTTCTAGCAAATGTCCTGGAAACGCTTCGAGGTGATGGAAATGTGTTAATAGCAGTGGACACTGCAGGCAGAGTTTTGGAACTTGCTCAACTCCTTGATCAGATCTGGAGAACTAAAGATGCAGGGCTAGGTGTCTACTCACTGGCCCTCCTGAATAATGTCAGCTACAATGTGGTGGAGTTTTCTAAGTCCCAGGTTTGTTTCCATATTGTCCTTCGTAATAAAGAAGGTTGCTACGGAAATTGGGCTTATGGAAAGCAATGTTTTAGTTGTCCTTTGGATTTTATTTTTCTGTGAAAGAGGTTGATGATGATGGTGGTGATAATGGTACTAAAAGCTAAAAAAAGAACCACTTGTACTGTGTGTTCATGTGGAATATTTCATGTAATCCTCATGTACCCTGTGAAGTAGCTTCTGTTTTTGTCCCCATCTTACAGATTGGGTAAGTTGTTTCTCCTCTAATGCGTGGTATCACATTCTGTAAAATGGGGACACATACCTCCTAGGATATAAATGGTAGAATCCATTTTTCCCTTCTTTCTGAATGAACTCTTTCCCTTGAACTAGAAATTTTGGGTAAGAGATTTATTTAGAACTTGTACTCTGCTTTCTCAGAAAGATTTAAGGTGACGTGTAACTGAGATATAATGCAGAATTGGATTTTTAGGGATGAACTGTGGGGTGGGAGGATGTCGTCGTGGGGGACAGAGCAGAAAATAAGCTGCTCATCAAAACGGTTCAAGTTTAAGCAACCACTGGTGGGAAAGACTTAAAAAAAGGCAGAATGTGAACTCTTCGGCTTTGTAGAAGACACTGGAGTTACAGTCTAGTATTCTCTACTTCTTGTCATCCTTTCCCCCCATACCAGGTAGAATGGATGAGTGACAAATTGATGAGATGTTTTGAAGACAAAAGAAATAATCCATTTCAGTTCCGCCACCTCTCTCTGTGCCACGGTCTTTCTGACCTGGCCCGGGTACCGAGCCCTAAAGTGGTGCTTGCCAGCCAGCCCGACCTGGAATGTGGATTTTCAAGGGATCTCTTTATTCAGTGGTGTCAGGACCCTAAAAACTCAATCATTCTAACCTACAGAACTACTCCTGGGACTTTAGCACGTTTCCTAATTGATAATCCTTCCGAAAAAATTACAGAAATAGAGGTAAGCGCTTGTATGTGAACTTTTGTCGTAAAACCGTTTGGGGGACACGTTATGCACGATGCTTATAAAAATCAGTGACCAGAAATTAAGCTTGAAGTTGTTTCCAGATTTTTATGAGTTGAGAGCCTTTCCCAGCACAAATTTCAGAGCTCCTTAATTGGAAATTGTCATTCTTTAGCCCTTACGTGGTATCCTCTGGAACCGTGCCCAAAAGGTAGCACATACGCTGTGTTTTTAATCCCTCTGTGAAAAAAGTTCTGTCCGCATCCTTTCCCTAATTGAAATTGAAATCTGGCTGTTTCCTAACATGCTCCTTTGCCTGTGGGCCTCCCAAGGAGGTGCTCTTTGTTTCTCTTTCATGCCTTATGCGCTTTGGGTGGGGTAGGTGTCCTTTTTCCTCACAGCTTTCAAGCCATTTCTCTTCCCTCTGGGTTATGCCATCAGACTTGACAGTATACTGACCCCTTCTGACATTTCCTGATCTCTTGGTCATTCTCTGTTATTCATTGGTGGCTTTAACGTGGGTCACAGTCTTCCTGTCCACTCACTCAGGACTGCCTTCTTGATGACTCTAGCTTCCGTATGTGTAATCTGTCCAAGTCCTTGGCCCTCTCAGTTCCTTGACACCTTGTTTCTTAATGATCTTTTCCTCCAATCCACCTTAGCCATCCCTTCCCACAACCATGCTGTCTACTCTTGTGGTCATACCCTTTACCTTGTTATGGGTTATCTTTAAAGGTCTCTACCTCAAGCATCCCACTCTGATCTTACAGCTGACTTGCTCTAATACTCCATGCCAGCATTTTTTTGGTCCCATTGGGACTTTCAGTTTGTGAACCTTGCCACTTTGACTATCCATTGCTCCAGCTTCTAGTTAATGGTCCATTGTTACTTTATAAACACCTTTAACTCTGTTAGCCTCCTGTTTATTGTAACCACCTGGCAAAGCTGTGACTCTGGTTAAACCATTTGCTTGACCATGCCTCTACCCAGGCAACCTTCTGTTTGTTACTAGTGTTAATGCACCACTGGGTGGATAGGTCTCCCTTTACATTCATGACCTCACATCTCAGACCAACACTTAACCACCAGCCCAACATGTTGCAGGATATTCCTTGTCCTACTCCAGTAAGATAGCTACGCACCTTCTTTCTCCCCAAATATCCCACAGCCCATCTCAGCCCTCACTCATAGCACAGGAACTTGTTTCAAACTTAGCTAAGAAGTAGAAGCAGACAAGAGTCCCTTATCTTCTCCCCACGAAATAGCCTAACTTGTTTCTGTATCTGCACTTGCTGCTTTATCTCCTGTTATGGGAGCAAGACAGTTGGCCGAATGACCAAAGGCTATTTTGCTTCATAACCAACTCATCAAATCTATCAGTTTTCCAAAATTAGTATCATTAGCTATAAAGTTTATAGCAGCTGATACTGAATGGGTTGATAACTGCCAAAGCTGTGCAGTGTTTTAGATGACACTTTATTTTTCCTTCCTAGTAACCATTTTAAGGAATGTTTAGTTTGTTAAAAGCTGAGTGATAAGGGTACCTTAGTCTTTACTTAAGAAAGTACGAAAATAGTAACGAAAATCTCATATACATTCACTATCAATACGGAATCGGTGAGGAAGGAGTCAGAACAAGCAAATCAAAGTACACACTGTCCTTTGGGTTATTTAATAGCTTAGAAACACAAAGGTTTTTAAAAAAAAGTTTAAAAGGGCTCAGAAATACTTGAAATAGTTTCTTCAGATAAATACTGAATCTGAAAATAATAATTACTAGAAATTCAATTAAGGCTGATATGCCATTTGAGGAACTAATAAAAATATTAAAAGCGGTTTGAGTTTGGAAAACGTAGAAGGGGACATTTGGAGCTGTAACGTGAAATGTTAGGTTTTTGACTTTTTAGTAAGTGGTACTACTGCTCAGGCTTCTTTCCTTTCTCCCCTTGTAGGACTATTTCTTCTCTCTGTTTCTTGTTAGTTTTCCCCTCTACTTGGGCATATCCAAAACACTGTCCTTCCTGCCCCCAGTCTCACACTTACTCTTTTCTGAGTCTTCCCCATCTCAGCATAATAGCAGCACTTTCCACATATTGACTCTTGCCAGAAAAGTACAGATTTTTTAAATGTCCACTGGTGTACAACATAATGTTAAGGGTGTGCGTGTTCTCTCGCCTGTACCCAGACCAAGAAATATCACCAGTACCCTAGACATTCCCTTCCCGATCCTTCCTGTCCCCTCCCCAGGGTAACCACTATCTTGATTTCTGATGCATAGATGGGTATATTATAAACATTCAGATGTTTTTGAATAATTTAATTCATTTTAGTAACTCCATAATAATGCAGGCGTATATATGTACTGTGATTATTGAATCCAGCGGTTCTCAAAAGTATGGTGTGAAGACTCCTGGGAGGGGGGCCTGAGATCCTCTCAGGGAGTCCCCAAGGTCAAAGCCACTTCTCATAGTAATGGTAAGATGCTATTTGCCTTTTCACTGTGCCTACATTTAATGTTGCCGAGTGAAAACGGTGGCGGGAAAGGTGCTGGTGCCGTAGCATAAACTCAGGCACTGGCGCCAGACGGCAGCAGTCACCGCATTTCGCATTGCCACACGCCCGAAGTTCCAAAGAAGAGTCCGTTTCACTTAAGAATGGCCTCGATGAGGGGCGCCTGGGTGGCTCAGTCGGTTAAGTGGCCAACTTCAGCTCAGGTCATGATCTCGCGGTCTGTGAGTTCGAGCCCCATGTCGGGCTCTGTGCTGACAGCTCAGAGCCTGGAACCTGTTTCAGATTCTGTGTCTCCCTCTCTCTGACCCTCCCCCATTCGTGCTCTGTCTCTCTCTGTCTCAAAAATAAATAAATGTTAAAAAAAAAAAATTAAAAAAAAAAAAAGAATGGCCTCGATGAAGCAGTAAAAGTTATGAATTTTATTAAATCCTTTCAGTAAAAGGTTTTTAAAACTCTGGGTGGCAGGCTGGGAAGTGTGCATAAAGCAGGTATGCCGCACGCTGATACGTGATGTTTGTCTTGAAGAAAGCCAGTTGGGGAACTGAGTTGTGAGTTACACTGGCCGCTTTCTTCTTGGAACGCCATTTTTTCCTTGAAATAATGACACAGCTCTTCAGACTTGGGTATCCAGCAGAGATGAGCAAGGTGGGCTTGTCACTCTGAGGAAAATAATTGACAGCGTTTTTTGCCTAAATCCAATAAAATTCAAACTTTCAAGTGAAAATTAGAATTTTGGAAAGCTGTGCTCTTCACCAGGAGATGGACAACGTAAACTTAGAAGGCTTTGCTGATGGGGTTGGTAGTGATATTTGCAAATGTGATGTTTAAAATATTGTCAAGGTTTGTAAGATTCGTGTAACTTGGTGAACCTGTATTTTGCAAATAACCAAAGCTTGTAGGTACAAAATAGCACACAAATAAAAGATCCATTCAAAGTGCAAGATAAATCAATCACTTTTAATATGTAACACTATAAAAAGTTATTGGTATCTTTCAGATTCCACATTACGCCTAATTTTTAAGAAACAACCAGCGTTTTGGGGTGCCTGGATGGCTCAGTTGGTTAAGCATCTTACTTCAGCTCAGGTCATGATCTCGTGGTTTGTGAGTTCCAGCCCCGATTCAGGCTTTGTGCTGACAGCTCAGAGCCTGGAGCCTGCTTCGGATTCTGTGTCTCCCTCTGTCTCTGCCCCTCTCCCATTCGTGCTCTGTCTTTTTCTCTCAAAAATAAACATTAAAAATTTTTTTTTGAAAACCTTTTTTTTTTTTTTAAATGTTTATTTTTGAGAGAGAGATAGAGGGTGCATGCACGAGTTGGGGAGGGACAGAGAGAGAGAGGGAGAGAGAGAATCCCAGGCAGGCTCCATGCTGTCAGTGCCGAGCCCAACATGGGGTTTGATCCCATGAATCAGGAGATTGTGACCTGAGCCGAAATCAAGAGGCAGAGATGCTAACCGACTGAGCCACCCAGATGCAGTGTTAGAGTTTTAATGTAACATCAAAGAATATTCATGGAAGCACTATTTAAATTTATTTCCCTTTTCCAACTATACATCTGTGTGAGGCTGCGTTTTCTTCATATGCTTTAACCAAAACAACATATTGCAAGAGAATGAATTCAGCAGATGTGAGCATCCAGCTGTCTTACATTGGGCTACAAAATAAAGAGACTTGTAAAAATGTAAAATAATGCCATGCTTTTTACTAATTTTTTTGTGTGGCGGGGGGTGGGTGGGGGGTCTTTGGAAAGTGTAATTATCTCTTGTAAAAATATGCTGTTAATATGTAATGATTTTATTACTTTTTAGTGAAAAGATGAATATTTTAAAATTTTCTCACTTTTAATTTCTGATTTGGTAGACATTAATAAATGTAATCTACCAAAAACCAAAAGTTGAGTCTGGTTTTTTACCATTCCAAACATTGCTGCAATGTGCTTTTTTTCTCACGCTTGTGATTGTTTCAGTAAGATAAATTCCTAGAAGTGTTATGTCAAATGACAAACACATTTTTATGTTTAGACATTGGCAGATTGCCTTCTAACATAGTTTATCTAACTTTTCCTGTAATAGTGGGTGAAGGTGCCCTTTTCCCACATAGTAATTACACTAATAGATTTAAGGTCTAATAGGTTTAAAAATGGTAGTGTACATTTCTTAAAATTTTGCCTTTTTCAGAAATCATTAGTGAAATTAGACATCTTTTCATAGCTATTTTTCTTATTTTGTCAATGGCTTACATATGGATTTGTCCTTTTTTTGACATGTTGATCATCTTAACTGATTTGGAAGAGCTGTTAGGAAAAAGAGCTTCTGATAGTCATGTAGTGCTGCAAATAATTTTCTCAGTTCCTTATAATTTTATGAGATTTTAAATGTCAGTGAGGGTTTTTTTTCCATGTTGCTGTATTTATTTTTTCCTTTATGGCTATTGGGTTTTATGTCTTGTGTAGGCCTATATCAAAATTATAAAAATATTATCTATATTTTTTTTCCTGATTGGTGATTTAAAAAAATTTTTTTTTTTTTTTTTACATTTATTTTTGAGAGACAGAGATAGACAGACCACAACTAAGGGGGGGCAGAGAGAGAAGGAGACACAGAATCCGAAGCAGGCTCCAGGCTCTGAGCTGTCAGCACAGAGCCCGACGCGGGGCTTGAACCCACAAACTGCGAGATCATGACCTGAGCTGAAGTCAGGCACTCAACCGACTGAGCCACCCAGGCGTCCCCCCGATTGGTGATTTTTAACTAGTTTAAATTAAACCCATCCTAAAAATGTAACAGCTCAATTTTAGTACTAATGTGAATAGGATCTGTCATCGCATGTAATGGAAACTTGAATGGTTTCAAATGTAAGATGATAAATTTACAGATATACTGTGTCTCACACCCCACTGCCTGAACCCCCTTGTAACGGTATTTCCTTTTGTTTGCTATTTTTCTTTAGTTAAGGAAGCGTGTGAAGCTTGAAGGGAAAGAACTTGAAGAATACTTGGAAAAAGAGAAACTAAAGAAAGAAGCTGCGAAAAAACTTGAGCAGTCAAAAGAGTGAGTTGTTTTCAAACAGATTAAAAGCTTATGGTTAATTGTATATAACTTAAGAACTTATTTCTAAGATAAATTTTAATTGAAAATATTTAAATTTTATGTCGAGTTTGTTACTTTTGTTACATCTTTATTTTTTTTTTTTTTAAATTTTTTTTTTTTCAACGTTTTTTATTTATTTTTGGGACAGAGAGAGACAGAGCATGAACGGGGGAGGGGCAGAGAGAGAGGGAGACACAGAATCGGAAACAGGCTCCAAGCTCTGAGCCATCAGCCCAGAGCCTGACGCGGGGCTCGAACTCACGGACCGCGAGATCGTGACCTGGCTGAAGTCGGACGCTTAACCGACTGCGCCACCCAGGCGCCCCTTTTGTTACATCTTTAAATGGTGCTAGAATGCCGGGTGCTTTCAGTGCTAATATTTTGTTTTGTTTTTAAAAAAATCGAGGTACCAGCGTGGCTCTTGATTTCACCTCAGGTCATGATCTCATGGTTGTGAGTTGGAGCCCCGTGTCAGGCTCCACGCTGACCCCGCCAAGCCTGCTTGGGAGTCTCTCTCTTTCCCTCCCTCACCCCCCCACCCCCCCCATGCTCGCACCCTCTCTCTCAGAAAAACACAGTTAAAAAAGAAAAAAATCAGTTTTAGTTTTTAAAGAGCTTTTTTTTTTTTTTTTTTTTTTTAAATTTGAGAAAGAGAGCAAGCATGAGCAGGGGAGGGGCAGAGGAAGAGACAGAATCTTAAGCAGTGCTCCACACTCAGCCTGGAGCCCAATTCAAGGCTCAGTCTCATGACCCTGGGATCATGACCTGCGCCAAACTCAAGAGTCGGATACTCAACCAACTGAGCTACCCAGGTGCCCCTAAAGAGATTTTTTAAATGACTTATATTGCTCACATATTTCTTTTTTAAAAAATTTTTTTTTAATGTTTCTTTTATTTTTGAGAGAAAGAGAGCGTGAGGGGGAGAGGGACAGAGAGAGAGGGAGACACAGAATCAGAAGCAGGCTCCAGGCTCCGAGTCGTCAGCACAGAGCCCGACGCAGGGCCGGAACTCATGAACCGTGAGATCATGATCTGAGCTGAAGTCAGATGCTCAACCGACTGAGCCACACAGGCGCCCCATATTGCTCACATATTTCTAATTTCTTGTTCCTCCCTTGTATAGACATATTACCCCATGGTACATCTTTCCTTCTCCCTGATTTTTGTTTCATGGACTGCTGCATATCTGCAGGCAATAAGTTCCATCAGATTTTTCTGGGTTGGTTTTTTTTTTTTTTTGGTCTGTCAAATTTCTTTTTATTTTATATTTATATTTGAATGATACTTTTACCGGGAATGTGAATTAGCAATTTACAGGCTTCATTCCATTGTTTCTGGCAGGCAGTTCAGACAATGCTGTCATTGTTCCCTTTGTTCCTCTGTATTGTGTGTGTGTGTTTTTCTCCGTTGATTATGATCTACCTTAGTGTGACTATGTTATTTAAAAAAATTTTTTTAATTGCATGTAGTTGATGCTTTCAGTGCTAGTATTAATGAGTATTTATTAACTGGCAGTTAATGTTTTACAAACTATCAATCCAATAATATTATCATTGAATTAATTGAATAATAATTTTCTAAACATTAATTCAAAATCTTTTGGGGACTTTATGACCTTTCTCTGTTCCACAATCTTCTTAGGGCAGACATAGATTCTAGTGATGAGAGTGACGTTGAGGAAGATATTGACCAGCCCTCAGCTCATAAAACCAAGCATGACCTGATGATGAAAGGTGAAGGTAGTCGTAAAGGAAGTTTCTTCAAACAGGCTAAAAAGTCTTATCCTATGTTTCCTGCCCCAGAAGAAAGAATTAAATGGGATGAATATGGAGAAATTATCAAGTACGTGAATAAGTTTTTCTTTCTTCTAGATTAGACTGTTTGGTGTATAACTCTCTGTATCATTAGAACTCGATAAATTTGGCCTTTCTGGTCATGTCATGTGCTTTGATAGTTTCTGAGTACTCCACAGAGGATTTGTATAGTTTGAAACATAAAAATAGAAAGGATGAGGAACATCTAGAGAATAAATATATATGTATTTTAAAGTTTGAGAGAGTGAAAGAGAGCATGCACACGTGAGCATGAGAGTGCATGCAAGTGGGGGAGGGACAGAGAGAGAGAGAATTCTGAGGGATCTCAGCACAGAGCCCGATAGGGGGCTTGAACTCATGAACTGTGAGATCATGACCTGAGCCGAAATCAAGAGTCAGGTGCTTAACCAACTGAGCTACCCAGTTGCCCCTAGAGAATTAATATTAAAGGCAAATTGTCAGGTTTATTAGTTAGGTATGTGAAAGGTTCAAAAAGATGACCAAAATCCCTCCCCCGCCCCTTAAAAAGAAAGGGTAAGGGACATGCATTGGAGAAAGACATAGGATAGGGAGAATTTTTGATAGATTGTGATGTGTGAAGTTTGGGAAATGGGTTACATCTCAAGCAGTTTTGTACACATTTTAGTTCCAAGAGGGATGTGAGATAGCATGGGTGGAATCATGGGAAGTCTACCAAATTTACAGCCACTACTGGAAGACAACTGAAATTACGTGTTCAAATCCAAGTTTGAAAACACTGCTATCCTGTGTAAAGGTCCCTCATAGTTCCCATTGCTCTGCAGGCAAATGTCAAATGCCTTAGCGTGACGCATGGTGTCTTTCATAATCTGGTTTCTCCCGACTTTTCTGTTATGTTTCTGTATATTTCTGTCATGCCATTGAGCATTCTCTGCTGTCGTGGTACCAGCCTTCTCTGTTTCCTTCTGCTCGGCTTCTCCATGTCATGCTCCTGCACATGCTCCTCCCTCAGCTTTGTTCCATCTTCCCGTCCCAGGTCTCCAGGCGGTTGAATCTGGCCTTACAAATTTCTGGAAGCCTTTCCTGTTTCTTCCTTGCCACCCCAGTACAGTCTAGGTCCCTCCCTGGTGCCTTCTTTGTACTTCCCGTAATGCTCTCTTAAGCATATAGTGGATTCTAGGTCATTCTTGGACTTACTTAGGAAAATTCCCCTGTCTACTTGGTCCTCTAAAATAGTGGAGAGGAAAAATAACAATCTAAATAACATTGGTGAGTTTGTTTACCATTCTACTTATTCTACTTAATTAGTGTCCAATGTTCAGTTTTCAATTTCCTTATCTGAAAAGTGGGGGTAAGAATGAAATGGGATTGTGTTTTTAAGGCATTTAGCATAGAATCTGACTTGTGACTCATGACTCCTAGTGAGCGTGCTCTAAGTGGTTGCTACTACTATTGTTATTATGTGGATTATAGGTGGAGAAGTTGGACTCCAGTGTCTGAGAAGCTCCTATAATAGTCTAGGTGTTGGGTAACAGGGGCCTGGATTCTCAGGAGTGGGAGCAGATTTGGGGGGTGGGGCGTAGACAATTTCAGGGGGTTAGAGAGAACATTTTTAAGTTTGTTTTTAAATTTTAACATACAACTCTCTCTGATAGTGAAAGTAAACATGGGAAGATAGATGCATTCGTGCTTTGTTGAAATAAAGGCAAAGGCTTTTGAGGGAGCTCATGATTTTGGATCTCCGTCTTCTTGGTAATGTGCCAGTGGGGAGTCATCTTTGGGTAGGGATAGAATAACTGGGGCTCTTAAGGAAATCAAAAGAGGCCTGAGATTTATAAGAAGTGGGACTTGGGAAGAGAAACCACAGAAAGAGAAAAAGAATGATCGAAATAAATGCAAGGCCAGGTTGTAATAGTACTTTTGATAACCTCCTAATGGTCTATCTAGGACTCTTTACTAGCCCAACAGCACGCTCTGAAGAGCATTCCTCAGTGGTCAGGAAAAACACAATAGATGCAGTCATTTGGTAATTGATACTACAAAGTTGCATTAGCTTTGGATCAATTGTGTATTTAAATCTTGAGATATGTGAGGAGCCTAAAACTTAATGCCATTTACTAAGTACATATATTATCTAATATTAGCTTGCTTGTTAGTGCTCTAATTAGAGACTTATATAATTTAGACCAGAGGATTTCTTAGTGCCAGAACTTCAAGCAACTGAAGAAGAGAAAAGCAAATTGGAATCTGGCTTGACAAATGGAGATGAACCCATGGATCAGGATCTATCTGATGTTCCCACTAAGTGTATTTCTACAACAGAGTCTATTGAAATAAAGTAAGTGCTTTTTGTCGCGTTTTGAAACTAGGTTACGAGATAAAATTTCAAGAACTTGAATTATATAATTTACATTGTTTCAAATGTGAAATTTCTGAATATCCTCTAGTAAGTTGTTGCTTTTAAAATTTAATTTCTTTTTCCCTGCAAAGGTCTGTGAAGCATGGTGGCATTTTGTTTTCATTAATGGTATTTGAAAGCCAATGCAATTGAATTGGTATTGAGGTAGGGGTTTAACATTAAACTCTACATTTATATGAAGAAACATTCTGGACTTTTTAGTAAGTCTAGTAGCACATGTTTAATTTTTCTAAGTGTTTGTTTTGTAAAATATACTCCTTGACTTAAACATTTCTAGTGCCCTAATGTCTGAAAAATGTTATTATAATCTGAAGTGGTTAATATACCTTTTTCCTTTTCTATTTGGTACAGTTAGTAACACCAGTAATTCATCATTTTGGATTTTTCTTTAAGTCTTTAGATAGCAAAGCAGTTTATTTGTCCAGTGATATTTAGCATATATTATGGGCTATGGTTGTTATCTAAATAATGCATGTTAACAGTGTCACAAAATTCTCTGCAGAATGGCTGTATCAGTTTATACTTTCACTAGCAGAGCAGAAGGCTTCTTTCAACCCTGTTTCCTTACCAACATTGGGCATTATTGAACGCTTCAACATTTTCCAGCCCAATAGGTATAGAGTAATAACGTATCACTACTGTTTAAGTTTGTCTTACAGTGATTATTAGTTTGATTATCTTCTTCAAATGCTTGGGACCTTTTTTGTTTTCTTGTCTATGAAGTCCCATGTTTATGGCCTTCATGTCTTTTTCTCTAGGGGTTGTTGCCCTTATGTTACTGATGTGCAGGGGTTCGTTGTACATTTTGGATGTTACCCCTGCTTGGTTTCAGACAATGCAGATAGCCTCTCCCATTCTGTTATCTGTTTATATGAGTGGTCCAGGGTCTACCTTGTTTAAAAAAAAAAATCTTTAATTTTGATGTAATGAAATAATAAAATAAAATATTTTCATTATGGTGTTTGGAATTGTATATAATGAAGTCCCTCCCTGTCCCTGGTCACAAACAGAATTCTTACATTTTATTCTATTGAATTTAAATCTTCACATTTTTCTTTTATGGCTTCAACTCACCTGCTGTTGTTTGTGGCATTAGGTCAGCAATCGGTTTTATTTTTCTTTATATAGTGAGCCACTTTTTCTAATAATACCTACTGAAAAATCCATAACCCTTCCCCCTCACATGTACATACACTGTAACGTGTATTCCTCAAATCCTCATTTTATGTATTGTATACATTTCTTTCCTGATTATAAAAGCCATTAATAACTTGGTTTTAAAATTATCAGAAAAACAAGCTCAGATAATTCTGTCTAATTACAGAGCTAGGGTTACTTACATAGACTATGAAGGACGCTCTGATGGAGATTCCATTAAAAAGATCATTAATCAGATGAAACCACGACAGTTGATCATTGTCCACGGACCACCAGAGGCCAGTCAAGATCTTGCCGAGTGCTGCCGTGCATTTGGTGGGAAAGATATTAAGGTGTACATGCCAAAGCTACACGAAACAGTTGATGCCACTAGTGAAACTCACATCTACCAGGTAAGCGTGCTGGCACCCGAGCCATGTGAAATAAATACATTATTGTTGCAGATTAGGACAGGTACATTAGGAGTACAGGGGTGAGTGAGATAGATGTGGTCCCCTGTCTTAGGAGGTCTTCTAGTCTTTAAGGTGTTAGGGGCTTATAACAAGGAAAGAGCATTTATCACATTGTTATGCCTCTGATAGAGAAAGTACAAGATGTTGTGAATAGGGAGGGAGAGGGAGACACTGCCCCAGAGAGGGACACTCCCCAGAGAGGGAGACACTGCCCCAGATTTGGAGGTTTAGAAAAGATTTTCCAGAGGAAGTGATAACTAAGCTGAATCCTAACATGTTTTGACGGGTTGTCAGGGTAACGTAGAGAAGGGAAAGAGAGAGAAAGGGTATTCCAGGCAGAGGGAACATTTGCAAAAGTATAGAGGTGACGGGAATGGGGAGTATTCAAGAATTCAAAAGTTTTATAAAAATTCACTGATGTTGGGGCGCCTGGGTGGCTCAGTCGGTTGGGCGTCCGACTTCAGCTCAGGTCACGATCTCGCGGTCCGGGAGTTCGAGCCCCGCGTCGGGCTCTGGGCTGATGGCTCAGAGCCTGGAGCCTGTTTCCGATTCTGTGTCTCCCTCTCTCTCTGCCCCTCCCCCGTTCATGCTCTGTCTCTCTCTGTCCCCAAAATAAATAAACATTAAAAAATAAATAAAATTAAATTAAAAAAAAAAATTCACTGATGTCAAGGTTCTATTCATACTTGAAAAAAATGGAAGCAGATACAAAAAAAACAAAAACAGAAAAAAAACGAGAATAGCACAGAGGAGAGATTAGCTTTTTTCTGGTAGCAGGAGTTGGTGTCAGTTAAAGCAGGGATGATGTCTAGATTTAGTTGGAAAAAATGGATTGGAATTCACCAGGCAGAAA
The DNA here is from genome assembly GCF_028749965.1 of Puma concolor. Taxonomy (NCBI): domain Eukaryota; kingdom Metazoa; phylum Chordata; class Mammalia; order Carnivora; family Felidae; genus Puma; species Puma concolor. Next base: position 13,117,602 of record NC_141672.1, on the reverse strand, counting down.
AGTTACTCTGGATAAAACAAGAGGAAGCAGCAGTCCAAGAATATGGATGTGTGAGGTTCATGGTAATGGAGGAAACAGAAGTAATTCAGTGTTCTTGAAGCAGCAGCAAGGGCTGATGGGTGAGACTTGTCAGTGGTTCTCAACCTTGGCCACACATGAGAACCATCTAGGGAGCTTTGGGGGTGTTAGGGGGACTCAGTGCTCTGGTTTTAGTCTCATCCATTATGTTAGAATCACTGGAGGTGGGACCCTGGCATTAACACGAATTTTAAGAAATTGCCATGTGGTCCTAGTGTGCAGTCAAGGGCCTAGTGTGTCTACTTTGGAAAGTAGACAGGGGTCTTAATGATCTCATGGGTCACTAGGTCCTTACCAGTCACGGTGAAGATCAGGTGAGTGAAAGATTTTTGAATCTTAACACACATTACCAGAGTCAGGAAATAATTATAACAGGTTATATTTTGTTGTTAATTTATACTCTGAGGATTTTATGTGTCTCCCTCCCCTTTGTATGATGTGTAGGTGAGATTGAAAGACTCACTTGTCAGCTCCCTTCAGTTTTGTAAGGCAAAAGATGCTGAATTAGCTTGGATAGATGGAGTCTTAGACATGAGAGTTTCCAAAGTGGACACAGGAGTTATCTTAGAAGAAGGAGAACTGAAGGATGATGGAGAAGACTCGGAAATGCAGGTGGACGCTCCTTCGGACTCCAGCGTTCTGGCACAACAGAAGGCCATGAAGAGCCTGTTTGGGGATGATGAAAAAGAAACGGGTGAAGAAAGTGAGATCATTCCGACTTTGGAGCCCTTACCCCCCCATGAGGTAACAAGCACGTCCCGCTTTGGCCTCTTCCTTCATTTGTCTCCCTTTGGATTGTGCTTTTATGTTTTTAACTCTTTACAATATGTGTCCAATGTAGGCTGATTTTGGAATTTTAAAAATAAGATGACTCAAGATATGGTTATGTGTTTGCACGCCTGAGCGTGTGTGTGTGTGTGGGTGTGGGTGTGTGTGTGTGTGTGTGTGTGTGTGTGTGTGTGTGTGTGTCCTAGACGGCAAGGGCTTGATAACAATTTAAAGGAAATGTTTAACAAATATTGTAAGATCCATGATTGCTTCGTGACTGATTTTTTTTCAGTATTTAAATTTTGTTTTTGTTTTTTTTTTTTTTTAAACGTTTATTTTTTATTTTGAGAGAGAGGGAGAGAGAGAATCCCAAGCAGGCTCCACGCTCAGTGCAGAGCCAGACGTGGGGCTCGATCCCATGACCGTGAGACCTCAACCTGAACCTGACGCTTCACCAGCTGGCCCACACAGGCGCCCCTCAGTATTTAAATTTTGGTTGTGAGGATTACATCACATACCTGCTTCCAGTCAGGAGAGCTGTAGTTTTCTAAGACGGTGGAACTCCTGTACTCCTATTTTCGTGTGTTGTCAATTCCGCTGAAATCTCTTTTGGTTTCGATGTAGTTAGAAATCTTTTATTAAGTATGGCTATAATTTTAATCTAGTGTTTACGTGTTCTCAAGAGATAATCCAGTTAGCAGAGATCTCAGGTAATTAACTTACAGCGGTGTGAAAACTGTGTAGTAAGAGGCCCGTGTTCATGCAGGGGCCTCTTTAGCCTTTCTGTGCAATAAAGAATAGAACACAGCCTCTGTTGTTGGACTCCCTTCTAGTAATGCTCTTGAGATTGGGGCAAGAACTCGAATCTTTTTACTGTGCTAACGCTAGTGCTCATCAAGGCAGTTTCCAAGTAGCAGCGTTAGGTTGAACCGCTTGTTTTTCTGAGTCCAAAGCCCCTGGCATACACTGCATTCGCCTCAAGGGAGAAGGGAAGGTGAGACTGGGGTCAGGGGAGAACTCTCCTCTGCACTAAATGAAGGAGGAGAATCTGGCAAATGAATTTTTTGGTTCATTTCTGCCTCCTGGCACTCTCCTTGACCCCCTCAGGCAAGTGGGTGAGTGACGAACATAACTTTACCAGATGTCTCTCTGTTACTGTGAGGCATGACTAATAAAATCGATTGGGAAACATTCAGAAAATGTGAAGGGCTTTGTGGTGTTAAGTAAAATAATGAGGGAAAATTCAGAATAACAACTTGGAATGGGACTTACAGCCTTGATACGATCTGTCAAAGGTCTTCAGGGAAAAATAGAAAATATCTTAGAGATCATGTGTTAAATCTCACTTTATTCGGTACCACTGTGGGTCTGGTGTTTTATTTGAGGTTATTCTTTCCCCTTTAACCTTATCTAAGGTTCCTGGACACCAGTCAGTTTTTATGAACGAACCAAGATTGTCAGACTTCAAACAAGTTCTTTTACGGGAGGGGATTCAAGCTGAATTTGTAGGGGGCGTACTTGTTTGCAACAATCAAGTAGCAGTCCGCAGGGTAAGTGTGTTTTTAATAAGGGATGAATTGAAGAAACGCTGCCTTCTGATGTGTTGCCCCGTTGAATTCTGTAATTCTTGATTGGTAATTTCACCAACTGGAGATCCATAATTTATATTCATTATGAATGATGACCTTGAAGGCTTATAAAAGTGGCTCTCAAAGAAATGATATATAGTTTCATTGTAAATTTTTATTTGAATCCTCTGACATTTACATGTCCATGTAAAATTCATGACTTGAATGTTAGATCCATATTCTGTGAATCAGAGCAACCCATTTCCAGACCAATCATCAAATCTAATTAATATATTTTGGTTATTATATCTGCATATTAATGAATAGGAAATGTACTAAAGGTTTTTTTTTTTTTTTTTAACTTTCTAGACGGAAACTGGCCGCATTGGATTAGAAGGCTGCCTTTGTCAAGATTTTTATAGGATAAGAGACCTTTTATATGAACAGTATGCCATTGTGTAAAGAACGTGATGTCAAGAAGTGTCTGTTTGACCTTTCTAAGAGAAAAGGGTTCTTATTCTAAGCTTTTGCTTTTTTGTTTTGTAACATACAAAAAAGAAATGCCAGAAAAATTTAACATGCATTAGATTTTTTAAAAATGTAAATAGAGTTCGTTTTGCTAATGGTCAAATGAGCATTCTACCTTTTGACTTTCAGAATGATAGAGATTCTAACAAGTGTGCAGGCCGGAGAGTTGAAGATGATTGGTTTCCTCTATAGACCCCTTATTCTAGAAGGGCTTTTTACTTGAATAAAACAATGCAACTTAGCAAACCAGCTCATGGCCTTAGAGAAACATGTTTGCATGAGCTCTTGCAAACGGTTTCTTACGTTTTCTGGAATGAAAAGTGAGAATTATTTAGAAAAGATGTGTGTTATATAAAAAAAACTGATGAAACGGTTTTTTGAGGCCTATGTGTTTAAAAAACAAAAAACAAAGAGTGTACACTCAGACTTTTCTTTGGAATTCTGATATGCAGTTGGGGCATATCTCCTTATCCCTGCCTATATTTCCTGGGTATTCACTCTAGTCTGAGCTGGTACACATTTGGGTCAGGAATCAATTTTTATTTCTCCCATTTCCTGTTTCATCAAGATTTTGTTGTTTGGTATGAATTATAACAGCATCATTTGAATATATATAATGCAAAAGAAATCCTTGATGTATGCATTTAGATACATCTTAGCTCTCAGCTAGGTTACTTTATCAGAAACTGTTGAGCGCTCTGTTTTTAAGGAAACAAATGCTGAACCACCTATTTTTATAAGGTAATAGTATAATTTAATCAAAAGGTGTAAATGTTTTCATCTCTTAGGCTTGCTCCTTCCTAGGGTTGCTGAAGCAGTGGCTGGATTTTATAACCTTGCTACAAAAATAATACTGAAGTTGGATAAGGTCATCCTTTCTTGTGTTCCTGTCTTTCTTCGGGCTAGCAGCCCTCACGTAGTATAAATCACTTGTGTTTAAGAGTAAAAGCTGAATATATGCAATTCTCATTGAACTTAAAAATGAAAATCGTGTTGCCCAATTGTAACGTGTTGATGCTTTTTCAGTGCGTAACTTGATCATGGCAGTCCTTGATCTTTACTTCCTAAGTATTTAAGCCCTCCTCTTCATACTTAGCGTTTTTAGAAGGATCATTCTTGTTTAACTTATATGGATCTATGTATAGTACCACCCAGTGATATCAGACTAGAATTAAAATTTCATTCAAAGCTTACAAAGAATTTACTGTGGATTATAGTGCTAACGCAAAGTTATAGTTTTCTGATCCTGAAAACCAGATATGCAGAACAACATTACAGAAGATGACGGTGAAGAGTATGTTTTCTTTGTAGAGCTTTGAAAATTTTTCACTTAAATTCTTGTTACTGAAGAGAGTAAGCCTAGAATCCTAGTTATATTCCAGGGGAAAAAAAGTCTGCATTCATTACATGGCTTGAAGCATCTGGTTATACATATTACATTGCATTCCCGATATTGAAAAATTGTTTCTTGCTTTAGCCTTTTTATTGTCCTTTGAAAAGGAATTAAATTTTAAAGTACTGCTTGAAGATGGCTGTGCTAATTAATGTCATTGCAAGAGCAAGACTTTGACCTGTTTTTAGAGGACAGTATTACTAAACTTTCTAAAATGAAGACATTTGTTCAGCCTTGGTTACTTAAGAAAAGTATAAATTTTAAAAAGGACTATAGATATAAATCATGAACGCAGAGAACTTTTTCAGATCTTTGTTTAAAGGCAAAATAAATACAAGTGGACCATCAGCTTATATGTATAGATAATTTGGTTAAAAGAAATTTTATTGTAGCATTTGTTACAATGAGATTATAAATGTCAAGTTTCATTACAGTTTTTTTTGTTTTGTTTTCATGAACCAGTAGGTGTTCTGAAACAGAAGTGCAGAGGTCAATTTTCTAACAAGGGCCTTTAAAAAAAATTGAGCTCTAATTCACATACCGTAAAATAACTCTTTTAAAGTATATAATTAATTGGCATTGAGTATATTTAGTGTTGTACAACCATTACCACTAGCTCATTCCAGAACATTCTCCTCTCCCTCAAAAGAAACTCTATACCCATTCCTTAGCAGTCACTTCCCGTTTTTTCCTTCACCCTAGTCCTAGGCAACCATCAATCTCTTTCCTGCCTCTATGGATTTGCCTATTCTGAATATTTCATAAAAATGGTATCATACAAAATGTGGCCTTTTGTGTCTGACTTCTTTCACTTAGCATATTTTCAAGATTCGTTGATACTGTAGCATGTATCAGCATTTTTTATATGGTTGAATAATATTCCATTGTGTGGGTACACCACATTTTGTTGATCCATTCACGAATTGGTGGACATTTGGGTGGTTTCTACTTTTTGGCTATTATAAATAATGCTGCTATAAGCATTCCTATACAAGTTTTTTTTGTGTGGAGATGTGTTTTCAGTTTTGGGGGGTAGATACCTAGAAGTAGAATCGCTAGATAAATGATAGGTAACTCTTTTGAGAAACTGTCAGTTTTCCAAACTGTATTTCCAAACGATTTTCCGAAGTGCCTGTACTATTTAACATTCCTACCAGCAGGGAGTGAGAATTCCAATTCTTCTACATCCTCAGCAACACTTGTTACTCACCTTATTTTTTGTTTTAATCGTTCTAGGGTGTGTGAAGAGGTATCTCATTGTGGTTTCGATTTGCATTTCTTTAATGACTAATGATGTTGACTGTCTTTTCTGTACTTATTGGCCATTTGTATGTCTTCTCTAGAGAAATGTCTGTTCAGATTCTTTGTCTAGTTTTTAGTTATTTCTTTTTTATTGTTGAGTTATACGTTTTTAAATATAGTTTGGATACGAAATCCTTATCGGATTTGTGATTTGCAAACATTTGCTCCTATTCTCTTTTTCCCTTTCTTGATTGTGTCCTTTTGAAGCACAACATTTCTTATTTAATTTTGATGAATTGTGATTTATGTTTTTGGTTTTGTTTTTTTTCCTTTTGGTTCCATGTACTGTTGGTGTCATATCTTAGAAACCGTCGTTTCATCCAAGGTCACAAAGATTGACACTTATTATTTTCCTAAGCATTTCATAGTTTAAACTCTTAAATTGACATCTTTGATTCATTTTCAGCTAATTTTTATATGTTGTGTGAGGTAGGGGTTCAATTTCATTCTTTTGCACATGGCTATCCAGTTGTCCCAGCATCAGTTGTTGAAAAGACCAGTTCCTCATCAAGTTATCACCATTGTTGAAAATCAGTTGCTCGTAAATGTATGAGTTTGTTCTGGGACTCTGAATTCTATCTCACTGATCTGTATATATCCTTATACTAGTACCACATTGTCTGAATTTCTATAGCTTTGTATTAAGTTTTGAGATTGGCAAGTGTGAGTCCTCCAACTTTGTTCTCTTTCAAGATTGTTTTGGCTTTTCTGGTGCTCTTGCATGTCAGTGTGAATTTAGAATCAGCTTATCCATGTCTGCAGAAAAGCCATAGGGAGAGAAAAAGTAGTTGAAATTTATAACTTAAAATCTTAACTGTTATGGCTCAGAGAGACTGTGGAATTCATCTAGTTCAATTCACTTATTTTAGTATTGAATGAATGGGCCTCGGGAAGGGAAGGGATTTGCTTGAGAGCCTCATAGCAGGCCAGAGAGGGAGTGGGACCCAGCCTTACAGAGTCTATTCATTCAGTACTAAATGAATGGATCTAGAACCCATTCAACACTAAAATAAGTGTGTTGAACTAGACGAATTCCACAGTCCCAACCATAACACTATGAGATATCAAGCTGTAAACTTCAACTACTTTTTTTCTTCTGCATTGCTGTGTTTCAGTTCCTTTGTGTATGTTCACTTTGCTTTGGGTTAATATGTTCAGTTGATCTGCTCTGAGAACAGCGCCCAGCACCTGCTAACCTAGGACAGTAGCATGCTGAGGGAGAGCTTCATTTTCATTCTATATGATGGCCAGTAAAGGGGAGGGGGTGTTACCTTCTATACTCTTCTTTGGTTGTAAGTTTCTGGTGGCTTATCTCAGGGTTATCGTCCTTCAAATATTGATGAACCGATGACCACTTATGGCTGGCAATCCAGTGATTGAGAGGTTAATTGTCTTGGTGGTGGTTGTTCCTGGCCACCCCCAAGCCCCCTCTTTTAGCCATTCGGTAACTACAGAATGAACGTGTAAGTGCAGATGGGGTGGGAGCGAGAAGGAACGTTCAGATCTGCCTCCCTGAGCATGGATGGAGGAGGGTGTTTTTCTTCTTTTGATTGTCTCTCACTTTTGACCACCTCAGTTGTGTCTATGAGAAAATACCAAAATGACCAAAATAAATAAACCTAGGACTTTGCTGGAAGCAAGGGTAGCTTTGCTTTTGTCCTTTTCCTCCTCCTCCCCCCTGCCCCCAACCCCTCTCTTTCTTGGTGCTTTTCGTTTGTTGCTCAAGACTATTTCATTTTAATTCTTGAAGTCAAAATATGATGTCAAGGAGCAAAATAGAAGTTTGGAGGGTTTTAACTTTCTCTTCATTGTAGTTGAATAGAACCAAAAGTATATATGCTTTTTTCATGAAATTGTTCATGGATTCCATGGGTCCTGCTCAAATTTTTGATTCTGCCTGATAAACTCCAGTGGAGAATATATGAAGGATTCATGAAGACCTAACATCATTTTCTGGTTTTGTTGATGGTAATGTCCAATATCCAATTCATCGTATTTCCTTTTCTCCCTCTAACAATTTTTTTTAAGGCACTGCTAAATTGTGTGTTTGCCACTAGTGAAGCCCTTTGAACAGATCTCTGTGGGAAGCTGTTCGTATTCCGGGGGTGCTGCTGCTGGTCTTGTGTTTAATATTTTGGGAGCTCTCATTTCTTTTTGGATTCATTTACCAAGCTTATGAGAAATGTAAATTATTTTAGAAACAACTTGCAGTCTTGGCCCAAATGACATTACCACTTGACTCTAAATGATGGAAAAAAAAAAAAAAAAAAAAGATTAAAAAAATGCCTTGTCTAAAAAATACCATAGGAGATTTTTTTAATATTAAACAGTCATTTAACCCCAAACTCTAATTAAAACTAGTAGAATATATCAGAAATCATAAAGATACTCTAATTTCCAATGTAAGTCATGGTTCAGGTTAAATTTCGTATTTAAATATCAAAGGACATAAGTCTTTAATGAGACTGTGTAAATCCTTTATCAGTTATGAGAAAAAATTACTTATCCTAAATGTACAGGATTCAAATTCTCAAGGTTTTTCAGTATCTCATGTGTGATTTTTTTTTTTCAAGGAGATAGACTATTATAGGAAGAAAGAAGCATGTTTAATGAGGAAGGGGGATTCAGAGTATTCTGAGTTTTTCACTATCGAGTAGAATTTCATATCTACATTATTGCCCATTAAAAAAAGCTTCTTTCACATTTATTTCAGCCATTTTTTAAAGTAGTTTTTACCTGAGATAATGAAAGCATTAAACAGAGATATCCCTAGTAGTATAAAAACCAGTGTAATACATCTCTAATAGCTGAAAGATCACTTGTATATATTTTATTTCACTTATTTTGGAATAATTTTAAACTGATGGAAAAGTTACAAGAATAATTTAAAAGATCCCACATATCCCTCTTCTAGATTCTCCCGTTAACATTTTGCCGTATTTACCTTGTTCTATTTATATATACATATTAATTTTTTAATTGTTATTATACTAAGTTGCAGTTACGATGTCTCATTAGCCGTAACTACAGTACTTCTGTCAGCACCAGGACAGCAATATTGATAAAGTTCTACCATTTAATCCACAAACCCCATTCAAATGTTACCAGTTACGCTAAAAATGTCCTTATCGTAATCCTTTCCTTTTCGCCCCAGGGTCCAGTCCATGACGATGCATGGATTCGGTTAGGTTTTCCCTCCAGCTTTCCTCAGTTTGGAGTACTTCGTCAGTTTTTCCTTTTTTAACAAAATTGTTTTAGGACCTTGAAATTTTTTGAAGAGTGATGGCCAGTTACTTTGTAGGATAAACCTCACATTGGGTTTCTCTGGTGTCTCATGATTAGAATCGGATTCCAAATTTTTGGCAAGGATACCAGAGAGGCGATTCTGTGTTCTCTTTGTAATATCAGGAGGCGCTTCATGTCAATTTTTGCCGTTACCAGGGATGTTAGTTTTTAATAGTTTGTTATGTGTGCAAGGTGTTTTCACTGTGAAGTTAATAAGTATTTGTACTTAATTAGTTAATGAGGAATTAGTGTCTTGTGGGGAGCCACTTTGAGACTATATCAATACCTGTTTTGTATACATTTTTATCCTCTGGTTTTAGCATCCATTGATGCCTCTTGGCTGAATCAGGCCTTGCCAAATGGCGGCTTTCTAATCAGACTCCTGCATCTTCAGGAAATTGGCATTCTGGTATAAGCACCTGATCTTCTCCCCTGTTTATGTATTTACTTAACATCCATTCATTCGTCTCTTTATTATATTAGTATGGAACATGGATTCTGTTTTGTAATTTACAAACTATCTTGATTTATTCTGATCCTCTAGTTGCCCTAGATTTGGCTGGTGGGAGCACTTTCAAGCTGGCTCTTGTGTTCTTTGACACAGTCTCAGGTTTTGTGTGTGTGTGTGTGTGTGTGTGTGTGTGTGTGTGTGTGTGAGAGAGAGAGAGAGAGAGAGAAAACATTAAATTTGCCATCGTAACCACTTTTCAGTGTACCGTTCAGTAGTGTTGAGTGTATTCACATTGTTGTGCAACAGATTCTAGAACTTTTTCATCTTGCAGCAGTGAATCTCCGTTCCCACTAAGCACTAGCTCCACCCCCTCCCCCCAGCCCTTGATAACCACCTTTCTACTTTGTTTTTGTGATTTTGACTGCTTTAGAGTGTGAGTGGAATCATAAAATATTTGTCTTTTTTCGTACTAGCTAATTTCACTTAGTGAACATAGTGTCATCAGGGTTCATCCATGCTATAGCATGTGACAGGATTCCCTCCCTCCCTCCCTTCCTTCCTTTTACTTTTTAAGGCTGCACACTTCATTGTATGGATATACCACATTTTCTCCATCCCCTCATCCGTCAGCGGGCGTTTGGGTTGCTCCTGCCACTTTGCTGCTGTGACTCGTGGCTGTGATGAGCATGGGCGTGCAAATATCGCTTCGAGATCCTGCTTTCAGTTCTTTCTGATAACGTGTCCAGTGGGATTGCTGGGCCATAGGGTGATTCTATTTTTAAGTTTTTGAGGAACTTCCAGTTGTTTTCCATAATGGCTCCATAATTGTTTTCCTTGTGGTTCTTTGAAGTACTTCCTATCTTGTATTATTCCTACCCCATCCTGTGATCGGCTGTTTCTCCAGAGTCCTGTTTTAGTTTAGTGGAGAATCGTATTTAGGAACAAGGCTGGGTGCTAACTTGTGCTCATTGCCACTCACTGTGCTGTCATTGCTACTAGGTCCCCTGAGCAGAGAGTAGGGAAAATATACATCTATGTTTGTTCCCCATCCGCCCATCTGCATATATTCTACTCTTCCACAAGGTCTGTTCTAGTTTCCCCCTTTCCATGTTTATACCTCCTTTACCCTGTAGTAAAAAATGGGGATCCCATAATCCTCACTAGATTCACTCCCCCCTGGGATTAGCCAATCTCCTGACCACAGGGCTGGCTGCCTTCCTCCGAGCCACCCCACCCCCTGCTCCCCTGCACAGGGCTGCTGCGCCTTGAGTTTCCTCCCTTCCAAGTCTGTGGGGGCTCCTGCTGATTGAACCCCATGGTAGGGATTTTAAAGAAGGCACCTTTGGCCCAGATGGCACTGCCACTGCAGATCTTGCCCTCCAGTTCCCATGGTGGTCTAGTGACAGGGAAAGAAACACAGATAAAGTTTTCTACTTTGAATAGCACTGTTTAGTTCGGCTGTTTTGTCTTTGTTGTTCTGCTACAATATTTTCCGCATTACTTTCTACGCTGGTTAAGTCAGAGTGATGACTGCTGTGGCGTGGGGTCAGTGGAGGAGAGTGAGGAAGAAGAAAGTCGGGCCGCAGTCTTGAGGGGGACGATGGATGTGGCGTGGAGGGTACCACACGGTAGCGAATCCAAATGCCCTCAGAGCTAAAACACGTTAGCAGTTAAAGATCTTCATTTCTGTGTTCATATTGTTTTATACTTGTCCTTGCAAAAAAAAAAACCTGCCTGTCAGTTCGTCATTTGGATCATCCACCCCCTTAACTCTTAAGCTTTAGGAGTGTCAGGACCAAGTTCACTATACTGAGTGCTGAGGTGTTCTTTTATTAAAGTCAGTTATTTTTCAATCTTCACAATCCGTAGTAGGAGGAATAATATTGTGCCCCTGGACAAATGATTCCTTAGTAAGCTCAGGATGGAGTCCAGTTATGTAACAAACGTGGGAGCCTGTATAATAATTAGAACTTATTCCTACCTGTGGGAAGATGGAGTCTATGGCCATAATTATTTCCATTTTAGAGATCTAGTTCCCCTAATGGGAATAATTGCTCAAGAGGTTTTTTTGTTTTGCTTTTGTTTTACAAAAAAACAAGCAATAGTAGCTTGCTGACACTATTTTCTATGTACCAGATACCTTGCCGAGTGAGAACCTTGCATGCATTGTCCCATTTAATCATGATGATTATGGGTGCAGTGGCCCTGTTACGACCCCATTTTACAGATAAGGAAACTGAAGCCATAGTCCTCCAGTCTCACACATAACAGGCATTATAGTATGTGCTGGTTTTGATCTATTATCAGAGTTCTTGGTTCTGAGCAAAAGAAACTCTCTGGCTACCTTAGGAAAACAGTTTGTTGGGACAAAAACCCCAGATAGCTCTAGGGTCCAGGCAACAGACCCAACAGTCTTTCAAGGCACCACTAAGGGCATGAGTCAGCTACAATTTGGGCCCCTCACCACACAAAGTCATGAGGGAAATCCATCGCTGGCCTGGCTTTGGTTACATTCAGACTCTATGGCTAGACAGGGGCACCCTGGTTGTCAGTCTTAACCAAGTGAGACACGGGGGAGACTTCTCCATAAGAGTCTAAGGGCTGTTAACCACAAGGTAGAAGAATGGATAGTGGTAGGCAAAACACAACAAATCCCCACCCTGTGGAAGGGGTAGTTAAGCGTACAGGCTCCAAAGTCCAGGGCTTCAAATGCCTATAGCACAACTTCCTGTGTGGATTGGGCCAGTCGGTTTATATTGGAACAAACTATACAGGCATACCCCGTTCTATCGTGCTTCACTTAATTGCACTTTGCCGTTAACTGTGTTTTTACAAATGAAAGGTTTGTGGCAACCCTACATCAAGCTAGTCTCTCGGGGCCATTTTCCCAATAGAATCTGCTCACTTTGTGTCTGTGTCACATGTCAGTAATCCTAGCAATATTTCTAACTTTTCTGTTCAGTTTGTTATGGTCATCTGTGATCAGTGATCTTGGATGTTACCATTGTGATTCTTTTGGGGCACCATGAATGGCATCCATATAAGAGTGCACACGTAATATACGTTACACGTTTTGTGTGTTTTGACCGCCTCACCAGTTGGCCATTCCCCCATCTCTTTCTGTGTGCTTGGGCTTCCTTATTCCCTGAGAGACAACAATTTTGAAATTAGGCCAATTAATAACCCTACAGTGGCCTCTAAGTGTTCCAGGGAAAGGAAGAGTCCATTGATGTGCCAAACTTCATTGTTGTCTTTTTGTAAGAAATTGCCACAGCCACCTTTAGCATCCCCCAACCCCGATCAGTCAGCAGCCAGCAACACTGAGGCAAGACCTTGCACCAGCAAAAAGATGACAGCTTGCTGAAAGCTCAGATGATGGTTAGTATTTTTTTCAGCAATAACGTGTTTTTTAATTAAGGTATGTACATTGTTTTTTTAGACATAATGCTCTTGCACACTTAATAGACTACAGTATGGTGTAAACGTAACTTTTATGTGCACTGGGAAACCAAAATATTCATCTGACTTGCTCTGTTGCAATATTGGCTTTATTGTAGTTGTCTACATGCAAACCTGCAGTATCTCTGAGCCCAAATGGGAATGATCCTGTTTCTAAGGGTTGTAGGAGGATTAAGTGATATGAACCAGGCAAAGCACTCAGAGTGCCTGGCACATAGTAAGCACCTTAATATGTTTTAACAATTTTTAATGTCGCTTTCACATATATTGCCTTGTTTACTCTTTTATTACAACCCTAAATGTTCGCATCACCTCTGTTTTTACAAATACAGAAACCGGCTCTGGGGGAGGGGTTCCTAAATGGCTTATTCAAAGCCACCTACCTGATCAGTAGTGAATTGGGTTCTTTTACCATGTCACTTGAACTACAAAAAGGTTCTCTAATATTTATCCTTTCGGCTTCTAGATGAGAATCCTTTAAAGTAACTTCTAATGTTGGGGTGCCTGGGTGGCTCAGGTAACCTTCCAACTCTTAATTCCGGCTCAAGTCATCATCTCACGGTTTGTGAGACTGAGCCCCACATTGGGATCTGCCCTCACAGTGTGAAGCCTGTTTGGGATTCTCTTTCTCTCTCTCAATAAATCAACAGCAACAAAAATAACTTCTGATGTTTTACAGTTTCCTGTAAACAACAGTGTGGTTTATACCATAGGACCTAATGTAGAGCTAAGACATTTTTAGACATTTACTAAGGTTAATTTAAATACGGCAACCTTTCTGGTTTGGTCAAAGTGATAATGCGTTAATCTAGAGATACTGAATCTTTTCTTGTCTTTATTGCCAACTTTATGCTATTCCCCATGGAATTACAGAAAACAGGTATCCCTTGGTCAAAAATGAGCATGAGAAACTTGGAACATATTTATCCAGGAATGCTTATATATTGATTCTGAAAAGTCACCTAATACTTATAAGAGGGAGATATGGGGGTTGGGTTGGGATTTCGTCAAGTGGGTTTCTAACCCTTCCAAAGCTATTTGCAAAGGGTCATTGATGGATATGTGCCAGTCCGAATTAGCAGACTCTGTCCTCACCTTAACCTTGACGTTTTGTAAATTTTCTGGTTGAGGATATTGGCAGCAGGTTAAGAAACTTTGTAAATGACCTGCTGCCTGAAGTACTAGCTCTTGTATGAGAAAACAGAGAATAGGTACCAGCAGGGATCTTGACAATTTGGACCATGGGCAAAATCTAACAAAATGGACTTTCACCTGTGTTTGTAAACCAGGTGCATAAATATATAAGGGAGAGAAAAAGCCTAGAATGCTAGGTTAAAAAAAAAAAAAAGGCATTTTATTAGACTCTAAATTGAGTATAAAGATGGCTGCCAAAAAGGGTAATGGCTTAGGGCCATATTACTAATAGACTAATGGACTCTCCAATTGTTAATAGACTGTTCAAAATAAAGATGGTGATGTCCTGCTACGTTCTACTGGTAAGAGCTTGCTTAGAGGCCTTCATTCAGCACCCCCCACTACACTTTTAACTCTCTTCTGTAATAAGGAATAAATGCATATTATAGAAAGCTTAGAGGGTATAGAAAAGCACAGAGGGAAAAAAATCTTTTACAAAATATAGTACTTTTATTAGTTTGGCCTCTTTCCATCTTTTTAAAGATGAAATGTTTATGTAATTGATATGTATACAAGTTTTCACTGTGCCTTTAGAGAAAACTTCCCCTTTTATAAATATCTTTTTAATGGCTATAGATAGTCCGTCATATGGCTGTATCATTATTTGTTTAGCTCTTCCCAACTGTTGGATGGTTTCCAATTTTTCTCTGTAATCTGGAGTGCAGACAGATTAATTCATAAAACTGTGCATCATGGTGATATTAACACTAGCATATAGTGGCAAAGAGCTACGATTACAAAATACCACTTTTTAAGGACAGTAATCTCTTGAGTTAGGACCCTAGTAGAGTAATCAGCTTGTTGAATAGCCTGGGAACCATAGCAAATAGGAACTAAGGGTATAGGTTGGAACCTGCAATAGCGCTTATTACTGGGAAAATACAAAGCAACAAGCATCCAAGAAGCTGACGGTCAGGTAAGATGCCACTCTTCAGGTTCCCCAAAGTGACCCAGCTTTATGTACTCGTGCAGTAAAGCCTCTTTGGAAAAGAGGAGTTAAGTCTTCAACATTCAACCACTAAATGAGAGCGTCAGTACCCACTATCAACCCCTAAACAGAACAGATCCAAGTTGTTTCCAGTGCTCACATCGTATATGAGAATTTTGGGTGAATTGTATGTATATTTTTGTCTTGCTATTTTTTTTTTTTAACATACAGTGCAATATTGGTTTCAGGAGTAGAATTTAGTGATTCATCACTTACATAAAACACCCAGTGCTCATCACAAGAGCCCTCCTTAATGCCCATCACCCGCTTAGCCCATCTCTCCACCCACCTGCCCTCCATCAACACTCAGTGTGTTCTCTACAGTTAAGAGTCTGTTTTCTGGTTTGCCTCTCTTCCCTCCCCCCACCCCACGTTCATCTGTTTTGTTTCTTAAATTCCACATATGAGTGAAATCGTATAGTATTTGTCTTTCTCTGACTTATTTCGCTTAGCACAATACTTTTTTTCTTTTTAAATTTTCTCTCTCTAATCTTGCGACATCACATTTGACCCTGACCAACCCAAGGGAGCCAGAACAAATTTTTTAAAAAGGTTTGTTAGAGCCATCATTCTCCTCATGACCTCATTACTAGTAATTATTAAAATACGTTTCACAGTGGGTAAAAACAACCATTGTGGCAACTGTACAGAACTCACCCACGGACATCATCCTCCAGCAGCCATTCCAAGGTGAGTTCTTCATTCCATGACCTCAGCTTCCTAAAAAGTGAGACCAATACCAGCATATTTAGCCCTCATGTGCTCCAAAAGGATTAATTTCTATTGGCAATCCTATGGATTGATGAAGGGCAACAGAAACAAACTGTAGTGATAAGAGTATGCTATGCACTGCTTAGCACACTAGGGAGAGAGGATCTGTGTTTCTGTTTAGTTGCTGACCCAGACTAAAGAGGATTCGTAGCGAACACTTCCTGTGTATCACACACTTACGTGCCTTGAGTTACTTGTATTGAATCCTCACAGCCGACTATGCCGACCTAACAAGTAAGTCATCCCCGCTCTGTAGGTGAGAAAGTGAAGCCTCCCCTAAGTCTCTCCAGGCATCAATTGCTAGTGAATAAGAACCGTATCCAGGATATGCATCCAGATTGGAGTATTCCAAAGTGTTCCCCTCTTGGACAGATTTGAGACTTCAACAAGAGTGACTACCATTGGAGACCTGTCCTGATGCAGCCACAAATAGGTGTTCGGGAAAGAGGAAGGAACCAGCTGCATGGATTGAATAGAGAACATTCACGGATGTCAAGATGTTCACGAAACAAGTGTTATTTCCTATCTTTCAGAGAAGGAAATCTCCATGCTTCTCTGTCTGTTGTTGAAACTCCAGCATCTGTATATTCCCAGGGCTTCAACTTGCCCTCCTCCCCACCACTTCAAAATAGAAACAGTGGTCATCTTAGTGTGTAATCGGGACTCACGTGATGTTTTCCCTGTTGTAAATGCTTTCACAGCAACATGCTGCTTCACCTGTCCCACTTCGGGAGCACATTTCTGCTGTTGATAGAGCCTCTCCAGACAGATTCGACATTTTGAGATCTCCACCTTTGAGCTAAAGTAGGGAAAGGACTAGTGTCAAATGCAAATTCAGAAACTAAGGAACACCTACAACCTCAGCAAGCTGAGATGCACAAAATGATAAACAGGTCTTTGGAGTTGCTAACCCTAACTTCCATTCTAACACTCTGTGAAGGCACCAATAGCAAAGGAAGATAGGGACCCCGACACCCGGACTCACTATACCACAGGCACTGGGCTAGGCCCTTTATTAGGACATTTTTTGCATTGTAAACCTGGTTGACATTGAACATTCGTGGGTAGGGAGTAGTAGCTGATCACAGTGTAGACACACTAGGTAACACCTATTTTCTTTTTAATGTTCGATTATTTTTGAGAGAGAGAGGGAGCGAGCGTGAGCAGGGGAGGGGCAGAGAGAGAGGGAGATACAGAATCCAAAGCAGGCTCCAGGCTCCGAGCTGTCAGCAGAGAGCCCAATGTGGGGCTAGAACCCACAAACTGAGATCATGACCCGAGCTGAAGTCGGACGCTTAGCCGACAGAGCCACCCAGGCGCCCCTAAACACCTACTTAAAAATTTTTTTTTGATTGATAGGTTGATACATACTGACCTGGAAAGATGTTTGTGTTATACTAAAATGACAAAAAATAAATTTCAGAGTAATATAGAAGGTATGGTGCCATTTTGGTGAAGCTGTATATGCAAATGGCTAAGGGAAGATTCTAACTCAGGTTTGCATTAAAGATGAAATTTTCCCCAGTGTTCAGTTAATGAATTTTATTAAGGCTTTTATTTCTGCCTCAAAGAGTAATTAGTCTGAAGGCGGGGGGGTGGGGGGTGGGGGGCACCTGGCTGGCTCCATCAGTGGAGTGCATGACTCTCCATCTCGGGGTTATAAGTTCGAGCCCCACTTTGGGTGTCGAGATTAACTAAAAATAAAATCTTTAATAAAAGAAAATTAGGTGGGAAACCGTGATGGATGTTACCTGTAAAGTCTCACCTCCTCTCTTCTCAGCAACCCTTGGTGCAGTGTGCAACAGAGCTTCAAAGGGGCGAGACAGGTTGTGGCAGGAGGGAGAAGGAGCAGGGAGGCAGAGAGAGCTGCGTGGAAGCATCCACTGCAGAGCATCCACCTCCAGAGCATCAGCGCTTGGCTTTCATTGCTCCCCCACTGCCTACCCTCGCCACAACTGGACCCGTCTTTGAAGGCTTCACAGTGTAGTCACTGTCCATCTCATTTCCGACATAGGATCCATCACCTTTTAGTAAAAGGCGAAAGATTTATACGATCTGAAGAGAAACCAGAGTATAGATCCATCACCTTTTAAAAAACTATAAAGTCTGGTGGCACCTGGTTGGCTCAGTCTGTTGAGCATCCGACTTCGGCTCAGGTCACGATCATGGTTCTCAGCTGTCACCACAGAGCTGGCTTCAGATCCTCTGTTTCCACCCCCCCCCCCACCCCGCCCGATTCTCCCTTGCTTGCACGGTCTCAAAAATAGATAAACATTAAAAAAAATAATAAAGTCTGGACAAGTTCTGATGTTAAATATGGCTTTGAGATGTTTAAGAACATGTACACCTGGTTCAGCACAACCATTTGGGTCTTATCCCCCCTTTGGCTGCCCCAAGACGAATGACAGGTATGATGAGTGAGAACAGAGGAGTGTCTCAGTGTAGAAGGAACACTGGAGATTTGGAAGGCTTGAAACTGCCACTTTCTATGGGACCTTGGCCAAGTCTCTAGTCCTCCCTGATCCTCATTTATCTGTGAAATGGTCCTGGGGTGGGGTTATGAGACCCTGTTCTACATTATGATTCTATCATCCATGTCAAATATTTTGTGGCACTTAGGGTATGACATTCCATTTTTTTTTAGATCCCAAACACTGTGGGGGATAGGTAATAAAAGCAAGACCTGGCAAATGAATGCCTTTCTGGGTCCCTATAGCTCTCATCCTCCACACGGCCCTCCCCTTCCTCATTACCATTATAACCCAGTGGGTAGAAAACAAATATTACATCAATTCAGCTCACTGCTCTCAGCAAAGGGGAAAACTACTCACGTAATTTTAGCATTTGCAACCAACATCCCTTAGTTAGGTGGATTTACTATAGATCTCAAACCTGAACTGGGGAAAATCTTGCTTGTACAAATGGCTGTCCCCCCCCCCCCACCCCCGCTTCGTATTGAAACCACATTTTGTTCATAATAAGTTGGTTTTATTAGTCATTTTCAATGGTGGTAAGCTTAAAGGCTTCAACCTCACCTCTAATCTTTAAATGGGTAATTAGTTGGAGTTATTAAAAACTCACCATCCTACAGAGTTTTGAAAATTCATGCAGGGCTTCAGAAAACCATAATTCCCTTTTCCTCTGCAAAATAACCTAAGCAAATGAGTTATTCCTTAGAAATAAGAAAAGTCCTATAAAGAGTGATGGAGGTGATAAATCTTTAATGCTCTGGGTAATCTAACTCCCTATTCTCAGCCTCAAGTAGGGGATAGAATCTAAAGAAGACACATTAAAATTTGAGGGAAATGAAATATATTAATTCATCTATATCTATAGAAAAGTGAGTGTCCCAAAGAATGAAAAGAGAAATATAAAAGAGCAGATTTTTTTTTTTTTAATTGTGAGGAACAAGAAAGGACACCACTGGGAGAAATTACTTTCTAAAGCAAGTGAAAGATGCTTTGATTAGAAAAATAACCCTAATGGGGTGCCAGGGTGGCTCTGTCGGTTGAGCATCCGACTTAGACTCAGGTCACGATCTCCCTGTTTGTGAGTTTGAGCCCCGCATCGGGCTCTGTGTGGACAGCTCACAGCCTGGAGCCTGCTTTGGATTCTGGGTCTCCCTCTCTCTCTGCCCCTCCCTCAATCATGCTCTGTCTCTCTCTCAAAAATAAATAAACATTAAAAAATTTAAAAAAGAAAAGAAAGAAAAATAACCCTAAGACCAATTCATACCTTACGTAATGTTATGGAATTGCTCCTATCCACTCTGGAACAATCTGTGGCTTCTGGAATAATCTGTGATCAGAAAACTTAGAAATGCAAATGAGTAAAGCCTATAACATACACTGTGTCTTCTCTTAGTCTACTAAATATTAACCCTCCAGTCCCCCCAAAAATGGGTCTAGTGTAAATCACTAGCAAATCATTCTTTTACTGAAGGCTGTCTATATGTAGTGCTGGACTGGTCACTCTGGGGGAGAAAAGAAATAAAGCCCAGTCCCCGTCATTATTCATTTAAGAACATCCTATACGTCTGGGGCAGCTGGGTGGCTGAGTCGGTTGAGCCTCCGACTTTGGCTCAGGTCATGATCTCACGGTGAGTGATTTTGAGCCCCCCAGCTTCAGATTCTCTGTCTCCTTCTCTCTGTGTCCCTCCCCTACTTGCACTCTCTCTCTCAAAAATAAACATACAAAGAACATCATATATGTTTAAGAACATAGACACGGCAGTCTCTTAAATAGATCAGAACAGTGTTGATTAGACAGATGCCCAGGAGCAGGGGGGTGGATGGAAAGAGGGACATGAGGGAGCATCACTGAGCGCCTCCTACCGGCCAGGTGACCAGGGTAGGGCCAACCCTGGAAGGAGAAACGGAACCTGGGGCCCAGACGGCTTTCCTTCGCCCCCCAGGAGATCTGAAGGAAAGACACCAGGAGGCCGACCGTTGACTGACGGTGTCCCCAAGAACACATTCTTCTAAATGAAAGGTGCTGCTTTGCAGGGAGGGAGGGAGAGGAGCTAGCGGTGTGAGGCACAGTGAGGTGAGGACAAGCTGGCATTCGAGACAGACAGCATGATTTAGAGCCAAACGGGAGGTGGACCGGTATCAGTGCCACCACTCGAAGGCCTGCCGATGGATCCACAGGCCTACTTGGCCGTGCTGTTGGGTGGGATCGAATAGGACAGACGGACAAGCCCCTTGAAAATCAAAAGGCCACGCACCTGTGCCAACCAAAGGATTTTTTTTTTTTTTAACCAAATGATTCTTAGTCAACTGTGCTGGCAAATCTAGACTGTCTGGGGAATTCTTTAAAGACTTTTTTTTTTTTTTTAACGTTTATTTATTTTTGAGACAGAGAGAGACAGAGAATGAACAGGGGAGGGGCAGAGAGAGAGGGAGACACAGAATCCAAAACAGGCTCCAGGCTCTGAGCGGTCAGCACAGAGCCCTACGCGGGGCTCGAACTCACGCACCGCAAGATCATGACCTGAGCCGAAGTCGGACGCTTAACCGACCAAGCCACCCAGGCGCCCCTAAAGACTTTTTTTTTTTAATGCTTATTTATTTTTGAGAGAAACAGAGAGAGAGAGAGAGAGAGAGAGAGAGAGAGAGAGAACACAGTGGGGGGAGGGCAGGGAGAGAGAGAGGGAGACAGAGGATCCGAAGCAGGCTCCGTGCTGACAGCAGAGAGCCCGATATGGGGCTCAAAGTCACCAACAGTGAGTTCATGACCTGAGCCAAATTTGGTCACAACTGACTGAACTACCCAGGGGCCCCTCTCTGGGGAATTGTTGCCAGAAATGTTGCCAAATCAGAGGTTTTCCTTTTTCCTTTTTTAGTTTTTCAAAATACAACACGAAATCCCTTTAAAAATTTTTTTCTTTTCCTATAAGAGAAACGCTAAGCTGGCCCCGTGGGGAGCACAGCAAATGGAGTTTGGGTTCCTAAAGGTTTCCGACTGTTAGAGAAAATGAATCATTGGATGGAGGTTGGCTTTAAGTTAGATTAGGATTTGCTGATGCTTGATCTGGAAAATTCTTCGGACGCTGAATCCCAAGAGAGAGAACGTCATTGGTTACTCCCCTAAGGGCAGGGGCCATGCAGGACATGGGGAGCTGGGTTGGGCCTCTCTTCCCTGGTCCCCCGCCCCACCCTGCTCTTCTGGTTTCATCTCTGAAGGACACTGGGGGAAGCTGGGCTTTTATGTCAAGCTAGGACATTTTCTCTCTAGGTTCAATCTCCGAAGGAAAAGGACAACGCTAGTTGAACTGGCCCCTCTCACCCCTCCCACCTCTTAAAATCAACACAATCTTGGGGCGCCTGGGTGGCGCAGTCGGTTAAGCGTCCGACTTCAGCCAGGTCACGATCTCGCGGTCCGTGAGTTCGAGCCCCGCGTCGGGCTCTGGGCTGATGGCTCAGAGCCTGGAGCCTGTTTCTGATTCTGTGTCTCCCTCTCTCTCTGCCCCTCCCCCGTTCATGCTCTGTCTCTCTCTGTCCCAAAAAAATAAATAAACGTTAAAAAAAAAAATTAAAAAAAAAAATCAACACAATCTTCTAAAGATCTAGAGAAGGAATTCACAACCTCATGCTTCTCATGACACTGTTAAGGGGCTTCCCTCGCCCTGGTCCATCTCGAATGTTCCAACTACTGCCTTCCAAGTCACGAAAAGAACAAACATGCAGAGAGGTTGGCCTGGGTATGGGGAAGGCCTCTAACACTAGAAGCCTGATGGATTCATCGTCCTGAAACGGCAGACGGGTACAGGTTTGAGTCCCCTTCACACTAACGCATAAACTCTAGGCTTTCAATTCTGCTCCTGCTATGCCCGTAGGTGCCCCAGTTCGTATATGCAACTCTACATGGAAAGCAATTTCCCCTTTTTCCAGTGAAAGGAGTGAAAATACTCCCTCAAACAAAACCAAGCAACTAACCAGCCAAAAGCCACTGTTTTTGGCCAACTTGAATATATAAATTTGTAGAGAAATAGTCAAAGGTTTGTGGTATTTTTTATTTTTATTTTTTTAATGTTTATTTGTTTTTGAGAGAGAGAGAGAGAGAGAGAGAGAGACAGAGTGCAACCTGGGGAAGGGCAGAGAGAGAGGGAGTCACAGAATCTGAAGTAGACTCCAGGCTCTGAGCTGTCAGCACAGAGCCCGACATGAGACTTGAACTCACGAACTGTGAGATCAAGATCTGAGCTGAAGTTGGACGCTTAACGGAGCCACCCAGGAGCCCCGGTTTGTAATATTTTTTAAATGTTCACACCTATATCTAAAGTAGCATATTATGAAAAAGGTGATACTGATTTAGAAATTTGCTCTTTTTCCACTCAGGTTTCATGGAGCCATTTTATTCAGGTTCTGCTGGGAGTCCCTGGACATCGGTGTCTCTGTTCTCTCTCCTCTGAATCTACTGCCTCAGCCGGCACCGATAAGAGA
Source organism: Puma concolor (assembly GCF_028749965.1). NCBI lineage: Eukaryota > Metazoa > Chordata > Mammalia > Carnivora > Felidae > Puma > Puma concolor. Next base: position 13,094,873 of record NC_141672.1, on the reverse strand, counting down.
CGCAGGCTCTTTTGAGACTGTGCATGACACGGTCATTGGAGACTCGGGGAGCAATTCCTCTTGTGGATACATATTCATGACGTCCACATGGTAAGTACTGGCTGCATTGCTCTTTTTGGGCTTAAAATAACACACGCTGGTTAGAGTTCTGGAGGTCAGAGGCTCCACAAGCTGTCACTGGCTTAAAATCAAAGTGTCGGCAAGTCTGCTTTCCTTCCAGAGGCTGCTGCCTTCCCGGGCCCGTGGTCCCCGGCTACGCTGCGTCACTGCAGTCTCTGCTTCCGTTGTCACCTCTCCCCTGACCTCCGACCTCCCTCTTACGAGGACCCTTGTGATGACCTGGGTCCACCTGGACGATCCAGGATCATCTCCCCTTCTCGGGATCCTCCATCACCCCTGTGACATCCCTTTTGCCACGTAAGGTCCCATGTTCACCGGCTCCGGGGACCAGGACAGGGACATCTTGGGGGACCGTTGTTCTCATGACAGAAACGGAGTGTAGGGGCTGCGGTACCTCAGCAGAGGCTCTCTGGTTGAGCTCATTCCCCAGCGTGATGTTGAATTGGGTCTGAAGGCCCAAGGTGGGTGGAGACAAGTGTTCCGATTGCCACAGCTTTGTGGAGACTGGGCAGGTGCCCAGCCCTGTTAAGTGACAAGCGTTACTTCTTAGTGGCCTTTAAAAAGTTGTGTGTTTTGTTTTCTTTTTAAAGCAACATCTCGCACAATTGTAAGACCCTTCCCCTTAAAGGCTGTTAAATCTGTGCTAAATGTCTTTGGCTCCAGGGCACCTGGGTGGCTCAGTCGGTGAAGCGTCTGATTTTGGCTCAGGTCACGATCTCACGGTTCGTGGGTTCGAGCCCACCTCGGGCTCAGTGCTCACCGCTCAGAGCCTAGAGCCTGCTTCGGATGCTGTGTCTCCTTCTCTCTCTGCCCGTCCCCTGTGCACACTGTGTCTCTTTCTCTCAAAAATAAACATTAAAAAAATTTAAATCTCTTTCGCTCCTCTTTTGTTTCTGTCAGGGGATCTTTATAAGCATCCCAAATTAGCATCAACTGATTATTTTTTCAGGCTGATGTATCTTCTCAAAACGGTATTTTAGCGTTCGGAATAACAACAGCTAGAATAGATTTTCCTATAACACGCTACATTTTGTAAAGGCCTGGTTACAAGGCAACTTTTTTTAGTGAGGGAGAGTTTGGGGGGAATCCCGTCATATATGATTGTATGTATATAATATACCTCAGTCACCAGAGGAACTTATACTTTCCATCATATTTACTCTACAAACACGAGTCCCACAGTTATTATGTGATAGATCAAGAGATCATGGATGATGATTTATATGTCCACAATGAAAAGTATTAACATGCTCCCCACTCCCCCACAAGAAAGGATCCTTTGACTTCCAGGCCTAGGAGTTGTGTGCCAATTTTGATGGGGATAGAACTGCAGATTTTTTTTTTTACTGTTTATTTTTGAGAGATAGAGAGAGAGAGAGTGAGCAGGGGAGGGGCAGAGAGAGGGGGAGACACAGAAACTGAAGCAGGCTCCAGGCTCTGAGTGGTCAGCACAGAGCCTGACATGGGGCTCAAACCCATGGACACAGCTGCGAGATCATGACCTGAGCCGAAGTTGGATGCTCAACCGACTGAGCCACCCAGGAGCCCCATAGAACTGCATACTTTTTAAGGGTAAAGAAAACAAAGACTCAGTTATTTGCAAGGGCAGAGAATGCATGCATTCTGCATGCAAGAAAAAAAGGTAAGATCCTGAAATGGGAGGAATTGAGACAAAGGAGAAAAGCCATTGGGCTGGGTAGGTTTTCTTTCCCTTTCTTCTTCTTTTTCATTCATTCATTCATTCATTCATTCATTCATTCATTCATTCATTCATTCATTTGAGAGACAGAGCGAGAGGGAGATATTGAATCCAAAGCAGGCTCCAGGCTCTGAGCTGTCAGCACAGAGCCCTACCCGGGGCTCAGACCCAGGAACGGGAGATCATGACTGGAGCTGAAGTCGGACGCTCAACCGACTGAGCCATCCATGCGCCCCACCCTTTCCTTTCTTTCAAGTTTTGGGAATTCATGGAAACAAAAGGAAAAGAGTGATAGATACAACTTGCATTATTCAGGACAAGTAAGGGAGACAGGGAATCCCTTTTTGGGATTTTTCAAGAGAATAAAGATTTAAACAGCTCTCCAGTTGGTTCTGGGGTTTCTTTTGAACGTGATTGCGTGCCTAGATGGCCCCTACACAGAAGCCCAGGTTTGTGTGTTTGTACCTGTAATATTAAGAAACCTGAATTCGTAGAGTGCCTCATGATATTTCAAGTGCGTTGTTTTTCAGCATCTACTTGACGATCTGCCCCAGAGGTGGCTTCCTCAGTCATTAATGGGGCTCAGGGCAGGGACTGCTCAGCCGGTAAGTGCGAAGGTTAAGATGAAGGGGTTGTCCACCCTCCTCGTCCTGCCCTCCAGCCCTGCCTTTCGAGCATTCCTTCCTTACCATGCCTGCCGCACAGTGACCACCCCTCCTGTCGGCCATCTGAGGTCACTGTGGTGGGAGGTTCCTAAGGGGTGCCAGCAAATGTCTGCTGCACCGTTAACTGCCACTGGTCTTGATCTCTGTGCAGCTCCGTCTGCAAGGCTGGCCCTTCCACTTCCTCTCCTTACACCCCTCCAGGGAGGTGGGGCACAGAGTAGAAGACATGCAGGGTTTGCTGTCAGGACAGGTGTCTGAAATCCCTTGTCCTCATTTTCCATGTGACCTTGAGTGCATAACCTACAACAAGGTCATGATTTCCTAATCTGTAAAATGGGGTTATATATTTCATCCATTCCAAGAAGCCCACATGCAAATCAGGATGAGTCTTTTTTATTAATATAATTTATTGTCTAATTGGCTTCCATACAACACCCAGGGCTCATCCCAACAAGTGCCCCCCTCCATGCCCCTCACCCATTTTCCCCTCTCCCCGACCCCCCCATCCACCCTCAATTTGTTCTCTATATTTAAGAGTCTCTTATGGTTTGCCTCCCTCCCTCTCTCTTTGTAACTATTTTTTCCCCCTTTCTCTCCCCCATGGTCTTCTGTTAAGTTTCTCAGGATCCACGTAAGAGTGAAAACATGGTATTTCTTTCTCTGACTTATTTCACTCAGCATAATACCTTCCAGTTCCATCCACATTGTTGCAAATGGCATGATCTCATTCTTTCTCGTTGCCAAGTAGTATTCCATTGTATATATAAATCACATCTTCTTTATCCGTTCACCAGTTGATGGACATTTAGGGTCTTTCCATAATTTGGCTGTTGTCAAAAGCGCTGCTATAAACATTGGGATACACGTGCCTAAATCAGGATGAGTCTTAAAATGGTTCGCATGTCAAAGTTCCACCAGTACTATTACCCACCCCTCCCCCCCCCCGCCACTTTCTTAGCAGAATAGAGAGCCTTAGAGTTGATGCAAATGGTAGTGTGTTTAGGTTCTAGACTACTGTGTGGACTGGCAATCACATGTGTGAGGCAGAGAAACGATTCATCTGTTGTTCAGTCCTCTCTGTCTTGGTAATCAGGTAAAGGCCATGACCTCCTTGAAGTCAGTTTTTTAAAAGTTTCTTATGTATTTATTTTGAGAGAGAGGGTGCGCAAGCAGGGGAGGGGCAGAGAGAGAGAGGGAGTGAGAGAGAATCCCGAGCACTGTCAGTGCAGAGCCCGATGCGGGGCTCGTTCCCTCGAACTGCGAGATCGTGACCCGAACCGAGATCGAGAGTTGGACGCCCAGCCCACCGAGCCACCCGGGCACCCCTGAAGTCAGTTTTGAGTCGTGGAACCAACCTAAGTACCTGCACCCACCACAATCTCTCCCCCAAACCTCGAGGCCCCCGCATCGTGCAGGAGTTGACATCTCGCCAATGGGATCATCCCGCGGCCGGCCCGGTACTGGCCCCTGGTTACTGGGTCTTGAGGAAACGTGCTGTTGGAGGTGGGGTGAGGATCCTGGAGTCAGACCAGGTCTGCGTGTGACACGGGGACAGAGGGCTTGGGGGAGCCCCCACAGCCCGACCCCACGGGTACCGGGGAGGAAGCGCCGTGGCCTGGGTTCCAGGCTCCAGCAGCCAACAGCTGAGTTGTCGGTCAGGCAGGGCTGGCACGGGACACCGGAGAACCTTCGTTTCTAACTAGACAGGCTAGGCAGTCCGAAGCTCAGACTTCCTGCCCTCCTCGGTGTGGACTCTTCCCCCTGAAGGGGTGACAGAGGCGGGCAACAGCTCAGCAGTTCCAGCCTCAGTGACGCCGTGGCCAAGGCTTGCTCTGGCCTAAGAGCCACTCTGGCTACTCCGAGGCGGAAGTGGGGCATATTAGCCCGTGGGCCCTGAAGCCAGACTACGAGGTCAGCCTGGGACCTTTTCCGCCCCACAGTTTCTCCATCTGTAAACTGGGGCTTATGACATTACCGCCTTTGTATCATTGTGAGGATTCAGTGAATTTATAATTGTAAAACACAAAGAACAATGTCTGGTGAATAAGTGTTCAGTAAATGCTAGCTATATGTATTATTCAAAGCATCTAATTAATTCTGATTTTATCTGTTTTATGGGATTATATAATTTACGCTTAGAAGTCAGTTTAGTTACACGTGTTCCGCGTCTCTGGGAGGAAACTCTTGTCCTGTAACAGTCACGTAGGTCATCCACGTCTACGTTTCGTTCGTGCCTTCCTTCCACATTGAATCCTGTCACCCCACCGGTGACAGTTTGGTCTCTTTCCGTGCTGTTGCCTTCCAACCCGGCAGGAATCCCAAACGGGTCTTTGCTCCTACACCCACCCCCTGCCATTTGAATGGTGGCGTCCCAAGGAGGAGAGGTAGGCGGGTCCAGCACGCTCTTCTCACAGGTGAGGGAAAGGAGGCCCAGAAAGGGGAGGTGGCTCCCCCAGGCCACACGGGGAGCGATGACAGGAGTACTCAGATCTCCTCACTCCCAAAACTGGTCAGCCATCCTGGGGGAGGCACAGGGGGAGGCTGTGATGGTGGCTGCCCTCACAGCCTCTTCCCACAGTCAGTGCTCGCTCTCAGCTAAAGGTGGCCCCCGTCCTTTGCAGATGGCCATTATAGATGAGCCACCGGTTGGAAGACTGCCGGAAGCCTGCTCCCTCCTGCTCTAATTCCCTGCAAATAATCTTCCCAGGCCAGCCTTGGCCTACTTCCCCGGGGCTGGATGGCACAGGAGGGAAGCCACTTGGCTTAACAGCAGAGTGGCCAGGGGCTGTCACCAGCACAAACTGCCTGGAAGGGTGGGGGCTGGTGGTCCTGTTTCACGGGCCGGTAAGGCCCAGGCTGCGCGGCCCTGGGGGGTGGGTGCTGACACGTCACCATGAAGCTCTGACTGTGGGAAGCTCAGGCCCAGGCTGTGAGATGTTAATTATTTCTGAGCCTGCCTTCCTAGGGCCGAGCTCCTGAACGAGCAGGCATCGCTGTGGCCCCCGAGGGGAAGGTCCGTTTAGTTTTCCCCAGACGACAGGCGGCACGGGCCTGCTTTTCACCACCACGAAGCCTGGCTTGCGAACCAGCCCGTGGAACCTGCTTCAGCTTGGCTCCCACGCAAACTGGTTCAGGCCCTGGGGCGGTGGGGGTGCCCCAGGGCTGCACTTGGTGGCTGGACCGCCTGCAACAGAAGAGCCGACTCCTTGCAGCAGGGGCTCGAGGAGACGTCCATTCGTTCAACAAACATGGATAAAGCACCTACTGTGTGCCGGGCACTGTAGCAAGAGGCTCACGAGGGCTAGTTCTCACGGCACTAGGAAGTAGGTTCTATTATTGGCCTCAGTTCCTCAGTTTACAGATGGGAAAACTGAGGCACAGAGAAATGAAGTTACTGGCCAAGGTCACACAGGGTTGGCAGGGCAGGGACTTGAACACGTATCACGTCTTCAACACCCTCATGTTCTTTCTTTTCATGTTATTTTTGAGAGACAGAGAGAGACAGAGCACGAGTGGGGGAAGAGCAGAGAGAGAGACACAGAATCCAAAGCAGGCTCCAGGCTCTGTGCTGTCAGCACAACACTCCCCCTCCCCCGCTCATGTGCATGTGTTCTTTCTCAAAATAAAACAAATAAACTTAAAAAAATAATTTCCATATGAGCAGGAACTTTGTCTTGTCACCACTGTATCCCCAGCACCTATTTAAAATTTTTTTAAGTTTATTTATTTATTTAGAGAGTGTGAGGGAGGGGAAGAGAGAGAGAGAGAGAGAGAGAGAGAGAGAGAGAGAGAGAGAGAGAGAGAGAGAGAATGAATCCCAAGCAGGCTCTTCACTGTCAGCCTGGAGCCCGACAGCAGGGTTGATCTCATGACCCTGGGATCAGGACCTGAGCTGCAATCAAGAGTCAGAAGCTTAACCCACTGAGCCCCCAGGTGCCCCTGTGTCCCTGGCATTTACAATAGCACCTAGAATGTAGCAGGTGCTCAACACGTATTTATTGTATAATGATTGTGGGAAGTTAAAGATGGCCGCGAATCCTTTGCTAATTATCCCACTGAAAGGGGAGTGTAATGGCCCACACTCCAAATCCAGGTTTGCCTTATGGACTTGCTGGACCCACCAACAGAATGTGGCAGGGTGGCTCCTGAGACCTCTGAAGCTCAGTCATTCGGAGCTCCTACTCCTAGCTGGCTCCTTCTCAGAACCTTGGTTTCTTGCTTTGAGGAGCCCAAGGTGTTCCAACCAACACCCCCAGCTAAGCAACCTCTAGCCAGGACAGAGAGCCAATTCGGACTTCCGGCCCAGATGAGCATTCTGATGACCACAGATCCAGGCAATATATGGTTGCAAATGCAGGAGAGACCCCATGTGAGAACCACCCAGCTGAGCCCAGTCAATCCTGTGAACCAGGAGAATGTGGGAGGTGGTTCTGATGTGACATGGGAGGGGAATTGTTAACGGCAGTTGTCTCAGGACAGTGACATCTGGGTGACCTTTACTTTGTTTACATTTTAATGAATTGTTCCAATTCTGTACAATTAATATCTATTATTTATATAATTACATATAATAAGCAAGGTATTGAGGGTGGGATGGGAGAAAAATAATAAACTCAAGGTTCATCTACAACACAGTGGGTGGCTTTGAAGGCTATTGTGGCAATTCTCTTAAGGTGGGCGGATTAAAAGGGCTTACAAATTTTCATCACCATGGCACAAGAACAGACACTCAGATCAATGGAACAGAATAGAGAACCCAGAAATTGACCCACAAACGTATGGCCAACTAATCTTTGACAAAGCAGGAAGGAATATCCAATGGAAAAAAGGCAGTCTCTTCAGCAAGTGGTGCTGGGAATACTGGACAGCGACATGCAGAAGAATGAACCTGGACCACTTTCTTATACCATACACAAAAATAAACTCAAAATGGATGAAAAACCTAAACGTAAGACAGGAAGCCATCAAAATCCTTGAGGAGAAGGCAGGCAAAACCTCTTTGACCTTGGCCTCAGCAACTTCTTACTCAACACATCTCTGGAGGCAAGGGAAACAAAAGCAAAAATGAACTACTGGGACCTCATCAAAATAAAAAGCTTCTGCACAGCGAAGGAAACAATCAGATAAACTAAAAGGCAACCGACAGAATGGGAGAAGATATCTGCAAATGACAGATCAGATAAAGGGTTAGTATCCAACATCTATAAAGAACTTATCAAACTCAACACCCAAAAAACAAATAATCCAGTGAAGAAATGGGCAAAGGACATGAATAGACACTTCTCCAAAGAAGACATCCAGATGGCCAACTGACACATGAAAAAAAGGCTAAAAATCACTTATCCTCAGGGAAATACAAATCAAAACCATAATGAGATACCACCTCACCCCTGTCAGAATGGCTAACATTAACAACTCAGGCAACAACAGATGTTGGTGAGGATGCGGAGAAAGACAATCTCTTTTGCATTGTTGGTGGGAATGCAAGCTGGTGCAGCCACCCTGGAAAACAGTATGGAGGTTCCTCACAAAATGAAAAATAGAACTACCCTATGACCCAGCAATTGCACTACGAGGTATTTATCCAAGGGATACAGGTATGCTGTTTCGAAGGGACACATGCACCCCCATGTTTATAGCAGCCCTATCAACAATAGCAAAGCATGGAAAGAGCCCAAATGTCCATCGGTGGATGAATGGATAAAGAAAATGTGGTATATATACAATGGAGTATTGCTTGGCAATCAAAAAGAATGAAATCTTGCCATTTGCATCTACGTGGATGGAACTGGAGGGTATTATGCTGAGCGAAATTAGTCAGAGAAAGACAAATATCATATGACTTCACTCATATGAGGACTTTAAGAGACAAAACAGATGAACATAAGGGAAGGGAAACAAAAATAATATAAAAACAGGGAGGGGGACAAAACAGAAGAGACTCATAAATATGGAGAACAAATTGAGGGTTACTGGAGGGGTTGTGGGAAGGGGGATGAGCTAAATCGGTAAAGGGCTCTAAGGAATCTACTCCTGAAATCATTGTTGCACTATATGCTAACTAATTTGGATGTAAATTAAAAAAAATAAAAAATAAAACAAGTTAATAAAAAAAAAAGAGGCAAGGGAGCTTTGGTCAAATGAGATATATTTTGTTATGTAACTCTACCTGTACAACACAGAACATTTTTAATAAATTCCTATTTTGACACAATTAAAAAATTTTTTTCATCACCAGGCTACTATTTAGATCCTGGCTCAGGTGACGTTAAGGAACTTGCTTAACGTTGCAAGGCTAGCATATCAGTCAGGGCTCCTGTTTGCAACAGAAACCAACTCTAGGTGACTTAAACAGAAAATAAATTTATTAAAAGGTCATTGGACATCGGGATGCCTGGGTGGCTCAGTCAGTTAAGTGTCCAACTTCAGCTTGGGTCATGATCTCGTGGTTTGTGAGTGCGAGCCCCATTTTGGGCTCTCTGCTGTTAGCACAGAGCCTGCTTCAGATCTTTTGTCCCTCTCTCTCTCTGCCCCTCCCCTGCTTGTGTGCTCTCTCTCTTTCTCTCTCTCTCTTCCAAAAATAAACAACCACAAAACCAAAAAATAAAAATAAAAAAATAAAAGGTCATTGAGCATCTATTCATGATTAAAAAAAAAAAAAAAAAACACCACTCCGTGAACAAGAGATAAATGGGAACTTCCTCACCAAAACAAAAAAGCAGCCACAAAAGTTTATAGCTACCATCATATTTAATGGTGAGACATTCCACACCTTTCCCCAAAGACTGGGAGAAAGGCAGGGATGTCTGCTCTCACCACTCCTACTCAATGTTCTAGTCAGTGCAATAAAGCCAGAAAAAGCATTAAGAGTCATAATGATAAGGAAGAAATAAAATTGTAGACAACATGCTTGTCTACAGAGAAAAGTTCAAAGAATTTACAAAGATGCCATTATCTAGCAAGTGACGTTAGCAGGAATGGAGGTTACAGGGTCAATGAACTAAATAAAATTCGTTCGTTCATTTAATTGTGTCTTTATATGCTGGCTATATACAAATGGAAATGGAAACTTTTAAAAAGGTACTAATCACAGAAGCACCACAATCATGAAGTTCTTTGGGATGATTAACGTGCAAGATGTGTAAGCTAAAAACTACAAAAATATTTTTGAGAGAAATCGAAGAAGAGTTAAAGAAATGGCATACTGGGTTCACGAAACAAAACACTCAATACTGTCATGATGCCAATTCTCCCTTAATTGATCCCCAGATTCAACATAATCCTAATCAAAATCCCAGCAGGCTTCTTTTAAAAGCTGGTTTTAGGGGCGCCTGGGTGGCGCAGTCGGTTAAGCGTCCAACTTCAGCCAGGTCACGATCTCGCGGTCCGTGATTTCGAGCCCCGCGTCGGGCTCTGGGCTGGTGGCTCAGAGCCTGGAGCCTGTTTCCGATTCTGTGTCTCCCTCTCTCTCTGCCCCTCCCCCGTTCATGCTCTGTCTCTCTCTGTCCCAAAAATAAATAAACGTTGAAAAAAAAAAATTTAAAAATAAAAGCTGGTTTTAATATTTACATAGGAACCCCCCCTCAAAAATAAATACACTTAAAAAAATTTTTTTAATATAAAAAAAGGGGGGGGGGTCACCTGGGTGGCTCAGTCAGTTGAGAATCCAACTTTGGCTCAGGTCATAATCTCACAGTTCATGAGTTTGAACCCCGCCCACGTTGGGCTCTGTGCTGACAGTTCAGAGCCTGGAGTCTGCTTCAGATTCTGTGTCTCCTTCTCTGTCTGCCCCTCCCTCCCTCTTTCTCAAAAATAAATAAATATTAAAAAAACAAAAAAAATATTTATATAGAAAAGCAAAGGACCTCAATTAGCCAAAATAATTTTGATAAAGAAGAACAATATTGTAGGATTCATACTATTGGTTTTCAAGATTTACTTTGTAGCTAGAGCAATCAAATACAGTGTGGTATTGGTGAAAGAATGAGCACATAGATCAATAGAACAGAAACCAGAACCCAGATCTAGACCTATACAGAAACTGATTTTTCGCATGGGTGTCACAGCAATCCAATGGAGAAAGGATAGTCTTTCCAACAAATGGCGCTATTAGATATCTACATGCAAAAAACAAAGAACCAAAAAAAAAAAAAAAAAAAGCAAAAACACACCCAAACCTCAAACCTCTCAATCACACTATATACAAAAATTAATTTGAAATGGGTTATAGGCCTAAATGGTAAAGCTAAAATTATAATACTTCTAGAAGAAAACAGGAGAAACTTTGATACTTTGGGTTTGGCCATAAAAAACATGAATCATAAAAAAACAAAACTATAAAATGAACTTCATCAAAATTAAAAACTTCTGCTCTTTGAAAGACACTTATGAAAATAAAAAGGTAAGCAACAGACTGGGAGAAATATTGGCAAAACAGAAGCCTGATAAAGGACTGGTAGCCATAACATATTCTCAAAGCTCAATAATAACCCAATAAAAAATTAGCAAAATATTTGAGGAGACACTTCACTGAACAAGGTGTATGAATGGTCAAGAATCACACAAAAAAGATGCTCAAAAGCATTTATAATTAGGCAGATGGAAATTAAAACCATAATGAGATACTACCATACACGTATTAAAATGGCTTCTGTTTTAAAAACCTGACAATATCAAATGCTGATGAAGATACGGAGCAACTGGAACTCTCATATGTTGTTGGTGGAAAAGCCAACTGGTACAGCTGCTTTGGAAAATGGTTTAATGATCTCTGATAAATGTATACATATATTTACCATATGACTCAGTGATTCAACTCCTTGGTATTTATCCATAACAAATGAAGACATATGTCCACACCAAAACCCAAATGTTGGTGTTTATAGGAACTTCATTCATAATCATCTCAAAGAGAAAACAACCCACATGTCCATCAACTGGTGAGTTAAATTCTGATGCATTCAAAAGGTAGAATACGACTCCACAGTAATAAGGAACAAACTATTTATACATGCAGCAGTGTGGATACCTCTCAAAAGCATTAATTATGTTGAGTAAAAGAAGCCAGCATACTGCTTTGGAGCACCTGGGTGGCTTATGGGTTAAGTGGCCAACTCTTGATATCAGCTCAGGTTGTGATCTCATGGGATTCAGCCCCGTTCAGTCTCCATGCTGAGTGTGGAGCCTGCTTGGGAGTCTCTGTCCCCCTTTCCCTCTGCCCCTTCCTTGCTCATGCATGCATGCTCTCAAAATAAATAATAAACTTAAAAAAGAAGGCAGCACACTGCATGATTCCATTTATATGGCATTCTAGAAAAGGCCAAAGAGAAGGAAATTCTTGCCAGGGTGTGGAGGTAGGAGGAGGAAATTAACTGATCACAAAGGGGCACAGGGGAACTTTTGGGGGTGAAGGAAATGTTCCATATCTTGATTGTAGGAATGGTTATTCAACTGTATAATTTTGCCAAAATTTACAGAACCGTACTCTTAAAAAGGGCAAGTATCACTGCATGTAATATATACCCTGATACAAATGGCCAAGGGGTACATGAATATGTCTTCCACATCACTCTTCATCGGTGGGGAAATGCAGATCAAAGCCACGATCTGTGAAGATATCACTTCACACATGTCAGGATGGCTAGCATCAAAAAGACAAGAAATAAAAAGTGCTGGCCAAGGTGTGGAGGAAAGGGAACCCTTGTGTGCAGTTGGTGGGAATGTAAATTGGTGTGGCCACAACAAAAACTACGGAGTTTCCTTAAAAATTTAAAAATAGGGACACCTGGGTGGCTCAGTCAGGTCAGCATCTGACTCTTGATTTTGGCTCAGGTCATGATCTCTCAGTTTCACAAGGTCAAGCCCCTCATTGGGCTCTGTGTGGGAAGCGTGGAGCCTGCTTCGGATTCCGTCTCCCTCTCTCTCTGCCCCTCCCCCGCTTGCACTCTCTCAAAATAAATAAATTAAAAAATAAAACTATCATACGCTCCAGCAATTCCGCTTCTAGGTATATATCTGAAGAAGACAACATTATCTCAAAGGGATGTCTGCACTCCCGGGTTCGCTGCGGCATTATTCACAATAGCCAAGACATGGAAACAATCCAAGTGCCCATTCACAGATGAATAGATAAAGACGTGACATATATATCACGCACATACACATGATGGCATATTACACACACATAGAAAGAAGGAAGTCCCGCCACTTGTGACAACGTGGGTAGAGCTTCAAAGCATCACGCTAAGTGAAATAAGTCAGAAAAAGACAAATATCGTATGGCCTCATGTATATGTGCAATCTAAAAACATCCAACTCGCAGAAACTGTGAATGGTGGTTAACTGGCCTCACTGTGGTAAACATTTCACAATTAGGCAAGTTTCAGGTCATCACATCGTACACCTCACCCTTACGTAATGTTCTACGTCCATGATCTCAATAAAGCTGAAAAGGAAATAGCTCAGTAAATCTAGAGGGGAAAAATGTCACTGGGAGGACCAGAGAACCTGGTTTTTGAAACGAGGTGACCGTGAAAAGTGTTCAGAGTCGTACTGGTCACCGGACTTAGCCAGTGTCCGCTGAGTGTCCAGTCAGGGAAACAGAAAGCACCCAGGCTTCCATTTTCTAAGAGGGACTTAATCTGTGGACTGAATTGATGGAATATGTGGGGTCCTGTGCCTTAGCAGCAAGGCTTTTAGGGAATGGGAGCATCTGGCATTTTCCACTTCTACCGTGGGAGGCAGGTTCCTCACTTCCAGGTGGAGGATTCACCATAAAATAAAGGGATTTGGATTCTCGAGGCCATACGGAATGACAAATGTCCACTTGAGCTAGTAAATATGAAAGTGGGGTTTCCAACCCTCATTAACCAGGGCCCGTCTCTTAATAATTTCACGGCAGGTCTTGAGGTGGTGCCTAAACACTGCTCCCAGAATCCAGAACCACTCAGTGTGGAATGGGTTCGAATGGTGACCCACAGCCACGTGCTGTGCACACACCTTCTCCCATCATGAGGGTGGAGATCTCTGGGCTTCCCCGCAGCTCAGCTGTTCCTCTCAGCCCTGCCCGCCCTGAGATCCTGTCTGAGCCCTTTGGCACCGTGTGTGTCTGTAGTCAGGAATGTCTTTTCCGGGCTTGGGAGCAGACAGGGTCCCAGAGGAGGAGGAGCAGGAGGGGCGCCCCCTCCCTGGGCCCCTGAGGCTGGAGCGCCAGGAGCCTGGACCTTTGAGAGGCATCGGTGTCCTGAGGGAACAGGACAGAGGAGAGCAGATTCAGGGCGGCTTGAGGAAGAAAAGCAGAGGTCGGTTTGAGGTTTGGAAACAAAAGCCCTCTCTTTCCCTGTGTTCCACTTACCCTGTTCCCGGAAAAGGTTTTGCTGACAGCCTCCCAGGCTCTCATTTGCCTCTGGGCTCAGCCTCTGTTGACTCCTCCAGGCTACTCAGCCCTGTCTTCTTCCCCCGGCGGCGATATCTGGATCTCTTTCTACCCACTTCTTACTGACCCTCAGCACATCCTCAGTCTCAGCCTCGAGACACCCACGCACCCACCAAACAACACCTGCAGGCCTTTCTTTTCAAACAGGGAACCACACAGCTGAGAGCTGTGTGGACTCGCTAATTCGAAACCAGCCAAGCCTGAGAGGGCACATCAGGAAGAGGAAATGCAAGAAAAGCAGGGAGGAAAGGGAAGAAAGATTCAGGGAACCTCCTGGATGCACCCCCCAGCTGTTCTCCGTCTCTGCCTCCCGTCCTGCCACAAAGAGGCTGGGATGGCCAGACAGGAGACTCCCATCCTCCTTTGTTCCAATCCTGGCCAATGGGACCGAAGAGAAGAGGAGTCTGCTGGTGTCTTCTGGGAAACCTCTTCCTCCCCAGTAAAAGGAGACACTTGGGTGGAAATGCTCTTCTTCTCCAGCCTGATGTTGTCATGGGTTGTCACATGTGACGTGGGGACTGTGGTGGCCGTCTTGTGACCACAGGATGGTCTAGCCTGGGACCAAGCTATTATGCCAAGGAAGGCTGCACAGAAAGATGAAGAGTCTGGGTCCCTGATGGCACCACCGCGGCCATCCCTCATGCAGGTGTTCTAATTATGTGAGATAATGAGGCCCTTATGGTTGTTGCTGTTGTTTTAATTTTTTTAACCTTTATTTATTTTTGAGACACGGAGCATGAGGGGGGAGGGGCAGAGAGAGAGGGAGACACGGAATCCGAAGCAGGCTCCAGGCTCCGAGCTGTCAGCACAGAGCCCGACACAGGGCTCGAACCCACGAACCGTGAGATCATGCCCTGAGCCGAAGTCGGACGCTTAACCAACTGGGCCACCCAGGTGCCCCTAGGCCCGTTGTTGTTTCATCCTCTTGTTGAAGTCAGGTGTGTTTCTTCGTACAGCTGAAAGTATTATGATGGGCATGGAAACAAACCAGCATTTGCCAGATTTCCCCTGTGTGTGAGACCGTGTTCGGAGTTTTATAAGGTAATTAGTACATCACCCCCATTTTACATTTGAGGAAGCTGAGGCTTATGCACACAGGGTCACCTATTAAGTGCCAGAGGCAGGACTCTAAGCCATTGTGACTTAAAAAAATGTACTGAGCACGACCTGTATGTTAGGCACTCTCCAAGGGCTGGGGATGTGGTGCAAAGGAGACAGAAATTGGGGGTTTCATGGAGGTTCCATTCCAGGAGAGGAGGCCGGCAGGAACAAAACGAACAAGCAAGCAAGGTGAGTTTAGATTAGTAATAATTGCTAAAAAGGTAATAAATAGGGTGATGTGGTGGTGAGCAATTGGGTTTCTGGTGCATGTTCTGGGGGGAGGGAACACTTTAGTTATGGTGACTGGGGAAGGCCTTGTTGAGTGACATTTGAACTGAGCCTGACAGACGCAAAGGACAGACCAAGGAAGGGGCTTCCAGGCAGACAGAGCAAAAAGTGTACAGTCCCTGGGGCAGCAAAGAGCTGGGGAAACCGGAGGAGCTGATCGGAGGCCGTGGGTTGGAGCTCAGTGAGGAAGGGAGGAAACCAGGTTGGAGGAAGGCAGGACCTGCCTCCCGCAGGGCCTTGCAGGCCATGCTAAGTGGGTCTGGGTGTTTTTCCAATTGAGATGATGAGTCACTGAAAGGTTTTAAGCAAGGGATGGCATGATCTGATTTGCAGCGTTCTCAGGTCTCTCTGGATGTTTTGTGGAAATCAGATCATGAGGAGTAGGATGGAGGGAGAAGGGCCGGTAGGGAAGCGGTTGGTGTGGCCCCAGAGAGAGGTGATGGTGGCTTGGAACGAAGGGGTGGCCTGGAGAGGGCCGAATGACCAGGTTCCCAAGGCATATGCGGTAGGACTTACCCATGGATTGTATGTGCAGGGTACAGAGAAAGGGAGATTCAGGGTCGACTCAGGGTTAGGGCTTGGGCAGCTGGGCGGATGGGGATGCCTCATGTGAGATAAAGAGGTTTGGGGCAAAAATCAAGAGTTCTGTTCTGGAGTCCGGGGCCAGAGTTCTCTTTCCATCCTACTGCCTTGCTTCCCTCAAGTGAATACAATACAAAACCTTACACTGGGCGTCATTACCGCCCCGTGGGCCAATCTGAGCAGCAAGGTGGTAACCCGAAGCACGAAAAGATTCCCAAATGTAGCCACAGCTCTAAGAAGGCATTTTATGATCACCCCCAAAGTGCTTATCCAGCACGAGTTCCACTATTTGATTCCTGGGGTCATTAGATAGCAGTGTCTTAGATAGGGCCTCCCCAGAAGCAGGTCCGGAGACAAGAATGTTGGTCCACATGGTTTTATTGGGAGGTGATCTCAGAAAGCAGAGGAAGGAGGGGAAGGGGCCAAGATAGGGTTTCCTAGAGAGCAGGTCACCACTGTGGGTGACGGGGGGGGGGGGGGTGTAGTTTTGCCAGGGACCTCTGAGAGAGAGCAGAGAACATACATTCTGAAATGTCCCACCCGAGGGACAAACGTTGGGCGATTTATCCTCCACATCCTTCTCATGGACTGAGGGGGAGCTCCCAGGGCCATCTGCTCTCCACACTTCTGCTTTGCGCTCACGCTGGTGCTCAAAGACAGCCCTCAGGTGCAACATCGCAGGTGCTGGCTGGAGGAAACTGTCCGTGTGCCCCGGACTGGTGACTGCTAACGGGACGCAGACAAGGGGCACCCACGGCTTCTGCCATTGCTCTGCCACCAAAATATTTCACTTCTTCTAAGCCCTTTAGAGTAAGTCTCAAAAATACTAGACAATACTCTTTGACGATATTCATTAAATCAATGGCACACCGGTGGTCAATAGATATGCGGCCCAAACTTGCGATTCACAACAAAGAATTTGTAAATCAACTCGTCCCTTTCTTCATTGAGAAAGTCTTGCTATACGACAAGTCAGTTGATCTAGATGGTGTCCCTAGTGATGGGAATTGGTTTTCATTCTGGTGCAAGCTTCTTGTTTTCCTCAGACCAGTAACAAACAATTCACAGCCCAGCGCGTTGAGCAGCCCTGTGCTGGACCGTGCGATCCTTGAGGACAGACCCTGGGACATGTTCATCTCTGTATCCCCAGGGCCTGGCATAGTGTCCAGTGCAGAGGGGCACTTGGTGGATCAGGATTGTGCCATTTTACAGATGAGGAAACAGAGTCACTTGGACGTGGCCTCTCAGTCTGCTGCTCGATCCTTGTAAACCTCAGTGCTCCCTCCTAGCCTGACAGATCCATTGGGATGAGCTGTCTCCTGGGAGAATGACACCAGTTAGAATCAAGCCCAGTGTCATTTTCCTCTTTAAGGGCTTGTGTACTGGGCTGTGTTTATCCCTGTGGAGCAGTCACACAGCCAGTGCTCTTTATCACCCCTGCTTCTGCCTGGACCAGGCTGATTTCTGCTTCTGGGGCCATGAATAATGAGGTGGCCACCACTGACTGCCCTCTTGATGAGGTTGGTGATGATTGTATGATTTCTCAACAAAATGAGAAAACTCAGGGGGTGTTGCCTTTTGGTGATTTTCTTTTCTTTTCTTTGTAAAAAGTTTTTTTAACATTTATTTATCTTTGAGAGGTGGGGGGAGGGGCACAGTGAGAGAGACAGAGGATCCAAAGTGGGCTCTGTGGTCACATCGCTAACCAACAAAGGACTCAAACTCATGAGCCGTGAGATCATGACCTGAGCTGAAATCGAGAGTCAGCCACTCTAGCCGACTGAATCACCCAAGTCCCCCTGGTGGTTTTCTTTGAACCCCATAATGCTGACAAAGGACTCAGAAACTCTGGAGAGTTCTTGATGAGGGAAAACTCTTTGATTATGGTCACAGAGACTCATGCACAGAGTGAGGGTCCAATGGCTAAGCTGCGGTAGTAACAACCCCCCCCCCCCAGACTTAGTGGCTTACCACAATTAGACTTTATTTGTTGTCCGTGCTACATGCCCGAGGATGCGTCAGCAGAGGGTTCTGCTTGCGTGTCCACCCAGGGGCTCAGGCAGGTGGAGGCACCATCTTGACAGGTGCTTACAAGACCCCTGTAGGAGTGAAGAAGGTGAACAGCTCACTGGTTCTTAAAGCTTCCTCCCAGAAGGACACATGCCCTTTTGGGTTTCACTGGCCAGAGCAACTCCTTTAACTTTCTTAATTTCAGAGGAGGTAGGGGTGGGAGAGCCTACCAAGTGCCTGGAAAGCGGGATCAGCACTGATGGGGAATAGGACAAATGGCAACCACAGATATGCCCGCTGCAGCTGGCATGGGTCACACCTCTCCCTATTACATTTCTGTCAGCAGCCTGTTCCAAAAACATTGACGTTGGCTGACCATTGAGCAGGAGAACTTGAAGCATTCTGTCCCAACTCTATGAAGCTCACCATTTAAAGACTCAATCTCAATCCTTAGGTATAATCTCTAGACTTTTGTTCCTTGTGATGTGACCTGGATTTTTTTTTTTTTAATGCTTATTTATTTTTGAGAGAGAGAGTCAGAGTGTGAGTGGCAGAGGAGCAGAGAGAGAGGGAGACATAGAATCCGAAGCAGGCTCCAGGCTCTGAGCCATCAGCACAGAGCCCGATGTGGGGCTCAAACTCACGAACCGTGAGATCATGACCTGAGCCGAAGTCGGACGCTCAACCGACTGAGCCACCACGACCTGGATTCTTTACTACTACCACAATGATCCCTATGCCCTTTCTTAGCCTGGACTATTGGTTGCACCTGTACCCTTCAGGTGCTGTGGGTTTTACTGAGTCTCAGAGGGCTTTTTTCCGGCACCCCACTATTGATTCCTTCCCCTGACCTAACCACCGTAGGCACCTAACCACCCCCTCCTTCGTCCATTCATCCAATTAAACTGGGCCACGAACATCTCTCTTGGAATGTTGGCATTTTAGATCACATTAAAATGACATCCAGAGACACCACACATCCATTCATATTCCCCCCATACTCTTCAACCCCAGGAGGTATGGCTAAGATTTAGATAACACCTGCCTCAGTTTCCCCTTCTGTTAGAGCCCAGTTGCTAAGTTTAAGACCACTTTCTGTTCCTACTTGCAGTCCCCAGCCTGAGCATCATCCAGAGCAGGGTGTAGGGCGGAGATGAGGGACATTTCTGGAATAAGAGGCTGTCAGGACCATGTTGAGCTTGGAGGAGCATCTGCTAAAGACAGCATATCCAGGGGGTGCGGGGTGTAAGCCAGAAAATTGTTGAGTGGAAGCCAAGGTCAAGGCCAGAAGACAGTGCCAAGTACAAGAGGCAGAGAGGATAGGAACCCAGGGCCCAAACCACAGGGCCTTAGCCAGGAAGGTCAAGAGTAGGACACAGGGGGGTTCCAGGGTGGGTGGACAGGGCCAAGGCCAAGGCAATAAACAGCCTGAGAGCTTGGGGCCACCTTGCTTGCCTCCCTGCTCCCCACACCTTGCAGGTACTTCTAACCCAGTGTCAAAACATCAGCTTAAGAAACCAAGAGACAGGGGCGCCTGGGTGGCGCAGTCGGTTAAGCGTCCGACTTCAGCCAGGTCACGATCTCGCGGTCCATGAGTTCGAGCCCCGCATCAGGCTCTGGGCTGATGGCTCGGAGCCTGGAGCCTGTTTCCGATTCTGTGTCTCCCTCTCTCTCTGCCCCTCCCCCGTTCATCCGTTCATGCTCTGTCTCTCTCTGTCCCAAAAATAAATAAACGTTGAAAAAAAAAATTTTAAAAAAGAAACCAAGAGACAAACAGCAGCTGAAAATCTGTGCCTGGGGCTGCGATTTAGCTACCCCTAGCAAGTGTGATGAACCAATGGGCAGGACCCCGTGTGACTAATGGGAGGCTTTGGGGCTGGAGGAGTTCTGCACGGGCCCCTGAGGGGATAAGGATACAGGGTTGGAGTCTCTCTTGGCTGCCCCTCGGCCTGGCCCCGCACAGCTGAGAACTGTTGGAGGAACCGGCAGAGCAGAAGGGAATAGGCCACCCTACTTGGATGCCAGTGTGAGGCAGGGTGAGGGGCAGCACGCAGCCCCCTGCTGGCGGATCTCAGGGGGACTTTGCTCAGTGAAGATGTCCCAGGGGGCAGCACACCGCACTTCCTGTGACTCACAGCCAGGGGGCACTGTGGGGCCTCATGCCTGGCAGGCCCACCCTTACCCTGTGAGTGTGTGGGCATGAATGGCTTCGCAGGCAGCAGGCCCCACAAAGGACCACTCCTGAGTGTGCAGGAGCCACCTCTGGGGCTCCCCGAGCTGCTGTGGGGGTCATGCCGGGGGATGGTATAGGGTGGTGGCTGGGAGCCTCACATGGTGCTGATTGGCTGAGGAAATCTCCGGCACGGATGATGTCAAACCTGGAGTCTGCATCTTTCCTAAGGAAATGAGCACCCCTACGAGGCAAACCTCAGTCGGTCAAGGGTCCTTCTGCAAAGTTGCTGTGGTCTTTAGAGTTGGGGAGGCATTGGGGGAGAATCCTATCTAAAAGATCAAAATAGTTGCCTTGCATCCAACATTGGGGGCTGTGTTCCAGAAGTGCCCCTGGGCTCTCTTTTGTGCTCTCCAAGGTCCTATGGGGTACATCAGCAGCACTGGGGTGTCTCATGCTCTCTGTACCATTAGGACAGTGGGCAGTGCACCATATAACCCTGGTTTTAGGGGCAGGGCGGGTGAGGGCTCTCCACTTCCACCCTGGGGGCCCTCATGTTTTCCTTCTTTCAGTTCCTTCCAGTCACTCCTTTCCTCTTGTCTTCTTACCTCAACCAAAGAGAACACAAAATCTCCACGTGCCAACTGAAGCAATGTCTTTCGGCAGTAGACCCAATGGAACCCCTCGGAATATGCTGTTATCCTTCTTCCCTCTGTTTCTTGGAACCATGGAAGAGTGAGGAAGTCATGATTTGGGTGCTCTATCCCACCTGCGGAAGGCACCAAAAATACCCACCACCTGCCATATTTGACACCTGAGCTGTACTGACCCACCAAATTTCCAACTCACTTCAGTGAAGTTTCAGGTAAGTCCCTGAACCCATCACTTCAACCCCCTTTGGGAGCATTTGCTGCCTTCGGGGCTTCGGCAAACACAGACCCTGATCTCCATCGACAGCCCTCTGATGTTTACAAAATGGCAGAAACGACGCGTCTGCTAAGACAAGGTTCTTTTGCAGGCAGAGATTTTTTTTTTTTTTGGGCATGTGTTTAGCTACGTTTCCAGAACCCCAAGAAAAAGTTGCAAGAGAATCTCTGGCCGACTCCATACACATGATGCCCGAGAGATAAATGCAGAGAAACTCCCTTGCACCTCCGCAGACATGGTCTTGTCACATTCTGATTAAGCGAGTTTTGAAGGTGAGATTCTGCTAAGCTCGTCCTGAAGTGGAAGAGGTTGACTCAGAAGCTGATTTATCAGAGAGCTGGAAGCAAGCCAGCCTGAGCGGTTGCCAAGGGCTCTGTGCAGAAGTGCTGAATGTGTAAACCGTATCATTGTTTAAAAATGAGCCAACCCAGAAACTTTGGCTTCCGACAGCTCAGCCTCAAACAGCAGCGGGAAGCAGTCAGGAGAGGCTCGCCTGTGATCATGCCCCACAGAAGGGGTTCGCTCGCTTTCTCTGTCAGTCCAGCCCTGGGAAGCAGCACATTACAGGCAGAGCTCCCGCTGGGGTCTGGAAGGCTGGCACTCTGGGATGGCAGCACAGGGTGAAGGGAGGCCAGAGGGTTTGGGCAGCAGGGGCAGCTAAGGAGAGAAAATAAAGGCAGGGACTGAGGACAGAGTGTGCTGCAGGTCTAGGCAGTGCCTGACCCTCTGTATACACGTGGTAGGTATTTGATGTAGGAAGGAAGGAAGGAAAGGAAGGAGGGAAGGAAGGAAGGAGGGCCACCACCAGAGGCCGGGAAGAGGCGGGAAGGAGTCTACCCAGAGCCTCAGAGAGAACATG
Organism: Puma concolor; assembly: GCF_028749965.1. Lineage (NCBI taxonomy): Eukaryota > Metazoa > Chordata > Mammalia > Carnivora > Felidae > Puma > Puma concolor. Next base: position 13,073,018 of record NC_141672.1, on the reverse strand, counting down.
GCCTACAGACCCCCTGATTTCAGACTCTAGCTCCCCAGAACTGTGAGAGAGTGCACCTTCCTTGTTTGAAGTCATCCATCTGTGGTTGTTACGGCAGCCCCAGCAAACGAATGCCCTCACCCTCTCAGTTAGGATTCCTGAGTGGGTGTTTCTGGCCTACTCTGCTGGGCAGGCTGCATTGCGCTGGCTTTCTGCTTGGGGGTCTTTGCCTGGCAAGCCCTGGCCCTCCCTGGCTTGCTGGGGACAAGAAGTGCAAATTGGCCAGGTGTTGTACTGGAGTACTTTCCTGAACCTCCACTAGGCCTCAGGTGGGGGTTGTTGCGAAGCAGACCCAGCCCTCACGAGCCTGGCGTAGGGTCGGCATTCAATACATACTTCACAAACAAGATTTCTGGGACTTTTATTTTATTTTGTATTTTATTTTTTCATGTTTATTTGTTTTTGAGAGAAAGAGAGACAGAGTGTGAGTGAGGGAGGGGTAGAGAAAGAGGGAGACACGGAATCTGAAGCAGGTTCCAGGCTCTGAGCTGTCAGCACAGAGCCTGATGCAGGACTTGAACCCGTGAACACTGAGATCATGACCTCAGCTGCAGTTGAGTGCTTAACCGACTGAGCCATCCAGGCACCCCGATTTCCGGGACTTTTAAATTAGGTGGTGTGGTGGGCTGAATGTTGGCCTCCAAAAAGACATGTGTTTATACAAATCCTGGGAGCCTGTGAACGTGACATTACTTGGGAAAAAGGCCTTTATAGATTTAGTTAAGGGTCCTGAGATGACATTATCCTGCACTAAGAAGTCGAGCTCTAAATCTGTTGGCAAGTGTCCTCAGAAGAGATGAGGAGAAGACCATGTGACAATGGAGGCAGAGATCAGAGGGGCATGACCATGGCCAGTGAGGCGAGGGAAGGCCAATATCCCCCTGAAGCTGGAAGAGGGAAGAGCCATGCTTCTTTAGAGCTGTTGGAGGGAGCGCGACCTTGCCGACATCTTGATTTTGGATTTCCGGACTCCAGACCTGGGAGGGAATAAATTCCCACTGCTCTAGGCCACTCAGCTTCTGGTCCTTTGTTTCAGCAGCCCCAGGAAATGAATAGAACTGGTAACCTTAACCAAAGGAAAAGCCAACTCCGTTGATGACGGAAGCCAGTAATGACCAAAGAAAGCCTCTGAGTGGCATTGAGTCGTTGGCGGGACTCAGTTCTAAGAAGGGCCGGGGTGGATTGGATCTACTGAACCCAGAGACAGAACTCATGTCAGAGAAAGTTCACTAGCCAAGGCTGGGTGTGTGTGTTCCTTTTGGCCTGGTTCTCATTTGTTTTTCCTATCTGGTTATTTGCCCAATACCAGTTAGTGTCCTTCAGGAAGACTTTCTCTCTCTGATGAAGAGGTCCCTGTTGAGAGGAATGGCCTAGTTATGGGCCTATCTCCGGGGGACATTCTCTTCACAAAGACAGTTCCTTTGCCCTCCTGGCTTCCTGTTGGCAATGGCACAGCCCGCCCAGCCACCAGGAGGATGGTTTACTTCATTTTCCTGGACATCTGGCTTGGCGTGGGTGGCCGAGAGCAGGTTCCTCACCGCTCTGCCGAGCAACTCCTCCTGGAGACAGCAGAGTGAAACACCATCTGGCTGCTGAGACGTTTGGAACCAGATGGCTCAGACCAAGGCCAGGCCTTCTGCCCCACGGCTCCCTTCCAGCTGGCCTTGCCCAGCCATCCTGCATGGCTCAAGTCAGAACATGAGGGGCGAGCTTCCCTCCTCTGCCTTCCTCACCCACATCTGCTTTTCTGGACTGATGGTTCTTCTGACCCGAGCATGCTACAAAGAAGAGCTGAAGAAAGTGAGGATGCTGGGGCACCTGGGTGGCTCAGTCAGTTGGGTGACCTTCAGCGTGGGTCAGGGTCTCACAGCTCATGGGTTCAAGCCCTGTGTCAGCTGTGCTGACATCTTGGAGCCTAGAGCTGCTTTGGATTCTGTGTCTTCCTCTCTCTCTGCTCCTCCCCCCACTTGTACTCTCTCTCTCTCTCAACAATAAATAAACATTAAAAAAAAAAAAAAAAAAAGAAAGAAAGTGAGGATGTTGATTTAGCCTAGAAAGGAGAAGACAGGAAGCTGCTGAGTGCATCCCAGAGGTGGGGAAGGAGCTTTGTAGATGGACTGGGCCTGGCCCGAGAGGCTCCTGACCCAGAGGGAGCAGGTTCAAGAGACAGGTTTACCTTTATTCGTAAACACAGACATGACTATCAGAGCGAGGGGGCTGTGCATGGAGAGCTTTCCTCACCCCCGGCCCATTTTTGGAATAGCTACCTAGCCCATGCCTCTGCTGACCAAGCAGGTCATGATGCTTTCTGGGGCTCTGACCACTGGGCGCTGGATGACCAGGTCAGGGTCGTCACCTGACCCACACCAACCAGCCCATTGGCTGGATAGCAACCAGTCAGGCGCTCTCCCTTGAGAATCTCAACTGAGAGACACAGATTCCTCAGCTGGGGTGGGTGCTTGTAGGAGATGCTGCCCGTGTCCCTCACATAGCCCCTCCACCCCCATCTCCACACGCCCAAGGTGGCTTCTTGTGCACGCCTCTGCTCTGCATCTGAGAACTTTTGTCTGGCAGTGGGAGCACGCTCAGCCTGTGCACAAAGCAAGCCCGAAATGCCAGAGAGTTAATGCCCCGGAAGCAGCCCTGAACGTGATGAACGGAGCCAGGGGATAAATGCTAGGCTTGCCTGGCCCTCAGTTGGGATAAGCCTGTTTTCTAGGTTTTCCCAGAAAGGTTGAGGTTCAGTTACCCATGGTGGTAACTTGCTCCATAGTGACTTCTTTCTTTCTTTGTTTCAAGCTTACTCACGTATTTTAAGACAGAGAGAATTCCAAGCAGACTCTGCACTGTCAGCACACAGCCTGACGCGGGGCTCATGAGATCATGACCTGAGCGGAAACCAAGAGTCAGGTGTTTAACCCACTGAGCCACCCAGGCGCCCTGTGACTTCTTTCTTTATTGACTTCTTTCTTCTCTGTCTCACTACCTCCCCCCACCTGCTGCCTGCGTTTGTGGGACACCCCCTGAATAAGCTACTTTCTTGGAATCCTTTTGTCAGGGTCTGTTCCCGCGACAACCCAAATAAAGACAGAATTAGATCTAACAGGTCATGTAGGTTTGAGGCTGGAGGATGTATCAGGTCAGACATTAGCATGAAGCCAATCCAACGGAAGGATAGGTCTGAGAGAGTCTGACTGGGAGGGTCCCTGTGGCCGCTGAGAGACAGGGAGTAGAAGTCACAAGGCACCTGTAAAAGAGAGGGAACAGCTCTGTCCCACCACCACAGTCCCCTTTGCCTGTGCGGTAAGGTTCCTGTTCCTCATAGCCAAAGCCCAGGAGCACCAACAACAAAGCTAACTTTACATAACCTACAATATGCCAGGCACCGTGCTAACTGTAACACCAATAGAGTTGCCAGATTAAGCAGTAAAATCCAGGATGTCTGGTTAAATTTGGGGCACACTGTAACTAAAAATTTGTTTTGGCAACCCTGGATACTAGAAGGCAAGTATTCTTATCATCCTTTTTAGGCGAGGAACCAGAGCAGTTAAGTGATTTAGTGAGGGTCACACAGCTGCTAAGTAGGGGGGAGTGGGCTATGACCCAGGGAGTTGAACTCTTGCCCAGCTTGCCCTCTTAGTAGAGCCTGGACTGGTCTCGTATCACCCAACAGTGAAGTGCAGTGTATCTCAAAAGAGCGAGTTCCCTCTCGTTTATTTTCTGTGGCCAAGTGGCTGGGGAGCGCGTGGATTGGCATTTTATTCCTGCCTGGCCAATCTTTAAGGCGATAGACGTGGACTTGGGAGCTCCCTTGGTGGAGGAGCACAGGCGGGTGGCTGCTGCACGGGGAACCCAGCTTGTCTGAGCAGGGGTGTGTGGCTTTTCCCACGGACCCCTTGTGGGTCACTGATGAACGATCAGCGGCCCTCGTTTGCTGGGGACAGTTCCAATTTAGATCTGTTGTCTTTAGACGTGTTGTCAGTTTAGATCAGGGGTCTCGTCCTGTTTGGCATGTCATTTGTAAACAAAGTATATTCTATTGATAGTTGACTCAAACAGACCGTGGGTTCGGTCGACCTCCACCTGGCACTTTCAGCTTCCACCACGGCCCCATCTGGTAGCGTGTGACACATGTGCTTTGGTCCAGAAGTTTCCTGGCGACATCCCCCTTTTCTTCTCACACCACTTAACTCATACCTTTCTTTCAAGGACAGCATGCAGGGCCCTGGAGAGAAATAAAGTGAAACATGACAACATAAAGTGACTGGGGGAAAGCTAACCACTGCCAGTCTAGTCTGGGGCTAGGAGAAGGGATTTGATGTGGCCGTTTGGCGCGCCGGCCAGGCGTGCCAATGGCCTGTGCCCATGGTCTCTGCTGCGCCCCGCCATATGCCGGGAGCCATCAGGCTGCCAGTTGATGGTATCGACTGGAAATATGGGAAGTTGCAGGTCAGGTGTATGAAGTAGAGGAAAATATGTGTGGGAAAGAGAAGCTGAACAGCCCTACCCTGGAGCATATTGGGAAAAGTCAGAGTCTCCTGCCACAGTAGCTGTGGCTGTTACCACATAGTGTAACTCATTCACCGTATTGTTTGGTAATCTTTTTGAATGTTTTTCAATAAACCCGTCCAGCCGTAATGAGCTCCAAAACCTGTGTGCGTATTTAATGGAAACTGAAGCAGCACATTTATGTTTCTCAAGACAGATGATGACGAACATATACGTAGCACAAACTGTTGCTTACCAAGAACACCACGGGGGCTGCAGTGATCGCCCACGTGAAGACCAGAAGGCACAAATCTGCCAAAGAAGCATCAACGTCCACTGCAAAAGGTAGTGATTATGACTTTCAGGAGATGATGCCCAAAGAGGGTGATTTACATGAGCAGCTACAGAAAAGTACGTTTACACACCGCTCTGTGAACCACAGCTTCTTGTTCATATTAAATGATTGTCCTTTAAAATTAATCTTGCTCATTTTTTGAGTAAAGTCCTTGAACAGACGTTTCTTCAAAGAAGATCTACAAATGGCCACAAGGCACATGAAAGATATGTAATGGCACTGATCATTTGGGAAATGCAAATCAAAACCACAGTGAGTTATCAGTTTATACCCACTAGAATGGCTATTATCAAAACAGAAAATATTTGAAATTGGGTTTGGAGAAATTGGAGCCCTTGTGCATTGTTGATGGGAATATAAAGTCATACAGCCTCTCTGCAAAACATTATGGCGATTCCTCAAGAAAGTTAAACATAGAATTACCATATGATCGGGCAATTGCACTTCTAGGTATCAACCCAAAAGAGTAGAAATCAGGGTCTTGAACAGATATTTGGACATTCACAGTCATGGTCGTGTTATTCACAATACCCAAAGGTTGCAACAACCCAGTGTCCATCAATGGATGACTGGATAAGCAAAATGGGATCTATACATACAATAGAATTATTCAGCTTAAAAAAGAGTGAAATTCTAATAAAATGCTACCACACGGATGAACCTTGTGGACATCATGCTGAGTGAAATTAGCCAGACATAGAAAGACAACCATTGCCTGGTTCTATTTATACGCAGTGCCTAGAATAGTTGAATTCATAGAGAAGGAAAGTAGACTGGGCATTACCAGAGGCTGGAGGGAGAGAGATGCGAGTCAGTCTGGGATGATGAAAAAGTTCTGGAGAGCTGCAAACAATGTGAATGTACTGAACTATACCCTTAAAAGTGGTCAAAATGGTAATTTTTATGTTATGTATATTTTACCACAATAAACAATTAATTTTGTTCACTTTGGATGCCATGTTTTCTTGTACATGTACAAAGAGAAGTGATAACTGTTAATGTGTGGGCTCCACTGGCAGAGAATGACTTTGCAAACAGTTACATGATGCCAACTTGGTATCAGTGTCATCCAATGTTTTAAGTGGATCCGATGGAGATTTGATTTCTTTCAACCAACTCACAGAATCCTGCCAAAGGTAAAACATCCAAAATGAGTGTAAACACTACTGGAAATTTAGTTAAAATATCTGGCATTGAGGATGAAATTATTTTTGTGGTCTCAATACAAATATATTTTGGTGAAACACAGCTTCATGATCAAAATGATGTTTTTACTAAACTTTCAAATAGCAGTGACCCGAGAATTGCTTGTTATGCACACGTACTTCCCAATTCATTTAGACCAGCTGTGATACTCTACCAGCTGAAATAGAAACTGCGGCTGTTAAAAATTGTAAATATTTGCATGCAAACTCAGAGTAACTGTATAAAGCTCATGTAGTATTAAAAAATAGCTTGGCACAAGGACACCTGGGTGACTCAGTTGGTTGAGTGTCTGTCCCTGGGTTTTGGCTTAGGTCACGATCCCAGGGTTATGGGATCGAGCTCCGTGTCAGGCTACGTGATGAGTGTGGACCCTGCTTAAGATTCTCCCTCTCTCTCCCTCTGTCTCTCTCTCCTGCTCACACACTCTCTCTTTAAGAAAACAAGTAAACAAAAAACAGGAAAGAAGAAAGAAAGAAAGAAAGAAAGAAAGAAAGAAAGAAAGAAAGAAAGAAAGAAAGGAAGGAAGGAAGGAAGGAAGGAAGGAAGGAAGGAAGGAAAGAGAGAGAGAGAGGGAGGGAGGGAGGAAGGAAGGAAGGAAGGAAGGAAGGAAGGAAGGAAGGAAGGAAGGAAAAACACTTTGGCATAATAGTTCATGCTTTCATTGTGGTGAATCATCAGATGTGAAAATGCTTGGACTTTTCCAGAACTACTGTGTACATCAGCCTGAGTCATATGATGGCACCAAGTTGGGTTTTTTTCTTCCTTTTTTTGAGGGAGTCCTCTATATTTTTGCCAAAAATGAGTTGGAGATATATATTTTTTAATTTTTACTTAAGATTTTAGTGAACTAGGGGCGCCTGGGTGGCGCAGTCGGTTAAGCGTCCAACTTCAGCCAGGTCACGATCTCGCGGTCCGTGAGTTCGAGCCCCGCGTCGGGCTCTGGGCTGATGGCTCAGAGCCTGGAGCCTGTTTCTGATTCTGTGTCTCCCTCTCTCTCTGCCCCTCCCCCGTTCATGCTCTGTCTCTCTCTGTCCCAAAAATAAACGTTGAAAAAAAAATTAAAAAAAAAAAAGATTTTAGTGAACTATATACTTGAATACATTAGCTTTTCACCTATTATTTATAAGGTCTGTTGTATTACAGGCAACTTTCTCTTCCTCACTCACCTCTTCTATGTGCTAGTTTGGGACGTTTCTTCTTTTCTTTTAATTTTAAAAAAAATTTACATCCAAATTAGTTAGCATATAGTACAACAATGATTTCAGGAGTAGATTCAACAAGTTGGAAATGTTAACCAAAATACTCAAGGCATGAGACACTACAATGAACTTCAGCTTTTAAAATTCTCTAGAAAATTGCGGTGATTGAAAACCAAGCTTGCAGATGGGAAGGCGTGGAAACTTAGCCCTGAGAAAGGAAGGAAGGAGCCAGAAAAACTCAAGGATGGGAGCACCCATCGCATAACCTCCACCTGGGGCTGGGGGAAGCTCAGCTTGAGGCCCAATCCTTTGGATGGAGCTTCTCTTTTAATTTTTTAATTTTTATTTGTTTTAAAGTTTATTTATTTTGGGGGTGGGGAGGGGCAGAGAGACAGGCAGAGAGAATCCCAAGCAAGCTCCCCGCTGTCAGTGCAGAGCCCAGTGCGGGGCTCGATCCCACCAACCGTGAGATCATAAACAGAACCGGGAGATCATGACCTGAGCTGAAATCAAGAGCTGGATGCTCAACCGACTGAGCCCCCAGGTGCCCCCTAGCTTTTCTTTTTAATTGTATAAATATATATCCCGTACCACAATGGAATAAGGAAGGACCTACAATCTAAGCTTGGCGAAACATTCAAAAGAGTCATAAACAGAGATCTCTTATTTCATGCCTTTTTAAATCTTGTATAAGTACTCACCAAAGTAATCGGAAAGGTGGCAAAAAGACAGTGCCTGTGAAAATATTTGGGCTGAAATATTATACATTTGATATGACATACGTTAGAAATGAGGCCATCTTTATCTAGCATAATTTCCTTTGGGCTCACCAGGCAACTCAGCACCTGCAAAGAATATATTCTCAATTAAAAATATCATGGTCTATAGAGGAGTCTTTTGAAGGTATCAGAAATTTCAAATTTATTAACAAGCAAATGCAACTTTGAAGACAATTTCAGGCTATGTTATGAAAATGAGCCCCAATTGAAAAAATAAAATATATTCTTTAGAAGAATATTTGTGATACGCTATTAGATATAGCTACAAAATGGATTCAAGTACTTGATTGTGTACCCAAAATAATTATTTTTCTAATGGTTTTTAAATGCTCACATAATTAGTATACGTACTTTTAAAATTTTATTCAGGCGTCCCACTCAGGTGGCTCAGTCAGTTAAGCATCTGACTCTTGGTTTCAGCTCAAGTCATGATCTCACAGTTTGTGAGTTCGAACCCCACACTGGGCTCCACACTGACAGTGCAGAGCCTGGTTGGGATTCTCTCTCTCTCTGCCTCTTTCTCTGCCCCTCCTCCACTTCTGCTCTCTCTCTGTCTCTTTCTCTACAAATAAATAAATTTATTTTTATTATTTTTATTTTTTTCAATGTTTATTTTTAAGAGAGACAGAGCACAAGTGGGGCAGGGGGAGAGAGACAGGGAGACCCAGAATCGGAAGCAGGCTACAGACTCCGAGCTGTCAGCACAGAACCCGACGTGGGGCTCGAGCCCATGAACCATGAGATCGTGACCTGAGCCGAAGTCGGCCGCTTAAGTGACTGGGCCACCCAGGCGCCCCAGATAAATAAACTTTAAAAAACTGAATAAAATTTTGCTCAGACATATGCAATTGCAGATATATTATTTTTATCTTGAGAATTTTATTTTTAAATATGCTTTTGAATAGAACTGGTTTATAGTTCTATAGTTTTATAGGTCCATGAATGTAATCAAGCCCATTTGTAGATCAATATCTAAATATTTCTATGTAATTTGAATTATTTTTATTATCTCCTAACCTCATGGGCGAGAGACCAGTCTGAGAGTTTTCAGTCCTGCTCAGAGGACTATTTGAAAAGGCCAGGGACACCACGGGGACGGTGTGGAGTGAGTGGGACACAGGAAAAGAATAGAATGTATTGCCCACATCAAGATGTCTGCAATTGCAGAGCTCCAGCAGGGGTTCTGAAGGACCCAGAGGAATGCCATTCACGAAAGGCCAGTCAGACTCAGAGCGCTCAAGGCTGGTTGGGTACAGTGCCCGTCAAGTAGCCCTGTCCCTGCTCTCCCTCCACGCTCTCCAACCCACAGAGTCCAGACACCAGGAGCTGGAGTTAGCGAACTGGGCAGGAGGAGGGAGGGAGAGAAGACGGACCACAGCCTGCTTCCCCTAGAGAGGTGGTGGCCCTGGAGCAGGAGGGACAGTGGCAGGAGGTGGCACAGAAGTCTTACCTTAAGAAGACTTAAGTGTTGATTGGGAGAGTTGAATTTCTGAATTGAGACCATGTTTGCAAAGAATATCACTGTAGGACTTTTTGATACCAAAGAATAAGCAAAACTTGAGGGGCTGATGAACCTTGAAAATATTATCCTAAGCGAAAGAAGCCAGACACAAAGATCACATTTTGTAAGATTCCACTTTAACATTGTGAGAGAGAGAGCGAGCAAGCAGAGGGGCACAGAAGGAGTGAGAGAGAATCCCAAGCAGGCACCACGATGCCAGTGCAGAGCCTGACGTGGGGCTCGATCCCACAACCCTGGAACCGTGACCCGAGCCGAAATCAAGAGTCAGACGCTTAACTGACTGACTGAGCCACCCAGGGTCCCCTTGCAGGATTCCATTTAAACGAAACACTCCGAATAGGGAAATCTACAGGGACATAAAGTGGTTGCCAGGGACTGGGATGAGGGGGGAAGAATGGGGAGTGACTGCTGATGGGTATGGGGTTTCCTTTTGGGGGAGCGTGAAAATGCCTTAGGACTAGATAAGAGGGGTTGGTGGCACATAGTGTGAAAGAACTGAATGACACTGAATCGTACACTTTATTATTTATTTATTTATTTATTTATTTAACTGTCTCCTATACTCTTGACATTATTCCAGATGCTTTATTATTTTTTAATTTACATCCAAGTTTGTTAGCATGGTGTGCAATAATGATTTCAGGAGTAGATTCCAGTGATTCATCCTCTATGTATAACACCCAGTGCTCATCCCTACAAGTGTCTTCCGTAACACTCCTTGCCCGTTTAGCCCATCCCCCCCAACCCAAACCCCTCCAGCAACCCTCAGTTTGTTCTCTGTATTTAAGAGTCTTTTGTGGTTTGTCTCTCTCCCTGTTTTTATATTATTTTGCTTCCCTTCCTTTATGTTTTGTATCTTAAATTCCACATACGAGTCAAGTCGTATATTTGTCTTTCTCTGACTTATCTCACTTAGCATAATACCCTCTAGTTCCATCCACGTTGTTGCGATGGGGCATGGGGCATATTTCATTCTTTTTGATTGCTGAGTAATACTCCATTGTATATATATACCACATCTTCTTTATCCATTCTTCAGTCGATGGACATTTGGGCTCTTTCCACACTTTGGCTATTGTCGATAGTGCTGCTATAAACATGGGGGTGCATGTGCCCCTTTGAAATAGCACACCTGTATCCTTTGGATAAATACCTAGTAGTGCAATTGCTGGGTCATAGGGTAGTTCTATTTTTAGTTTTTTGAGGAACCTCCATCCTGGTTTCCAGAGTGGCTGCACCAGCTTGCATTCCTACGAGCGGCACGAAAGGGTTCCTCTTTCTCCGCATCCTCGCCAACATCTGTTGTTGCCTGAGGTGTTAAGTTATAAGAACAGATACTACACTTGATCTTAGCCGAAAGACCGAGAGGTGATGAATTGTACATTTTAAATGGGTATTGAGTAATTTTAGGTAATGTGAATTTTACCTTAATGAAAAAAAAAAATCAAGTGTCCATCAAGGGACAGGAAAAGGATGCCCTCTACTGGGAAGGCTTAAAGGACAATGCCGGAGAAAAATAAAATTTCAGCAAGGCTTACCCCATACATTCTGCATATAACACATATTACTAAGTGGGGCTTTGTGCATCACACATAAACCATACTCTCTGGGAGGTTTCAAGAATTTTCAGGAGCATGTTTTGACGCTCTTGGAATTTCATTTAATGTGTTGACTTCATTAGCTCCACACACTCTGAGCAGCACTGAAGCATTAGACAGGTGAGGGCAAGACAGGAAGCAAGACCCAAGATGTCTCCCTGGCTGAGTCTCCTTAGTAGGAAAGTTCTAGACCGGGTCGAAGGTCTACAGCCTTCTGCTGCTGCAGACCCCGGGCCACTTTGGACCCAGGAACACCCATCAATTCCTGGTGTTCTTGAGGTCCAGCTCGTTGTCGTGTTCTGAGTCCCCCTTTCTGTGAATTCTGACATAAGTCTCCCAGTTCCCGAAATGGATTCTGCACTTCACAACCAAAGAGGTGGACGACGTAGAGTCTCTGAAGCTTGCTCGCTCAGAAAAAGGTTCGGGGGCTCCCGGGTGGCTCAGTCGGTTAAGCGGCTGGCTTTGGCTCAGGTCATGATCTCACGGCTCGTGAGTTCGAGCCCCGCATCGAGTTCTGTGCTGACAAGCTCAGAGGCTGGAGTCTGTTTCAGATTCTGTGTCTCCCTCTCTCTCTGCCCCTCCTGCTCACGCTCTGTCTCTCTCAAAAATAAATAAACACTCGGGGCGCCTGGGTGGCGCAGTCGGTTAAGCGTCCGACTTCAGCCAGGTCACGATCTCACGGTCCGTGAGTTCGAGCCCCGCGTCGGGCTCTGGGCTTATGGCTCAGGGCCTGGAGCCTGCTTCCGATTCTGTGTCTCCCTCTCTCTCTGCCCCTCCCCCGTTCATGCTCTGTCTCTCTGTCTCAAAAATAAATAAAAACGTTAAAAAAAAAATTAAAAAAAAAAATAAATAAACACTAAAAACAGAAAAGAAAAGAAAAAGGCTCCGACCCCAGAGGAAAAGTAATCGCAGCTGGCAGGCATCCGGGACATCTGCACTGGCTGTTGTGTGCCCAGGGCACGGTGGGCAAATTATTGAAAAACCTGGCAGGGTGCTGCTAAGTTTTAAGCTTATAAATGTGCATTAAAATAAGAAATGATTAATTCAGAGAAGTAGGGAAGGAATGAGAATCCAAACCATGCTCTTAATTCAAGTAAGCAGATCACGTGACCTTTCCAAGCCTCTGTCGTCTTTGTCATATGAGGATCCTTTTGATTTCACTAGGTGGTTGTGAGAATAAAATGTTATGGATTCGTATCAAAATGCTTTGAAAAGTACAAGATGTGATACAAAATGCAAAGATTTTACCCGAGTTGATTGGCAAAGGAGCTTGCTCAGAGATACACTTAGCGTGAGACCTAGGGCTTTCCGTACTTAGGGATGAGGTGGGCCAGTGGGCAAACCCGCAGCCAGGTTTTACTGTCTCACGCGGGGTTGGCAGGTCTGTTTGGACTGCGCAGAGATCCCCTGTTCCGAATTTGTCATTTATTAGAAAGAGGAAACTGGCTGAAAGGCGTAAGCCCAAATGAGAAAAACGAATCACCAAGTCATTATAACTTCCTTTGTTTTTCAGGATTAATAGATCCTAGGTCATAAAAATAATACATTGATTTTAGAGTTTAAAATTTGGGTATTAATTAGCACAAGGAACAAACTCTGAGTGTTTCTTCTTTGTTTGCTTAGCTGGGAAGACGAAGATTTGTGTTTACGTTGGCTTATCTGGAATTAACATTTTGATCTCTATGCTCTACTCTCTACCACCCACGATGACATTCAATTCAACTCAGTAGATATTTACTGAGCTTCTGTTTTGCTCCCAAGCTGGGAATACTGTGGTGAACAAACAAGACAGGTATCCTCACCCTTGGGCGGCACATAGGCTTTTGGAGATCAGCCCCAGCCTTAGCCCTGGGGTTTGAAGGAAACGGCAGGTTGTGTGTGTGTGGGGGGTGCACGGGGGGCCCGAAACCCGCAGACGTCACACCCAACCCGCCTCAGATGCATTCTGGGAGGGATTTCCATGAAATTACCACCAGCAGACGTGGGCACCCAGGTTTGAAACCATTCTTTTTTGAATTCCTGTAAAGCCCTCCGGTCCTTTAAGGATATCCTGAATCAAGAGTCTGATATTTAAACTGATAGCCACTCATCACATTTGAAGGGCAGGCATCTGAAATTAGAATGCCCAAAGATCAGGAAAGCAAAAGATGATATTTGGTGTGTTTTCACAGGGCAGAGTGTTTTAAGATACTACACTCATCTGCATGGTGGCTGAAGGATTTTTTTTTTTTTTTTTTTTTTTTTTAGACAAGCACAAAAAACCCAAACCAATTTTCAGCCTGAGTACTTCCTGTGATTTTGCTTCATATACTGAACAGATGGGTTCCAAGTTGGGTTTTCCTGAATCTATGCATCAATGGCCTTGCCCAGCTCAGAAATACAATCAGCAGGACTCATCCAAAAATGGAAGAACCCTGATTTTTTATTTATTTTTTTGTATTTATTTTTAATGTTTATTTGTTTTTGAGAGAGAGAGAGAGAGACAGAGAGAGAGGGAGAGAGAGACAGACCCTGAGCAGAGGAGGGGCAGAGAGAGGGAGACACAGAATCCGAAGCAGGCTCCAGGCTCCAAGCTGTCAGCACAGAGACTGAATCGGGGCTCAAACCCATGAACTGCGAGATCATGACCTGAGCCGAAGTCGGACGTTTATCCGACTGAACCACCCAGGCACCCCAGAACCCTGATTTTTTAAAAAAGTATTTTATCTTTTTTAAAGGTTTATTTTAATTTTTGAGAGAGAGAGAGCACATGAGGGCACAGGTGGGAGAGGAGCAGTGAGAGAAGGGGACAGAGGATCCAAAGCGGGCTCTGTGCTGACAGCAGAGAACCCAGTGCGGGGCTCGAACTCGGCTCAGACTCACAAACCGTGAGATCGTGACCTCAGCCGAAGTCGGACGCCTAACCGACTGAGCCACCCAGGCACCCCAAGAGCTGATTTCTAAAGAATTTGGGGCGCCTGGTTGGCTCAGTCAGTTAAGCGTCCGACTTCGGCTCAGGTTATGATCTCATGGTTGATGACTTTGAGCCCCACGTTGGGCTCTGTGCTGACAGAGCCTGGAGCCTGCTTCCGATTCTGTGTCTCCCTTTCTCTCTCTGCCCCTTTCCCTGCTTGTGCTCTGTCTCTCTCTCTCTCAAAAATAAACATTAAAAAAACAAAAAAGGAATTTATTCCTCCAAGGATCACAAAATACTTGCCCTAAGCTGCCTCCAGGGGCTTCCAGTCCTGCCCTGGGAAGACCAAAGACTGGCTAACCCCACAGATTCTCATCAGGTGTTTGTTTCTGAAACAGGTCTGGGAAGCACAGGTTGGAAAGAGGCTGAGGATTTGATTTTGCCATTTAGTGAAGGAAAAGAGGGATCTCCTTTTTTTTTAGGGAACTCTGTCCCTGTTAAACACTAAGTGCCCACTTCACTCTCCTTCCAGCCCCTGTCACCCGCCATTCTTCTTTCTGTCTCTACGAATTTGAAGCCTCTAGGGACCATGTACAAATAGCATACAATATTTATTCTTTTGTGATGGGCTTACTTCACTTAGCGTAGTGTCCTCAAGGTTCATCCATGTTGTAGCCTATGACAAGATTCCCTTCCATTTTTTTTTTTAATTTTTTTTTTAATTAATTAATTAATTTAAAAAAATTTTTTTTTTCAACGTTTATTTATTTTTGGGACAGAGAGAGACAGAGCATGAACGGGGGAGGGGCAGAGAGAGAGGGAGACACAGAATCAGAAACAGGCTCCAGGCTCCGAGCCATCAGCCCAGAGCCCGACGCGGGGCTCGAACTCACGGACCGCGAGATCGTGACCTGGCCGAAGTCGGACGCTCAACCGACTGCGCCACCCAGGCGCCCCAAGATTCCCTTCCATTTTAAGGCTGCGTAGTATTCCATTGTCTGTATATGTCACGTTTTGTTTATCCATTCACCTGTCAATGACATTTGGGTTGTTTCCACTTTTTTGCACATGCTGCTGTGAATGCTTGTATACAATGTCTGAGTCCCCACTTTTATTTCTTTTGGGCATATACCCGGAAGGGGAATCGCTGGATCATATGGTAATTCTATATTTAACTGTTTTGAAGAACCACCATATTGTTTTCCACACTGGCTGGGCCATTTTTCTCACCGATAGGGCAGAAGGGTTCCGTTTTCTCTACACCCTTGTCAACACTTGTTAATTTCTGTTTTTTGATAATAGGCCCCCTAATGGGCGTGATGTGGTATCTCATTATGGTTTTGATTTGCATTTTCCTAATGATTAATGATATTGAGCATCTTTTCATGTATTTATTGGCCACCTGATGCCTTCTTTGGAGAAATATCTGTTTAAGTCCTTTGCCCTTTTTAAAATTGGGTTTTTTTGGGGGGGCGCCTGAGTGGTAGTCAGTTGAGCATGTGACTTTGGCTCAGGTCATGATCTCAACGTTCGTGAGTTCAAGCCCCGCATGGGGCTCTGTGCTGACAGCCCGGAGCCTGGAGCCTGCTTCAGATCCTGTGTCTCCCTCTCTCTCTGCCCCGCCCCCCGCTCATGCTCTGTCTGTCTCCCTCAAAAATAAACTTAAAAAAAAAATTAACAAAAATAAGCTTGGGCTGTTGGCTTCTGTTTCCGAGTTGATACCTCTTATATATGGAAAAAATGGGTCACAGAGTCAGAATCAGTATTTAGGGTCCTACTATTACAACAGGGCTTTGTCTCATTTCCTTTCTTACTGAGGTCCAGAAGCAAGGACACTCATTTTTTGCTATTTGGGGTGTAGCCTTAAGGGGCCAACCCCCCAATAATAGCCGTGCCTTATTCGCTGCATCTTATGGAGTGATCGGAGCCTAGCTTCTTAACCCTAGTATATGGACTGAATTGTGTCTCCCTTCCCCAGCTCCATAGGATGAGGCCCTAACTTCCAGTGTGACTGTGTTTGGAGATAGGGCCTTTATGGAGGTAATCAAGGGAAAGGAAGGTGATATGGGTGGGCCCTAATTCAGTAGGACTGATGTCCTCAATAATAGGAAGAAACCCCAGAGCTCTGGTTTTCTCTCGGTGCACACACAGAGGAAAGGCTACATAAAGACACAGCAAGAAGGTGGCTGCCAGGAAGCAAGAACTCACCAGAAACCAACCCCGCCAGTACCTTGATCTTGGACTTTCAGCCTCTAGGACTGTGACTTAACAAATTTCTGCTATTTAAGCCACCCAGTCTGTGGTAGCCTGGCATTATGGCAGCCTGATCTGACGAGTCCACTTGGATTCAGAAAGTAAGCAGATGGAGAAGAACCCAGAGAGAAGAGCCAGGGTGGGTACAGGTGGGTCCCACGATAGCTCGGGTCACGTTAGAATTTTTCTGGACTCTTCTAGGCTTCAACATGATGTCTAAGTAATCTCTTCCCGGAAGAACACAGTTTCCTGATGCTGAAAATAGAAGGCTTACCAAAGCCTACTGAAATATAACCAAAGGCTTCCTGGATATCCATTGGCTGTCACCTAAAAGTGTGCTGATGATTTCAAAGTCCCAGACATGTACATATTAGACTTTCCTCAAGGTACATATGGTTTTACCCCCAGTGTTGAACTTCTCTTCTTTTCTTCTCTGTGATCCCTGGTTTGGAAGGTTTTTCTCAGCTACTTCTGATATCCATGTCAACCTTTCCCTCCCTGTCCACCAGATTAACTGCTAGATCCCTCTCCAGGCCTCTTATTTCTGTGAGATCTAGTTATACTTCAGACGGTCTTGGCTGTAAGGCAAACAGGATCTAGTGAACAAGGGCCAATGGGAAGAGGAGGAAGCTAAGAGAAGTTGTGGATGGCCATTGGTGGGGTGGGGCGCAGGCTAGTCGTCAGGCTTAAGAACGGGCTTTGGGCCGGGGGCTGGAAGGCCAAATGGGAAGCTGAGGCAGAACCCCGATCAAATGGTAGGAACGGGCTCGACACCATAGAATTTGCCCAATATGCCCAACATAGAAGGTGTGTGCAGACTTAAGCTTCTGAGTCACTGACATCCTCCTTTCTGCCCCTCACCCTTTGCTCTGTTTTCTCAGATTCTAGCCCCCTCTTCCTGTCCTCACCTAGCCCCCGCCCACCCCATCCAGTCTCTCTCTGAATTATCCATCCAGACTGGATAATTATTCATGCTACATAATCTTTCCTTGCTCTTTCTTGGCTTTGTCTGCTCATAGAACACTCTCAGAGTAATGTCACAGTCCAAGAATGTCTCTCAAGGTGGACAGGATCCCAACATGAGTTAGAGGCTGGCTGAGACACCTATATCAGCTTCCCGTTGGGAACTCTGGCACATAGCCCAGAGGCTCCGAAGGTTTTAGCTGTTGAGTTGGGAACTCACAACACGGGCTGGGAGGCCTAAGAAAGTGGTGAGGTTGGAATGTATACTCAGGGATTCTCCATCTAGCCCTCCCTATACGATAGTACTTCTCAGGCTCTAACATACATCTCAATCTTCTCAACGTGCAGGTGCTGATGTAGGAGGTCTTTAGTAGACTCTAATGTGTGGCCTTGAATTCTGTATTTCTAACGAGCTCCCAGGTGATGTGGATGCTGTTCTTAGTTCCTGCCCTTTGAGAATCAAGGTCCTAGAGCATCATGTTAAGGGAGGGACACCTGTGCTGGAGTTTCAGGTCGCATGGAAGGAAGGCTGGAATATTTTTGAGTGTCATGGGCTTCTAGTCATAGCTGGTGGCCACCACCCCCTCCTCCCCTGCTCCTCATCAGCTTTCGATCTGTAGCACAGAGGTTCCCAAGCTTGTGCACGCATTAGAATCACCTGGAAAGCTTGAAACACTGCTAGCTGGGTTCCATTCTCAGACTTTCTGATTCACTAGGTCTGGGGTGGGGCCCGAGAATTTGCATTTCTAAAAAGTTTCCGGGTGATGCGGATGCTGCAGGTCTGGGGAGCAGACTTTGAACCCACGGCTGCAGAGTAACTGAGCCAGGGATACCAGAAGGGCCCTACCACAGAGCGTCAGCCGGCCTTGGGTTTCAATCTGATTCTGCCCCCTGCAGTGTAATGGTGGTCAAGTCACTCCTATTCCCTGAAATCCAGGTTTCCCATCCACAAAACGGCGACAATGCATCTCACTGTGCAGCGTCGCCGAGCAGATGAAAGAGAATGTTTGCAAGTACCTTCACACATGTTTGTCCTAAAGAAAGATTTCCCTTCCGCCATCGAGAGCCTGCTTGCTGCGGTCACACCAGTTAAAACATTTTCAGTCAATGGGTCGGCTATTTCAGTTGCTCGACTTACCGTTTTCATGGAACCGAGGAAATGAACCCAATGATTAGAGCATTTTTCCCTCCAGTATATTCAGGAAAGTAAGCTCTAGAAGATCTGCATCTGAAACACCCAGGGCAGGGCTAAATAAACTTTAATGTGCCTAAAAAGCGCTTGCGGGGTGGGGGTGGGGGTGGGGGTGGGGGTGGGGGGGTTGTTCAAATACAGATTTTTATACAGAAGATCTGGGAAGGGACTTGAGAATTTGCGTTTCTAACAAGCTCCCAGGTGATGCTGATGTTGCTGGGCTCAGGCCCACACTTGGAGTAGCAAGGATGCTCAAACAATTGAACATGCATTTTCGTTGATCCGGCCCAGACTTACCCTGCAATTTCCTCAGGTGATCCTTGGGCAAACTGAAGCGTGAAAGCTTTAGTCTCTCTTTTGCCTTTTAAATTTTAGCCGTAGCCCAAACAGTGGAAGGTGTCAACATCACATCGCAGTCCCTGCCCCATTTCATGGAGACATAAAGTCAAGTATAGCTGTGTGCCAGTTCCTTCTAACTGGAAGGAGGCGGGGCAAATCATTTCCTGTTGCGTTCATTCTTTTGAACTCAAAATCTGCTCATCTGTAATCCGGGAAAAATAATACTGTCCTTACAACAGATCACTGGGAGTCTGGGTGACCCACTGGGTCCAAAAGCACTTTGGAAATCATAGAGATTTACAAATGCGAAGGCCTCTCTTAAAATATTGAAAAGTTTTAGAGAAAAACTTCCTGTATCAACTTCAAAAAAACTGGTTTTATTTTTTTAAGTTTTTAAAAATTTTTTATTAATTTTGAGCGACAGAGAGAGAGAGAGAGAGAGAGCGGAGAAGAGAGAGGGAGACAGAAACCCAAGCAGGCTTTGCGCTGTCAGCACAGAGCCCAATATGAGGCTCAGTCTCACGAACCCTGATATCACGACCTGAGCCAAAATCAGGAGTCGGATGCTAAACCAACTGAGCCACCCAGGTGCCCCTAAAAAACTGATTTTACATGGGCCTTGGCCATAGGCACGCTGGGAGGACCGAACCATGCACCGAACCCTGAAACTGTAAAGCATTTTGATGTTGGTCCTAATTTAATCTAACCATTAATTTACAAAACCTTTAGGGGCGCCTGGGTAGCTCAGTCGGCTAAATGTCCAACAGCTCAGGTCACAATCTCACGATATAAAAGGGGAAGATAGAACAAAATAGGCAGAGAGGGAAAGGTTAGGACTTGAGATCCCTGAGTGGGGGAAAAACATATTTTGAAACAATGCTGGGAGCGGCCGACCACAGTAAACCCCCTTAGGCATAAGGTTCCTCTTAAGAATGTCACGGACCCCACCTACTCACATCAGTTGTGTTGCAAAATGTGTGCTTAAGTTCCAAACTCTCCCTCCCCTCAGGTTCCCCTTAGGAATTTGACAAAAGTCTTGACCAAAATAAGTGGTAGCCTATAAAATGTATGACCCGCAAGGAACCGTAAGGCCATAGACCACCCCTCATACAATGAAAATGAGCCAATCAGGAATGGACCACCCAGCATCTAGGGTCATCCAGCCAATAAGGGTAGGACCTGAGAAGGAACGAGAGGGAAGGGAAGGCGGGGGTGGGACCAGAACCTTATAAAACAAAGACCCTGGCCTCCAGTCCTTCTGCATTCGCTTTGGAATGTCCCCTCTCTGCAAAGTGAGTTTCCTACTACTCTACCTTTCTAACGGATATGCTGATAAACCTTTGCCTGCTGCTCATTTGGTGTCCACCTCTTCACTCTTCGAAGCAGCGAGACAACCAATCCCCGGTATTGAGGTAAAAAAAAAAAAAAAAAAAAGAAAAATCCTACAACGAGGATTCGTTGAGTTCGAGCCCCACATCAGGCTCTCTGCTGATAGCAGAGTCCGCATCAGAAGTTCTGTTCCCCTTGCTCTCTGTCCCTCCCCTGACTCTCTCTCTCTCAAAAATAAATAAGCATCAAAAAAAAAAAACAAACAATTAAACACCTTTGTATTTTGGCCACCTCCAAAGAGAACCAACTGCATACGAACATCACTCCCTTAAAAGTCGTTTAAATTGTTAAACGCGGGGCGCCTGGGTGGCGCAGTCGGTTAAGCGTCCGACTTCAGCCAGGTCACGATCTCGCGGTCCGTGAGTTCGAGCCCCGCGTCGGGCTCTGGGCTGATGGCTCAGAGCCTGGAGCCTGTTTCCGGTTCTGTGTCTCCCTCTCTCTCTGCCCCTCCCCTGTTCATGCTCTGTCTCTCTCTGTCCTAAATTGTTAAACGCACCTTAGCGCACGCAGCCCTTGAAGAGGAACACACGACATCACAGCCTTCTCCAGTCTAAGGGTTAGTAGGGTTTCAAAAGCAAGTGAGTTCTTTGGAACTTAAGCACTCATCTTGCCACACAGCTGATGTGAATAGTGCCTGGGTTCCTGGGCTAGATTTAGCTTTAATGTAGCTAAAACTCAATAACAATTGAGAGCAATGATGTGTAAAAAGTATTATGAGTTACAAAGCATTTCTATGTCCATAAATTTGAAACCCTCAACTATCCTCTGAGGGTGGATTTCATTTCCTCTTCATTGTAAAGATGGGGAGAGAGAGGCTCAGAGAGGGTAAGGGAATACATGTATAGAATCAGCAACGGGGCAAGAGCTTGAATCTGGTCTGCTGATGTAAAGCCTGGGGCATCATTATGGTCTTCTAGAACCAGTCCCAGTGAGCAGAATCCTGCAGATTCCACCTTGGATTTCCTACTTGTTTCTGTATCTACAAGATCTGGGGATACTCCTGCACCTGCTTAGTCTCCCACCTGCCAGGGGAGGATTCAGCAGGACAGGGACAAGGGCACAGTACGAGTCTGGAGAGCTACCTCAGTAGTTTTTGAGGGTTGCGTTTTGCTTCTTAGGCTCTTCCTTACGCTTTCTTTAATCCCAAGGGGTCTGTCTCATCTTTAATTGGAAGCAAAGTTATGGTCTCTAATTTAAACAAGAAAAGGAGTGAATTGCTTAGGATTCCTTCTGGATGCGAATGGCTGAGATTTAAAATAATATTGACCTATAGATGGAGGATTTTTTTTTTCTGACCTTAAGTCTGAGGGTAGGTAATATAGGGATGGTATGGTAGTTTCACGAACTCCTCAGAAATCCAGGCTCCTGCCTTTCTCTCCACTGTCCTTAGGGCTGATTTCCAGGCTCAATTTCACTTTATGGTGGCAGTGTGATCACTGTAGCTCCAGCCATCACATCAGCATTCCAGGTGAGGAAGAAGGGACACAAAAGTGCATCTCCCAGATGAGCTAGTGCCTTTAAAGCTGAGTACAGGGGCGCCTGGGTGGCGCAGTCGGTTAAGCGTCCGACTTCAGCCAGGTCACGATCTCGCGGTCCGTGAGTTCGAGCCCCGCGTCAGGCTCTGGGCTGATGGCTCGGAGCCTGGAGCCTGTTTCCGATTCTGTGTCTCCCTCTCTCTCTGCCCCTCCCCCGTTCATGCTCTGTCTCTCTCTGTCCCAAAAATAAATAAACGTTGAAAAAAAAAATTTAAAGCTGAGTACATTTGCACACCCAAGAAACTCCATATTTCATTTCTAAAGAGTAGGAATTGGCCTCTGCCTTGTTGGGTTCCATGTAAATCAGGAACGGAACGGGGACCAGGGCTGATTGGAACATCTCAGGAACCCACAGAACATCTCGTTGGCAAGTGTTGTGGGCTAATTCCTCTCTGCTGCTTTTAATCCCTCTGAGTGTTCACTCGAGATTCAAATTCCGGGGAGAAAGAGAGCCTGAATTTAAGTTAGCTGCCCATTGGCTGATCAGAGAAGGGAGCCTCCACAGTCGACACCCCATCAGTTATATACATGGGAGCAGCATCCTTGCCCAAAGGAGGGGATACAAAGAGTCTTCTGATGGGGTCTCCCCCACTGATATTCCCGACATGTCCAGGCGCGTCTGAATCTGCTTAGAATCAAACTGGAACTCTCACAAGAAGCCAAGTGCTTGGCACATAGGCTGTATTCACTGCGAGGTCCCCATTCTCAGAACACGTGGCCTGGCACAGTTCCAAGCACACAGGGTTCAATAACAATTATCACTCTCTCCTTCCTTTCTATGCACAGGTGGTCAACTCCTTCCAACTGTTAGGACTGGGTTGTAACTCCGAGGGCTGAGCCAGCGTGGGGAAAATTCTACATAAATAGCTATGAACAGATTTGCACCAGAGGTTGCTTTCTGGAATGCTGAGGGAGAAGAAAAGTGCATCTCGCAGGTGAGTTAGTGCCTGTGAAGCTGAGTACATTTACACACCCAATAAACTCCCCGTTTCGTTTCTAAGGAGGGAGAGTAGGTACTGGCCTCTGCTTTGTTGAGTTACGGGTAGATCATGAACTGAACGGGGAGCAGGGCTAATCTGAACATCTCAGGAACCCACAGAGCGTCTCCCCGGGGGCAAGTGGTGTGGGCTAATTCCTCTCTGTTGCCTTTAAATTTTTTTTTTTCAACGTTTATTTATTTATTTGGGACAGAGAGAGACAGAGCATGAACGGGGGAGGGGCAGAGAGAGGGGGAGACACAGAATCGGAAGCAGGCTCCAGGCTCCGAGCCATCAGCCCAGAGCCTGACGCGGGGCTCGAACTCACGGACCGCGAGATCGTGACCTGGCCGAAGTCGGACGCTCAACCGACTGCGCCACCCAGGCGGCCCCCTCTCCGTTGCCTTTAATCCCTGTGAATGTCTACTCAGGATTCAAATTTCCAGCAGAAAGGGAGTCTCCCCCAAAGGGAAGGACAACAAGCTCAGAAGCATTTTCCTTTGGAATGCCGGCCTGGAGAACTTTCCTGAGCCTCCTCTGGGCCTTGCTGCCCACAGCTCGGCCTCCCATCCCCCCACCGGTCGGCAGAGAAACAATCCTTCCAGGCCTAAACTTCAGACTCCAGGAAGGAAGGAGGGCTGTAGGCTCTTTGGTGGCGAATAAAGCCCAGAGTCCTCAGCCCAGCCTGAAGGAAGAGGTGACGGGAGTGATGGGAGGTGGGGGTGATGGGAGCTCCCCCGTTCCACAATTTCAAGCCAGGAGAAGCTCACTCCTTGCATTTTGCAGAGATGTGGAAGGCGGGCATCCCTTGAGTTGGCCCGTTCATTCCATTTGTTGGGGAAGGTTTTTTAGTCTCCTTTCCCCAGTTCAATGCATTTAACCAGATGAATCCCTACAATTGGCTGAGATCTGATATCCTGCTTAAAAAAAAAAAAATAAAAACAATAAAAGTCATTCTAACCACCCATGAGTCTAATAATAATGAGGACCTCTGCGTCAGCAGTTGCCTGGATTCGGGTCAGCATGGGGTGGAGGTGGGGAGTAGGTAACCCAGGAAACCCGGGGACTATTTGGGACGAGTCAGACCTCAGATGGCCATAATGGATTGTTGGAGCGGATGGCTCCAGCTGGCGTGGTGTCCCTGAGATCTGCCGGTCTCAACCCAAATCACTGGGCATATTTAGTCCCCCTTGGGGAGCCGCCTCTGCCCCGTCTTCTTCCTTCGGGGACCGCCCCCCAGGCTAGGCAGGAGGTGTCGCTGATGGATGGCAACTGACCCTCTGAGCTCGGGGTCCTGCCCAGCAGGGTCCTAAGGAAGAGCCAATTGCTTAATCCACCTCGCTTTTCTCCTCTCTTCGGTTGCAACTCTAGAAGTCAATTTTCTTTGTGCTCTTTCCCATGTCATGGCTCACGCTTCGAGGCACGGGCACGGCGGTTGTGGGGGCGCCAGGCAGTCTTGGCCCCACCGCCTGCGGGATGTGTGACTTCAAGCCGCTTGCTGTCTCTGGCTTCCTCTTCCTCATCTGCGAAACTGGGCTCGTTGTGGTTCCTACTCATGGGGCTGTGGTGAGGATGAAATGGAACAGTCCATTTAAAGCTCTTAAGGGGCGCCCGGGGGATTCAGTCAGTTAAGCGTCTGACTTTGGCTCAGGTCACGGTCTCATGGTTCGTGGGTTCGAGCCCGGTGTCAGGCTCCTTGCTGGTAGCTTGGAGCCTGGAGCCTGCTTCAGATTCTGTGTGTGTGTGTGTGTGTGTGTCTGCCCCTCCCCCACTCACACTCTGTCTCTCTCAAAAGTAAAATAAACATTAAAAAAATAATAATAATAAATAAAACTCTTGAAATGTCTGGGGGTGCCAGGGTGGCTCAGCCAGTTAAGCAACCGACTTCGTCTCAGGTCATGATCTCTTGGTCAGTGAGTTCAAGCCCCGCATCGGGCTCTGCACTGACTGACAATGTGGAGCCTGCCTGGGATTCTCTCTCTCTTCCTCTCTCTGCCCTTTCCCCACTTGATCCTGGGCATGTGCACACGCTCACTATGTCTCAAAATAAATACACTGAAAACAAAGAAAGAAAGCGTCTGGAGCCCAGTAGGTGCTTGTCAATGTCAGATGCGATGGTCACAGGCAATGGGGATGAGACACAAGAACAAGGCCGTATGGGGGGCAGATGCCGGCCCTCGACAGGTGTACCAGCTGGCATCCCGCTGCGCCAATTCTTGTCCCAACTAACGGGCACATCACCGCGCCTTCAACCTTCGGGGTTGCTGGTGAGTAGGCCACACACGACCGATCGACTCTACTGCCCACATTCTGCAGCCGCACAGAGGGAGCCAAGAGGCTAAAATGGCCTTTCTCTTGGGGTTCAGGGTCTTCGTTGGGAGCCAGGACCGACAGGTGGGTGTGGGTCTGGGGGCCGTTAGCTCTTGAACAACATGGCCCCGGACGCTAATGTGTTCTGACTGTGCGAATGTTCGCTTTCTGCAGTTTCTGTCTCATTTGCCGCCTGTGGTACTCGCTGCGTCACGAAGGTGTTTGCTTCCAGCGGCTCCATCCCTTCCCCTTCGAACTCCCTGCTTCCGTGAGCTGGGAAAACTGAGCACAGTTGCGTGCTCTACCAACTGAGAACAGAATTTTCTGCAAAAGACCAGGCTTCGAGCAGGAGCCCGAGGGCTGTGCCAGGAGCAAAACCTCGAGCTGATTCAGGCTGTGTACTGTGATGGAGACGGAACGGACACGGAGTTGAACAGGTCTACAAGCCACTGATTTTCTTTTTAGTTTTTTGTTTTTTTTTTTAATTTTTTAAAATTTTATTTTAAGAGGCTCCACACCCATGGTGGGGCTTGAACTCACAACCCTGAGATCAAGAGTTGCATGCTCTACCAACTAAGCCAGCCAGGCACCCCATTTTAAAGTTTTATTTTAAGTTTCTTTTTTAATCTTTACTTATTTTTGAGACAGAGAGAGACAGCGCATAAGCAGGGGAGGAACAGACAGAGAAAGAGACACAGAATCCGAAGCAGGCTCCAGGCTCTGAGCTGTCAGCACAGAGTCCTATGTGGGGCTCGAACCCACAAACTGCGAGATCATGACCTGAGCTGAAGTCGGACGCTTAACCGACTGAGCCACCCAGGCACCCCTTAAAGTTTTATTTTAAAAAATGATCACACGGGAATGCCTGGGTGGCTCGGTGGGTTAAGCATCTGACCTGACTCAGGTCATGATCTCGCGGTTCGTGGGTTCGAGCCCCACGTCAGACTCTGTGCTGACAGCTCAGAGCCTGGAGCCTGCTTCGGATTCTGTGTCTCCCTCTTTCTCTCTGCCTCTCCCCTGCTCGCACTCTGTCTCTCTTTCTCTCTTAAAAATAAATAAACGTATAAATAAATAAATAAGATCATCATACAGTACAATTTGGTTCTTTTTCCTTTCAGTATACAGTGCTCTAAATGCTAGCACATATATACACTTCTATGACCACCACCATAACTGGGGGACAGAACAATTCCGATGCCCCAGAAGACCCCCTTTCATAGCCACCCCTCTCCTCCACCGAGAAGCCCCGACCTGTCTGCCCTTCGTTACGGTTTTGCCTATTTGAGAGCATGATGTGGATGAAATCACACGGCATGTAACTCCTTGAGAATGGCTTCCCGCACTCAACGTAATGTTTTTGAGACTCATCAGCAGCAGTCAACAGCTCGTGCTTTTTTTCTTTTTCTTTCTTTCTTTCTTTTTTTTTTTTTTTTAGTGTTGAGTAGTCTTGTAGCGTTCCATTGCATTGATTATTCTTCACCCCGTGAGTGACATCTGAGTGTATCTGGTTTGGGGCTGTCACAGGTAAAACGGCTATGAGCATTGTGTACAGGTTTCCGTGTGAACGTCAGTTCTCACTTCTCTGACGTAAATACTCAGGAGTGAGGTTGCTGGGCCCTACGGAAAGTAGATATTTAACTTCATAAGAAACTGCTAAATCATCTTCCAGAGTGGCTGTACCATTTTTGCAACCCTCCCAGGAATGTCCTAGTTGCTCTGCATCCTTGCTAGCACTTGGTATTGCCTGTCTTTCTGGTGGTAGCCATCCAGGTGGGTATACCGGGCGTATATATTTGATTGTGGTTTTGATTTGCGTCTTCCTCCTGGCTAATGCTGTGAAACATCTTTTCGTGGGCCGGTTTGCCATCCTGGGGTCCTCTCTGGGGAAGCGTCCCTTCAAGTTTTTTGACACTTTTGACAGTTGGTTGTTGATTTACCTACTTGTTGAATTTTAAGCGTTCTTTATATATGTTGGATACAAGTCCTTTGTTAGATCTGAGGTCCACGAATGCTTCAGCAAGTTGCTTAATCACCTGAGCCTCACCCCTTATTAAATGCTGGTTTTAGTTACCTGGGTTTTTATACGAATGGTCTGTCGCTAAGGGGTGCTTCTTTCTCCGCATAATACTATATTGCTTCCAAACAGGTACTTCACAGGTAAAAAAGATACGGGATACAGGGGAGTTGTGTGAAGAAATGGCCTCAGCTCTGCAATCGTGGGAGCTCCTCTGTGCGCAATCTGCCCAGGCTTCCAAAAGCAGTGCCTGCTGGCCATGGGCAGAGCCCAGTGCCCCAGCTGAGAGTCGCACGTCACAACCGAGGATTAGAGAATGACGCACTAGAGAGGATGTACCTTATCCCCAAATGAAAGGAGGATTACTAACCCCATCCTATAGTTCCCATTGCTTTTCGAGTCCCATCGTGAATGAGCCCAAGCTTGAGGGCAGTTAAGGTGAGACAGTGGTGGCCTATTATATAGTACCCATATGGTAGTGGTGCTTCCCAGTATCCTAGTGGTGCTTATTTCCCAGTATCCTAGTGGTGCTTACTTCCCAGTATCCTAGTGGTGCTTCCCAGGTTCCTAGTGGTGCTTCACCATATTCTAGTGGTGCTTTCCAGTATTGTAATAGCACACATAGTGATGGCCTTCCCACTGTCCATCTCACCTCTCCCATAGAGTATAACAGAACTTCAGTTTGAAAAATTAACCTCAACTCACAGGGTGATCCTGAGGCATTTGGGAATAATCCCATTTATTCTGCTATTATTGGGTCTAGAAGGGACATGACCTGATTCTGCCACCGAGACACAAGAAGTGATTTGCTGAAGGTCTCTGGGAAAATGTCCCACCTTTTGTGGAAGGATGAGAAGCCAGATCCATTCTGTCTGTATGTGTTTGTGTCTGTCTGCCTCTATTCCTCTTCCCTTGTGCCGGGCACTAGTAGTCATGACCACGCGGGTATAGACTTGGAATGAGCTCAGTGCTCAGGATGGATGAGCAGAGGTCTGGGAAGAACTGGAGTCCTCGATTCTGTCCTTGAGCACGAAACCCAGCAGCCTCAAACCCACCCTGTCCGGATGTCTTTGCATGCAGCTGCCTCGGTTTGAGTTGGCTCCCCTGTTATTTGCAGCCCCAAACACGGTAATGGTTCAAAACTGTCTCTGCATGCTTAGCAGCCCTCCTCAGTTGGTTAGATTTCAGAGGTGCCGGGGGGCTCCGGGGTGGAGGACAAAGGAAGACGGGAAGACGATGACCTCTTTTCTCTTCAAGGCCCTGACATCAAGACGAGTTTACGGACCGAGCCTCAGTGTGTTCTGTTTTAACACAGAAGCATTAAAAAGCACCTAAGCCTTATTAACTTGGGTTAAACCTGGGGGGTGGGGAAGGAGAGTCTGAAATATGGCATGCATTCAAGGGAACGCAGTTTTATTCTATTTTGAAGCGCACTGTAACTGGACCAACCCGGGGTAGAGGTCCTGCTGGCCCGCTTTAGGGAGGACACAATTAGCATATTGTTGCTATGCCAACACTAATAATTTCTTCGGGGATTTTTCTTCACATATGTAGGCATTGTGGCTGAGTCAATAGTGTAAAACAAGGTAACAGAGGAGGTGGAGGGGGGTTTAACCTATTTCAGGGAACACACTGTTTTCAAGGACTTGAGCGGTGGCCATTGGCAGAATAGCACAGGGCTAATTATGCATTCATTAAAGCAGGCTCGGTCACACCAGCCCCGGTGCTGTCCAAATGCTTGCAAAGTTTAAATGTGAGGAACCCTGACTGACGATACCCCACGGCCCGTGCCCTGGAAGGCTGTGCACGCACCCGGACTCACACGTGCACAGGCAGTTCCGGAGCAATGCACATGAGATGCTTCAGAAGGAACTTGCTTGTGCCCTGTGTATTATCAGAGGATTTCTCATTGTAGGGGATGTGGCTGCATTTGGGCTTTTTTAGTAACCATTGGTTACCGAGGCAGAGTGTGTGTGTGTGTGTGTGTGTGTGTGTGTGTGTGTGTGTGATGAGGGGTGAGCAATCCCATGCCAGCTGGCAAGAATAGCACTTATTCGTGGAGATTTCTCACCAGCCCTCAGACCCCTGAAAGGAGACTGTGAGTCCTTAGTCCTGACCCCATTCCAGTTTTCCTCATTGACTTTTCAGATCGTTACCCGCAGCCGTGAAGACAGGAGCAAATTAGGCTGTTTTCCGTAGCGGATAAAGACTCACCCATTTTAAGAGACGGGGCCACCTAATATGGGTGCATATTTGAGATGCAGGGCAGGGGGAGGCCCCTTTTAATAAATAGGAAATGACCATGGCCGGAGGGCGTGCTCCCTCAGCTTGTGCTGAGTGTTAGAAGAATTTCCTTGAGCTTCCCTCTTTCTTCCTTCATCCAGTATGACCGGAGCACCGGCTACTTGTCAGGCTCCATGCAGTGTAGAGAGGATGAATGAACAGCAAAGCCTGCCCTGGCAGGGCTCACGGTGTGAGGGGGTACACACACACACACACACACACACACACACACACACATGCACACACATGCCTCTGATGTGTGTTGAGACGTACAAGGAACAAGGAGATGGAGGGAGGAGAATTCGAGCTGGAGTCTGAAGGTCAAGGAGGTGTCCCAAGCAAAGGAGGGTGAGCAGGCAGCAGGCTCAGAAGCCTGGTCTTGAGAGTGGAGGTGGCTGGTCTAGGGACCAAGGATAACCCAACCTGTCCATGTGGTGCGGTGGTGGAAAGCACGCGCTGCGGATTGCATATGGCAGGACCATGGCTCCTGGATCCTCTCCGGGTATTTTCTTATCTGTCCAAGGCGGATAATGAGCATACTGGCTGAGGATTGGGATGACCAAATGAGATCCTGGAGGTGGAGAGCTTAGAACGGAGCCCGGCTCACGGTAAGCTTGTCCTTGGGTCATGGTGTTTTCAGAGGGATGGCTTGTGCTTTAGTTCTTTCTGAAGCCAACGCTCCCCTGACTCTTCCTCAAGGCCCTTTGGTCCAGCCGGGCACATGAAAATCTCGGTCATGGAAAACTATATGCTATTCCTTAAAAAGGTGAGGTTTGGTGGGGTGCCTGGGTGGCTCAGTCGGTTAAGTGGCTAACTTTGGCTCAGGTCATGGTCTTACAGCTAGTGAGTTTGAGCCCTGCATCAAGCTCTCTGATGTCAGCACAGAGACCACTTCAGGTCCTCTGTTCCCCTCTCTCTCTGCCCCTCCCCTGCTTGTGCTCACACTGTCTCTCAGAAATACAATAATAATAATAATAATGGAAAGGTGAAGTCCCACAAGACATTATGTTGAATTGGAGCTATCAAGATAAACTCACAATCTCAGAAGGAAACATTCCCTGCTTTTTCACTGTCAAGGGTCAACTCCTTGCAGCCAAACTTTGATCTTTCGCGCTTGTTCTTCGCCCGTGGAGCCAGGACTTTCTGGAAGGTAGCTGATTCCTTGTCTTGGGGTGGGAAAAAATTCCGATGGAAAGTTTCAGATCATCTTGTTGCCAGAAAGGGAGAATGCTTTCAAGGATGCCAGGGGCATCCTAGAAGTGCTCACGTGGACAGGGTGACAGTTTGGCCATGTGATAAGGTGATTAATTGGAGCATTCATGAGAGGCTGTGAGTTCATAAGGATACAGAAAAGAGAAAAATTCATCTAACGTACAAAAGGGCAGTTGAATGATTTGAGGAGGATAACCAGCAGGACACAGTTACTTTTCCTTCTAGTAAATAAGGGCGTGTTAACGCACCCAAGTACCTTGTTTCTGCTGTAAGGTGCGTGGCTGGTTATAATGACAGGGGACGTGTGTGTGAGCCCCAGATTCACTCCTGACCCTTTCCCTGTGTTCTGCATGACACAGGGGCCACCTCGCACAGGCTGCGTTTCTGGCAGGGCCTGGCCAGGGGCAGGGGTGCTGAGAGGAAGAGGAGAGGGGCCGGGGGATGTCTCCCTACTCTCCTCTGTCTCCTGCAATGCCCAGCACTGGCTGCAGACCCTCCGTCACTACAGCTTCTGTCCTGTCGGACCCACCAAGGTGCCAGCTTCTGCTGGGGCCCCTAGTCCTCTGGCTCTGGTAGCACTCTGTCCTTGGTCCCACCAGCCCAAAGGTACCAGCAGCTCTTTCTCGATTCCCTCACCATCCGCTACTGGGTTTCTTGGCTATGTAACCAATCCCCTTTGACAAGTTCCGTCTGTGTAAACTGTTGAGATGACCTCTATTTTCCTGGTCAGTATCTGACAGATTATGCCATTGTTTCTATCCGCATAAGCAGGAAAGAACAAACACGAGGAATGTGCGAGTAAACCAAATAATCTCAGAATAAACACACAGTAGCAAGGGCAGGAAGGTTCGATGAGCACTGTGTTCTCATAAAATCCAGGCAGAAGGGACCCAAGGCTGGTAGGCGGGCACAGGCAAGAAGCAAGGAGAAAGTGGGCTCGACAGGATGTTCCCTGGGGACGACAATTCGTCAGATGTTCTAAGGAGAGGGGCCCCCACTTTGCTGATCCAATCCTTCGTCAAGCAGGAGATGAAGTTTTAGATGGCCTTAGGTTAATTATAATAAAATTTCTATAAAGAATACTGCAGAAGTTTCAAATAATATTGTCGGACTAGATCAGTATATCCTAATAGGGTAATGGGTTAGGTGTCTCAGCCCAGAGGCATTTAAAGGTAGAATCGGTTCTGGGAAGGACGCCCAGAGTGGCAGGTGCCATCTGTGTCCCGTCTGTCTCCCCCAGCAGGAACACGCCATCCCCTTCCCTGTCTGACCCCGGGCTCTGCAGTGTCCACCTCTGGGGCAGCCCTCAACGGATATCTGAAGGGAACGCTGCGTGGATATTCTAGCTCCCCTGCCTCCCACCTGGGGTAACTCTGGGACACGGTCTACACCGTCTTGCCTATTTCTGAGTAGGACTGTCCCCGTCTCCCACAGTGGTAACCTGTCTTCCAGCACCGCTCGTCTGGATTACTCCCCTTCACATCTCACGTCCCCACTTCCCGACAGGCGATTCCTCAAGCCACCTCCCTAAGAACGTACTTCCACTCGTATCCTTGTCTACTTCTGGGGGAGCCCTGGCCAAGGCAATAATTTGAAAAATACACGTGTCTGGAATAATTTTAGATTTTAAGAAAGGTCACAAAGATAATACAGAGACTTCTTGTGTACCCCTTACCTAATTTCTTCTAATGCTGACTTCTTAAAAAAAAAAGCTTTAATTAAAGTATGATTGATATACAAAGTACTATACATATTTACTGCGTACAATTTGACGGGTTTAGAAACGCACAAACAGCCCTGATGCCAACGCCACAATCAAGGCAATAGACACACCCCACGCCTCCCAAAGTGTCTTTAAATTTTTAAAAATGTTTTCATTTATTTTTGAGAGACAGAGAGAGATGGGGGGGGAGGGGCAGAGAGAGAGGGAGACACAGAACCCGAAGCAGGCTCCAGGCTCCGAGCCGTCAGCACAGAGCCCGACGCGGGGCTCGAACTCAGGAACCGTGAGATCCTGACCTGAGCCAAAGTCAAATGCTTAACCGACTGAGCCACCCAGATGCCCCGAAAAAGCCCCAGTGTCTTTATATCCTTCCTTTTTTGTTGTTTGTTTTGTGTGTGTGTGTGTGTGTGTGTGTGTGTGTGTGTGTTCGTTCGTTTGTTTGTTCTGGTAAAAACACTAACCATGAGAGCTGCCCTCTTAACACACTGTGAAGAGCACGATACATATTGTTAACTATAGTCACAATCTCCAGAACTTAGTCATCTTGCACAACTGAAACTTTATGCCCAAACACTACCTGGTCACTTACCATATGTCAAAACTAAGAGACTGACACTGGTATGTTACTATTAAGTGGACTCCAGAATTTATTCAGATTTCATCAGTTTTTCTACTAATGCCTTTTTCCTTGTTTTCCTGTTCTGGAGCCCCTCCTGGAGACCACCTTCCACGCCGACCGCAGACCTCGCGCCTCCTTAGCCTTCCCTCTGTGTGGCAACTTCTCTGTCTTTCCCTGTTTCGCACGACCTGATAGTCTCTTGAGGAGTGCTGGTCAGTATTTTGGGGAATGTCTCTGGGTTTGGATTTGTCAGATATTTTTCTCATGGTCGGATGACAGGGATGGGTTTGGGAGAAGAATACCTCTCAGGTGAAATATGCTTCTCATTACATCATCTCAAGGAAGACGCCAAGTTTAAAAACTTAAAAAAAAAAAATCCATAAAAAGACATATACTTAACATTCCCAAGTCATCACAAGCAAAAGTTTTTTGTTTTTTTTTTTTTTTTTAATAACCTGGAGCTCTGGAACTCTTGTTGGATCACTTAAAAAAAATTTTTTTTAAAGCTTATTTATTTATTGTGAGAGAGAGAGAGAGTGTGTGAGCAGGGGAGGGAGAGAGAGAATCCCAAGCAGGCTCCGCTCTGTCAGCGTGGAGCCTGACATGGGGCTCAAACTCACAAACTTTGAGATCATGAGCTGAGCTGAAGTTAAGAATCGGATGCTTATCGGACTGAGCCGCCCAGAGGCCCCTCTTGTTGAATCACTTTAAATCATTCATGTAGGTCTGTGTCCTGGCCAAGAATCAGTTAGCCAATAGCCCAATTCTGTGTCCTCAGCTTGTCTGAGAAAGTGTCCTCTGTTTTTTTGTTTTCTTTTTTTTGGTAAGTCTTCAGTAAGACTAATGACCCCCCTGGAAGGGATAAAATATTACTGAAACCCTAGGATGATACAAAAGTGCAATAAAGAATAAATAAATGTAGCAATAATCCCGGCAAGGTAATACATCCAGTGTAGAATAAGCAGTCAAGGCCGAGGCTTTTCTGGTTGAGGATGGATTTACAGTTGTAAGTTGTGTAACCCTTGTGCTTCTGAATGCTTTGTCCACCGTTGGAGGGATTTGAAGTATCCAAAAGATTCAGATGTCCTGTCTGTAATTGCATTTTTAATTGTTTGAGGACATTTAATTCATCATATTTATAATTGAGAAAAAATGGTTTTCTGAGTTCTCTTTGTGGATTAGACGTTCAGGCACTGAGAAAAATCCACATAACTGTGGGGGCTCCTCCCCACCCCCCAGAGAAAAGCCCCTTGGGTGGGACATCAGCCATCAGCGGGTTACAGTGGGACCCATGACACCCCCCACCCCCACCTTTAAAGCTGTTGCTTCCAGGCCCCTGAAGTGCGCAGGTGCTCACGAAGCTTTGGGCGTGGCCTCATCTTTCATCCTCCCAAGAACCTGGTGATATTATTGTCATTTGACATTGTCATTTGACATTTGACAATGTCATTTGACAATGTCATTTGACATTGATATTGTCATTTGACATTGACGAGGAAACGAAATGTGTAATTTAGCATGCAATTGACTGCAAGAAAGAGAATCCTGGACCAAAAACAACTTCAAAGGCAGCGGGTTCATTATCTCCTTGAAAAGGAGTCCCGCTAGCTGTGGGGCTGGTTGATCCAGGGGCTCCCTCACACCGGGTCCCAGCTTCTCTGTGATTCTTTTGACTGCTCCTCATGGTCACAAGGGGCCACAGCAGGTCCAGACGTCCACACGGTCCACTCGGAAGGCAGGCTGTCCTGTGGGGCCGTGTTCTTAGAGTGGAAATCCTTTTTCAGCAACGCCTTGGTGACTTCCACTCACTGGCCAGGATTGAGTCCTGTACTCAGGTGTAAGCCAGTCACCAAGAGGGGTGGGGGAAAGTGATTGAGTGGACCAGTCAGCCTTCCGCCGTGGGGCTGGGTCGGGGCGGGGGGGAGGGTTGTGAATGACCAGCCAACGCCGTAAGGAAGATGGGCACAGGCCACCCTGGCTGTGAGGGGGTGCAGAAAGGGCCATGACTTGCCTAAGCTGGCCCCGCCCACCCGGGACTGGAATCCTCGGTCTTGCCTTACTCTCTTGCCATTTCCCCCGCTAGACCCTAATGAGTGGTTCGCGTGGGGTCACCCTTTAAATGCTCTTGCACCTGGAAGGATTCTCTGGGGACTTCCTTCCCAGTCCCCTTCTGACCACCAGGCCAAGATGGGTCTAAACTACTCAGAACAAAAAGTTGCGTCACATCTTCCCGAAGCCCGTCCTGGCTTCTGAGGCTCTGAGATCCATCTAATCCACACCTTTTATTGCACGGATGGGGACACTGGGTGTGGGGAGAAGGGGGCTCACGGTCACAAAGCGAGGAGGCTGGAATCAGGGCCGCCGGCTCCTGATTCTCCATACCCTACCTTGTCCCCTACACCTGGCTGTTTTGCAGGTGGACACTAACACAACTGAGTGTGCAGGGAGGCCCTTTAGAACCGCGCTTGGAAACACGGCCTGTGGAGCTAGGCTGCTGCGTGTGTCTCCTGGCTCAGCCACCACAGGTAGGTGACCTTGGGCAAGTTACATAACCATTCTGTCCTCATCTGAAAAATAATGGGACAGCTTCCTCGGGTTGTTGTGAGGAGTAAGGGAGGGAGTATGAATAAAGGCTTTGGAGCACTTAGTAAGCTTTTAAATTATTACTGTGTTCCTTCCACATGCGCAGCACTGTGCCATATGTTTGCATCCATCTAGTCTTTTTTTGATTAAAAAATTTTTTTTTAACGTTTATTTTTGAGAAAGAGACAGAGAGAGAGAGAGAATGGGGGAGGGACAGAGAGAGAGGGAGACACAGACTCCGAAGCAGGCTCCAGGCTCCGAGCTGTCAGCACAGAGCCTGATGCGGGGCTTGAACCCACGAACCGTGAGATCGTGACCTGAGCTAAAGTCAGACGCTTAACCCGACTGAGCCACCCAGACGCCCCACATCCATCTAGTCTTTCCGTCACCTCTATTGTTAGCAGACACAGTTTACAGGTGAGGAAATTAAAGCATAAGCATGTCTAGCGGCTCACCTGGGGTCCTGCCACTGAGGCCACACTGACTATCACACCCACACCTGGCTGGAGCCAGAAGCCTGAGCTCTCAGTCACCTTGCTGGCTGTTCTGTCCCCTCCAGCTGGCATTCTGCCTCCTGGGTCCTCTACTGCAGATAAAAGAACCGAGGCCAGCGAGGTCAAGGCCCGAGTTCACGGTCGTCTAGGTAGGCAGTGAAATAAGAGCCAGGATGCAGGGACCCGTTCACTACCCCACACTTCCCCTGCAGCACAGAGGCTCTCAGTCTCCGAAAACAGGATTTGTCTCAGCCGCCCTGACTGTCAAGCACTCCTTCCTGGGTGAGACCAGAATCTGTCCCGCTTTAATTTGTGCCCCTCTTCTTTTGCTGACTTCTCTTCTGGTTTCTAGTCTATTTGAGTCATTAGCTTACAGGTCAGTGAGCCCTCCCAAATGCCACCCACTGTTGCCCTGTTTGTCCCCCTGTGTCCACATCAGCACCTCTCCTTGAGGACATGGCCGTGCCTGCCTGTCTGTGCCACCTTCGTGGACAAGTGAACCAGGGTCTCTAGGGAACATCCACTCCTGAGCTGAGCTTCAACAGGAACTGGCTTCTCCCTGGGCCTGGCCACGAAACATCTCCCTCTTGACATCTTTCCTTGCATGTCTCAGACAACCCACCTTCCACCTGCCTGGGGAGACCTGTGACCATTTCTAATGTGTGAATTGGGGGTGGGGAGACTGTCCTCTGCAGCCAGTGGTCATGTGTGGCTATTTAAATGGACTGAAAGTAAATCAAACTCAAAATCCAGTTCCTCAGCGGCACCAGCCATGTTTCATGGGCCTGATGCCTGCATGCGGCTGGTGGCTTCTCTATTGGACGATACAGATAGAGAACATTGCCACTACGCAGAAAGTTCTATTGGACAGCACTCTCCATGGTTCTCAACCTCACAATCATCTGGAGGACATGTAAAACGCCTAAAGCTGGCCTCATCCCTAGTTTCTGCCTCATTGGTCTGGGGCGGGTTGGAGCATTTTCATTTCTAACAGTTTCCTAGATGATGCTACAGAAGCTTCCGCACTTTGGTCCGGGGCGCACACTTTGAGAACCGCTGTATGCACCCACCGCTGGGAGAGCCGCTTCAAAGACTTCACGCGCTGATCCTGACCTGCTGAGGGAAAAGGGAGACGGGTAGACACGGCTCCCTCAGCTGAGCCTCCAGAAGGAAGCTGAGACCAGCTTTTTAAAAAAGCAAACATCAGGGGCGCCCGGGTGGCTCAGTCGGTTAAGCGCCCGACTTTGGCTCAGGTCATGATCTCACAGTTCATGGGTTCGAGCCCCACGTCGGGTTCTGGGCTGACAGCTCGGAGCCTGGAGCCCACTTCGGATTCTGTGTCTCCATCTCTCCTGCCCCTCCCCCGCTTGCACTCTCTCTCAAAGATAAATAAACGTTAAAAAAATCTTTTTTAAAAAGCCAACACTGGCGGGACAGTGGGTGCATTCCTGGACTTGTCTCCCAACCCACAACCCAGTAGAATAATCCTGCGCAGCGCCCCCCCTCCCCGCCACCTCTGAGGATTGCCTGGGCTTCATTGCCGCTTGTCTGTAACTTCTGAGAAGGAGCCTCCTCGATTCTAGCCCTGGTCACTACAAGTAAGGAGCTAGTCCTGTGTTACCTGAGATATTGGCCCTTGGTTTCAGTTTTCCCTCCACCTTGAGCCTTCCAAGACCTGCTGGCACCCAGTTCCTTCTCTTTCGAAGAGGCCAGGTTGGGTACAGGAAAGAACATTGGACTTGGAGTTAAAAGCTTCGGATTGGAGTCCCTGTGTGACCTTGGGCTTTGCCCCTCTGCGCTCAGTAATGGGGAAATTATGGCCACGTCAGTTACAAAGCTGCTTTAGGCTCAAATAATATAATATATGTATTTTGTTGGTAAATCGCAGGGCACCTGTCCAAACCTCAGGCCCCACAGCTTGGTGTATAATTGTTAGAGCACAGACTATATTGTCAGTTATTTGTTTATATGTACATCTCACGACAGCCTGAGAGCTCCCTGAGGCAGGGCTTTTGTTCATCTGCTCATATTTGAGCCCTCTAGTGCTTGACTTGAGGTCCAGCAAATAGTTATACTAATAATGATTATTATACTCAAACATACAGCGTTTATTAGGTGTTGAGCACTGTTGCGATGTATTAATTAATTTAATTCTTACTGCATTCCCACAAGGCGTGTATTACTGTTATGAAATCACACGTAAGAGATGCCTGGTAGATATTTACGGAAGCGTCTAGGGCAGGACTTCTTCAACTTTTTAAAAAATGTTTATTATTATCATTATGTTAATGTTTATTCATTTTTGATTGAGAGAGAGAGAATGCGGGTGAGGGGAGGACAGAGAGCAAAGGAGACACAGAATCCAAAGCAGCTCCAGGCTCTGAGCTGTCAGCACACAGCCTGATGCGGGGCTTGAACCCACAGACTGTGAGATCATGACCTGAGCCCAAGTTGGACGCTTAACCGACTAAGCCACTCAGGTGCCCCTATGTTTATTTATTTATTTTTGAAAGAGAGAGAGACAGACCATGAGCGGGGAAGGGGCGCACACACACACACACACACACACACACACACACACACACAAACACACACAGAATCTGAAGTAGGCTCCGGGCTTTGAGATGTCAGTGCAGAGCCTGATGCGGGGCCCGAACTCACAAACTGTGAGATCATGACCTGAGCCAAAGTCGGACACTCAACCGACTGAGCCACCCAGGTGCTCCACGACTCTTGCAACTTTAACACGCGTAAGAATCATCTGGGAATCTTGACCTTGTTTACATGCACATTCTGATTGGGGCACCTGGGTGGCTCAGTCGGTTGGGCATCTGACTTCCCGACTTCGGCTTAGGTCACGATCTCGCGGTGGAGAGTTTGAGCCCCGCATTAGGCCTATGCTGACTCAGGAGCCTAGAATCTGCTTCAGATTCTGTGTCTCCCTCTCTCTCTAACCCTCCCCCACTCACACTCTGTCTCTCTCTCTCTCCCTCAAAAATAATAATAAACATTAAAAATTAAAAAAAAAAAACCTTTAAATGCACATTCTGATTCAGCACGGCTGGGGTGGGGCCTGGGATTCTGCATTTCCAATAGGCTCTGAGTGATGCTATCAGTCAGCCAACGCACTGTGGGTAGCAAAGATCTAGATCATTTAACATACTGTCAAGCAGAAATCATCCAGTTGTTCGCTGGAGTGGAGGCAGGGGCAGGAAACACTCTGGGAACAAAAACTACCACGTCTTACTTTGGTAGTGAGAGGATTTCAGATCTTCAGGATAGACATTCTTTGAGAGGATGATGAAATGACTCAACCAAAGCAGCTTTAGAGTCTCATTGGAACAGTCTGTTCTCGAAGTTTCCGGGAAAAGAGTAGGATAAACAGTTTTCCACTTTAGCAGTGGAGTTTCCGGGGCTGGGGTCACACATCTGACCTGAACAGATCGCCTGGAATCTGTCATCCGAGGTGGGCCATGAGACCTTCCCAAGACAGCCACAGGTACAGTGGGCACTGAGGCCAGCGTGCCCAGCCTGGGGGAGGGGTGTTCAAGGGTGGTGGGAGGACGTGTGTGGATGAAACACGGCCTCAGAGTCCCAGCTGGGTTCAAATCCAGTGTCTTTGCTTACTGGCCGTTCAATCCATGGCAAGTTTCTGAGCCCCGTGGTTCTGTTTTCTTACTGTGGTGTAGACGTGACACTGGGTTTGATGGGAAACTGAAACTCCAGAGGATTTCAACAGAGCAACTTGTAGTGCAGGGACTTGGTGACAGGAGATAGCAGTGCTGGAGAGCCAAAGGGGAAAGTTGAGGCCATCCGGAGATGAGCTGGAAACAGAGGCCCATTTAAAAACCTCAAGCGTATGGGGCGCCTGGGTGGCACAGTCGGTTAAGCGTCCGACTTCAGCCAGGTCACGATCTCGCGGTCCGTGAGTTCGAGCCCCGCGTCAGGCTCTGTGCTGACAGCTCAGAGCCTGAAGCCTGTTTCCGATTCTGTGTCTCCCTCTCTCTCTGCCCCTCCCCCGTTCATGCTCTGTCTCTCTCTGTCCCAAAAATAAATAAACGTTGAAAAAAAAAAAAAAAAAAAAAAAAAAAAAACCTCAAGCGTAAAGGGGTTTTACTGAGAGGGTGAGGGAATCGGATGGAATCGAAGTTTGAGGGGTGCAGCAGGACCTCGTGGGAGCCGTCCCCATTTTTTTCTCTGCCTCTCCCCACGGCCCTCCCTGAGCCTCCACAAACCAGACTCCATATTGCCCCTGCTCCCCCGTAACTTTTGCTCCTGGGTGACTTCTGGCTTCCCTGGGCATCAGCTGACTTCGGCCTTGAGCCCTGGAGATTGTCCAAACCCAGCACACGTTCACCGACCTCCCCCCCCCCCCCCCAGCATTGCCAGTCTCTGGATTACTTTACTGAGAGAGACCCTGCCCCTGACCAGCTGTCTTGAGTTAGACTCCCCGTGACATCAGGGTGGCCTGGACAGGCCCAGGTGAGAGGAGGGTAAGGCCCCTCCGAAGGAGCAGCTTCTGAGGACGGAGGTGGGGGCAGGGCAGGCAATGAAACACGTTTCCTGCGGGAAGTAATTACCGATCTGGCCTAAGAAGAATATCACTGAAATGGCAATAGCGACCATTCATCAAGGCTTCACGTGCCAGACACGGTAAAAGCTCTTTTCATAGATTCTCCTCTTTCCAACCTCACAGTGAGCCTCAGAAGTTAGTATTATTGTTATGTCCATGTCCCCATTTTACAGATGAGGAAACTGAGTTGTTTCCTGTCCCTGAGGCCTGTACTTCGCCGCCTCCCCCCAGAGGAGAAGCGCTCAGGTACGACCGTTTCCGACCCTCAACCTCCAGGAATGCTCTCTCCTTCCTTTTGTTAAAGGTTTTCAGGTGCACAGACCTGGGGGCTATTGTCCTCGGTTTTATGGCTCACTGTCCCCATCCACCTGTGCTCAGCTCCCCCTTTGTCTTCACTGTAGCTCCTTCTCCAGGGCCCGACCCCAGCCCCCTCCCCAGAGGCCCCAGTCTACAGGAGGTGACACATTCTTCAGGTTTTCCTTGCTTGGGGTTAATTAATATATGGGATCCTTGGAAAGTGTCTGTGTTTGGACGTTTATTTTTCAGGGAGTGTTTATTTTTTATTTCTTCATTTTTAATAGATCATAAACAACAGGGTTTGTTTTATTAAGTTTGATTTATTCTTTAAAAAAAGCCTTTTTTTTTTTTAAATCTTTATTTATTTTTGAAGGAGAGAGAGACAGAGCATGAGCAGGGGAGGAGCAGAGACAGGGAGACACAGAATCCGAAGCAGGCTCCCGGCTCTGAGCTGTCAGCACAGAGCCTGACGTGGGGCTCGACCTCACAAACTGCTAGATCATGACCTGATCGAAGTCGGATGCTTAACCAGCTGAGCCACCCAGGAGCCCCTCTTCTTTTTAAAAAAATTTTTTTGAATGTTTATTTATTTTTGAAGGAGAGAGAGACAGAGCATGAGCAGGGGAGGAGCAGAGAGAAAGGGAGTGTTTTACTCTTTTTTTTTTTATGTTTATTTATTTTTGAGAGAGAGAGACAGAGCATGAGCATGAACAGGGGAGGGGCAGAGAGAGGGCGGGACAGAGGATCTGAAGCAGGCTCTGCACTGACAGCAGTGAGCCTGAGCCTGGTGCGGGGCACAAATTCACGAACTATGAGATCATGACCTGAGCCCAAGTCGGACGCTTAACTGACTGAGCCACCCGGATGCCCCGAAGAGAGAGAGAGAATCTTAAGCAGGCTCCACGCTCAGCACAGGGCTCGATCCCATGACTGTGAGATCATGACCTGAGCCAAAATTGAGAGGTGGATGCTCAATTGACTGAGCCACCCAAGTACCCCATAAATTTACTATTTTAGGATAGATTTAGAATAAAGGAAAGGCTGTGAAGACAGTACAGAGTCCCTGTATACCCCACTCCCGGCTTCCCCTATTATTAATATGTTAGTAGGGCACATTTGTCACAATGAACCAATATTGACACATTGTTATTAACTACTGCCCATACTTTATTCAGATTCCTTTTTCTGTTCTAAGATCCCATGCAGGGAACCACATTACATCCAGTTATCGTGTCTCCTGACACTCCTCTTGGTTCTGATGGTTTCTCAGACTTAATGTTGTTTTTGAGGATCATGACAATTTTGAGGAGTACTGGTCAGGATCATGTAGAACGTCCCTCAACTGGGATTCGTCTGAGGTTCTTCTCATGATTAGATTGGGGGAGGAGGTCCACAGAGGGAAAATGCCATTTTCATCACATCCTATTAAATGCCCTTGACCTGTGGCCACATGACTCCAATCTCTGCCTCTGTGGTCACATTGCTGCTTTCTCTTTGGTCTGTCAACTCTCCCCTGTGAGTTCCTGTCAGGACACTTGTCACTGGGTTTAAGGTCTATCTGTATAACCTAAGATGATCTCATCTCAAGATCCTTAACATTCTACAGAGACTTTTTATTTCAAATAAGGCAACATTCATAGGTTCCAGGGATTCTTTGGGGGG
This sequence comes from Puma concolor, assembly GCF_028749965.1. Lineage (NCBI taxonomy): Eukaryota > Metazoa > Chordata > Mammalia > Carnivora > Felidae > Puma > Puma concolor. The sequence goes on along the minus strand of NC_141672.1, from coordinate 13,030,521 downwards.
TTTGTCTTGTAACTTTTTGCTTTCATGGCTTGTGCTTTCGGTGTATCTAAAACTCATCATCAGACCCAAGTTCATGTAGATTTTCTTTTATGCTTTCTTCTAAAACATGGATCCTTTATTTCTTCCACCAGTGTTCTGTAGTTTCTCACATACAAATTCTGTATGTGTTTGTTAGATTTAACCTGAGCCTTTCATATTTTGGGTACCATTGTACATAGGATTTTTTGTTCATTTGGTATATTGGAAATCAATTGGTATATTGATCTTTTGTCCTGTGACATGGAAATACTCACTTATTAGTCTCAGGAATATTTTTGTGTAGATTCTTTGGGGTTTTCTATATAAATAATTATGTTATCTATGAATAAAGACAGTTTATTTTTTCTTTCCAATCTGTACAGCTTGTATTTATTTTTTTGTTATACTAGCTGAGACTTCCAGTATGATGTTGAATAGGAGTAGTGAGAGAGAATATCTCTCTCACTTGTTGCCTTGTTGATTTTACAGGGAATGCATCCAATCTATCACTATTAATTATGATGTTAGCTGTGGGGTTTTATAGATATTCTTTACAAAACTGAGAAATTTCCTCTCTGTTCCTAGTGTATCGAAAATTATTGCCATGAGTGGGTATTGAATTTTGTCAAATGCTTTCTCTGCATTAATTGATATGGGTTTTTTTCTTTAACCTGTTCACATGGTGGCACATTTATTTTTTATTTGTTTTTTTTAAAGATTGCTACTTTTTTTTTTTTGCATTTTACAGTTTATTTATTTATTTTGGGAGAGAGAGAGAGAGCAGGAGAAGGGGAGAGAGAGAGGGAGAGAAAGAATCCCAAGCAGGCTCTGTGCTGTCAGCACTGAGCCAGACTCGGGGCTCAATCCCATGAACTGTGAGATCATGACCTGAGTTGATATCAAGGTTCAGATGCTTGCTTAACTGACTGAGCCACCCAGGCACCCTGACATTGTGACACATTAAAGTGAATATTGATATGGTTGGATTAATATCTACCATGGTTTGTTTTGTTTTTGGTCTTTTTTTTTTTCTTTTTTAAGTAGACGTGGAGCCCAACGTGGGATGCGGGGCTTGAACTCACAACCCTGATATCAAGACCCGAGTTGAGGTCAAGAGTCAGACACTTAACCAACTGAGCCACCCAGGTGTCTCTACTGTGTTTTTAATTGTCTTCTATTTATTGCATTTCTTCCTTTTTTCCCCATTTTTTCTGCCTTCCCTGGCTTTTTAAAATTGTGATAAAATATACAAAACATAAAATTTATCTTTTTAACCACTTCTAAGTGTATAGTCCAGTGGCATTAACTACTCACCTTGTTGTGCAGCCATCACCATGGTCCTTCTCCAGAACATTTTCATCTTCCCAAATAGAAATGCTGTACCCATTAAACAATTGCCTCCTCTGTTTTTTTTTAAGCTTTGTTTTTTTAAGAGCAGCTTTAGGTTCATAGCAAAACTGAGCAGAAGGTACACAGATTTAGACCCCCTGCCCCCACTTATGCATCGTCTCCCCCGTTATCAACATCCTCACCAGAGTATTACATTTGTTATAATTAAATGGGCCAAAGACCTTAATAGATACCTTACCAAAGAAGATGTGCAGATGACAAAGAAGCATATGGAAAGACGCTCCACACCATAACTTATCAGGGAAATGCAAATAAAAACGACAATGAGGCTAAAATCTGAGCAATGACAACACCAAATGCTGGTGAAGATATAGTCAACAGGGACTCTCATTCATTGCTGACGGGATGCGAAATGGTATAGCCAGTTTGGAGGACAGTTGGGTGTTTTCTTACAAAGCTAAACAGATTCTCCTTGCTCCTTGGTATTTACCCAAAAGAGTTGAAAAATTGTGCCCACAGAAAACCCTGCCTACAGACGTTTATAGCGGCGTTAGTCATAGTTGCCAAAACTTGGAAGCAGCCAAGATGTCCTGCAGCAGGTGAACAAAGAAATGAACTGTGGTACATTCCAGTCAATAGAATATTATTCACTAAAAAGAAATGAGGGGCGCCTGGGTGGCTCAGTCAGTTGAGCATCTGCAGCTCAGGCCAGGATCTCACGGTTTGTGGGTCTGAGCCCCGCGTCAGGCTCTGTGCGGACAGTTCGGAGCCTGGAGCCTGCTTCGAATTCTGTGTCTCCCTCTCTCTCTGCCCTTCCCTCACCGATGCTCGCTCTCTCTCTCTCTCTCTCAAACATAAACATTAAAAAAATTAAAAAAAAAAAAGAAATGAGCTATCAAGCCATGAAAAGACATGGAGGAAACTTAAATACATATGACGAAGTGAAAGAAGCCAGTCTGAAAGGGCTACGCACATACTGGTTCCAACTACATGACATTCTGGAAACGGCAAAACTATGGAGACAGTAATAAGATCAGTGATCGTGGGGTGGAGGACAGGCAAGGAGAACAGGCAGAGCACAGAGGATTTTTAGGGCCGTGAAACACCTCTGTATGATACTATAATGTGGATTCATGTATGTTGTTGGCAGAGATCAGGCTTTAGTTTTCTTTGATTGTAATGTCTTTGTCTGACTTTGGGTAATGCTGGCCTCAGAGAACGAATTGGGAAGTATTTCTTCTGCTTCTGTCTTCTGGAAGAGACTGTAGAGAATTGGTATAATTTCTTTCGTAAATATTTGGTAGAATTCACTAGTGAAGCCATCTGGGCCTGGTGCTTTCTATTTTGGAAGGTTATTAATTATTGATTTGATTTTGTTCATAGATACAGGCCTATTTAGATCGTCTATTTCTTCTTGTGTGAGTTTTAGCAGATGGTATCTTTCAAGGAATTGGTCTGTTTCATCTGGGTTACCAAGTTTGTGGGGATAGACTTGTTGTTTTAGTATTTATTATCATTTAATATTATCATTTATTATCTGCAGTAATGTCCTCCCTTTTATTCCTAATATTATAGTTTGTATCCTCTCTATTTCTTTTTTTTTTTTTTTTTTTTTTTTGAGAGACAGAGAGAGACAGAATATGAGTGGAGGAGGAGCAGAGGGAGAAGGAGACACAGAATCTGAAGCAGGCTCCAAGCTCTGAGCTGTCAGCGCAGAGACTGATGTAGGGCTTGAACTCATGAGCTGTGAGATCATGACCTGAGCCAAAGTCGGACACTTAACCGACTGAGCCACCCAGGTGCCTCTGTATCCTATTTTTTAGTTAACCTGACTAGAATTTTACCGATTTTATTGATCTTTTCAAAGAATCGGTTTTTGATTTCACTGATTTTTCTCTTACCGATTTTCTATTTTCAAATTCATTGATCCCCACCCTAAAATTTATTATTTCTTTTCTTCTGCTTACTTTGGATTTAATTTGATCTTTTTCCTACTTATCTAAGATGGAAATTTAGCTAATTGATTTTAGATCTTTCTTCTTTTTCTAATATACTCCTTCAATGCTATATGTTTCCCTTTAAGCCCTGCTTTTGCTTCATTCCACAAAATTGATAAGCTGAGTTTCCATTTTATGCAGTTCATATATTCAATTCAAAATATTTAAAAATTCCCTTCTCTTTGCTTGCATTGCCTATCCGTGCTTGCCTGGTTTTTATTTTACCTATTAGAGCCTTTAGCGTATTAGTGATAGATATTTTATTTTATTTTATTTCATTTTATTTTATTTTATTTTATTTTATTTAAAAAATTTTTTCTTTTTAACGTTTATTTATTTTTGAGACAGAGAGAGACAAAGCATGAACAGGGGAGGGTCAGAGAGAGGGAGACACAGAATCCGAAACAGGCTCCAGGCTCTGAGCTGTCAGCACAGAGCCCGACGCGGGGCTCGAACCCATGGACCGCGAGATCATGACCTGAGCTGAAGTCGGCCGCTCAACTGACTGAGCCACCCAGGTGTCCCAGTGATAGATATTTTAAATTCCTGGTCTGATAATTCCAACATCCTTGTCATAGCTGAATCTGGTTTTAATGCTTGCTTGGTCTCTTCAAACTGTGTTTTTGTCTTTTAGAACGTCTTGTGATTTTCCTCGATAGCTGAATGTGATATTTCCGGTAAAAGAAACTGTTGTATGTGGAGGTGAAGTGTGTGTGTGTGTGTGTAAGCATTCTTTAGTCCTATAATTAGGTCTTACTCTTAGCAAGTCTATACCTCTGAACTTCACACATGATTCTCAGGCTCCTTTCTCCTCTGTAAGTGGGACAGAATGGCTACCAGGGGCCAAAGTTGGCTATTTCCCTTCCCTTGTGTGGAAGGTTAGAGCCACACAAAAGCATAGGGGCTTCCCTGTGACTGGGTGGCCCTGGAGTTTGAGCTCAGACTTGTCTGCAGGGAGCCTCCCGAAACTGGTTAATTGCAGGGCAGATTTTCCTACTTCAGCACCGGCTCCCTCCCCGGTTGCTGCTTGTGGGTTTCTGTTCTGGTAAGTTATGGTTCTCTGTATTTATCTATCTGTCGGTCTCTCCAATTTGAGGGGGTAGTGGTTTGCTCTATGACCTCACCACTCTTACAGATCTTTTTTTTTTTTTTTTAATTTTTTTTTTTTTAACGTTTATTTATTTTTTTGGGACAGAGAGAGACAGAGCATGAACGGGGGAGGGGCAGAGAGAGAGGGAGACACAGAATCAGAAACAGGCTCCAGGCTCTGAGCCATCAGCCCAGAGCCCGACGCGGGGCTCGAACTCACGGAGCGCGAGATCGTGACCTGGCTGAAGTCGGACGCTTAACCAACTGCGCCACCCAGGCGCCCCACCACTCTTACAGATCTTAAGGAGAGTTGATTTGTCAGTTTGTTTAGCTTTTTACTAATGAGGATAGTGTGGTGACGTCTGTGCTTCCTACAGGTCACCCCAGAAACCAGAAGTGTCTTTCCTCTCGTTTTAATTGAGCATTTTTAAACAAACCATTTTATCTCTGCTCTTAGCACAGCAGTAATAACTCTTAGGTTTTTGTTTTTGTTTTTTTTAGTTTATTTATTTATTTTGAGGAGGTGGGGGGAGAGGGGGGAGAGAGAGGGAGGGGGGAGAGAGAGAGAGAGAGAGAGAGAGAGAGAGAGAGAGAGAGAGAATATGAGTAGGGGAGGGGCAAAGAGAGAGGAGAGGGAGAGAGAGAATCCCAAGCAGGGTCCGCACTGTCAGTGCAGAGCCAGATGCGGGGCTGGAACTCATGAACCGTGAGATCATGACCTGAGCGGAAAACAAGAGTCAGGCACTTAACCCACTGAGCCATCCAGGCGCCCCAACTCTTACTTTGTTTTAATGGTTACCTTGGGGGTTACAAAAGATGTTTTTAATTAATGTAAGTCTACTTTCAGATACTACTATACCACTTCACATGTAGTGCAGGTACTTTTCCCCAGTGTCCCCTTCTAGGGGGACACTGTTGTCACACTGTTGTCATTCATTGCCTTACCAATCTGCTATAACCATGCAATACATTGTTACTATTGTTGCTACAGGCAGAGTTATCTTTTACATTAGTTAAGAATAAGAGTAACCAAGGGGCGCCGGGATGGCTCAGTTGGTTAAGCATCTGACTTTGGCTGGGGTCATGATCTCGCGGTTTGTGAGTTCGAGCCCTGCGTTGGGCCCTGTGCTGACAGCCTGGAGCCCGCTTTGGATTCTGTATCTCCCTCTCTCTCTGCCCCTCTCCTGGTAGCGCTGTGTCTCTGTCTCTCTCAAAAATAAATAAACATAAAAAATTTTAAAAAAAAGAATAAGAACAAACAAAAAGATTTTTTATTTTACCTTCATTTATTCCTTCTCTGATGCTTTCCCTTTCTTTATGTCAAGTAAGTTTCTGACCTATATTATATTCTTTCTGCCTGTAGAACTCCTTTTCGCTTTCTCTCTCTCTCTTTTTTTTTTTTTTTTTTTTTTTTTTGCAGGGCAGGCCTGCTGGTGATGAAATCCCTCCATTTTTTTGTTTGTTTGTTGTTTTTTTTGAGAAAGTCTTTCTATCTTTTTCACTTTTGAAGAATAATTTCACCAGATACAGACTTCTGGGTTGGTGAGTTTTTTCTTTCAACATTTTAAATATTTCCCTGCATTTGCTTCTTGCTTGCATTCTTTATGTTGAGAATCCTGCTGTAACTCTCACCTTCGTTCCTCTAGAGGGGAGGCACCTTCCCTCCTCTGGCTTCTTTCAATGTTCCTCTTCCACTTGGGTTTTCTACAGTCTGAATGTGATGTGCCCGGGTGCGAGGTTAGTTTGCTCGTTTTGGTATGTATTCTGCGTGGTGTCCTCTGAGCCTCCTAGACCTGTGCCTTGGAAACTTTTGGCCATTATTACTTCAGATGCTCCTCCATTTTCTCTTTCTTGTCCTCTGATGTTCCTGTTATGCGTATCCTATACCTTCGCGTGTGGTCCCACCGTGCGTGGGTGTTCGGTTCAGCTTTTGTCATGCTTTTTCTTTTTCTCTGTACCTCTCAGCTGGGAAATTCCTATTGACCTATCTCCAAGCTCACTGGTGCTATCCGTGGCCACGTTTAGTCTTCTGATAAGCTCATCAAAGGCATTCTTCATTCCGTTGTGGTGTTTCTAATTTCCAGCCTTTCTTTTTTATTCTTCCTTGGTGTCTCCATCTCTCTGCTCACGTTATCCATATGTTCTCGTATATTGTCTACCCCTCCAGTAGAGCCCTCAACATATCAATCATATTAATCTTAATGCTCTGGCTGATGTCCAACACGGGTGTCACATCTGAGTCTGGTTCTGATGATCGCCTTGTCTCTTCAGTGAGCTTTCTTTTGGCTTTTGTCATGCTGTGTAATTTCCTGCTGAAAGTCTCATAGGTGCTGAGTAACAGGAACTTCTAAATGAAAATCCTGAGCACCATGCCTGATCTAGACTAGATTCTTGGTTGAATCAATGGGCCTATTGGGCTGTAAATCAGCCATTGCTACTGGTTTAGTTGGGTGATGACCCGGAGTATGGCTTTGCCTCTCTCAGCCATAGAGCCAGAATCACAACTCCCCTCTCCTCACCCCCAGTGGTTCAGTTATATGAATACTGTAATAGGCAAGTCTCTTAATAATAAATGAAGGGTGGCTTCCAGGTACCCCAGATGCTTTAAGTAGCACTTAAGGACATATTTAAGTACAGGGACTGTCGGAACCACCACCCTCTCTTGAGAAAATAACCTCCCTAATTGCACACTGACCCAAGGTACATTCTCCCAAGTAAATAATACTCTGTTCAGCAGCATCCTAATTAGGTATTTACCTCAGAGATGGCAATGGCTTCACACTGCTCTCTGGGGAAGTATTAAGCATATCAGGGCTGACAAGACTGCAAAACAAACCTGCATCGAGAAAATAAACCCTGTCAATGAGTTTCCGTGAGACGGCAGAGGGCGGGGGCCCTGGGAGGAGGAGCGGCTGGCCAACCGTGGAGGCCAGGCCGGCAACCTCCCTGCCTGAATGGAGGCAGCCTCCTCAGAGACAGCCCAGGTCGGGCTGAGAGGCAGCCCCTCCTTGTCCTGCCTCCCCAGAGCAAGGGGCTGGGCTGTGCAGGCAAAGGCCTTTCTTCCACTCACAGATGGCTGAAACAGCAGCCGGCATGTGAGCTGGGGCTCAGTCATTAGGAATCACATGTTCCGTGGGAGGTGAGGGGGGTCCCTCTCTCTGTGTCTTTTTCCCGGTTCTTGTGTTCCTGGGTCACTGACAGCCCCCGAGAAGCCAGGGGCCTCAGACAGCCTCGCTGGCCCACCCTCCTTCTTTCTTCTCCCTCTTGTTCTCTCTCTCTCTGTCTCCCCTTCTCCCAGTGTCGTTCTCCCTACCTCCTCCGCCTTCTTTCCTTTACCTACTTCTTTCCTACCTCAATAACTCCTTCTCCGTCTTCCCTTTGTCTCCCCCCTCCGCCCCCTGCACTTCCTCTTGAACTCCAGGGAATCCAGACCCTTCTCACTACACCCCCAGCAATTGTGCCCTGGCTGGGCGGCCGTGCTCCCAGGGCAGGCCCTCTAGTACCGGGAACACCAACCTCAGCCTCCTGTCACGAACTGCCAGGAGACACCGCTCAAACCTCATTCTCTTCTTGCAGGCATCGTCCACACGGTCGTGAAGGCTTGTGGGCTGAAGTGTGGACACACTGTGAGGACCACAGGGGCTGCCCTGGAGAGCCCCGGGGAGGTTTCTCAGCACACTGGGGACAACCACACAGTCAGTGCTTGGGTCTTCTTCTCGTCCCGGCTTCTCCTTAGTGGCTTAACGATTTCATGTTCATCCTCAGAGCCCTTGTTTTCCAGCACAGAGGGCTTTGTCAGCATGGGCAGACTCAAAGGCAAATTTTTTTTTTTTAGGTTTATTTATTTAAGTAATCTCTACACCCAATGTGGGGCTCGAACTCATGACCCTGAGATCAAGAGTCACGTGTTCCACCAACCGAGCCAGCCAAACACTATTCCATTCTAGAATTCTTCTTCTTTTTTTTTTTTTATGTTTATTTATTTTGAGAGAGAGCGTGAGCAGGGGAGGGGCAGAGAGAGTGTGAGACAGAGAATCCTGAGCAGATTCCATGTTTTCAGCACAGAGCCTGACATGGGGCTTGATCCCATGAACCATGAGATCATGACCTGAGCAGAAATCGAGAGTCAGATGCTTCATCGACTGAACCACCCAGGCGCCCCTGGAATTCTTACCTTGGGGTCTATGACCTGGAGGTTTGTCGTAGTTAGCTGGGGCTGCCATGGCAAAACACGGCAGACAAGTGTGCTGACACAAACATTTTTGTTTTCCCAGTTCTGGAAGCTGGGGGTCCAAGATCAAGGTGTCAATAGCGTTGATTTCTTCTGAAGCCTCTCTCCTTGGTTTTCAGATGGCCGCCTTCTCTCTGAGTCTTTATAGGCTCTTCCCTCTGATGTGCGTGTGTCCTAATCTCTTCTTATAAGGACACCAGCCATACTGGATTAGGGTCCACCCCGATGACCTCGTTTTAACTTCCTCTTTAAAGACCCTGTCTCCAAATGCGATCGCATTCTGAGGTACTGGCAGTCAGGACTTCAACATACGAATTTTGGGGAACACAATTTAGCCCGTAATAAGGTTTGTGGATAAAATCAGGGGAAAATAGAAAGGGAAGAACTGTGTTTTTATTTTCAGCAACTTCTAATTGAAATGTAGCATTTCCTTCCTACATTATGAATGTGCACAAAAAAGCACAGTGGCATTATAGCACCTGCGATGTCGTCACTGATAAAAATCACAAATGTTTTCACATCAAATGAAAATTGTCACAGACATCCTGAAATACTGTTTGTGCTCCTAACTACTTTGAGATTATAGTTGTTATACCCACTGCTGGGTCCTATTCTTTACTGCATCTGTTAAGAAGTGCATATGTTACTATATAACAAAATGCTTTTTTCAGTATGTTGATAATTTTATGACAATATAATTGGTTTCTCTTGTAAATTTGATTTTACTTTACACACTTCAAACATTATTCTTAGAAGGTATCTATTAGCCTCACCAAAGTGCCAAAGGGATCCATAGTGCACAAAAGAACCCCGTACCTATCTCAAACCTTCATTTTTACGTGGGAGGAAAGTGGGGTCCAGAGAGGGCAATTCACTTGTCCATGGTCACACAGCTGGTTAGTGGAAGGGCCGGGGTGAGGGCACAAGTCTCATGATTCTTGGTCCATTGCTGGGTCCACTCTGTCCCGTTTGCTAGTTGTTTTCCTTGATGAAGACTGGTATAGAATCATTAGCCAGGATAAGAATTTTCCAAACACCTTCAGGTTACTCTGAATGTATTACATCATACATTCCTCAGATGTACAACCTTTAGGGTCACGCTTCCCTTAATAGCCAACTAGCCTCGTGCCCTTTCTGAGAGATGGAAGGAAGACCAGCTTTTAACTGCTTCCCCTTCCAACATATTTGGGGAGTCTTGGTGGATGCTGATGGTTTCCACAGATGGGTACTGTTTTCTGTGATCACACCATCTAGGAGGGCACCCAGCTCATCCTGGTTTGTGTGGAATTTTCCCAGAGCTAGCTCTGAAAGTCCCATGATGTGGGAAGCCCCTCCCCTCCTGGGGCCATCTCCCCGCCCCTCCCTCAGCAGCCACTCTACCACCTTGGGGCACCTCTAGCATCGTCCATTATTGGCCTGTCCAGGCCCCTCCCTCTTGGCCCACCTTACGCGGCTCTCCAACATTCGGCAAAAACCAGGCTGTCTCTTGCTCTTGGATTTCTCTGAAAGACTCAGGAATTATATTGTAGAAAAGAGCAACCTAGTATCTGAGAGTGGATCTCAGGACACCAGCCCGCAGGCGTGTTCTCTCTCCTTGGCCCCCAACCTGCTGCTGCTTGGTGTGGGTCAATGTGTGACCTGTGTGAGTGCGCTCACCCCTCTCTTTCCCCACCCGGAGACCCCGACCACGACCCTCTGCCCTCTGCTCTCTTGGGGTCCAGATTGCTAACGTCCTTCCCTCTTCCCACTCAATATCCTGATCTTAAAGGTGCTTCTCTGCAGTGAAGACCACTCTGCCGTTATTACACAGCACAGCTCAGCTGCTCATTCTCTCTCTCCCCAGCTTGGCATCACCTCTGCACAGTGAGAAGTTTCATGTGGTTTTCTTAAAAACAATCAGAGCTTCCTTCTCTCCATTCCTGGAGCAAGGAAGCATTAAAACAGCCATTTATCCTGCCCCGACCCCTGGGGCAGCAGAGAATATATTTGCGTCATTGCTGTAGACATCCATTTATTCATTCAGGATGGATTTATTGAGACCTACAATGTGTGGGGCACTGGGTTCGGATGTGTAGACACAAAGATGAAGAAGATCAACGCCGGTTCTTTGATAGTTCTCTGCTGGTAAGGGAGGTAGATCATTACCAGCAACCATCATATGACATGGCCAAGGTTATATGGTGCAATCTAGCAGGTGTTGGGTGAACTGACCAAGGATGAGGTAGTTTCTGTCCTGATGATGGAGTGGAGGGCGAGGAAGAGAAGGTCTAGTGTTGTGATTCTCAAAATGTGGGTCTCAGGGCACCTGAGTCAGTTGAGTGTCTGACTCTCGAACTCAGCTCAGGTCTTGATCTCAGGGTCATAAGTTCAAGCCCCTCATTGGGCTCTGCGCTGGGCCTGAAGCCTACTTAAAAAAAAAAAAAGGGTGATGGGGTGGGTGGGAGTTGCCTGGGTGGCTCAGTCGGTTAAAAGTCTGACTCTTGATTTCGGCTCAGGTCATGATCCCAGGGTCGTGAGTTCGAGACCCGAATCAGGCTCCACACTGACAGTATGGACCTCCTTGGGATTCTCTCTCTCTCTCTTCCTCTCTCCCTATCCCTCCCCTGCTCACACCTTCTCGCTCAAAATAAATAAATAAACTAGGGGCACCTGGGTGGCTCAGTGGGTTAAGCATCCGACTTCAGCTCAGGTCATGATCTCACAGTTTGTGAGTTCAAGCCTTGTGCCTGGCTCTGTGCTGACAGCTCAGAGCCTGGAGCCTGCTTTGGATTCTGTGTCCACCTCTCTCTCAGTTCCTCCCCTGTTGTGCCTTGCCTCTCTCTCTCTCTCAAAAAATAAATACTAAATAAAACTTTTTTTTAATAATAAATAAATTTTTTTAAAAAGGTGGGTCCGGACCATCAATATCAGCATCACCTGGGAACTTGTTGGAAATTCAAATTAGCAGGCCAAGCCCACCTGCTGAATCAGAATCTCTGGGGTGGGGGTGGGGGGCTCAGCAGCCTGAGTGCTAAGAAGCCTGCAGGGAAATTCAGAACCACATAAGCTTGCAAGCCAGCGGCACCGTGGACCTTGCTGGTGCCCGCTCCAGGGCCCTTTACAGGTGAGTGCCAGCACCCCCGAGCTGCCACAGTGTCGGCTGCTCACCCCTCACAGCTGCCCCCTTCCCTGGAGAAGTGCCCTCTGCCAGGAAGCTGCCTCAGCAGGAAGCTCCCTCCATCCCCAACCCCCGGAGATCGTGGCCAATGACCGATGGGGCCACAAGGAGCTGCCGTCTCTGCCTCAAGTCTGCGTGAGTGGCAAGCTCCGGGGCGCAGGGCATGCTCCACATTCGCATATGCTCAGACTGAAGCTCGTTCCCAGCTGAGTCCACATTCCTGCTCAGCCTGTACCCTCCCCGATCCTGCTGTCCTCCTACCCTTCCCCGTAAATCACTTGAACCAGAAACCCTGTCTCAGGCTCTGCTGCTTGGTGTCAGAGGCTTCGCTGAGGAAGGAAAGCTTGAACAGGGCTGCAGGGATAAAGCAAAGCCTGTCAATCAGAAAAACAAGGAAGAACATCCAGGCGGAGGGAACAGAATGTGCAAAGGCAGAGAGGTGTAAGGTGGCTGGGCCGGGGCTGTTACCCACAGGTTGTTTCATATGGCCGGAAGGCGGGGTCCCTGGGGGGCAGAATCAGAAAACTTCCCAAGTTCTACACGGGAGTAACTGTCTCCCAGAGGGCAGTGAGATGCCACTGAGAGATAAGGTAGGATGGGACGCGATTTGATTTGCGCTTTGGACAAATCACTCTGGCCACGGTGGAGAGGCGGCTTGGAGACCAGCTAGCCCAGGCAGAGATTTCAGCAGTGCTCTCGTAAATGGCAAGGGCCAGACTTCAGGATCTGAAGGAGGAGGGTCAAGAGGAGATCTACCGGCGAGAGGTGCAGAAGGTAGAGAGAGTCACTGTCTGCTGGCTGGGGTCATCAGCCACCGTGGTCCTGTCAGTGGCAGGGGAGGTGGGGGATGAGGTGATGAAGGGTAGAAGGGAGCAGAGAAGCAGCTCCGTGAAGCCTGGCTGAGTCGGGACAGAGACAGCCAGGCACCCCTTTGATCCTCAGGACCAAGAGCATGTCATGGTCATGTAGGACCGCCGGCCACAGCTGGCTTCAGGCTGTGCATCCAACCGAACAAGAACCACCTAGATGTGGGGGGTTCTAAAAGGTGACCTCAACCTCCTGCACCCTGACTTCCACTGCCTGGGCCACCTGCCAGCTCGGAGAGCGAAAACACAGAGAAGCTCGTACGTGGATACGTGTGTTATAACACGTGCCAAAATTCTCAACCTCACACCTCAGCCAGGGATCAGTAGATCAATTTGTATACACCTGGACAGAAGGGTGATAATTTAATACAGGTGACATTATTGGAACATGCATTTTTCACTGGTCGAGGTGCAGGTATGCTCTCCAAGGAGTTTTTGGCGACGCTTTAAAGAGATGGTCTAATCAGTCACTTCTGATTCCCCTGCAGTTCACTGGAGCCGTCGATCATGGTGAATTCTCTCGGTTTTAATGGGAGTCCTCAGTGCTTCTATAGGATTCTCCCTGCCCCTCAGCTTTAAATAACAAGATTGTTATTTTTGACATGTTATTCAAGCTTGGGTTCCCCCCACCCCCACCCCTACCGCTTCATGTCTGGGAGAGCCTCACCTTGAAAGCACTTCTCCCTCTGGTTCACCCAAAGAAAGACAGCTTGCCTCAGATTTGGGGACTGGAACTAAGCCAAGAGGCCTTTACAGAGACTAATTAGGGGTTGGGCTTAATTGCAGGTGTTCTAAAGTCTCTGCAAAGGTTGCAACATGTCTCTCCCGATGTTAAATATTTGTCTTCTTCCCGAGGCCAGGAGGGGCTGTGTGCTTGGGTTTCCCCAGGGATCTGACAACTTGCCGGGGCTCCCGATGAGCTTTACGTGGTAATCCTGGCGATCTGTGAAGTGGTCCTCCTTAAATTGTGAAGACGATATAAGCTAGTGGCCAGCTGTTACCTCCTAGGGATTATTTGCTTTGACCAAGAAAATCTGTGGATCAGAAGGGCAAATACACGTGTCCCAAACCAGTCCCCTAAAACACGCATTCCCTGAGGACCAGGGAGATTAAAGGGCTCAAGAGAGAGGCGAGGACTGGTACGAGTGAGCGAATGCGTGGAGGAGAGAGCAGGAGAACACATGGGCCGCCGGCCGGGGTGCAGAACAGACACCCTCAGCCTGGCAGAGGCTAGTTGCAGCCTCCGGTCCTTAGTTTTGTCTAGCTAGCCTTGACTCCGATCTTGGGTTCAAAGACTCCTCCCCGACAACCCTCCCCGTCAGCCCACCCTTATCACTACCGTGCCCGACCACTTCAGGGATTATCTGTCCCTGTTACCTTCCTGCTTTTGGCTCATTCCCCCCAGGGGTGATGGGGTGCAGCATGTCTGTGCAGGCGGCGGGGACCCGGGGCTCGAATGGACCCCTCGCATCGTCTTTGGATCGAGAGAAGGAAGAAGCCGGATTGCGGACAACAGGGTAGTTTGCTGATGACGGCGTTTTGCTGAGTTTCCCTCATTTGTACCATCCCCCACCCTCACCATCACGTCCGAGGGAGAGTGCGAGGTGAGCGAGTGAGCGAGCGAGTACATGTAGTGCAGCTTCCCCTTGCAGGTGTCCCCGCCATCGGACCATCCTTCTCCTGGCTCTCCACCTGCCTTATTCTCCAGCTCCTCCCTCACCATCTTTGAGACTAGCTCAGATATCACTTGCACATGTCTCTCTCTGGTTCCTTCTGAAAGACAAACATGATCCTGTCGCCTCTGCATTTAGAGCCTTTAAATGTCCCCTCAAATCCACTCAGCAAATACTTATTGAACTCATGCCAACATTGCAATGTGCCTGCCAGCGCTTGGGACATGGCCCGGTGCCAGGCAGGACTGCGGGTAAAGTCGGTCTCCTCATGGAACTTACATTCTAGCAGTGGAGGAGAGAGCCCCTGGACAAGGGAAGATAAACCAGAAGTTTCCAGACGGTAGTCCTCAGAGCACCCAATTTTGGGATGGCGGATGGAAAGCCCACATTAAGTGCTCTTTGCAGGCCGCACTCATCCAAATTCACCTCCACTGCCCATTTCTGTCTCTGGATCTTTCCCTCTCTTTGACACATGCGGCTCCAGCTTTCTCAGAAAGTCTCAGGAAGCCAGAAGAAGCATCTAGATTGGTGGTTTATGACAAAATGAAATGGAACTCCCACAGGACATGCCAGAGATGTTGGTTTAGGGGACAGGAAAGGCCTTGATCAAGGAAGGGACTATTTGTCCAGGGTCTGCTGATGAAAAGGTAACCGGGTCCAGGGGTCACTCCCCGACCTTTCAGCCTCCATCTTCCCCTCCCCTCCTTCCTCCCCTTCTTCCCCTCCCCTCCCCTCCCCTCCCTTCCTTCACTCCCCTCCATCAGAGTCTATGCAGACATGGCAGTTGGTGAGCCATGGGGGAAAAATTTTTTCTTTCAGTTCTAGGATCCAGGTGAGCTGCGTACTAGTCCCACCCCTACCCAGGAAGCCTCAGGAAAACTCCTTTGTGGGCTCCGATTTCCTCATCCCTGAGATGACAGGGTTATGTTAGATGACCTCTGTGGCCCCTCCAGCTCTGAGTTGGAGCAGGCATCTCACCTTCCCTGAAACTTGGTGGGTCACTGTTCCTCACCAGCTCCCTCAAGGGGGGGCGTCTGAGCCAAAAAGTAGTTTGTGATTTGAAAAACCTTGGCAGGGGGCACCCGTTCAATTCCAACTTCCGATGGTCTGTTGTATCTTACAACACCTGTCCTCTCAATCGACTTTCTGTTCCTGGTCATCAACAGGAGGGTAGAATTCCCAAATAGGAAAAGCACAGGCAGGACAGACCCGCAGGTCTCCACTGGGGTGGCCACTAGGGCTAAGGCTAGGTATTTCCATCAGGAGTATCCCTTCTGCCCCTGGGTGCTTGGACGGAGCCATGGGATCAGTGATGGCCAGTAAGTTGTGAGTGGAAGTGACGCACCTCACCTCCAGGCCAGAGCATTTAGGTCACAGTTGGAAACCCTCGGGGCCTTGACAGTGTTTGAGAAGGAATCTGCTCTGTCAGTCTGGGTTTCTGAAAGGCCATGTTAAGCAGAGGCTCCAGCTGACCCTAGATAGACATGCAGCACGAGAGAGTAATACCCGTTGTTGTCTCAGGTCACTGGGATTTAGGGGTTGTTTGTTACTGAAGCATAACCCTCCATGCCCTGACTATTACACAAACCCACATTCTGTTAAGATCAGTGGAGACTATGGCTGCTTTCCCCTGAGCAACCCTCATTTCCCTTCCCTAGTCAGCCCTTTCTGAGTCACATGAATGTGAAAACAGCCAAGGAAGGAAAAACAGGAGCTTGACCTCTCAAGGATGAATGTGAAGGCTTTCCCCAACTTATTATTTTACCTGCCAGGAAAAAAAGGAAAATAATCATTAGGAAACTCAACCAGAAAGTCTTCCTGTACCATCATATTGGCTCATTATCCTACGGCAGAATTTGGGGTGTGTTCCATGTAGGACCCACTGGTACTTCACTGGCGCCAAAGATGTCAGTACAGTCATAATTATCAACGATAGGATTTATATAAATCACCTGGACATGCCCCAGCGGGCACCTGCGTCTGTGGCTGGCTCCCAGGTTCGGTGCTAGAAGGACTTAGATTCAAGACCCACGTCAGCTACGTACCAGCTCTGAAACCTTACACAAGTCAGTTTATGTCTCTGAGACTTGATTCCCTCATCAACAAAACAGGAATAAATTTATCGGTTTCTTAAGGCGGTCATGGGGTTCTGCTTCTACGGCAGAGTTGTGGTCATGTGGTCCCACTTACGCATTTCCATCGGCTTCTTGTCGCCATGCTGCACCGTTCAGTATGGTGGCCGTGAGCCACGTGGGGCTGTTCCAGCTTCCATTTATATTAAGATTAAACACAATTAAAAACTTAGTTCCTCAGTTGCGCTCGCCACATTTCAAATGGACTATGGCTACTATAGAACATTTCCCTGACCGCAGAAAGGTCTATTGTAGAGCACTGAATAGCACCAGCTTTCAAGTTCTTTGTCAAAAGGAAATCTTGTGAGAAGGTCCCTGTGTGAAACAGACACAAAGAGATGCTCTGATTGAAACCCGGGGAGCTCAGCGTCCCCGGGCCTCCACCTCTCCTGGCTGTCTCTCTCAGGAGGCTATAAGGAACCCCGCAGAGCAGTTTGAAAACCACTCAGCCTCTCTGTGTTCTTCCCCAACCCCAGCTGGCCTCCCCCTCCCCAGCACAGTGAATCTCCTCTCCCTAACGTGCCCTACCCCCCTGCTCTGCCTGTTAATCGTCTCCCAGGACCCAGGTGGAGCGCCAGGAAGGGGATCCCACCCACCAGCGGGGTTAGTCACCCTTTGCATCCTTTACTGGCCCGTCAGCTGCCTTGGATCGGGCCTGTCTCCCCACCCAGGAGGGCGGGGACCGGATCCTGCCATCTTTGTGTGCGTGGCACGCGGGCGGAACTTGGGGAATGTTGGTGGGGTGGGTGGACAGAAGCCGGGCGGGGCTCTGCCGTGGGCCTGTCTCCCCGACCGGACTGTGGGGCTGGGTCACGGTGCTGGGTCCTCGAGCACAAACTCACCCTGGCCCACGGCGTAAGCACGATCCAGCCCTGTTTCTGGGCAATGCGGCTGCCTGCAGTTCTCAGATCTGTCTCCAGTGCTGGTGGGGAAGCACCACTGTGGCTGGGCAGGACCTGGAGCTCAGCGGGCGCTCGGTTCCTTCTTCCCTCCTCCATGTATTTGTTAGGCGCCTACTGCATGCATGGCGGTGGTAAGAACCGGGGCAAAGCCACAGAATCCCTTGTCCTCATGCGGTTCCCCTTCCAAGTAAAATAAACGATAAATAACTAAAAACGTCTAGTTCGTCAGATGGCGCAATGGAGAGAATTAAGCCTGGAAGGGGGAGAGGCGGCGGGGGAGTGAGGTGGGAGAGCAGTGCTGAGGGACTCACCACGTGGGGTAGGGGGAGCACGTGGGTGTCAGGGAAGCTGAGTGACTTCAAGGCGGTGAGGAGGGGGCCATGCAGATGTCTGGGTGAAGGGTGGTCTGGGAAGAGGGGACAGCAAGGACAAAGGCCCTAGGTGGGAGGGTGCTGGGTGTGAGGCCAGACCAGGCAGGGGACCTTGCAGGTCTCTTGCTATGGACGGAACTGTATCTCCTCCAAATTCCTGTGTCGAAGCCCTAACTCTCAGTGCGACTGTAGGTGGAGAGGGGGCTTTTAGGCAGTAATTAAGGTCAAATGAGCTCATACAGGGGAGGTCTTAATTCAATAATTGGTGGCTTTAGAAGAAGAGGGAGGGAGAGAGAGAAATCGAGATTGTGCTGATGAGCAGACAGCAAGAAGATGGTCACCTGCCAGCCAAGAAGGTTCTCACCAGAACCCAACCAGGCTGGTACCCTGATGTCAGATTTCTAGCCCCTGGAACCGTGAGATCTGTCTACGGTATTTGTGACAGCGGCCTGAACAGACTAAGCCACCTTTGTAGAGACTGTGGCTTTTACTCTGAGATGGAGGCCGTGGGAGGTTTTCAGCAAGTGGGGTGGACCGACCCCTGCTTTAGAGGGATTTGTCTGGCTTCCGTGCGCACAGTAGAGGGGGTGGGTTGACAGGCCAAGCAGGGAGGCCCGAGCGAAGGCTATCGCGAAGCTTGGGCAAACCCACACTGTAGGACCCATTCAGCAGTAAGAAGCAACAAACTGACACCTGCCACAACATGGAGGTCCTCTAACACCCCCTTCTCCCCTGTAAATATTGGTTAGGCACCTGCTGCTTGCATGGCAGGGGTTAGTCCTGGGGACGGAGCCCTGGCAAAGGGGAAGAAAATCAGACACGAAGACCACATCTCGTACGACTCCATTTGTATGCAACGTCCAGAAAAGACATGATGAAAATGTCCTAGGGGCGCCTGGGTGCCTCAGTCAGTTAAGCATCTGACTTCGGCTCGGGTCATGATCTCACAGTTCGTGAGTTTGAGCCCTGTGTCAGAGCCCACTTTGAGTTCCGTGTCTCCCTCTCTCTCTCTGTCTCTCTCTGCCCCTCCCCTGCCCCTCCCTTTCTCTCAAAAATAAACACGTTAAAAAAAAAAAAAGATAATGTCCTAAAACAAAATTATGATGATGGTTGCCTAACTATGAATTTACTGAAAATCACTAGTTTGGACCAGGGTGGTGACAGGGGAGGTGGTGAGAAGCAGTCAGGTGCTATTTTGTGGGTGCAGCAAATGGTATTTACTGGCAGATTAGATGGGAGATGGGAGAGAGAGAAGAGCCCAAGACTGATCCACGTGCTAATGCCCACAGCACTCACCACGTTACAGATCCTGCTGTAAGCCTGTTGCAAATTTTAACTCCTTTAATCCTCATAAAAATTCTTTTTTTACCTTTTTTTTTTCTTTTTGAGAGACAGAGAGAGACAGAGCGCGAGCAGGGGAAGGGCAGAGAGAGAGGGAGACACAGAATCCGAAGCAGGCTCCAGGCTCCGAGCTGTCAG
Source organism: Puma concolor (assembly GCF_028749965.1). Lineage (NCBI taxonomy): Eukaryota > Metazoa > Chordata > Mammalia > Carnivora > Felidae > Puma > Puma concolor. The sequence continues at coordinate 13,011,256 of NC_141672.1, read as the reverse complement.
CACAGAGCCCGATGTGGGGCTCGAACCCACGAAATGTGAGATCATGACCCAAGCCGAAGTCGGCCGCTTAACCGACTGAGCCACCCAGGTGCCCCTATCCTCATAAAAACTCTGAGTTAAAAACTGTCATCCCCATCTTACAAATGAGAACACCGAGGCACCGTGCCCACGGTTGCATATCTAGGGTGATTCCAAGGATCTGGGTGAGCGGGATTGACACGTGCTAAGGCCGTGAGAGTGGCTGGTTTGTGGGACAGAGGATCAGAAGTGCAGTGTGGACACGTCAAGGCTGGCCGAGGCGGTGAGCCATGGCGCGATCAGGCCCGGAGTTTACAGGAGGAGTCCAGGGCACGGACATAAACTTAGAGTCATCAGTGCATCCATGAGACTCACCCAAGGAGAGAGCACAAAGGGCAGAGGAGGCCCCAGAGCCCCCCAGCATGGAGAGGTTGTGGAGACAAGAAATGAACAAGAGGTTGGGGCACCAAGTGGCTGGTGAGGTGGGAGGAAAACCAGGAGAGGGCAGTGACCGGACAGCCCAGTGGGCGAGCGTCTCGGAGGACGAGGAGGTGGCCGCGACGAGTGCTGCTGACGGGTCACACCAGGTGGGGGCGAATGGCAGGAGGACCGGGAGGCCGAGGGCCTGGCTGCTGGGGACAGAGCTGGGCAGAGCCCCCCGCCCCGGTGCTGTGAGCCCTTGTGTGAGCTTATCTGGGGGCCTCGGGGGCCTCAGGGCAAAGGGGCGTGAGCATTCCGAGCCCTGTAGAGGTTTAGGCGCTGGCAAACATGAGATACACTGGCATGGCCCCTTTCTGAGGCCGGATTTAGGGGAGACCACCTGTCCTAGGAGCGCTCTCCCCTCCTCCCAAACCAACACGGGGAGCCAGGACTCTGCACTGGCCAGTGGCCTCGGGGCCAAGGTGACAGGGTTGGAGGGGAGGGTCAGAGAAGCAGCTGGTCAAGGAGCCAGATGGAGGCCAGCTCCTGAACCACTATGCGCTTTGGGAGAAAGTGTCCGTGGGTGTGTGGAACATCGGGCCACAGGTCACCGTGCTGCGGGACTCCCTCACCTAAACAAAACAAGGAAAGGCGTTTTGACTTAGACAATTCCGAGCTGTCCCAGCACGATGGGATCGTGACGGTTGGGCCAGAGACGGAATGCAGCTGGAAATGGAATACCAGGGTTGGTAGTGGGGTGCATCCGGGGAGTCTGGCCATCATGGGGCACCTGGTTGTCTGCCCACCCCCCTCAGGACAAACGAGCTATGAGGACAAAAACTCTGGTTTCCAGACGTGAGTCAGCACACCTGGTGATTCTACGAATTCCAGGCAATGACTAAGTTTCCCTTCAGCCAAGCAGATGGAGCCTCAACACAGAGATTTGGGTAATTAATGTAATTTGGGTAATGCATTGGCTTAATTTGGTCTCATCTGGGCTACACAGTTCTCCCTAACATTCGAGATACAATTAGAGGTTGTTACCCGTCTCCCTCTTGACCGGGTGAGGGAGACTCCTGAGTCTACCTGGTAGGGTGTGAACGACTTCATCTGGCCGACGGAGTGAAATGCGGTGTCTGCCCTTTCAGCCTGTGGTTGGTGGGTGGACGATGACAGATTGGAAGCCACGAGACCGGCTCCTGGCGATCCCAAGGCAATTTACACGGACTAGACAATCTTCGAGATCCCATCTGTCTTTGTCGGCTAGGGCCGCCATGACGAAGAACCACAGGTTGTGTGGCTGAAACAACAGAGGTGCGTTGTCCCACAGTTCTGGAGGCCGGAAATCTGAGATCAAGACGTCGGCAGGGCTGGTCTTTCTTCTGAGGCTCTTCTTGGCTTGTAGATGGCTTCCTTCCCCCTATGTCCCCACATGGTCATCCCTCTGCGCCTGTGTCCTAATCTCCTCTTACGGCACCCTGACACCAGTCGTATTAGATTAGGGCCCACCCTAATGATCTCATTTTAACTGAATTCCCTCTCCCGAGACCCTGCCTCCAAATATAGCCACATTTTCTGAGGGACTGGGAGTCAGGAGTCCACAGCCTCATCCAATGAACTGTTGGATGATTCTGAGTGCCCTCTCTTTTGCTAACTCCCCACGAACCTAGATGTGAGCCATTCTCTCTCTGGACTCGTCTTCCCATCTCCCTCAATTGGGAGGCACAGATCAGTTAATGTACAAGAAAGTGCTTTGTCACATCCACGGCTCCGGTCCTCGGAGGCACAGGACCACCCCTAGGGGGCATTTTGGAAATCTGTGGCTGCAGGCTTTGGGTTGTCACAATAGTTAGGGGACCTCGCAGCATTTAGTGGGCAGAAGCCAGGGAGAAATCCTGCTTCGTGAGGGACACCATGAACTGTCCTCTGTCACTCACTACCTTTTCATTTCCTCTGTGCATTCACGTGGGTGAAAAACAACAACCCACAATCATCCGAACCTGGCACCCAATTCTATTTTGCCGAACACAGGTTTTGCTTTTCGCAATGTTTATATGTATGCTGTCCATGGGAAGGCATCGCCAGGCAAAGGGAGGGAGGGTTGTGCCTTGGTTTGTTCAGAACTTTATCAAAAATGATGCTCCCCTTTAGAAAACTCACATTTTCTGCAACACACATTTAGGAAACGAATCTCTAATGCGACTCTATTCATGGTGCTTGAGTCATCGATACAATATCCCTGTGCCAGGTTTTGGGTGTGTTAGCTGTCTCATCCATTCTAGTTAGAGATGCAGGTGTTATCTCCTTATGTCACCTCGTATAGCTGTGAAATATATTATCCTAATTTACTTTTCATCTCTCCTTTCTATCACAGACAGGGCATTATATATTTTCTGGAAATTATGAGTTCCGTAGTTATACTATCTCTGAAATTCACTTAAAGACTTTAGAGGGCGTGCTAAATATTTTTAGGTGGGGGCTATTACACAGGGGTTGAGAAATTCTGCTATAAGGCACCACGCGGGTGCTGACTTTAGCTGGGCTGGTCAACAGTGGCGGCCTTGAGGCTTTCCCGTTTCTTCGGTCTCCTGGCATGGCTGCACCTGCCCCAGGCTGATCTCGTGGCAGTGGAGCGCCCTCAGAAGGAAGGGAACTTCCTTGCTTTTGTAACACCATCAAGGCATCGGCCACTGCTCCTTACTTCTGACAACAGGGCCGGTCGCTGCCAGGGCCGCTGGTCATCTGTCGCCCTGCTGCCTGGCTCAGGGAACCTGCGAGAGAGAAGGCATGGCTGAAAGGACACCTCCTCTGAGCTGGCGACAGTCTGAGAAGCGGGGTCACCTGGAGGCCCCGGGCTGGGGCAGAACCGTGGGACTGTGTCGTCACCGGTGATGTCACTGGGGCGGAGCGGAGCGGAGCGTCAGCTGCCTTGGCCACTTGTTTGTGTTCCAGCTTTGCTCCAAGCCTGGGTGCCAGCCCCTCCCCAGGCTTGGGGCCTCGGGCTTAATTAGTGGCACAGCACATACACACGGTCTGGCTCCCCCGGGACGGCCCCCTTCCCCCAGGGTGCGGCCGATGAGCAGGCGGGCTCCGCCCCAACGTCTCCTGCAGCCCCGGGTTACTTTCCTCCGTCTCACTGCTCCAGGTGGTGTGGACAGTCCACCAGAGAGAGGGCTCCCTGGTGCCACGCCAGAGGGGTCCTGCTGTCATCCCCCCCCGAACGCCCCATCTGCAATTCCCATACCTCTGTGACAATCTATTCTCTACCTCCCTCCCCCTCCGGGTCATTTTCCACAGGCCTCCGGCCCAGGAAGGGCCAAGCACTAGCCTCGCCCCTTCCTCCACCCGCACCCCATCTGCTCAGCAGATTCTCCGCTCTTACTTAGGATACTCCTCAGCTGTGTGGACCACCTGCATCGGTGCTCATCAAAAATGCAGGTTTCCGGGCCACCCCGGACCTAGAAAATCACCATTTCTTTCCTTTTCTTTCTTTCCTTTTTTTTTTTTTTTTTTTAACATTTCATTTATTTTGAGAGAGAGAGACAGAGTTCGAGCAGAGGAGGGGCAGAGAGAGGGAGACACAGAATCCGAAGCAGGCTCCAGGCTCTGAGCTGTCAGCACAGAGCCTGACACGGGGCTTGAACCCATGGACTGCAAGATCATGACCTGAGCCGAAGTCGGGCACTTAACTGACTGAGCCACCCAGGTGCCCCTAAAATTTTTAAAAAATATTTATTTAGTTTTGAGAGAGAGAGAGAGAGAGAGAGAGAAAGACAGAGTGTGAGCAGGGGAGGGTCAGAGAGAGAGGGAGACACAGAATCCGAAGCAGGTTCCAGGCTCTGAGCTGTCAGCACAGAGCCTGATGGAGGGCTTGAACCCACGGACTGCAAGATCATAACCTGAGCCGAAGTCGGACACTTAACCAACAGAGCCACCCAGGTGCCCCCAAAATCACCATTTCTGTGGCGGTGGCCCTGGAATCTGTATTTTAATGTGAGCTCCGTAGCTGATTCTCTGTCCCTTAAATTGGGAAACCCTGACCTACAGAATAAAGTCCCAATGTCTTTACGGCCCCAATGGCTTTCATATCGGGGCTCCAGCCTGCCTGTGTAGCTTCATTTCCCACTGCTGGGCTCACATCGAACTTGTTGTTCTCAACATCGTGGGTCCTGCTCCTTCCCAGCTCCTCTACCTACACACGCTCTTTCTTCTGCTTGGAAGAACTCTCCCTCCCTTCCCCCCTTGAAAACTCCTACACATCTTTCAAGACAAGATCAAACAGCACCTCTTCGGGAAGGCTTCCCTGATTCCCTCCTGGTAAGATACGTTTCTGCAGCACTGTGTCGTATCATGATGATATCTCTCCTCACCCTGTTCTGTCCTCTTCCCTTTAACCCCACCTGCACCCCACATTGTCAAACCCTGGAGGGCAGGGAGAGTTTCTTATTTATCTTTAAAACCCAGCCACCAAAACGATTCCTGGTACCTAGAGGGTGCTCAGGAGATATTTATGTATCAAGGAAACCTTAAGTAGTCTCTTGGATGTTAATTTCCCATCTCTTCTTAATTGGGGTTCTGCTTCAGGCTACTGGGCTTCATTTAAACCTTGGTCATTAAAAAGCAGTTCCTTTGTTTCCTCCGTGTGGCTCATATTTAGCCAAAGAGATTTATTTCTCCAATAAACCCAGCTCTCCAGACGGCCACATTCATTTGTTCCTCCCACTGAGAAATGAAAGGTAGTCACAGAAGCGCCTAGAGCTCCTGTGCTCGTGAAGGCAGAGAAAGGGACCGGAGAAACTTGTTCAAATCTCCCTGACAGCTGTTGATCAAGGTTGCTTCCCTAGAACTTAACCTCCGGTGTTTGCAGGGTTAAATGAGATTCTTTAGGGGCGGAAGAAAAACCTCTCAGAATTCTTTTCTTTGTTCTTATTCACTGCTTTAATTTTTCAATCCGAGAAAAGGAATTCTCAGGTCTGTGTTCCAAGAGGGTGGCTACATCAGGGGATGAAGAGATGACAGGTGGGGTTGTTTGCAAACCCAACAGGCTCGGAGCTTCAAACTACAGAAACGCAGGCTGGGGATACTTCCGGGTTCCTGGTGACCCAAGACGGCTGGAGAATTTCTGCCTGACATTGTGAATTCAGGTACAACGTCCGTCTGAAGAGGTGGGGTTGAAACCCATCCGATTTTTCTGTTTTCCTGGTTAAGAATTTTATATCTCTGAGGATTCTTGCTGCCAAACTGTTTTCATAGATGCAGACCAACCGATCTGGTGGAGAGGCTTCTGTATTCTCTGCCGGCTTATCTCCAATAGAATTGAGGGGCTCTGGTGGAGGTGAGGATGCCAGATGCTAAATGGACTGTCAGGGCCCTGAGTTGGACACAAACAAGAACGGAATGCCCCTAGAACGCTGACATTCAGGGTGAGAAGGAACTTTGAAGGTCACCTTGTCCGATCCCTGCTTTCTGTGCTTGAATTCCCTTTGCGACTTTCCCAGCAAATGATGATTATCTAGCCCTTGTACAATTGCTTCCAGTACCAGAGAACTCATTACCTTCTCAGACAACCCGTTCCATTTTCTGATTGCTCTGCTAGCCAGCTCGCTCATATGTTAAGCGGACATCCGTGTCTCTAACTTCTAGGGGATGCCATTGCTTGTACCTGCCTATAGGAAAAGTCTTCCAGGTTGCCAGGTTTCCCTTGCTCAGGCTAACCATCTCTGGTTCCCGTACACTCTTTCTGTGGATGATGGGGACCCATGTTAATTTACCCTTTTCCCACATAGTGGAGGTGTTCTGACAATGAGCTGTTTGGGGAGGGCTCCTCAGGGGAGGAGTGAGTTCCCTTACTTCTCCCTGGGATGGGCATGTGACACCAAGTGGTGGCTGTCACTGCCTCTGTCCTTGGCATAGTGCTGGGCACGTAGGGAGGGGTATGCAACAAATATTTATTGGATGGGTGGATAAACAGTTGGATGGATGGGTGAGTGGTTGAACACACAAATAGGTAAGTGGATGAATGAATGGAGGAATGCGTGGCTCAGTAAGTGGAGGGAACCAACTTGGAAATGTTTAGCTCAATGAATCCATATCTGTGGAACTTCTATACCCGTATTGTGCTGGGTAGAGGAGAGAAGTGCTAGGGAAAAAATGAGCTGCTTACAAGGAAGTAGATACAATCTTTGTCTTAATATTTGAAACAAATTGCACCTGAATTCATGAAAACAGCCTCCTCCTTCTCAAGATCTGATATTTATTGACACCTGTCATACGGCAAATCACCAGCAATATAACATGGATTCCAGAAATTCCATCCTATGATTTGGGATTGAGAAAGTTAGAGCCAGAAAGGATATTAGCGATCAACTGGTCAAACCCTGTCTTTTATAGGGGACACGGAAGTGGACGTGTCTTACCCAAAGTCACACAGGGAGTTAGTGCCAATGCCAATCCTGGATCTCCCAGACTAGCACCCCTTTCTTATATTTATTCTTTGTTCAGATATTATTTGTTGTGTTCCACCTTTCATGTGTATTTGCTCCAAAATGTCTGCTTTGCATTGACCTTGCAGCCCTTGCTGGTTTGGAATTCTGTAGACATCATCTGTTCATTCATTCATTCACCACTCACTCTCCATCCGGCTATCCTTGGGGAAGATTTATCGTGCATTAAGCCCTGCGTTAGGTTTTAGAGGTAGATGAATGCGACATGAGCCCTACCGTGGAAGAATCTAGCAGGGGAGACAGACCCATAAACAAACAAAAGGTGCTGTGCTCAAGCTCTAAATGGGGAGTGAGTGCCAAGAGGAAGAAACGGCTATTCCTTCTTGGGACCCAGAGAAAGCCCCCCAGGCTCTCAAACAGCTAATGGGTCTTGAAAGATCAGTAGGAGTTTGCTGATGGATAGGTAGGGAAAGGCATTTGAAGCAGAGAAGAGCCATTTGCTAAGGCAAGAAGTTGGAAAAGACCCAGCATCAGCTATAGCCCAGGGTGCGGGAAGCAGTGTGGAAGGTAACAACCCGGGGAAGACTAAAACCACAACTCGTAAGGGTCTCCCGGGACCCAGGGAGTGGCACAGGATGGCCTTACCCATTCCCTGATGATTCGTTCTTGTGTGCCAACAAGATGCTCATCAGCGAGAGCTTGAAAAATGAGTTCATCGGAGGGAGAATTCTCTCAAAAGCCTCGTTAGAACTTAGCAGTTAGGGAGTGAACTGCAAGTGTTCTCACCAGTTGCGGGAAGTGCAATGTTTTTGCAGAAATTATTTAGATTTTTTTGGCTTTCACTCTGACCATGAGTATAAAGGAAAAACAATGCCCCGTGTGTGTATTATAAATAACTTTGAAGTTAGTCTCCTTGGTTTTTCTGGAAGGCTCACAAAAGTCTCTGTTGGAAGGCTGTATGGAGTTGAAGAAGGATACATGTGATTTAAATTTAAAGATGAGCCAGATATGACCTGTGATCAATTTTCAGCGGCTGTTGTGCACTTGGGTTGCAGAGACATTAAGGAAAGCTTGTAAACTACCTAACAGAGCACTTAAAAATCTAATAAATAAGAAATACAATGCCACTGTCAGAAGCCTTGATGGAGGTCAGAGGGAGCCCGAGAAGTAATTTGTGCAATAAATCCTGTGAATTCCCATTACTTTTTTTTTCTTCAGACAGGCTAAAAATAGAAGCTTCAAATAAATATATATCAGAGGTAGAAAAGAGAAAATGGTGATTTGGAATGAATTGCTCGATGGCCTAAGCCGAAAATATAGACATTAGAATCTGAGATTACAAGCATGGGAGATACCACCATGTTTTTTAGGGAGCCACATTTGATTTGACAAAACTTCTAAAGGGACTGTGTCCCCTAGAAACAAATCAAAGTGAACAAGGTAAAGACCCAGAGAAGTATAAATGTAGTCCCTACTTGGCTGAAGTCTCCTGGACATTCCATAGTCTGACTTCTTTATGATCGTTAATGACCATGACTGAGGGTGTAGCAGTTCTGATGTCTCAAACCATCTGGTGTCCCCTCCCATCATGCCACCACCCTTCTGATGACCACCAATGACCTTCGTGTTGGTGAGGCCAACATGTTTATCTTGTTGTATCCTCTGCTGCACGTGGGAGTGTTATAGGCCCCTCCTTTCTTGAAATGTGCCTCTCTTAGCTTTCAAGATTCCCATATTTTATGCTTTTCTTCCTACTTCCGATTCCCACATTCTCAATATCCTTTGCTGGCTCCTTTTTTCTTCACTTGTACTTAAACACTGATACCCTCCCCCCCAAGTGCTATCCCTCACTCTCTTCTCGCCCCACATGCTCTGAGAAACTTCAAGACCCCCAAATTTCTGTCTTTGCCTAACATATGTCTTAACTCCATGTTCTCAAATTCTTTCTAGATCTGTGCTGTTCACTAAAGTCGCTGCTCGACACATGTGGCTATTTAAAGTCAGAATCTTAAGATAAAATAAAATTTAACATTTGGTTCTTCATTCACATAAGCCACGTTTTAAGAGCTTGATAGTTACACGTGGCTACTGTGTTGGATAGTGCAGCTACAGAACATTGCCATCGCTACAGAAAGTTCTATTGGACTGTGCTAGTTATTGCCACTTAAATATTCCACAGGCACCTCAAACGTATTATCAGAAGAATGTTGGTGTATATGGAAAAGGGGGTCAAAGAGAAGTAAGGGAGGGGAGAAAAGATTCTTTCACTTGTAAGTAATACAAAACCCATCTCAAGAGGATTAAATAATCAAGGGAGTTTAAGTTTTAAGTTTATTTTTTTATTTAGAGAGAGAGAGAGAGAGAGCATGGGGGCATTGGGTAGGGACAGAGGGAGAGGGAGAGAGAGAATCTCAAGCAGACTCCATGTTGTCAGTGCAGAGCCCAACGCAGGGCTCGATCCCATGAACCACGAGATCATGATCTGAGTGGAAATCAGGAGTCAGACACTTAACTGAGCGACCCAGAAGCCCCAAAAGGGTTTATCGAGCTGTGTAACTAAATGGCACAAAGAAGGGTGAGTTTCGCATGAAGCTTGATCCAGCCACTCAGCAACATTATCGAGGACCATCTCTCTACTCTGCCATCCGTAGCCTTGACTTCATCTGAAGGTAGCACCTGTTGAGGAAAGAGGGTGGCTGCCGGTCCTCACTGCTATCCCAAGGGGGACAGATGATCGTTGCCTTTGCATTTTCAGTATCAGTCTTCCGATTCACTTTGGTTGGATCAGCCCGGGCCACGGGCCATGTCTGTGCCCAAACCAACCACTACGGCCGGGGACACGGAACGCATTAACTGGCTTCATCCCGTGGTCTATCTTTGGAGCCAGAATCATTTGGAATAAGATTGTCCTGACTCACAAGGGTCTTCAGACAGAGACTGGAAGATGCGGGGGAGAGAGAAGGGGAACACGGATGCTGAGGAGACACCTGCAGATGTCTGATAGAAGGGAGAAGGCATGACTGTAGAAGGAGATTGAAAAGTGGAGTTTGCAGCGAATTTCCTTTCTTTTCAAGTTTTAGAATCAGGACTCAGGTACTTCGGGTTGACAGGGAGGGAGGAACAGGACGGTGCATGCTTCTTTCATGTGGCCCACTATTGACCCTTCCATTCTGTGTGTTTCTTCCTTTTTTTTTCATGTTTATTTATTTTTGAGAGAGACAGAGCACTCACAAGCGGGGGAGGGGCAGAGAGAGAGGGGAACAGAGGCTCTGAAGTGGCCTCGACACCGGCATCAGAGGGCCCGATGCGGGGCTTGAACTCTCGAACCACGAGATCACGACCCGAGCTGAAGTTGGATGCTTAACCGGCTGAGCTGCCCAGGTGCCCCCCTATTCTGTGTGTTTCTTAAGGAGACCTTTTACTTTGCAGCTGCAGAAATGATAGAGTTTTCTGGGAGGGGTCAGAGGACTATAAAATGAGGTTGTTCTTTCAAAGCCCAAAACAAGGTGGAGGGTGGGGAGGGGCTGTGTATTGTCCCTTTACTGTGATGTTGTTTTTTTTTTTTTCTTAAGGAGGGGAAAAAACGACAAAGAAGCAGGGGAGGGGATGAAAGCAGAAAGAAGGAACACAGGTGGATACGGTACCCCACATCACCTTTTAGACCCGCAGAGGGTGAAACTGCTGTAATGTCACAAGAAATTAATATGTGCCCAAACGAGAATAGACAGCTTTTCTAGAATTTTTACATTGTCCTGTTTTGTTTTGTTTGCCAGTGATCCATATCACCTGTAAGAAAAGCACTATGTCGGGCCGCCCGGGTGGCTCGGTAGGTCAAATGTCCATCTTCGGCTCAGGTCGTGATCTCAGTTGGTGGGTTTGAGCCCCGCATTGGGCTCTGTGCCGTCAGCACAGAGCCCGCTTTGGATCTCCTTCTCCCTCTCTCTCTCTCTCTGCCCCTCCCCCACTTATTCTCTCTTTCTCAAAAAAAAAAAAAATTTAAAAAAGCACTGTGTTTTTTGGAAGTTCTGGCAGAAATGTATTTCATTTCATGGAACAGAAGTTAGTAAAACCGTGTCTTTTCAGCAAGTATGAATTAAGACCCAAACTGCTTTCTTTTACAACCACATGTAACAAGCATCTTAGCTGTGGAGTGATGGCAATCCCCCGGACTCCATTAGCACTTTACTCGGGGAGCCTGAGGAACCCCGTTTAATGTTAAGTATATTGTCACACCTGGAGGTTCTCCAATGGAAGCGTTTCACTTTTCTTCGAGTAATATGGTACTGGGAAAAAAACTCAACTAGAGCATGTTGAAATTCCCTTTTTGCACGAGTACAGAAATTGTTCTTTTCCTGAAGTTGCTTCAGGTTATTATTTTTTTTTTTTTCAAAGCCAAAGCATTTGACATGTGTCCACTGTGGGAAGCCCTCCTGAAAATTATTTGTGAAACTCAGAAGTGGGGGTTTAGGGGGCAGCCACCTGTTATGGGTTACATCGTGTTCCCCAAAAAGACACGTTGGAGCCCAAACCCTCAGCACGTGCGAAGGAGACCCTATTTGTAAATAAGACTATCGCGGGTGTCATCTTAAGATGAGGTCATATCGAATGAGCAGTGGCCCATAGTCCAAAGACTGGCATCTTTGTGAAGAAGAGATCATGTGGACACAGAGACAGACAGAAAAACATACGATGACAGAGGCAGAGGTGGGGGCGGTGGAGGGCAGACCAAGGAGGCCAAGGGTGGTCTGTGACTACTTGGAAGCTAAGAGAAGGCAAGACAGGATTCTTTTGCGGCCCCTTCAGATGGCACGTGGCCCTACCGACAGTCAGGTCTTGGACCTGTGGCCTCCCGGATCACAAGTGAAAGAATGAACTGTCGTTGGAAGCCACCCCGTTCGTGGTATTTTGTTGTGGCCTCTGAGCAAACTCATACGGCCACCACGGGCTCCGAGGCCTTTTCTCAGAGCAACACCCGGTTCCTTTTCCTCCCCGCCTGTTTAGAGAAACACAGGTCCTGAGTTGCCAGACCGACTCAAAGTGACTCGCAACTATCCTCCACTGTGGCTAAGACCGCCTGCCAGAGTCACTGCGACACTTTTCTGATCCCAACCTTGAAGAATCCCTAACCTTCTGAGTTACATCTCACCAACCAGACAGCACAACTTAGTTAGGAAAGGGGAGATCTAAATGGAAAATCCATACGGGATCTGGTTTTCTGAATGTGTATAAACGCCTGAGCTCAAGAAATTTTGCATGTTCTGGCAGGCAGGGCGTTGGCCACAAGCCCTGCTTCCAAACTCTAGTTACTAGGGAATTGGATGAGGCATTTAAGTCCCGTGAAACTCGGGCTCCTCATCTGTAAAATGGGTCTATAATTCCCACCCTGACAATTTGCTAGGCTTATTTGGGAATCGGATGAGAGAGGATACGAGTGAACCAGGCTGAAATGGAAATCGCGTACACATCTAAGGCACGGATATGCCCAAGGTGGCCACAAAACCCAGTTTCTTAGTGAGGGAGGAAGTGGGTGTAGAAAGCTCCTGAGATTTAATACCAGTTGGGTGCTCGAGCGGAGCTCAGAACCAAGGGATCTGCTCAAGGGCAAGCGGCAAAGCCAGAAAGCTCTAACCAGAATTCGGGTCCCTAAAACCAAATGTTCTGTCTTCTCACTGAAACACCTCCCCCCACCCCAGTGGGCCCGGTGCATTCTCTTCTCTAAGTTATTTTTATGCTTTAGGAAACTGCTGTCTCACTTCTCCCTTTCTTAATTGTTGTCCCTCTCTGTCTTCCTCTTTTTCTCATCCTCTTTCTCTCTCTCTCAAACCACATCTTTCCTTTGACAATTTCAAGTAGAGTGAATACAGGGTTCTCAGCCATCTGGGCATAAAGAACTCACTATGCAGTTCAACAGAAATGATCTCCTTTGAAGAATCCCTACTTTAATCTCCACTAAGGCAGGTTTTTGTGGTGTTAGAGCAAAGTGACACAATAGTCTTCAAACTAAAAGCCTTATTAAGTAGTATTCAGAAAATCTTGCAACTTTCCTACCTTCCTTATAATTGGAGGCTTAATTAACTGGATGAGTTTAAATGATTTTTTAATAGCACTTGGTTATTAGGACTAATAAAATATCCCAGAATAACTGTCTCAACCTTTTGGGGAAGGGCCAATGATCATCTTTAACATTATTATGATTAAAAAAATACATCTTGGTTGAGTTAAAGCATATGTGTATATAATGCATGTCTTAGTGGGGTTGGAACCAACATGCGCCAGAGCCAACAGCCTTTTGTGGCACATACGGTCACAGCAGGTGACCCCCCACCTGGGAGAGCATCTCTTCTTTCCTCTGAGGTCTCTTGTGATGCAGTGAAAAGCTTGATTGTTTCCGGGGGACCCATTTCAAGACCTGATTACATGTGTCGGGGAGAGACAATTGGATGTTGGATCATCTCACCGTGGAGATAATAAGGAGCCTTCCCAGGCTGGAAACCCCGCCTTCCCTCACCAACTGTGGGACCTGAGAAAAGTGCAGGGGTCACTGGGTTCTCAGCTGGAGAAGTAAGCACAGTAAGTCCTGCCTTTACCTGCGTGATCCACGTAAGAAAATGAGTGTGAATCTTGGAATCAAATTTGCAAAACTCTATACAAATGGGAAGTGCTATTCTCCGTGCAGGAAATGCCCTCAGAGGGACCTGAATGGGGTGGGGGCAGCCCATGTACCATTGCTTTCTTCAATACTAACTTCAAATGAGGCCCCACCGCAGCCCCTTCTCAGGAGCTGCCCTTGACATTCCAATCCAATGGGACCCTTCAGTCCTCTTGAGATGCCCTTCCCCACTGATTCTGCACTGCCCCCAAAGTCAGTGTACCCAAGGGCCTTCCGCAGTGAACCTAGACCTTTGACCCCCTGTGGTTCTGCGGCTCCTGTGGCATCTCTGGTCCTTCTCACTAAAGACAGAGTCTTAGGGGACCAGGTGAGGGGGGAAGGGTAGACCGCCCTTGCCTCCGGCACCGTAGGCACCTGTTACAACTCTGCTGCCCCTCCAGCCATGAATGAAAACTCACTGTGGTCCAAGCCACGGCCGCCTACGGTGCTGTGATTTCTCAGACCAGAAAGGTGAGGACAAAACAAAGCTTGCCCCCCCCCCCCCCCCCACCCAGCACACACCTCACTGTCAAATCGCTTTTCTTTTCTAAGGGCAGAGGGAATAAGGGAGCCTGTGCCTGGCTCTGGAAGCTTCCAGGGCATTTGTCCCCAGCAACCGTGAGGTTCCTGCTCTGGGACTTTAACATGACCTTCCCTGCAGGATGGGGGTGGGGGTGGGGAGGAGCATTCCTCCAAGGTGCCCTCACCACCATCACTGGGGCTGACACTCTCCTTTATTGGCACTTTGAGCCATGGATCCAGTGGGGGCAGAAGCAGAGGGGATACTGTGACCCTGGGAAGATTTAGGGTGACTATTCTGTAGGCAGCCTTCAGAGGGAGAATGAGGCATCTTCAATCCCACCAACTCCTGCCTCCACCCGTACCCCTGAGTGCAACCTTCCAGCAAAAGGGAAAATGCTTTGCCTCTACGGGTAGCTCTGGTCCAGCCTCCTGGGGCACATGCAAATCACCTGTGGCCACCCCCTTCCCCACGCTGTTCCAAGCTGTGAGTTCCATTGCTAAATTCCTAAAATCAAAACAAGGCATATCTCTTGGTCACCATGGAACCTGTTCCAGGGGCAAGAACTGAGCCTGGGCTTCGGAATCCAGGAAATAGAAGGGTTCCTGGGTGCTCCTCCATCAGAGCACGTATCTGGTTCTTCCGGATGCCCAAGAAGGAGCCTGGGAGTCATTCCAACACTGCCTTCCCCTCCCTCTGCCCTGGGCTTCTCAGTTAGCAATTCCGCTCGCCTCATCTCAGAAATTTGTCCTGAGTCCACGTCCCAGTGTCTGGTCCCACTGTCAGCCTTTCGTCCACACCAGCCTCTTTTGTCTGCTTTTCCTTCCTGAAGTCTGCCCCTTTTCAGTCCGTCTTTCCACACAGGCTGCCCAGTGGTCCCTTAAAAGCCAGATCTGACCATGTCACTTGCCTCCTTACACACAGTCCCCCAAGAGCATGTTATTGTCACCAGGACAATAGTCAAATTTCGTGGCCTAACTCCCAAACCCTGGAGGACCTGGCCATGGCCAGATTCCCCAGGAGCCCTGTAACCATTATCCTCACATTCTCTTCTTCCCTGATATCTCCGATCCTCAGTTCAGGGTTGTGCCTTATCTTTAACAACGTAACATTTCTGAAATTCTGATGTGGTTGAAATGGACTTATGCACTTAGTGTTTCAATCCCCTCCTCAGAGAAATTGTTAACAAATCAATGGTGCATAACCATTGATTCAATCAAGATAACCAATAATGTATTGGATCCGAGGAGCCACCATGGCAAGTGGGGGACGCAAGTATCACTTGGCGAAATGAGACAAAGATGTACTCTGGAATTTGAACTTTACCTAGTGGAGCCCCCTGGAAAGGATGGGAAGGGTCAAACTGGTGTTTTGATGTTAGGACGGAAGAGAGAACCAGACCTTTGAAGTAGAAATCTCTAAAAGACATTTTGCAGATGGACGTTAAAGTAACGGCCTATTAATGCAGATAGTGAGAAACAAGGGGGCGGGGGAGCAGACTTTTTCTGTAGAGGGCCAGATAAAAATGTTCCAGGCTCTGTGGGTCATCCTGTCAGTCAAAAGTATTGTGCCAGTGTGGTGGTATGGAAGCAGCAATGGACGGTGTGTAAATGAATGGGTGTGGCTGTGTCCCAATAAAACTTTATTTATAAAAACAAGTGACATTCCAATAAATTAAAAAGCGTTTGATAAAACTTTATTTGTAAAAATATGGCCTATGGGTTATGGTTTACCAGCCCCTGGGTATGGCAGGGAAATACCTAGCATTTTCTCAAGCAGAATTCTGGAGTAGCTAGAATCTTGGAGTTGTACAGTGGGTATCAGTCAAGGTTTTCAGCAACAGTTTTGAAGCTAAAGGACCTATTCATAAAGGAATGAGTGGGATGAGGGAACCAACAGGGGATGTTGACCACCACCCTCAACCCCCCACCCCCCACCCAGGGACGCACAGCAGCTGGAAGCCGTCACCACCCCAGGGCCCAAAGGGACAAGGGGAGAGAATAGTATTCCTGGAGCTCAGATAAAAGCTGTGACCTTGGGACAGGAGCCACCTGGCAGAAGCAGTGGCCATGGAGGGACACAGCCACCATGGGGACTGCACCCAAATCAGGAAGAGAGGGAGGAGCCTTTCTCTCTGGTTTGTTCTTTCCAAAGTTGATGCTTGCCCTACCGCCCATCTTCATCCCCATTTTGCCTTTGGTCATTCCTCTGCCTCCAAGCACTTAAGTATCTCAAACTAATAAATGTCTTTAAGATACCTTTAAGAAAGGCTGTTCCATAATCCTGCTTTAGTAATCGAGTGCAAAGTCCTGTCTTTTATACCCAGCAAGTATTTCCCCCAACCTAAACCCCACATTTAATTGGTATTTATATCCTTTTTCTTTGCCACTCATGGATGCGAGGCACGCTTTTGGGTACTGAGGTTCACTCGAAGGTGATTAAGACTCAAGGAACTCGGGGCACCTGGGTGGCTCAGTCAGTTGAGTGTCTGACTTCGGCTCAGGTCATGATCTCACACTCCATGAGTTGGAGTCCCGCATCAGGCTCTGTGCTGACAGCTCAGAGCCTGGAGCCTGCTTCAGATTCTGTGTCTCCCTCTCTCTCTGCCCCTCCCCTGCTCATGCTCTGTCTTTCTTTGTCTCAAAAATAAATAAAAAACATTAAAAAAAAAAGACTCAAGGAACTCAAAATCCAGTAAAAGAGATAGACTGCTACCTAGTCAAAATAGGGATTCAAACATGCTACATGAGAGGTTTGAGCCAAGGGCCAAGAGAACATAGAGGAAGGAAGGCTTAACTCCAGCCAGTCTAAGGGAAGGCTTTGCCAAGGGGGTCGTGTTTGAATTAGATCTTGAGTAGGGGTTTTCTGGAAAGGGGAAACAGCTTGAGCAGAGGCTCTCAGAGGAGAGAGGGGTGTGTTCTAGAAGACAGGGTATCAGAGGAGATGAAGCAGAGCAGATGAAGTGAGCATAGTGCCTGATGAGATTAACAAGGCAGGTGGGGCTGGGCCATGAAGGTCCCTGCATCCCTGATGAGACCATTGAGTCTGAGCGGAAGCATGGTGGACTCAATGCAGACAAATGACAATTAGTCTCTAGACCTTGAATACTCAACTTTCACATTAAAATGGAAAAAGAAAATTTCTCTAGAACTTCGTTCTCTTGCCTTCTCTGCTCTGACATTCACCTCAGTGTTAGCTCCAGCTATGTCTCAGAAGCAGACCCTGCCCTCACCAGCCCCCTGTTCTGTTCAGCTGCTTTTTTCAACAAAAACGCTTCTTGCAAACAGTTAAATGTGAATTTTGGATCTCATTTTTCGATTTCCATTCATTACCAACTGTGGTCGAAAGATTTGCATGATGAGAAGTGGGAAGACGAAATTGTCTTCTCCTTGGAGAAATAATTTGTGCACCTGCCATTTCGAAATTGTTCCAAGTTCATGCTTCACGAGAAAAAGTTACAAATTGCTCTCTGGAATGGAGCTGAGGTACCATCTGCGAGCGACCTCACTTGCGTCTGGTGGGTTAATATCTGGAACACCTTCTCAGTGTGGCCTTGGGTGAACGAATGAAGAGTCACGAATCAAGGCCACCGTTAGGGCGTTTATTCATGCACTGATTAAATATTTATTCACCACTGATTAGGTACGCAGTACCGGGCAAGATGTGCTAGGAGGTACACTCACCTGAATCGAAAAACTCAAGTCTTCCCATACTGGACAGTAAGCCCCATGAGGAGGGACTTTGCTTACTGATTCACTGGTCTATTGCCAGCACAAAGCGGTGGCCAATCGATATTTACTGAATGAATGAATAAAGGAACAAAAGCATTCCCCACCCCCCTCATGCTCATGCTCTGTCTTTCTCTCTCAATAATAAATAAATGTTAAAAAAAAAAAAAAAACCGGGGCGCCTGGGTGGCTCAGTCAGTAAAGCCTCCGACTTTGGCTCAGGTCACTATCTCATGGTTCGTGGGTTCAAGCCCCGCATCGGGCTCTGTGCTGACAGCTCAGAGCCTGGAGCCTGCTTCAGGTTCTGTGTCTCCTCCTCTCTTTGCCCCTCTCATGCTCATGCTCTTTCTCTGTCTCTCAATAACAAATAAACGTTTAAAAAATTTAAAAAAAAAAGCATTTATGCTGTAATGGAAAGGCTACTGGTCGCCTGGGTTTGAATCCTAGAATCTGATCATGAGCAAGCCAGTTTCTTTATCTACAAAAATGACTTGCCTGACTTATTGAAAGTAACAGCTTTGATCCTAATAGCATTGAAAACCTGTAGTTCTGTATCTTGTCCCCATATATCTTTGTCCTTCTGAATGGGAGAAACCAATCTACAAAATATCATAAACATCACGGTTTCTAAAAAGTCATCATCCACTCTCTGGACGCCAGGTAATACTAATACTGGAAACAGGGGAACTTGAGAATCCAACAGAATAGAGATGGTAAACTGTAGAATGAACTCCGCCCGCCTCCTTTGTTGGCATGGTTTTCAAGAGCCCGGGGAACAGAAGCCCTACCAGTTCCCTCTCTGCCACAGATGCACGATGCCAGCTAATGGAACTTTCTCTAGCCCCCTTGTTATACAATCAGCAAAGTGAGGTGATCAGCAGAGAGCCGGCCTCACCACCCCTCCTCCCCCTCTGCTTTTTGGTCACGTGAGTCCTGATGGTCAGCAAGCCCGCTCTTCCCCGGCAGTTGTAACAGTTCAGATAATAGGCCCACAGACGTCAGCCCTGCATTTATCCGCTTACAATGGCTCAGTTCTGCACTGCAGCATTATTCGAAGCCCACTTTGAAACAAACGCGCCTTGAAACGCAGACAACTGTGCCTCCCCCCGCCCCCACCTCTGCTGGGAACTTTAAAAGACACCTCGGTGAAACCAAGCTGGGCCGTAATGAGAAGGCGATTTTCCTGAGCACGAGCCGGGAGGCCGGCAGACTCTTAATCAATAAACTCAAATGCCACATGAGTTTCAGATTCAGGGGCAGAGCCTGGACTTCCTGCTAGCTTGCAGAGCTCCAGCTGGTGTGGCTTCTCCCAGAGTTGGTCACAGATGTGGCAGAGGAGGGGGTGCCACCTGAGATGTTTCACCATCTCCGGGGCAGAGGAAAATGCCATCTCTCTTCCTGACCAGCTTCCTTCAGGCCGGAAGTGTCCAGCTCCAGGCCACTCCTTTTTTTTTTTTTTTAATTTTTTTTTTAAACATTTATTTATTTTTGAGACAGAGAGACAGAGCATGAACGGGGGAGGGGCAGAGAGAGAGGGAGACACAGAATCGGAAACAGGCTCCAGGCTCTGAGCCATCAGCCCAGAGCCTGACTCGGGGCTGGAACTCACGGACCGCGAGATCGTGACCTGGCTGAAGTCGGCCGCTTAACCGACTGAGCCATCCAGGCGCCCCTAGACAATATTTGTTTAAGTGCAATAGGCTGGATGCTTTTGCCTCCCATACCTGCAAATTCATGTGTTGAAACCAATTCCCCGATGTGATGGTACGGGGAGGTGATTAGGTTATGAGGGCTTCCCGAATGGGATCAGTGCCCTTATAAAAGGGACCCCGGAGAGCTCCCTTGCCCCTTCCGCTGTGTGGGGGCACAGCCGTTAGGTGGACATCTCACCAGACACCAACTCTGTCAACACCTTGATTGTACACTTCCCCAGCCTCCAAATCTGGGAAATAAAATTCAGTGGATGGTAATTTTTTCTTAAATTTATTTATTGTTTTTATAATCTCTACCCCCAATGTGGGGCTCGAACTCACAACCCTGAGATCAAGAGCCCCGGGCTCTTCTGACTGAGCCAGCCAGGCGCCCCGGCGTATTGTATTTTTGTTAGAGCAGCTCAAACGGACTAAGACATGAAGTAAGCAAATGCTACCCCTGGGCTGACCAGGTCTCCTGCTGGTGTGCTGGAGCCCCAGGTTGACTAGGACAGGTGCCCCTGACCCGGGCTTGGGTCCAGACTCCGGGAGCAGGTGGAATTGCACTACCGAGCCCCTGACACAGCCATCCGGTGCCGAGCTTGGAGGTTGCTGGGGAGAACTAGGCAAGGAGCAGACATGCCCCCTTGGAGGAAAAGGGCCCTAACCCCTGCCCCACCCCTTGGGGGTGACTCTGATCAGGTGGCAGGAGTGTCACAGCAGCCTCCACAATAGAATTCTCCAGGAGGATGGGACCCTCCCAAGGGTCAAGGGTTGAACCTTGACAAGGGCCAGAGGCCAAAGGGTAACAGAGGTTTAATTTCCACGAGACAACCGTCCTAGTTGTCTAGGACGCTATTGAGGTTTTGTGCCCGAGCCAAGCGGCTGTAAAAGTCGCTTTGCAGGACCAGAACCTGGGGGTCCAGGCCAGATCTGCAGTAACTCTGCAGACAGAGCATCACACCTGACTCCCTGGGGAGCTATGGCGGGCTAAGGGTGGGGGGCCCGTCACGGTCCAGCAGCAGAACTGAAGTCGTCTGTGTCCCCAGCGGCACCGTGGGCTTTGCCTGCCTTAGGGGGCTGCCTGAGTTTATGGGCACCAGACCAGCACGGCTAGGACGGAGCCTCCGGCTTGGGTACACAGAGGCACCTCTGAGGGCAAAAGCCCGGGCATCTTGTCAAGCTGGCGTGTTGGCATCTCTTACTGAGTTGGCATGGAGAAGTGTGAGTTGCACTTTGGCCCTTGAAGATGCTGTTTGCTTCCCAGAGCATGTGAAGCAGGACCCGCCAATGACTTGGGGGCTGACCACCCTGACCTGGGCGGGGGAGCTGCTGTGCCTCTTCGAACCACTAGAATTTCAGCCACAACCCCCCTATTCTGTCCTCCTGGGGTGTGCATTGCTCGTCTGGCTGCAAGCCCCCCATGCTGGCTTGCTGGGGCTTCCTGTCGTTTATTTTATTCATATGGTCATATGGATTCGCCTCAAAAAAGATTTAAAAAAAAAATTTTTTTTTAACGTTTATTTATTTTTGAGACAGAGAGAAACAGAGCATGAACGGGGGAGGGTCAGAGAGAGAGGGAGACACAGAATCTGAAGCAGGCTCCAGGCTCTGAGCCGTCAGCCCAGAGCCCGACGCGGGGCTCGAACTCACAGACCGCGAGATCGTGACCTGAGTTGAAGTCGGACGCTTAACCGACTGAGCCACCCAGGCGCCCCTCAAGAAAGATTTTAAGGTAAATTTGTTTTTCCCTGTGAGGTAAGGATGATTATTTCTATTTTAAAGACCGTGAACTGCAGCTTAGAGAGGGGACACCACACAGCTAGCCGGCACAGCTAATGGCAGAGCTGAGATGGCAATGCGGGTCGTTTTGACTCCAAATTGAAGTCTCTTGTCCCCCCCGCCCCAACAGACTTAGAAATTAGGAAGCACTTGCTACCTCTAAAAGAACACGTAACAACGTCCACGTAGGTCGTAAAGCGTAGCACTAAAATGTCACTTCTGTGAAGCACCCGTGGAGGTCTCCGTGGGCCACACTGCTTCCAGATGAACGTTGCCAGGGACCCGCCAGGAGTCAAGCTGAGCCCAGAACTTTCTAGAGTTGTGTCCTGAGACTCTCACGGCCCCTGGAGGTGGGGGCGGGCGAGCATTTCATTCTCAGTGTACAGACGGAGAAACGGAGGTGCTAAGGCTTTTCCATCCGGGCCGCGGCCTCACGGCAGGACAGAGCCCAGCACTTCCCCACCCATGGCTGCTTGTCACACCCTCCGGGGACCTTTTGGAAAGCGTAGATCGATCCCTGAGCTTTATCCCTGACCTTGTAGATCTGAATTTCCAGAGCTGTGGCCCAGGAGGGCATTTTTTCCAAAAGTTCCCAGGCGACTCTGATGCAGCTGGCCCAGATCCCGGGCTGGGGAACTAACGTTCCCCGGCACTGTGCCACACCGAGTGGTCGGGAGGGAGGGCCAGAGCTGCAAAGCTCTGGACGCACCTGCTGGCCTTTGCCTGCTCGCGATTCTCAGTGACCTGCAGCCCACGGGAGGAGCCTCGGGGATCCTCCTAAAACAAACACGCAAACCCTTTCCCCAGGCAAAGAGCACTCCTTCCCAAAGCCTTTCATTGTCACATACAATCAACGTTACTTAACAAATGAGTATCGAAGCTTCCTAATATTTGGTGTTTATAAGGTAAAAGGAGCCTGTCGCTAGCATTTGCTGAGGGCTCTAATTCAGCATTCTCCCGAGGAGTCTGGCGGCCACCCAGCTCTTGGCAGCAGAGATGGCTGGGAATCCTGAACCTCCGGGAAGGATCCCCACTGCCAGCGTCCCGTCCGCGCTGCCTTGTGCTGGCTGGGCTTTTCAGACTCACCAGTATCCATGGAGTTGGTGACAGGCTGCTTGGTTAACCCTGCAGCGTGTAGTGATGCCTATTTGTATCAACCGTTTGGGGAGTCTGTAATTTTCCAGCAACTAGATGCTAGCATTTCAGACTGTAGAATTCATTTGCAAATCATCCACATCCCTGTCACAAAGGCAGGTGTGTACGTGCGCCTCTGGGTCCCTCGAAACTGCTTGGATGGTGGTATTGTGTGTTATCGCACACGATGGAAATCAGGACAGGTTGTGGCAGGTGGACCACCGGCTCTTTTTATCCAAGGGGGGCACCAGTCAATGAAGTTCGAGAGCCACTGGCCTAGGGGCATCAACTCTTGGAGCTGGAAGGCATCTCGGCCCCCAAATCAGGGAGCCCCAGAATTTGCTATGGGCTCATTAACCAACTAGACCTAAGAGGTAGTTTCTTCCAATTTCAAAGACTAAGGCTGGGCACGTGGACAGTGGCTGCCTGCTCGATAACATGATATTTGATTTACAGCAGCCCAAGAGCGTAGCTTGGGCGTGTTAATATTGGATTATTTCTCTTCATAGTTAGCTGCCTCCTCACTTCACCGTTTCCATGGCAACACTTCTCAAACACCACTTCGTACTCTGAATACACAATGTAAACAATCTGCAGTTGAACATTTCCCAATTTAGGGGTTTGGAGCCAGAGCCAACAGGCCTGCCATTAGGGATAAGGGTGAGACTCCCCTGGGAAGCCACGGGGAGCCGGATGCTGAGGGGGTCACGGCAAGGATGCCCGAGCCAGCTCTCCAGTGGCCTGGGGGCCAAAGGGTCTCTAGCACACTGCTCTCTCTTCAGGGGGTATTTAGTAGATGAGGGGCTCAGAGTGACTTATGGAGCTGGTAGGCCTCCATCACTTAGAGATAAGGGACTGGAGCCTTGGAGGAGTGAAGTGACTTTCTCATTGCCACACAGTGGCATACTCATGGCGGACGCCGCGGGCCCATCCTGGTATTCTTCCCCCTCAAGCCTAGACTCACTCTCCTCCATTGCAGCGCGACGCTCTGGGAAGTCACTACCGGTTGATCACGAAACGGCACGTAAGACCCAGTCCTGTTGCCATTCCAGCAGAAGCAGTACTAGATCCAGTCCTGCCAAAGGAATGACATTAGCGTGGATCACTTGTTCCGGAAGCCGGGAGACCCAAGAAATCAGAAGATAAAGCAGGAGGAAAGTGACGCAGCGAGCATCTTCTGGGTGCCAGGCACGAATGAGGTTAGTGCTGCCTTAGGATCTTGTCTCACCTTTGAAACTCACCACCTCCCCATTCAAAGGGAGTCAAGGGTGGGCTCCGTCCAGACAAAAATCCAACAGAGGGGCAGAGCCGGGCGGAGAATGTTGGAGAGAAACTAAGTGTGGACGGATCCAGAGGCCCAAGGCAAAGCAAGTCCGTAAGGTGCTCCGGGGAGCAGACGGAGGAAGCAGGATCCGTGGACAGACACAAAGCACAGCGGTGGGGGCCCAAGCCTTGTGCTGGGAGCTGCGTGGGGTGGGAGAGGGAAAGCAGGTTTGGGAGCACAGCCGGTGCACCCCGGGGCCGCGTCGTGAGTGCAGGGAGGGTCACACTCAGGCTCACTCTCACGGGCTTTGGGGCGTGTGGCAGAAGACAGAGGCTCCTACAGACGTTCAGGGCTCAGTCGATGGGGGACAGGCCTTTAAGGAAAGACCAGCCCCCATTGTTCACAGCCAGGAAACTGAGGCACGAAGAGATTAAGTGATGTTTTCGGAGCCACCCAGCCTGTGAGGCCCATGTGAGAGTGAGGCACAGATCTGCGGACCCCAAACCCTACTCGTTGTCTTAGGAATCACCCCCTGCCCCGCATTGGCGGTTTTCCTGTTCCGGTTCAGAGTCATAGAAAAACAGGTGGGAGGGGACAGCACGGAGGGTAACTGGGATGTAGGGTCTGAGGAGAAGTATAGCTGATAGGCAGAAGAGGGGTGGGTGGGGTGCAGGGGAAGGACCCTAAGGTGGCAGGAGGCTGGCAAGGGCACCCCCTTGTCTCCAGGGATCTCGTGCCAGGGCGATAGCGATTATCCGGAGCTGCCTGACTTGGGGCTTCGGCCGGCAGTTGGTGACGACATTCTTTGTGCCTCTTGCTTTGAGAATCGCCTCCTCTTGTCTTGCTGGCTGCAGGAGTGGTCCCTGAGGCAGCCCAGACTGGGACCCCTCCTCTGCCTCAGGGAAAGGCCCTGAGTGCCCGGATGAAAGGGACACCCCCTTGATCCCTCGTGTGTCCTGTCAGCCCAGAGGGACACCAGTGACAGGCACTTCCAGGGTCTCAGCAAGCTCCACGTTCAGGCAGCATCATTGCAGGAATTGTCTCTATTCAAGGAAACAGGGACACAGCCCATGGCCCAAAGAATAGCCCAGAACCCCACTGAAGCCATCGATATGTTTTCTTCTTATCAAAGGAGGTATTTTTATATCCAGTCTCTGCCTATACATAGTAATGCACACACTTCCACATAGTTATAAGCATGACAAGGAGGATTATTGGTTTTGTTTTGTTTTGTTTTGTTTTTGAGATAGAAAAACGTCAGACCTTTTTCTTTCAACTTCCTAGCAACCCTTAGCATCTTTTGATTTCTGAGTGAATGATCACATGATTGCTGTGTCTTTAGCAATGAACCAAAGAACACTCCTGGCCTCAGGAAGTTGGAGAGAGAAGCTCGGCATGTTTGGGAAGATGCCACCCGCGAGTGTCCTGTGGGGAGAGGCCGCTGTTCCTACGGGTCAAGGTTTGGGGAAGTGGTAAGGGAGGGCTCCTCATTTGGCTGCCGAGCAGGCTTTGGAGCAGTGGGGGGGATGCAGTCCCTCATCTGTAGGTTTTAAAAAAGCAAACAGAAAGGGAGGCTTATTCCTCGCACAGTTGGTGCAGAGTTTCTGCCTTTCTGCCCACATCCCAGGGACCCAGAGCAGCCCCACTCACCCATCAGAGCCCTGGCCGTTCCTTTGTATTTGGTTTCCAAGGTGCGCTCGGGAGGTGGGGGTGTGCCTGCTGTCTGTTCTCCCAGGGATGGCCCATCAGGTTTCCCTGGTGATGCTAATGGGTCCCCAGACCTATAAGGGTGTCCCTGAGCCAGGTCTGCTCTCCAGGTTCTGTTCTCCAGCCTGCGCCAAGCTGGTCCTGCCTGAGGCCCTTGTCCTGAGCTCTCCAGGCCCTCAGAATATTACCATGGAGCAAAATCCACATGCACTTCTGGGCCCTGGGCTGTAAACCTGGGGCCCTGACAACGCCCTTCTCTGCAACCGCCAGCCCCCCTCACCCTCAGTGACTTGAACACGGTTGTTCTGCCTTTTTCTGTGGGCTCCTCAGAAGAAAGAGGGAGCTGAGAATCACGCCATGCCTCCCGTCCTTAGAGAAGTCCTCTTATTTTAAGAAATTTTCTTCGTGTTTATTTATTCATTTTTGATAGAGAGGGAGAGACAGAGCATGAGCAGGGGAGGGGCAGACAGAGAGGGAGAGAGAGAATCCCAAGCAGGCTCCATACTGTCTGTGTCGATCTTGATGCTGGGCTCGATCCCACGAAGTGTGAGATCCTTATCCTGGGCCAAAATTGAGAGTTGGATGCTTAACCTACTGAGCCACCCTGGCACCCCAAGAAGTCCTCTTTACCATGGCAGTTTGCCACATGGGAAGAGCCACAAGCCAGGAAGCCAAGGCCCGGCTCCACCCCTGACTCAGGGTGACCCTGGGAGAGTCATGCCCCTTTTCTAGGCCTCAGCCTCCCCACCTGTAAAGTGCAGACATTAGGCTAATCCGTACTCCTCAAAACACCAGATCTACGGGGACATAACTGGTGATAGGAGCAGAAAGGGTGCCAGGGCCAAATAAGTTTGGGAAATGTTGGATTCGGCAGACCATAAGAGGCTTCACCGCTGCAGATCTTCTCAGAGCTTTAATACACCTCGTAGATTTCCAAAAGGGGATTGTAGCATAAGGAATTTTCTAAACATAGAACATCTCCATCTTCTTAGCGTCAGCATGAGAATTCCCTTTCTCTCCTTGGAGAGGCAAGGAGAAATTGATCTTTACTGCTTTGAGCATCGAAGGCTGTTCGGCCTTTCAGTGGTCTGTCACTACGTAGACTAAGCTCTAATTGTATTTCTACAATACGAATAGGCCTGGCAAGACCTTGGCAGTGGGTGGGGGCCACCTTAAGGTTCAGGGGAAGTTTCCAGTCCTCCGTCCTCCAGAATTTGTACCCCAAATCCCATATGTACAGTTTGTACACTTTCCTGGGGTGCAGTGGGTGGGTGGGTGGGGGTGGATAGCGTCTATGGCATTCAGCAAATTTTCCCAGGCATCTGTACCCCAAAGCTGGGGACCCACTGCGTTTAAACTCTTACCTTGGTAGAAAGTCTGACTATGGAGGAGTTTGGGTGTGGAACACACCAGCTGGGACTTTGCCATCTTGCTGGGAGTCGGCGCAGAGGGAACAGGGAACAGAAATGGCAGGACAGCGGGCAGAACATGGGGATAAGGAGAGAGATTAGCAGCACCTCCGCCCTGGGCAGGCCCCGGCACCCCTGACTTCTTCCCTGGTCCCGCTGTCCGTGCTCCTGAAACTCATCCCCTGGTTCTGAAGTAGGGAACGTGGCTGCTGAAAACTAACGTCCATGGCAGGGGGAGAATTACCGCTGTCTCAGAAAGGCCCCATGTCGTCCAGGTCACCGGGGCTCCGTGTATGACACTGTCGCTCAAGGGCACAGATGTCCTGAAAGTACGTGTCTCCTCAAGGCCGGACACTTTCTTTCACTTCCTCGGAGACCCTAGGGGCCTGTGGCTTGGACTCTTTCTGTGCAAACCAGAGAATGATGCAGAGAAGCTGAGAACCGGATGAGGGAATCCACCGCCTTGTTACAGAGCACAGCCTGCACCTACGGATGTGTCCCGAGGCAGCGGGGCATCCTTGAGGGGACTAAGAGAAGATTCTAGCGGAACAAAGACCCAGAGGCGTGAAGCCTGGATCCACAGAGGGACGCCGTGAAGAGTTCATTCAAAAGCTGAGTTCTAAAGTTCACCATTCTGGCCGGCTGCTGTCTTTTGATCACTGGCCTTTGAAACAGAATACTAATCATAAGTTTATACATTATTATTTACAAGCAGCCTGAGGGATTAGAGTTCTCTCGGCTTGAAGGGCCTCATGACCGCTCACACGCATGACCCAGTGGAGGGTGGTTTCAGCGGTGGTCAGAGGGGAGATCAGAGCTGTGTGCTGCTCACAAAAGCTCTTTTCTTTCTCTTCTTGGATATCTTCTCAAGTATCTGCCTGCCTCTACCCAAAATCTCTCCCCGCTGCAGGTAAGAATCTGCTGGAGAGTTTGCTTTCAGAACCCGGTCGAAAGGGGGGAGAGAGGAAAAGGAGAGGCCCCAAATCTAGCCAACAACATTCATCAAAAATCCTTTAAATTAATTTAAAACGCTGAGTCATACAGACCCATCAGCATTGCATAACAGACATTAAAGTATTAGTATTACTTTGGGGGGCACTTTATTATGCAACAAAGTGGTAAATCTCTTCTGGGCCTTTTTTTTTTTTTTTAATTTTTTAATTTTAATTCCCCAAAAGACTTGCAGGTGGTGAATTTGTTTTCAAATGGGTTGTTGTTCCAGGCTCCTATTCAGTCTTTTTGCTCAGAGCAAGGGTGGTGGTCCCTGTGAAAGTTAATATCTAAAATTAAAGGGTGCTTGGTACTTTAAAAACACTTTCAATCACATACGAAAATAGAACCATCCATCCATTCATTTAACAAGTGTTTACTGGCAGCCTATCTGTGCAGGAGAGTAAGCTCTGCACCTGAAATTCTGAGCTTCGGTCTCTCTTTGTCTTTCCTGGGTCTTAGTTTCCCCGGCTGTAAAAGGGGGGCTTGGATAGGAGAGGGAGACACAGCATCCAAAGCAGGCTCCAGGCTCTGAGCTATCAGCACAGAGCCAGACGCGGGGCTCGAACTCATGAGCAGTGAGATCATGACCTGAGCCGAAGTTGGACGCTTAACCGACTGAGCCACCCAGGCGCCCCAAGGAAAGTTCATTCTTGAGGTAGGACGGCTGAGCGCAGAGATCCTGGAGCCAGACTGCCTGGCTTTGAATCCCAGCTTTGTCACTTAGTAGCTGTGTCACTTTGGGCAGGTTCCTTAACCCCTCAGAACACTTGGCTCTTCCACCTGAAAACTGACAAGGGTAATGGTATTTACCTCTGGGAGTTGTTGGCAGGATTAAATGAGTCAATAGATGTAACGTTCTTTGAACACTGCCTGTCCCAGACCCAGGGTAGATAAATGATACATTGTGATGATTGTTCCTGTTGAGGCCTTGGCAATATGTCTCTTGTGCATGGCACAGGCTATTTACCAGGCCCCTTCCTCCTCTCGGGGGGCGCACAGCGGGTCCAGCCTCCCTGGCAGCTGTGGTCCCAAGGCTGTGTTCTAACCCCTAGGATGTGGGTGGAGTTGAAGCCGCCACTTCCAGGTCTGGCCTATAAAAACCTTCCATTTGGGATTCTCCGTGCCTTTCCCCGCGGCTGTCTCGGCACAGACCGGCTCGGCACCCTCAGAAGCCACGGGCTGAGGATGGCCCAGCCAGGAGATAGAGGGGACCGTGACTCCTCACCGACCACGTGGAGAAGAGCTGCCTGCCCCTCCACCCAATGTGGACATCATTCAAGTGAAAAATAAACTGACGAAGCGCTGAGCCAGTGCGATCTGGGGGCGGCTGAGTTACTAGAGCAAGGTGCTGAGCTAGGTCTGGAGTCTGACAAAGACCCAGACGCCTTTCCTGAGGGGCTGAGGCTGGTTGTGATCATTCAGATGCTTGACTCCGAGTTTCTGATATTATCTGGGTAACCGCACCAAAGGACGTCCAGTTCCCTGGCTGGGGACAAGAACTTGCCTGTCCAGCAAGTGCTGGCCTTGTGTCTGGCCGGCTCCCCGCAGACAGCTGCCCTGGCTGGCCGCCCGGACTCACTACTCTCGCTCTCTGGCCCATGCATTCCTGCCCAGACGCCCCAGGGAGCTCCCCAGCTTAGGCAGGCGGTGCGCCACCTCGGTCCTCGGATCTCAGTCCTCTCCCGTCTTCCAGCCATGGCTGTCCCTCGAGTGGGAATTAGCAGGGATGTTTGTACAGGAGCCTCCAAAGTGGGCAAAGTGAAACTTTCCCTCATTAAAACCCCAAAGCACAGACTAGAAGGATGTTCACCATGCGGGATTGGCTTCTGGAGGCGGGTGACGCGCTGAAATGCGCTTGGATTGGGGACACGCCCGCCCCAGCGGTCCCAGAGGCAGTTAGTGATTTCCCGTGTGGCACATCTACAACTCCCTGGGACGAAAATCTCCAACACTCTATCTGTCCCCTTCTCCCAGCACTTGCCATTTTACTCCTGGCTTAGTTGTCATTTCTTCCTGTGTATTGAGGCCCTTCCAGAGGTGCAGAGAGAGGCTGGGGCTCCTGGGACCCGAGCCATTAGAGAGAAATGAAGAAATGCGAAAATAGGGCACATGCACAGGAAAACAAAAACCCACGCTGCTCTAGCCTTTGGCTGTGCAGCACACCGACTGGAAAGGAAAATCTGGCTTTTGTGCAATGTCATGGCTCATAGTGAGCACGGAGAGGCCAATTCGGCTGGAGACAATGAGCGAGGGTCTAAACCAGAGGCAGCTTTTGAGCCGTGTCCCTTGCCAGATAGCCCTTCCGACTATCCCTTATGGGGAGCCCTACCAGCCTCACCTCTGCTCTCAGAGCTGAGTGACCTGAGGGGCATTGTGTAGAGGGCACTCAGTAATCTGCACCTTGGGGAGGAGGCTGGGATCTGCGGCTTGCTACCCGAGGCATCTTGGCCAAGCCCCTTATTCTCCTTGAGTCCCAACACCCCATCGGTGGTAGAGGCTGATAGCTGCCCACCAGCCCCCCTCCTCTGTTTCCACAGTTACAGAATTCACCTGGGCACTGCTGCCCAGGTAGGCATTTTCTAGCCTTGCTTGGTTAGGTGTGGTCATGAGACTCAGCTTCTGCCAACAGAATATGAGAAGGGATGTCGCCGGGGTGGGGGTGGGGCTTCCAACACTGGCCGCTCCTCCTCCTTCCCGTTGGCTGGACGCGTGGCGGTGAATCAGCTTTGACCATGTAGCTGATGATAATGGCCTAGGGGATGGCAGAGCCACAAGGTGGCAAGAGCCTGGGTCCCTGGGTGGTGCTGAGGTGCCGAGCCCCCTTAGAAACGTGGACTGCACTCTGGTGCCGGATTTCCTTGACACAGGAGGCTACTCTTCACTCTGACATATTCTTCATAGGCTGGTGGGGGCGTTACATATTGAAGCATGAAGCGATATACAGTTAGGTGCTCATTAAATGTTTTCTGAACGGTGAACAGAGGGACGGGTTATTTTCGTATTTAAATCCGAGGAATCTGAGAAGCAGGCTTGCAAACCATGGAGCAGCCACATCGCTTGAGTTTAGGAAACCCCAGGTCCAGTGTATTTAAGGATCCTCCCTCCTCCCATCAGCCTTGGCTGGGAGTCCGCACCATTACTCAGGAACTAGGAGATGGCCCAGGCAGGAAATAGCGCCATGACGTATAGCCTTCTGTCTCCACCTAGAACTCACTTATCCCACAAGCTAGTTAGCATGCCTATCAGGATGAGAAGCTGTGCCATGGGGGAGTGGGTGAGGGTATAGCTAACGGGCAGAAGACCAGGTTCAAATCCTGGCTGTACCTCTCATTCCTTGTGCAAGCTCGAGCAGGCTGCTTAAGTGTGAGGAACCCAATAAGTGGGCATGCTAGGTCTGGCACTGCCTGCTCCTCAGGGCTGTTATGGGGATCAAAAGGTGCCATGATGGTGAAAACACTGCATATGGCACATGCCAAGGGGAGCAACGTGGCGGGCAGAGTCACATGTGCTGAATGTGGGCCAGGTATGCTTTCCCTTCCTTCCATGAGGATTTATTGAGCACCTACTAAATCCAGGGAGTGAGTGTGGCAGATGCGGTTCCCGTCCCCACAGAGCTTAGAGTCTGGTAGAAACCACACGTAAGCAAATAGGCAATTACAATTCGGTCTGATGGATTATTTGACAGAAGTACAAGGCACCATAAAAACACAGAAGAGGGGGCTCTTAACTCAGGCGTCAGTGGTCCTAGAAGGCTTCTCAGAGGTCATGACATCTTCCTTAAAACTGGAAGCAAAAGAGTTAGCCGGTGTCTTGGTTCAGGCTGTTATAAGAACAATACCATGGACCGAGTGGCTTATAAACAACAGGCATTTAGCTTTCAGTTCCGGAGACTGGCAAGTCCAAGATCATGGTGCCAGCAGATTTTGTGTCCGGTGAGATCCACTTCCTAGTTCATAGATAGTCATCTTCTCGTTGTGTCCTCCCGTGGCAGAAGGAGAGAGAGAGCCCTCGGAGCCCCTTTTATGAGGGCACTGAGCTTACTAATAAGGCTCCACCCTCCTGACCTAATCACTTCCAAACACCATCACATTGGGCAAAAGATTCCAACGTGTGAATTTGGGGGGTGGGGCACAAACAGTCAGTCCACAGTCCTAGGTAGAGGGGGCTTTGGAGGTGGGAAGATGTGTTCCAGAAAGATGACACAAGGGTCACCTCTGAAGAACAAGAAAGTGATTCTGACTAGCTGGCTGGAGCCTGGGGAGCAAGGAAAGGCATGGTAAGGGGTGGGCTTCAAGGGGCGGTGGGGGTCTGGAGCAGGGTTCTCCACCCTGGCTGCAGCCCGGATAAAACACCAAGGCCCCTTGCCCCCCTCCCAGCCCCCCAGTGGCTGAAAACCTCCCCAGGTGAATTGAACGTGCAGCCAACGTGGAGAAGCCGCAACAGATCACGCAGGGTCCTATATGCCGAGCTACAAAGCTGGAAGTCTGTCCTGAGAGCAACAGGGAGTGTCTGAGGGTTTCACAGAAGAAAGGGACATAATCGGATTTTCCTCCTTGGGTAAGATTACTCTAGCTGCTGAGTGGAGACAGGAATGTGCTGGGAAGGCTGGCCTTAGAGATACTGGTTAAGAAGGCTGCTGCAGGGATCGGGTGAGGCATTGAGCCCGTGGGGACGGCAAGAGGTGGACCGATCAGAGGTCCTAGGGGCGACAGACTGGCACGGGAGGGGAAGGGGCAGGAAGACAAGGATGAGGCCCAGATTTGTAATTTTAGCAATCCCCTGAACACACGGGACCAAATTCCTGAGGAGGCCCCAGCTCCAGCTCCAGGCTTAGGAGTCAGCAGCAGAGGATAAACAAGGCCATGCACAGAACTGATGAGCTCTCCGGAGTGAGAAGAAGGGCCCAGAACAGGAGGCCAGAGGGCTGAAGGAAGAGCTGGTCAGAGAAGAAAGAGAAAACCCAGAAGCACGCACCTTCCAGAAAGTCCCGGATGTGACTACTGAGAGAAAGGTGAGATCAAGAGTGTCAGATTCT
Organism: Puma concolor; assembly: GCF_028749965.1. NCBI lineage: Eukaryota > Metazoa > Chordata > Mammalia > Carnivora > Felidae > Puma > Puma concolor. Next base: position 12,978,463 of record NC_141672.1, on the reverse strand, counting down.
GCTGGGATGTAGCCACAGGTCCCTAGTGACCTTGACAGTGAAGATGAGTGGAAACTTAGGGGGGCGCTACAGTGATGGTGAGAACAGGCACCACCTAACAGGGGCAGCTGTTTTTTTTACCTGCCTCACATTGTAGCCAAAATGTGTTTATTTATTCACTGCATGAATACTTTATTTATTAAGCACCTAATGTGCTGGACACAGCCGTGGATAAGACAGCAAGTCCTTGAGGCCCTCACCTGTCAGCAGGAGATGGATACTCTCGATCATTGCCACGGGCTGTGTAATGGGGATACAGGCTAGGGGCTCTGCAACAAGCAGGACCAATTCTACTGGGGATCGGGGAGGGGCAGGCAGGAAAGGTCCTAGAAAGCAAGGGAAAGGGCTGAGGTTTGCACTGGAGTTTTCCCCGGGGCTGTCCACTGCAGGGCTGAGATCTTAGCAGGAAAAGAATGGCAATACAGGACCTCATGGTGGTTTGGTGGGACCACGCCACTGGTTTTGGCCGATGACTGGTGGGGAGCAGTAAGCATGTCCCTTCCAGACCAGCATATTCCTTTGCCAGTGCAAGATCCTCCAGAAGTCTCCTTCTGGTGAAGAGCCATGTTTGAGACTGTGGCTGCTCCCAGGTACCTGAGTAGCTGTCCCCAAGACACACAGGACAAGTATGGGGGAAGAAAAACCATTTCCCCTTTACCCACCTTACGTTCATTGGCCAGAGTCCTATAAATTAGATCAAGGAAAGACAGGTTAACAAGAGAAAGACAAACAGAAGTTCACTAACATGTGCATCATGCGTACACACGGGAGCACTCAGCAATCAATCAGTCACTCAAAGGGGTGGTTAGAACTTGGGCTTATAGGGGCGCCTGGGTGGCCCAGTCAGTGGGGCGGCCGACTCCTGATTTCAGCTCAGGTCGTGATCTCGCGGTTTGTGGGATTGAGCCCCGCGTTGGTCTCTATGCTGACAGTACGCTGGGGATTCTCTCTCTCCCTCTCTCTCTTGCTCCTCCCCTGCTCACCCTGTCTCTGTCTCTCTAAATAAAGAAATAAACATTTTTTTTTTCAAAAAAGAACTTGGGTTTGTATAGACTCTGAACAAAAGAACGTTACACTTTTAGCCAGTGACAAGACAAAGGAAAAAGACTTTGAGCTTCCATGGGGTGGCAGGTTGTGAGAAGGGAAATATAGGGGCAGCCAGTGGTAGATAAGGGCTAGTTTTAGCAGAATTTGTTAGATGGATCCCTCTGGCATTGTCTCCGGGCTGATAAGGATCTAGAGTTGTCACCACTGATTAACTTCTGTCCTTACTGGTGTGGGGGAAGCGCCTTTACAAATTCATGCCCCCCTTTTACATAACTAGAGGAAGGGCAGAGAGTGTTTCTTGTATCTGCTTCTTCTCATTTGCCTTCAGCTCAAAAGAATCCCTATGCCAAAGTGGCATATTTTGGGGTTGCACATTTTGCTACTCTAAAACAAAATTGTGTTGTTTTATTGTTGTGTATTATGGTCACCATGGCATAAGCTAGCCCAGTGGTTCTCAAAGTGGGGGTGGGGGGGGGTGGGGGGGTGGTCCCTGGACCAGCAGCATGAGTTTCACCTGGAAACTTGTTAGAAATACAAATTATCGGGCCCCACCTCGGACTCACTGAATCTGAATCCCTGTGGTGGGGCTCAGCAATCTGAGTTTTAACACACCTTCCAGGAGATTCTGAGGCATGCTCAGGACTGAGAACCGCCGCCCTCGCTGGGGCTGACTGATACCTACAGCCATCTGAAAGGCAGAGCAAGAGGAATTAGAATTTATAGAGAAGGTCATTCTAGTAAACCTGAAAAAAATCAAGAAGAATTAAATGGTCAGGTTCTGCATGTCATAGGAAAGGATTTTTAAGAAAAATATATTGGGAGGCACCTGGGTGGCTCAGTCGGTTAAGCGTCTGATTTCAGCTCAGGTCATTATCTCACAATTCATGAGTTCAAGCCCCGAGTCGGGCTCGGTGCTGACAGCTCAGAGCCTGGAGCCTGCTTTGGATTCTGTGTCTCCCTCTCTCTCTGCCCCTCCCCTGTTCGTACTCAGTCTCTTTCTCTCTCTCTCTCTCAAAATAAGTAAACATTAGAAAAAAAATTGTATCTATCCCTACAGACTGAATCTTCTTATTAAAATGGCCCAAACTGTTTGACTTTGTGGATGGTCTCCTACTATGTTACATCAGAAGAAAACACTGTCACGGGGGCCGGGCAGTGGTGGCGGGGGGTGGGGGGGGGTGGGGGGTGGGTGGAGATACTCTGAATTCAGTGGCATTGAAGCCAGACCTAGGGCCTAAGATAAACCCAGAAATGCATTTTCCATTTGTCCCCATAGCCTTGCTGACTTAGAAAATGCTCCTGAATGCTTTGAGTCTGAAAGGTACATAAAACCCAATTCTCTCTTCTGCAGGGGTGAGTCATTAGAGCTGCAGCACAGGCTATTTGGTAATGGCCACTATTTAAATGAAGCAAAAAGTACAATTCAGACGAATTGCTTTTTAAACTGTCAGATCCAAGGAACCCATTTGTGCGTATGAAATTATTTCAAGGGTTCTAACTACTAACTAAACATAGGTATAAGATGTCAAAGGACACAAACGCTGTATTAAAGAGCTGGCTAAATGTTTAATGGCAGATACCCGATGACTTCTTTGGCCTGTTTTGGATTCAAAAATTTGTGTTAAACAGCCCTAGGTGAGCTCCACAGACAAAAGGTTTTAGACAATATTAAATCCTAGTAACCAGAAGCCATTTTGTTTATTGGAGTTTTGTTGTTGTTGTTGTTGGAGTTGTTTTAACCAATGTGACCCTAAGGTTTTGTCTTATGGAGAGGACAACAGCATATTAACACTTCAGCTTTTTCTGTTGGCTTTGATTTGATGCCAAGGCTCTTGGCTAGCTTTCGAAATGGTATATTTAACACATTCTATGGTTTTCTATTTGCTATTGATAAACGTGTCCTTGTACAGGCTAATCGATGAGAAGAAAATTCGGCAATAGTATGAGAAGTACCTTTTTTTGTCACCAATATGGGGGATAAGCCTTAATGGTAAGTAAGGCATCTCTACAGACAAAAAAGAGCCCTGGGCTGTTCTGTATGAGACCAACACCGCCTTTTCCATTGCATTTCCTCTAGGGGTTTCCACCACAATTTGTCTTGTGTTCATGCCTTCAGTATCTTTGTAGCCACTGAAATGGGGCTGCTGAAAAATAATTAGTGAGCCTTCTCCCTCTCCAGGCCCTCTAGGTATTTACTTGTGTTCTAACACAAACACAATTGTCCCTGCTTAGACTAGGAGGAACCATGCGGATGGTGATCAGCCAGAGGCACTGGGACAGGCTTGAAAGTGCTATGCTTCTCACACCTGGATGTGACACAGATCTCCAGAAGGTCTTGTTAAAAATGCACATTCTGGGGCACCTGGGTGGCTCAGTCGGTTAAGCCTCGGACTTCGGCTCAGGTCGTGATCTCGGGGTCCGTGAGTTCGAGCCCCGTGTCCGGCTCTGTGCTGACAGCTCGGAGCCTGGAGCCTACTTGGGATTCTGTGTCTCCCTCTCTCTCTCTCTCTCCCCTCCCCCGCTCGTGCTCTCTCTTTCTCTCAAAAATAAATAAATGTAAAAAAAAATAAAAATAAAAAATGCACATTGTCAGGAGGTCTGGGCTGGAGACTTGGAGCCTCCATTTCTTCCAAGTTTCCAGGCAAGGCTCACGCTGCCGTGGACCACATTTTAGGTAGTGACGGGAACATGCACATTCTGCAGAACAGTGACTTTTAGAACTGACTTATTAAACAGTAGTTTATCCGAGGGTCCGGCTCCCCTTTGATTTAGGGTTCCTTGAAAGCTGGGGCAGAATCTTACACATTTTTTTTTGGTTGTTTTGTTTTGTTCGCTGGCTGCCACTTGGCACAGGTCCCTGCGCACGGTGGGTGTGTATTTATTTAATTAAACAGATCTGGCCTTGCTCCAAAAAAGGATTTTAAGTGGACTTAACCCCTAGCAGGTCCTAACTAGGTGCGCGATGAATTGGCCAGGGAAGGAAGTCAGTCCCAGGGGTAGTCGCAAGCCCTCTGGGCTGAGGCCCTTCCTTCGCAGGGCCCCACCACTTGCTTGCACCGGGATTCCACTCCAGCTGCTCGTCTTCTGAAATTCTCCCTCCTGCCCCATTTTTTAAAGCGGTTTACCCTAGAGAGCCGGTCAGAGACCAGGAGAAAAAACCAACCCAAACCACAGAGCCCTGCAAAGCGGCAAGGCTGCAGAACATCAAAAGCTCAACTCTGGGTGGCGGGGCCGCGTTAACTCTGGGGTTTTCTCCCTCGGCCTGACCCGGAGCGTTTTGCAGGTCGGCGTTGCGCCCCCGCCGCCGGCTCCCCCCGCCCGCCCCGAGAGCCCTGCAGGAGCGGGTCCCGGCGGGCGCGGGCGCCTGTTGGCTCGGTGCCAGCCTGTTTGTTAGCTCCGCTCGAGCAACTAATCTTCCCGTGCATCTCCCGCCCCGAGGGGGAGGCGGCGGTGCGGGGGGGGGGGGGCGCGGGTCGCCTCGGGGGTCGTGGGGAGCCCGCACAGGAGCGGCCGCGCGACAGAAACCCTCGTTCCGAGAGTCCCTGCGTTGCCAGAACCTGTTCCTCTCTGCAGCAGCCTCCGAGGGTAGAGAAGGGATTGTTTCGGCTCCATAGGGGAGGGGGGGGGGGGCGATTATATTGGTCAGTAGTTGAGCCTCCCGGGGTGGAAGGGAGGAGCGCACGGGCGAGCGCGCCCTCGGGGAGGAGTACACGTGCTGGGGAGGGGGGTGAGAGGCGGGCGGGAGGGGAGGAGAAGGGAGGCGAGAGCTGCGGGCGGGAGGCGCCACGGCCTCGCAGACGCAGGCGCTGGCAGCCGGAGAGAAAGTTCCCGGGGAGAGCTCGCCCCCGGGAGGGCTGGCGTGGAGGCCACTCGCGGCGAGGGTCGCGGGTCCCGCGGAAGCAGTCTGCCTTCTCCCTGCGCGCGCTGGGCCGCCGGGCTTGGCTCGCCGGGAAGCAGGGGGGCACTGCTGTTGGGCGGCCGCCGACAAACTTGGAGGGGGAGAATGCTGCGAGTGGGAGCGGCGGCGTGGGGCGCGGGGGCGCACTGAGTGCTCCCCGCGGGGGCCCCCGGACGCTGCTGCCGGGGCCGCGGCCGGGCGAGCGCGCCGAGGCTGAGCGGGCAGGTAGCGGCTCCAGCGCCGCGACTGCGCCAGCCCTACGGACCAGGGCCGCCAGCGCCACCGTGCCGGCATCGCCTCCTCGCCCCGGAGCCATGGTGCGCGGAGCGCGCACGCCGCGCGCGGGACTCTGAGCTCCGGCTGCGCCGCGCGCCCCCACCTCCCTTCTCCCAGCCGCCCCGCCGACCTCGCCCGCGGGCCATGAAGCTTTGGCCCGGAGCCTCTGGCCTCTGAGCTTCGCCCGCTCCAGCCCTAGCGCCGCTCGGCCACAGCTAGCACTCCGGCCGCCGAAGCTCCCCATCCTCTCCCGGGGACGGCACCCAGGCGCTCCAGGATGGCCCTCCGCGGGCCCCTCCGGCCGCGCAAAGTTCGCAGGAGGCGAGAGATGCTGCCGCGGCAAGTTGGCTTCGTGTGCGCGGTGCTGGCCCTGGTGTGCTGTGCGTCCGGCCTCTTTGGCAGCTTGGGTAGGTGCCGGTGCGGTCCCGCCCCGGGAGTTGAGGGGCTTGGGCTGGGAAGCCGACGGGCAGCTCCGAGACGTCTCCCTTTCCTTCCCTGCCACGTTGGTCCCAAGGGTTCATCCGGTCCCGTCCCCTCCCCACCCGGCAGGTAGAGCGCACCCGGGAGGGCTGACATCGACGCTTTGAGCTGTGGTCCCCGTTTCCCTGAGCTGCGCGCGGCCCCTGGGGGCTCGGGACGCGGCTGCAGTTCTGTGTTACTAAGATGAAAGCCTGAACATGGGGCCCCTCCGTTCCCGAGTCCTGTCCCCAGAGTGCGTGGGGGAACGGGCGGCGCAGGGGCGGGGTTCAGGTGTGAATTCTCTTAGCTTCGGGAGGACCGAACTGAGTGGTCCGCTTTCCAATTTTGCGAGCGGAGAGGGTTGTGTTCCGCGTTTCTCAAAAACCCGGATTCTGAGGCTGGGCATTGGGTCTCATCCATGCCCCTCCCCCCCCCCCCCCCCCCCCCGCCGGCCAAAGGAGCTCCCTGGGGGTCCTGATGCGTCCTCTCCAAACCCTGAAGACGTCGGGGGGGGGGGGGGGCAATCCCCTCGGGAGGTTTCTGCCCTGTTTCAGCATCGCTTAACTCCTTTTAATCCCCACGGTAGGAGAGCACTGGTGTCTGGAACCAGAAGCCGTACTCCTTCATCCAAGACCGAGTGATTTGGGAGTCTCTTAGGATATGCAAATCTGAGGTGGAGAAAGAAACTTAGAAAAAAAATCTGTTTGGGGGTGGAGTGGGGGATGTGAGCCCATGTGGAATCTTCAGAGGACATTCACTTGGCTAACACTCCAGTTTTTAGTTGGGCGCTGTGGACCTTTTACTTTTTCATATTAAAAAAAAAAAGAAAAATGCAAGTGATTTAGCAACCCGGAGGGTGGAGATAAAGCAGGAAGTGCCTTTTCGAGCAGTTAGGGACAATCTAGAGAGGTTTATAGTGATAGGTGAAAATCAGGTGGAACTTCATTAAACTCTTAAACTGTTTTTCAAAACCCCAACTTTGTGATTTGAGAACATAAGGTAAAAAAAATGGCTCTTTCCAACAGAAACCCAGGAAGGTTATTTGAACATCTTAACCGGGTGCTTTGCATTTGGGCCGAGTCCATGTATTTTTCCCCTCAGTTACACCCCCAGAAAAAACAAAATGCTTAGAGGCTCTTAGGTGTCAGCATTATAGAAGAGTTGTTATTACCCAGCTGAAGCTGTGTGCACATCAGGAGAGGTAAATGAATACTTTGAAGCTCTTAAAGTGAGAATCGTTTTTATTTGCTAGATCAGAAATTACCTTTAGGAGTTTAACAGTGTTTGGTCACTGGCATCCACACCGCCGATGTCCCTTGTTACTCAGTGTGGCTCTTGGACCAGCAGAATTAGCATCACCTGGGAGCTTGTTAGTACAGAAATCCAGGGCCCAGCCCAGACCTACTGACATAGAATCTGCATTTCGACAAGGTCCCCAAGTGATTTCTGTGGACCTTCAAGGGTGAGAAGCTCTGGGCCAGATCCCATCAACCTTTTCCCCCCTTTTTGCTGACCTAATAATCCATTTGTAGTTCGTCAGGGGCAGGGACACCTGAGCATGTTTACTGGATGAGAACTTCATGGTTACCTACCCTGTGAGGGGTTGAGTGCTCTTGGCCAAGGTCAGATCACATGCTGACCCATCTGGGACTAGAAACAATGGACCAGATCTAAGAAACAGATTACCGAGTGCAAGCAGGTGATATTGTGCTTCTAATCGTTGTCTCACTCCCTACGGGTGGCTCAAGTAGTCAAACAGGGCTGTTGCTTATGTAGCCAGATACAGACGTGTAAGGTCATTGGAAGAAAGCACCATTTTGACCTAACGGTGTTTGTGACTTCTTTTCCAATCCAGGGCATAAAACGGCTTCTGCTAGCAAACATGTTCTACCAGATACATGGAGGAATAGAAAACTGATGGCCCCAATGAACGGGACTCAGACAGCTAAGAATTGCACGGATCCTGGTAAGAAATCCGTCTCCCCCTTGCCTCAAGGCATTTGGCCTCCAGATGGTGCTTATGTGGACGTTACAGCCAGAGCTGAGACAGGTGCTTTGATGAACCTGGGTGGGAAAGGGTAGCTGTCAGGCATAGAAAAGGTGACGTACAGGCATTAATCAGTTGTGCTGCTAAGCAACTCTAGTACTTTCTTTACCCAGCAACGGGAAAGGTCACATTGGAGAGTTTTAAAATTTCATTTTTTTTTTTTTTTTTTTTTTTTTTTTGTTCTCACCACACTCCTAAAGGCTGTCTTGATTTTGTTTGCCCGGGGCTGGGCGGGGGAGTCTTTGTTTTCTTTCCCTTTTGTTCACGGTATCCATCTGATGGAACTCTCGGGGCAGCAAATGCAGCTGCCGTGGCAGGTGGCACTTTGGGATGACCCTCCCGTGAGGGTCACAGCATGCCAGGGCATCTGCAGGGGTAGGACGCTGTGGAGGCTGGGGTCTGTGTGTGCAGTGGAAGTTCCCAGGGTATGGTGCCAGCTCGGGAAATGGATTCTGCTGGCGGCAATTCCGATGTTCCCCTTCAGGCTCCTCCAGGGGCTCAGAGGCTGTAGGGACCCAGAAATGACATTTTATCTGTTCTGCCACAGGCAGGTTTTGCTTAAATAGGGAAAGAAGAATCCCGGGAGTGTACCTGCAAGCAGTGAGGCAAATAGAAGCCACCCAGGCCTCGGGGCAGTCCCAGGCTTGAGTTCTGGCTCCAACACTTGGGGATCTATTGTGGGAAGGACCCAGTGGGGTGAAGTGTTCAAAAGCCCGTTGAGAACTTGAGATTGTAGATGGGGACCACTTGGCTCTTCCACCGAGTTGCCCGGAAGCCACATTATCTTCTTATGTCTGTTTTCTCATTGGTAAAATGGGCAGAATAGGACTTCCTATTCTGGGGTTGTTGGAAGAATCTGGTAAGGTCAGATCGGTAAGGCTGTGTGTAAAAGGAAGTGGAAATCCAGGGCAAAGATGCAGGTTTGGATGGCAGTCTTGACTTATTTTCGTAGGCGTGCCTTCTCTGCATTCTACACGTCAGGAAACCTCTAGGGAGAAGATAGGAGTCGCTCAAAGTCACAGGACTTCTGGGGGGGTGAAGCTGGCATTGGGATCTAGGCCTGTGTGATTAAAATGCTTATCTCCACGGGCATAGGAGGCCAGGGTCCTCCCTCAAAGCCTGTGTTACTACACCAACCACCTCCCTCCCCTCAGGATGCCTTCTGAGAAGGCCACGTGGGGGCAGGGAGGGTAGGTGAGTGCAGGCCTGCAGAGAAGCTGCTGGGATTGACTTTGAACTTGGACCATCGATTCCTGAGAAATTCCAGGTAATTCTCCCAGCCACAGTGCTCATCCAGTCATTTAACCTCCCTTGGACATCTTTCATTACCAGAAGGGGTGGAGGCATGGACCGGACAGGTGAACACATGCATGTACAGCCAGAGACTAATGTTGGGGTCCGTGTCCTCCGGGGACCTGAGACGCTGGAATCCGCACCATCCGCAAGGGCCGGGGACACTTTGCTACTCTGGGTAAAGAATCTGGAGCAGTGCATCTTTGGTTTCTGGCTCTCTGGTACCCTCCTCTTGGTCAGGCTATGCCCTCCTCTAACTTCTGTCACATTGGGCACATTGGCTGAGACAGAGCCCCATTTCTTGGGATAGTCTCCTGTGCCCCCTTATTGCTTCTGTATCTTCAGTGTACTGTCTCATCAAAAATTACCCGACTAATTGTGGGGCAGGCATCCTATTCGGCAGGAAGACCTGGCCTTGTCCCCCTTACAGAGAGGGTATCGGAAATAGTATCTTTAGCAATAGTGAACACCCGTGGGTTATGCTTTTGGTTGACTGTTTCTGAAATCAGGCCCTGCGTGTAGAGAGGATTCCATAAAGCTTCAGATGATGGAGTGAAAGGACATTTTGAGTATGAAGCATTTATCCTTCCAGGGTTTTTGCAAAGATGAACAATGGGACGTTCAGAAGTTTAGTGACTCCCCAAGAGCTCTTGGCGGTCAGGAGCATTCCTGGGTCACCTGGGTCTGGATCCCACGCCCTCCCCATTCTGTTGCACCTGCTCTAGTTTTCCTGCAGCCCAGGTGGGGGCTGACTCCCGACTTCTTTCTAGCTACCTCATCCCCGGGCCCCCTGCCATTTCACAAGCATGTAGCACACGCCTGCTGTAATGTGTCCAGCCCTCCAGTGGGCACTTGGGGAGGGTGTATAAGCAAGCTTAAGAGGCAGCTTTGCCAAGTAGCTTACTGTCCTGTAGAAGACGGGCTCCTGACCTAGGGAACATTCCGTGAGGCAGAAGGATGGCAGAGGCCCTGCGCACAGTCACCAACCCCCCGGGAACCCTTCAGGGGCTCAGAGGACCGGGTCTGAAGTAGTTGGCGTAGTCCTGGGCTCCAGATGAGGCGGGCCTCTAGGGCAAAGACAGAAAACGTGCCCAAACTGGGTTTAGTGCCAAAGGGAATTCATCGGGTCAGTCCCTGAAAGCGTGAGATCAAAGGTGAAGTGTCATGACTCAGTTTCTCTCTGTCTCTGGACTCGGAAGTCCTCCGGCGTGGGCAGGTGGTTACTAGGCTCCAGCTTTCTGTCCTCCCAGACCTCACAGTGCCGGGAGGGGTACCGGTGGCGCTTCGGAGGTAGTGAAGTTCTGTTGGCTTGGGTCACATGACTCCCTAAGCTAATTGCTGGTGGGGGGGGGGTGGCGCGGGGGGGAGGGCTGGGCTTGGGCTGGCATACACTTGAGTCCCGGGCTCTGCTTCTGGTCCGAGCAGGCGCTCAACTCTTTGTAACTGTTCCCTTACAGGGTCCCATCCCCAGGCCGCTGCTTTGGTACAGGTGGATCAGAACTTCCTCCCACTTACAGTTTCAGAGCGTGACAGAGGGTGACCACTCTCTTCTCTACACAGTTAAAGGAGTTGCCTCTAAAGAACCACGGAGGGTTCTTGCATCCTCTGAGGTTTCTGTTCTGCATCTGTCTCCCCAGGCTAGGGGACCCCCAGTCCTGGTCTGCCAGATGAGGTCTCTGGGGCATGTGGGGAGATGGGGCTTTAAGAATTTCCTGCTCTGTCAGAACATCTAGAGCTAAAGTGCACCCCTGCCCCTCATGGACAGTCAACAAAAGTTCATGTTTTTGTAAGGAATAGTTTCTTTTCCAGAAAACCTGAACGGGACCCTGCTCTGGTGGTTTCTTAAGTCTCGAGGTGGAAAATGGGCTCTTTGCTCCACCTGGGGCCACTTCCCCAGGCCTTGCTGGTGTTCCCATCTCATTATTCGCATCGCGGCTTGGGTACCTCCCCCATCACATTACCTTATATCTCTGTGACTCGTGTCGCCATCTAAAGTAGCTTACTTGTCCTCTGTTCCCCTTGAGGGCTCCCTCGCTCACTGCTCTGTGCTCAGAAGAGTGACTCTTAGCTCTGCCCACATCTTTCAGCCCTGGAAGAGCTTCTGAAATGCTCCGGTCCTGTCCCTGGAGTGTCTGATTTCACTGCTCTGGGGCCCGGGAATCTGTACTTTTTAAGAGCTCCCTGGTGAGTCCAAGATGAAGCCAGGGTTGATGCTCACTGGGCTAGAGACCTGCTGTCCAGTGGGATTGGCATCACCTGGCAGCCTGTCGGGAATGCAGAGTCTCAGGTCCACCCAGGCCTCCTGAATCAGAATCTGCATCCCAGCGAGATCCCCGGGGGCCATGCGTGTGCACACTACCGGCCCAGAAGCACTGAGCCAGGATGCTGCCTGACCCTTTGTAGGCATTCAGTTAAGTATTTGAATGTTGAATGAAGGCTAAGACTTGGGATAACCTAGAGACTTTCCTGGAAACCAGTGGGTTTCATTTTTGAATGTAGGGAAGCTTAAAAAAAAAAAATCATCATCATTTTTGACCCCTGAGGTCTGTGGGAAAGTCCTTATCTTCCCCCAGAGATCGGTGCCTCTTAGGACTTAAATTTTTCTTTCACAGTCTATGAAGAGGGAGCACTGCAGAAGAGAGGTGGGTCCCTCCACGCAAAACGCATGGAATAGGAACGAGAGGCCGTGACTTTGAACTGTCTTAGCTCGGGCTGCCCTAACAAAATGCCACAGACGGGGTGGCTCAGATGTGTATTTCTCACAGCTCTGGAGGCTGGGGAGCCCAGACGTGGTTCCGGGTGAGGGCCCGCTCCCTGCCTTGCAGGTAGCTGCCTCCCTGTGTGCTCACCGGGTGGAGAGAGAATCTGAGCTCTGGTCTCTCTTCCCCTTCTTATGAGGGCACTCCTGTCACCATGGGGACCTCGCCCTCATGGCCTCTTCCAAACCCAGTCACCTCCCAGAAGTCCCACCCGACTCCCATCACCTTGGGAGACTAGGGCTTCAACGTAGGAATTTGGGGGTGGAGACAAACCTTCAGGAACTAGAGTTTGTATATGTCTCTGGCAGTGGCACCAGAGTGGGAGGAACCCGGGATTCTGTCACCTGGAGGCTCTGACAAATACGGATGCCTGGGCCTAGCTCTGACCTGTGAGATTAGGACTGGTGGCGAGCATGTCCTGTGGCTGACTTTTGGAGCTTCTGGGAACCATGCTGTTCCCCCTCGATCCTCCAAAATGGGTTGTCATTGACATGTCCCATGGGCCTCCTCTGATTACCCAACCCAAAGTAGGCTCCTTTTTTATTTTATTTTATTTTTAATGTTTATTTTTGAGAGAGCATGAGCAGGGGAGGGGACAGAGAGACAGAGACAGAATCTGAAGCAGGCTCCAAGCTCCAAACTGTCGGCACAGAGCCCGACATGGGGCTCGAACTCACAAACCACGAAATGGTGACCTGAGCCAAAGTCGGACGCTCAACCAGCTGAACCACCCAGGTGCCCCAATAGCCTTCTGGTCACCGGTTCTCTTGTCCTTGTTCTTTGTAGACACAATTGTGCATTGTTATATTGTTGGTTTACTTCCCGACTGAGCGTTGTTTGCTTTTTAAAACGAGCAGATGCTTCAGTTTTTCCTTCTGGGACAGTAAGGGGGTGATAATTACATCCACCTCAGAGGATTGTTAGAAATAAAGAGTTGATACCCTTGGAATTCTTATATGCTTAGACGTTAGCTTCCGTTGTCCTTATTTTCTTTTCTTATCTGCGTCCCCCAGACACGATACAGTGCTTGTGAATTGTAGGTCCTGGGAAACTATCTGTTAATTGAATTTTATGAGGACAAGTTAAGTAGGGATCCTGCCAAATGTGTATTTTTTTCCCCCTCAAAACAAATTTTTTAAAAAATATTTTGAAGATTTGGGATGTTGGCAGTTGGCCCACCTTGCAGGACTAACCTCTAAATTGAGAAACTGTTAGGTTTTTTTGCTCTGGACAATGAGGTGTTACTTTACACGTTGGCTGTAAAGCTGGGGTGGGTCCTCCCCCCCCCCCCTTTAGCTGCCTTTTCCGTCACATTTGAAGTCGTCAGTGCTCTGTCCTCCACAATGTCCTGCCTCTTCACTTGTGTGCCCAATATCCTATGCCTGTATTCGAAAAAAGAGAGGGGAGATTTGCCCCCTCCTCACACCCCCACCATTGATCCTGGAGGGATTTGCTTTGTCTCGTTTGGTTTGCTGCTTTCTCTTCTTGACTTAAAAAAAATATTTTTTTCAATGTTTATTTACTTTTGAGAGAGGGAGACACAGAATCTGAAGCAGGCTCCAGGCTCTGAGCGGTCAGCACAGAGCCTGATATGGGCCTCGAACTCCTGGATTGCGAGGTCATGACCTGAGCCAAAGTCAGATGCTCAACCGACTGAGCCCCCCAGGCACCCCTGGTTTTCTGCTTTTCAAATAGTCTTCAATTTGAAATGGCTGATGACTATGTGTCTATCTTTGCTCAGGCTGCTATAATAGAATTCCAAAGACCGGGTGGCTTAAACACCAGAAATGTCTTTTCTCACAATTCCAGAGGCTGGAAGTCTAAAGGCCTGATCCGGTTCTGATGAGAACTCTTGCTTGTGGACTGCCCTCATTTTGCTATGCCCTCACGTGGCCAGGAGAGAGAGGGAGTGAGAGCCAGCTCCCTGCGGTCCCTTCCTGTAAGGCCCCTGATCCCATCAGACCAGAACCCTGCCATCACGACCTGGTCTAACCTAGATCATCTCCGGAAGGCTCGATCTTCAAATATCATTACTTCGGGGCTTAGGGCTTCAACATAGGCATTTTGGGAGGACGCAAACTTTTGGTGTCCATGGAAGGAAAGCTGGGAAAAGACGGCTGCTGGGGTGACGGGTACATGAAAGAGATCTGGGCACGGAGGCAGTTCCTAGGCTTTCAGGAGAGCAGAGTGGTGGATGTGGGCTCTTGATGGAGGCTCTTCAACGGTTAAGCTGGCTCTGATCTACCCTCACCCGTGATTCTGTGCCAGGGCTGATGCACGGCCACAGTGGGAGGAGAGGGGGGTGGTGAAGGTGGTGGGGCGGGCCCGCACATGGGAGTTGACGTGGAGGCTGGGTTGGGAGGAGATGAGGTCACTGAGCAGGTGAGCGCTGCAGTGGGTCTCTGTAGGCGCCCGTGTGTGGGGAGCAGAGGTGCGGAAAGCATGAGAAAGCAGGGGTGGGGTGGGAGGAGGGGACCTAGAGCCGCAGAAAGTACATCAGGATGTGGGTGTGGAGGTGAGGTGCTACTGGGGACGTGGCTCAGCGTGTGGATTCTGACCCAGTGTCTGTTCGAATGCTGCTTCAGCAGGCTTGGGAGATCAGCACATCTGAAGTTTTAAAGTTGTTACGTAAACGCAAACCCTGACTCAGAGAAGCAAGGATTGAACTAGTTACTGGGTGCAGCGAGGTCAGTCCAGTTATGGCCCCAGGGGGGACAGGGACAGAAGTTCCGGCCCGGGGAGGGGGTTTGCTGGGTGGGGCAACCTGCAGAGTCAGGTGGTTTCCTGGGTAAAGGGTCCCCAACCACCTTGGAATGCTGATGGGCTTGCACAGCCACCAGCCCGATCACAAGTGGAGGCCCAGGAAGATGGCAGCTCATCATCAGAGGGATCGTTCTTTGCATTTGGGGGGTTGGGAGTAGGGATGTTATTACAGAGAATCAAATGGCTTAGGGACCAAAGATCTGGGTCCCGGTATTGGCGCTCTCTGCAGCCACCAGAAAGGGCTCCTTCCCCAGCAAGCACCAGCTCGCTGTTTCTTGGAGAAGGCCGTTTGACGGGGTGAAGGCAGATGTGTGGGTTTGAGCCCCCCCACTGGCCGGCTGTGTGACCTTGGGCAACTTACATAATCTCTCTATGCTTCAGGTTTTCTATTTTGTCAACTGAGGATAGCAGCAGTCCCTACCTGTCTCATAGGGCTGCTGTAAGACTGAGACCACATGATCTATGGAGGCATTAAGTGTTTCAGGTGTCCCAAGCACATGGCTCCTGCTGTCACTGTCATTGTCATCGTCATCATGGTGGCTACCACCTGCTCCTCCTAACCTCCCTTTTAGGTGTGTGCTGTTAGTGTCTTCATTTTGCAGATGAGGAAAGGAGACTCAGATGAAATAACTAGTCCGGGGTCACCTAGCTAGCAAGAAGTGAGGCCAGGGGGGGGGGGGGGTGTGTGTGTGTGTGTGTGTGTGTGTGTGTGTTTAATTAACAGAATGTTGTGGAGCAGTTGTAGGTTTATAGAAAGATTGAGTGGCAAATAGAATTCCTGTATCAATAGCTTCCCCTACTAATGTCTTGCATTACTGTGGTACATTTGTTGCCAACTAACGTCCAGAGTTTACATCAGGATTCACTCTTTGTGTTGTACTTCTGATGAGTTTGGATGAATCTATGATGATGTGTGTCCACAATTATGGGATAAGACAGAATAGTTTCACTGCCCTAAATATTCCCTGTGGAGCCTTTTAATTTGGATGGGCTGAGTTGTGAGCCTATATCCTTATCCATAATTATCAATGGATGGGTGGGAAAAGATGATTTGGAAATGGAGCCTTCCACTGCCACTTCCAGTCTCTGTCACTGTCTGGGCACCCCACTGTCTGGGAACCCCATTGAGAAATGGGGTGCCTGTTCATTGCAGTAACACACATCTGTGTGGGCTCTGCTTCTGGGTGTGTTTCTAATAGTGGTTTGTTTGCAATCAAAAGTTTGTTCCCACCCCCACTTATCTTGAGAAATAGTTGACGTACATACCCGTAGAAGTTCAAGGCTTCAGTGTGATGGTTTGATGTGCATATATTGTGAACCGATTACCACAGTGGGTTCAGCTAACATCCATCTTCTGTGGACAAGTATAAAGAAAAAAAACATTTCTCTCCTTAAGATGAAAATTCCTGGGATTGACTCTCTTACCAACTTTGCCATATACCATGCAGTCAGCATGGTTTGCTGTAGTCACTGTGTTGTATGTTAGATCCCTAGGATTTAATTCTCTTGTAACTGGAAGTTTGTACCTCGTGACCACCTTCCTCCAGTATGCCCTCCTCGACCCTCCACCTCTGGCAACCACAAGCCTGATCTCTTTTTCTGTGAGTTTGGTTGTCTCCTCCCCACCGCCTATAAGTGAGATCGTACAGTATTTGATTATTTGACTTATTTCGTTTAGCATAATGCCTTTAAGCTCCATCCATGGCATCACAATGGTAGGATTTCCGCCTTTTTTGTGGCTGAATGATATTCTGTTGTGTATATTCCATATATGCATCTTCTTTATTCAGCCATCAACGGGCACTTAGGTTGTTTCCACATCTTGGCTGTTGTGAATAATGCTGTGAATATAGGGAGGGGGCGGATATCCTTTCATTAGTATTTTCATTTCCTTCGGGTATATTCTCAGAAGTGGGATTGCTGGGTCATATGGTAGTTCCATTTTTAACTTTTTGAGGAACCTCCATACTGTTTTCCATAGTGGCTGCACCATTTTACATTCCTACCAGCAGGGCACTGGGTTCTCTTTCCTCCACGTCCTCGCCGATACTTGTCACACCTTGTCTTTTGGATACTGGCCATTCTAGCAGGTGTGAGGTGGTATCTCACTGTGGTTTTAATTTACGTCTCCCCCATGACTAGTGATGTTGACCATATTGTCATGTACTTGTTGGCCTTTTGTAGATCTTCTTTCTAGAAATGTATGTTCAGGTCTTTTGCCCTTTTTAAATTGATTATTTTTTTGCTGTTGAGTTGTCTGAATTCCTTACGTATTTTGGATATTAACCCCTTAGGAGATACATAGTTTGTGAATATTTTTTCCCATTCTGTAGGTTGTCTCTTCACTTTGTTGATACTTTGGTTTTGCAGAAGCTGTTTAGTTTGACGGGGTCCTTCTTGTTTATGTTTGCTTTTATTGCTTGTACTTTAGGTGTTGTATCCAAAAATTCACTGCCAAGATCCGTGTTGAGGAGCTTTATCCCTCTGTTTTCTTCTGGGAATTTCATGGCTTCAGGTCTTACCTTTTAACTTTTTAATCCATCTTGAGTTAGTTTTTGTAAGCGGTGTAAGGTAGGGGTCCAGTTTTATTCATTTACATATGAATATCCAATTCTCCCAGCACCATTTGTTGGAGACCTTTTTTTCTCTGTTGAGTATTCTTGGCTCCCTTGTCCCTTGTCAAAGACTAGGACAGTTGACTACAACACACAGTTGACTGTATATATGTGTGGTCTGTTTCTGGGCTCTCCATCCTATTCCATTTGTTGGCTTGTCTGTTTCTATGCAGTACCATACTGTTTTGGTAACTGGAGCTTTATAAGTTAGCTTGAATCAGGAAGTGTGATGCCTCCTACCTTATTCTTCTTTCTCAGGGTTTCTTTGGCTATTAAAAGTTTTCCCCCCCCTTATCCAAACTATTGGGGCCATCTGCTAGCAATCTCTCCTCCCTACTGGGCCATCTGCTACCCCCCGACTTCCAGATTCTCCACTCTTGGTGCCATGCGGGCCTCCCGCAATCCAGAGAGCGCCCACTCGGCTTCCTCTTGAACTCTGAGGAACATTCCTCCCCAAGTTAAAAATGGAAAGCATTAAGCAGTGCCATGTGTTGCCTTGGGTGGAAGAGAGCTAGTCATTCAACTCCACAGAAAAGCTTTTAAAATAAATTTATTAAACATGGCCCGTTATTGAAGAGGACATTGGAACATAGCGGTTTACTAAAAAAGAAGAAAAATGTGCCAGAACAGTATACACAAGTTTCTCCTGAAAGGACCGTGGAATGCCCCCCTTGGGAAAAGAACAGACAGTCACTGTGTGGCTGAGAAGCCAAAGCAAGGCATGCTCTCTGCTCAGTGGATCATCCCCATATGGATGGGAAAGCATGACCACTCTGTTTTTGGACCTACAGTGCTCTTTGCTAATTCAGCACCGTGCAGGGCTCCAGCCCTGGGTCTCCTAGCAAGAGAAATCAAATGCAACATGCATTTCTGAGTGCCTGTGCACTCTGCACCGGGCTGGGCTCTGAAGCCTCAATGGCCCGGGGCCCTGCTGTCATGGAATGCACCACGGAATAGGGGAGACAGGTGGGGGGGGGGGGGCGGGGGTGGTGCTCAGATAACTCAGAACTGCCTGTGGCAATTGCCTCGGGAGGAAAGAGTGCAGTGGTTCATGGGAATGGTGCCCTTCCCGGGGATGACCTCTGATCCCAGCCTTGAAGGGTAGGAGGTGGCCGTGGAAGGACATGCTAAGCAGAAGGCACAGTGTACTTGAACACGCTGCCTGGGAAATCGCAGCATCACGTCTGTACCTGCAGCAATGCTTGCTAGCAACCGCTGCTGCTTGCTCACCAGCTCTCCGAGGGGAGAGCGAAAACAAACACCTCCTAAGATTACCGTGCAGAATAGTAAGTAATTAGGCTTTGGGGATTTAGCAAGAAGTCTGTGCTTAACCAGGGCTAGGGCTGAATCAGATTACCTTTTTTTTTTTTTTAAAGCAGAAGGAGGGGGGCCGGGGCTGGGAAATGTACCGGACCCCAGGGTGGAGTTGGCAGACTGGTTCACGGGGGCCCTACTGAGCCAGAGGTAGGACAGTCACCCCAGTTCACAGGTGGTGCTGAGCTCGGTGATTGCTCAGGACAGATTGCGGTTGTACCAATGGAGATGTTTGCCAGTCCTTCCCCACCAGCCTGTGAGCTCCTAGAGGGCAGGACTGTGTCCCTGGCATCCTTGGTTCTGAGGCTAGCTAGAATGTGGTGTCAATTCAGCTTGCAGCCAATGGTGACGGGACGGACAGACCCCCATCCATCTACCTGTCCAGGAGCTTGCCCCGCAAAAGTGGCTGTTGTCTCCTTAGCTGCCCCTTCTAGCCTGATGCCTTGGGACAGATCAGAACAATCAGCCAGGAGGGATTAAGGGTTCAGAAGGTGGACTCTGAAGCCAAACTGCCTGGTTTCCAGTCCTGTGTTTGTCCTTCCCAGTTAGGCGACCTTGACCTTGAGCTAGTTACTTTGTCTGTGTTCTAACCTCAGGGAGGGGGAAAGGTTTGTTTTGTTCACAGAGGTAGCCCAAGCTCTAGAGCAATGCCTGGTGTGTGGGGGTGTGTGTGTGTGTGTGTGTGTGTGTGTGTGTGTGTGCGCGCGCGCGCGCCGTTGTAGGAGGCCACGCGGTACAGCGCTCACAAGAGTGCCTGGCACAGAGCAAGTGCTGTACAAATTCTTGCTGCTGAAATTATCTCTGAAAAATAACTTGTGTTAAACTATAATTTTACAGGATAAACGTTTAGGACTGGCCTCTGATGCAGGATTGAGGGTGAATTTTGTCAATGCAGCACTTGCTTTATTTCACGTTCAAGTTAAAAATGAACATCTGGACTGGGGCCCCTGGGTGGCTCAGTCGGTTAAGTGTCCGACTCTTGATTTCGGCTCAGGTCACGATCTCCTGGTTTGTGAGTTCACACCCTAGTTGGGCTCTATGCTGACGGTGGGGAGCCTGCTTGGGATTCTCTCTGTCCCTCTCTCTCTGCCCCTCCCCTGCTCACTTGTTCTCTCTCTTTCTCAAAATAAACTTAAAAAAAATGAACATCTGGACTTCTGTTTGCTTGTTGTTAAGTTTTTGAGGATGAGAAGCTGTTGACTTTTGCATGGCTGATGCTGAAAGACTGCCCAGCCCATACAGGCTGCATTGGGTCTCCCGATGTGGGTTTTAAATCTGGTCCTTCCTGTTGGTGATGTGGGATGTGATGAATGAGGGATTTGGAGACCAGTTTGTGCTCTGGCCCTGACACAACCTGTACAGTTTTGTATAAGACACTTTGCTATGGGAGCCTTAGTTTCCTGCCTGTGAAATGGGCAGAAGGGTGTTTCTGTTACTTTTATGAGCTTTGAAGATTAAGTGCAAAGTGCTGTGAGAATGTCGTTACCACTGTTTGCACAACTGTGGTAGATGCTTGCCCCTTTGAAGGCTTCCTTCCTTGTGGACCAGAGAAAATCAGTTATCTGGGCTTTTCAGAATTGATCCATAAAACCGCAAAGAGGATTTGGCCGAAGCGTTGTGTTTGGCTCGGGTGAGGCAGAGGGCCTGTTGGTGGACGCTTTAGGCAGAATGGAAAGATATGGAGATCATTTCGGTTGTCCCCACACATACCAGCCCTTAGGACCCTGCCATCGGTTTCCCTCATTTCATGCTATAAATGTCTGCCTTCATTCCATTACGCATGCCAACTTCAGGGACCAGCATTTTAGCTGGGCTGATCTCAAGCCAGCTGGTTCAGCTCTTGCCCTTAGACATGTTAAAATAATCACCTGTATGAAAAAAAATTACCCTACTTAAGAGGCCTCCTGAGGACAGCTTCTCTGAGCTCAGGTCGGAAGCCATCCTTGGGTTTAATGTTTGGTTGCTGGGTGAATGCTGACTGGCCAACCCTGTCTGCTGGGCCGGTGGGGAAATGGAAACTGACCTGGATGTGGACCCTGCCCCCGGGGAGCTTCGATTCCGGTGGAGAGGAGCAGAGTTGACAAAGTTAACCCCTAATACGAGGGGGAGTGTGAACGGCCGCAGTCCCTATGGTGGGAACAGAGGAGGGACAGTTAAGTCCTGGATGTCAGAACCAAGAGGTGCACCACATCAAAGGGGTCCCTGAAGATGGGCAGGTTGACTTTTGAAGGGTAATAGTGGGGTTGACCCACGAATAGCACTGTTCTCCGTGCCTGACGTGCACCACCTTGCTGGCCCATGTGACAGTCTTGGGAAGGTAGGTGGTGGTATCCTCATTGGTGTGATACCCATGTTTTTAAAAAAGTTTTTAAATGTTTATTAATTTTTGACAGAGAGAGACAGAGCATGAGTGAGGGAGGGGCTGAGAGAGAGGGAGACACAGAGTCCGAAGCAGGCTCCAGGCTCTGAGCGGTCAGCACAGGGCCTGACGCGGGGCTCGAACTCACGGACTGCGGGATCATGACCTGAGCCGAAGTCGGATGCTCAGCCGACTGAGCCACCCAGGTGCCCCGACCCATTTTTTACAAGAGGTGTGAGCAGCAGGGATTCGAACGTGGGCGGCCTGGCCCCAGAGCTCTTTGGGGGAAGATGAAGGGTCCCCTGGCTGAGGGACAGGTGGGTGCTCGGTAAACCGGGGCACAAGGTGTGTGAGCAGGTAGGCTAGGCAGGTCACCTGTGGTGAGTGTGTGCGGGACCGAGAGCCGTAAACACCCGAAGGCCTTTGGGTGGTGGGGGCCAGTGGTTCCAAGCAGCTCTGTGTTTTGGGAAGATGACTCCGCGGGCCACGTGGGACGATAGCTTCAGCTGAGGCACATGTGAAAGTACTTGGCATTATGCCCGATGAGCTTTTGGGGACCCAAAAAAAAAACAGCCCGAGAAAACAATTGGAGCTATCGCTCCATTATTTAGGCGAGACGTAGGCAAAAGCGATAGTCTCACGGGAGAAGCTGAGCAATAGCTGGGGAGGTGGAGGCTACAGATCTCAGCAGGTGCTGGATTTGCAAGCTGAGAGGCGGGGGCTGGCTCTGCTCCCAGGTGCAGGTGGATGGTCCCTGGCACCACCTTTATCCAAGATGGGGGCCCGGGAAGCACTCCTTCCTTTTGTAGATTTGGACCCCTGTATGGGGACCCTCGTCCAAGAAGAGTCTTGGACCGGGCACAGCGGCTGGTGTCTGTCCTGAATTTCATATTCCTAAGTGTGCCTCTGACATCGGACATCCGTGGGTGGGGTGCTGATTGGATGTTGGGATGGGGGAGGGGGAGAGATCCTGTCCTCCTCCGTGAGTCCCCAGGTTAGAAGGAGAAGGTGGACTTGTACTCTCCGTGCGTGACCTGGAATGACGCTCTGTAATGCCCAGCGTGGCTGGAAGGCATCACGAAGCGCGCAGCATTTGAGCTGTGCTTTGACGCAAGTGGGTATTTGCTAGACAGAAGGGAGTGTGCGGCATTTTCCTGGTGGTGGATGTGGTGATCGCAGACGGAGGGTGGTACAGAGCCTGGCCGGATCAGGGATAAGTGTGGTGGTTTTCAGTTGGTCTTGGGTTTGGGTCCTTGAGGGGACGTGGCGGGCCCTGTGGCTGCATTGTGCCAAGCCCAAGGTGCTACCGTGCTCGGGCGGCTGGACTCCCTCTGGCTCATGAAGGGTTTTAAGAGTCAGAAAGATTGACTCTCGCCTCCCGAGTGACTGCTCACCCCTCTTTTCACCCACGTGCAAGGACCCTGGGCACCTGCCGGGCGGGGAGCTGAAGGGACACAAAGGTGTGGATCTTGGCCCCAGGGAGCGCGGCTCAGCGGAGCATGGAGCCCTGCCCTCATGTTCCTTCTGCACTCCACCTCAAGTGTTGGGACACCCGGCTTATTACGCTCTTTACATCAGCATGGCTGAATCCCAGCAGGACTTTGCAGGTGCTTTTGTGAGAAGCCACACATTGGCATTTAAACAAAACCACGGGAAAGAGTTTATAAAATGTAGAGCACCGCGTGTACACAAGAAAGGGAAGGCTCTAGGGTCCTTTCTCTGCGGGACAATCACTACTTAGAGCCTCTTCCTGGTTTCCTTTTCTGTCCCTCTCCACCCCCTCTGATGAGCAGGAAAGGGGGGAACCGAGCCCTCTTCCTGAAAGGGCATTCAGGTGGGCACCTGGCCCGGTGACAACAGCCTAGCCTCCCTTGGTGTCCTGGTGAGTTTCGTGCCTCACCTTATTTGGAGACGAGCACAGGGGCCAGGGGACCACTGACATGCCTGTGCTGTGCTCTCCGTGAGTGCAGGGAGCCTCCCTGTAGGTGGCGGATGAGGGTGTGGACACGGCACTGGGTCCTGCAGGGCAGGAGGGGTGGAAGAGAGCCAGGAATAGTCTCTGCGCTTGAGGGTGGTCCCAGCCCGGAGAAACCGGGTACCAGAAAAAGGTGGAAACGTCCCAGAGGCCCACAGGAGTGTTGATAAAGGCAATTAATGGCGTAGATAGAATGACTTTTAAGCGAAGATTAGGGAAGCTAAGTGGCTCTGGCCAATTAGCTAAGCCTCCCTGAAAACACTGTGGGAAGGGGCACTGGATGGTTTCGCAAGATTCACCCGGTGCCTAGAGGCTGTACCTGGGGAATCGGCAGACCAGGGAGGGGAAGAACCAGGCAGCCGGCCTCCCCGAAGTGCCTCTCAAAGGAAACCTTGGCTTCTCCAACAGCCTCCCCAGGAAAATGGAGGGAAATCCCATCACCTGGGGTATTTGGATTTGGCAGCGTGCTGGAGAGAGAGAGAGAGAGAGAGACACACACACACACACACACACACACACACACACACACACACACACACACACACCCACACCCCCATGTTGGCTACAGGGTGGACTGGCCCCGGCCCTTGTGTCCCGTCTCTTCTCTCTCCCATTTCTGGGTAATTCTTCTGTAGCCCCGGGGGAGGGCAAGCCCTTGAAAGAATTGCTTTGAAATCATTTAAACTATGCTTGTTTTTCCTGAGCTGGCAAAAATCCCAATGTAGTGTGGTGTAACTAAATGACTTGTGGGCTTTGGGTGACCCGAATGCATTAGCAGGAAGAAGGAAAAGAGGAGAGGGGGTGCAGACCACGTGCACGGGGAAGATGTTGCTGCTGTTTCTGCAGCCGCCCCCCCCGCCCTCCCCCCCCCCCAGCTCCAAGCTCAAAATGAATGCTTAGAATCAATCATGTCTGAAGGGACCTGAGAGGAAGGCAGCAGGTTTTGAGCTCTCTTCTGCCTCTTTAATGTGCCCGTGATCACCTGGGGGCCTTGTTAAAGGGGCAGATGCAGGGGGAGGTCTGAGGTGTGGCCTGAGGCTGTGCATTTCTGACAAACTCCTGGGTGATCTCTGTGCTTCTCTGGAGACCACACTTAGAGCAGTGAGAACAGTATGGAGTCTGCTGGACCTGGGCTTGGGTCCCAGGCCTGCCAGTGAGCTGTGTGGCCTTGGGCGGGTTTCTTGGTCTCTCTGAGCCTCCACTTTCCCCATCAGTGAAGTGGGGGTCAAAGTGCTTACCTGGGGCGGTGGGGGGGGGGGGTCTTGGCAGAAATAAGAGACCATACCTGTGGGCTGTTTTGCTTGGTGCTGTGACTGCTACTGAACCAGAGCTCCGGGATGTGAAGCTTGACCCAGCATTCCCTGAGCAGCACCGGTCCGCAGGTGGTCTGCCCCCTCCCTCCATCTCCTGCTCAAGAAAACTTCCATGATCAAATAAGTCTGGGAAAGACTGTAAAGTCTGCCTCTGGTGAGGACAGAGGGGGCCGCAGCAGTGTGTTCAAGGTTCTGGAATATTCTGCAGTAAAGAAACCTTTATACTTAGGGGCACCTGGGTGGCTCAGGTGGTTAAGCATCCAGCTTCAGCTCTGGTCACGATCTCGTGGTTCACGAGTTCAAGCCCTGCACCGGGCTCTGTGCGGACAGCTCAGAGTCTGGAGCCTGCTTTGGATTCTGTGTCTCCCTGTCTTGCTGTCCCTCCCCTGCTCTCACACTCTCTCTCAAAAATAAACCTTAAAAAAAAAAAAAAAAAGAAAAGAAACCTTTACACTTACAAGCATTCTGTTTTGGTAAAATGCACAAAACCGTAAAATTTACGATTTTAACCATTTAGAAGTTAAATGCCGCTGTAGTTGAACGGCATTAAGTAATTCACAGTGTTGGGCAACCGCATCTCTAGAACGTGTTTATCTTCTCGAACTGAAACTCCATACCCATTAAACAATGATTCCCCATTTCCTCCATGCCTGAGCTCCTGGAAACCACCCTCTACTTTCTGTCTCTCTACCCCAGGTACCTCATGATAAACAGAATCCTGTGGCATCTGTCCTTTGTGATTGGCTTATTTCACTTAGCATTATGTCCTCGGGGTTCACCCAAAATTTTATTCCTTTCATCTAATGCATATACCATATTTTGTTTATTCATCCATCGGTGGACACTTGATTGTTTCCACCTTTTAACTGTGGTAAATGATGTTGCTATGAACATGGGTGTGCAACTATCTGAGCTTTAAACTTGCTAAACCCAGTATTTTCCAAATATTTGGGGTGTGTGGGTATGGATGGAGAAATGCCTAACAATCCAACCCACTATTCCCAACCTTGCATGTTACAGTATATGAGGAAATTTCAGGTCTGTTGCTGAGGTTTTCAATCCTAGCTGTGCTTTGGACTCACCTAGGGAGCTTGAAAAAAAAATTTTTTTTTACCCATGCCTGCCCACCCACCCCTCCCTCCCCTGCCCCCAGACCAATTAAATCAGAATCTGTAAGGCTGGGACTCGGGTGGACGTGTTCTCCAAGCTCCAAGGTGGTGGTAAGGAGCAGCCAGGGTAGGGAGCTCTGCAGGGAGGGGTTCACTCCCAGCTGCAGTGTGGTGGCAGGACAAGAAATGAGGCCTGGAGAGTCCCAGGACCTCGTGTGCTGCAGTCCCCCATGAGTCTTCCTCACCCAGATCAGGCTCCAACACTGGAGTTTCTGCCACGGGTGTGCAGGGTGGTGAGGACGGTGTGCCCAGGAGCAAGGGAATGATCTGGTAATTAGCAGCCCCTCGGCCTCAGTCTCCCATAAATCCATCCCATTATCGACAGGTATCTGTTACCCACCTCTCTAGGGAGGCCGCCAAAGGTCCTGTCCTCAAGGAGCCAACCTGGTCAGGAGGCAGGCCCACACTTACCTGAAATCACCAGCGATGCCTTTGGGTGCCCAAATGTGGACGTGCCTTACCGTAATTATGCAGAGCTAAATGCAGATCCGATGGGGCATTTCTGATTTTGATATTTTACTGAAGTCTCCTTCGTTGATGAGATCTCATGCATTAATAAATCTCCTGCATTAAGAGCACCACATTCAAATATTTCTCATCCAGGAAGATCGCTGTTGATTCTCCTTGTCACCTGGAGATTGAGAGCTAGAGTTTCTGGCCTTTGTGCTATTGGCCACATGGCCTGGGCTTGGAAACACTGCCCCTCCCTGAGATGGGGATTTGTCTCTGCGGGACTTGACCTCAGGAGCTACTGTCTAGTAGCCTGCTGTCCCTATTTAATTTCCAGGGTCTGGCAATCTTGGTTGCCCAGTCTCACTTTGGTCTGATGTGTAGTGATGTGGGGGAAACATTTAACGGCATTTATGTTATTCTGTAAGCATATTATGGGCCTGGGAAAAAACCAGCCAAAAGTCCATTTTTACTCCAGGTTCTATCTTTGGACTTGCTCCACTCTTTCCAGGAATGTATGATGCTGGGGTTTGCTTGATGGGGTCTGTTGTGGCTCATCTGTTCATTCACCTCTTTCTTTTTATAATCCTATTTTAGAAGTATTTGGATGCCATCCCGTGTCTTAAATTGTAGTACCCAGTCGTCTTATTTTCCGGGGGTAGTTGGCAGACAAGGTAGAAAGCAGTTTGCAGACTTAATCAGCAATTCACTGTCACTCTCCATTTCACTGAGTGATAGCTGTCTGGAGTTGGCTAATCCTTGAGGCCAGATTTTTTCCCCCAGATACTCTCCCTGCCTCTCAGACTGATGGGGTTCTCCTCTCAAACCTTCGCTGCCTCTGAGCTAAAAGTCTGCTCGGGCTATCTGCTCACACACTCCTTTGTTCATTTAGCCAGGAAACTCAAGAGCCTCTGATGTGGGAGGCACTTTGGCAAGCGTAGACGAATTGAGCAGGGCTCTCTCTAATACAGTGCGGGAGGGAGGAGGAAACATGAATCCAGATATCAGCGGGTTGTCATGAGGAAAGGAACTCTCTTTCTGCCAAAAAACAAAACAAAAGAAAACAAAAAACAACCCAAAACAAAACAAAAAAATCGTCCAAAGCCAAATCTAGCCCTCCGTAAACTCGTTCAGTGACTGCGTTTGCACTGCTTAAAGACATACTCCGTGCAGAATACCCCAGGGAGGAAGACTGATGCCATTTCCAAGGATCCTAAATTATTGTCCAACAGGAAGGTGAACTGTGAAGTACAAATAACTGACCTGCTCTCCGAGGCTTGAGGGACGCACATCGACACACCGGCAGGGGTCAGGGCTCAGAGAAGAACCAGGTGTTTCCTTATGCGTCTTCATGGAGGAATTGGCTGTAAGGGTGTTGACAACCTTTGACCCTTATGGATGGAGGGAATCATGTGGACTGAGGTCTCGAGGCAGGGCTTTCTGCAGTGGCTCGTGTGACTGTTTGCATTTACCTGACTTTAGATCTTCTTGAATAGGTGTGGATGCGACTTGCATTATAGGCTGTTCAATCCTATACTTGCTTTGGCCAAGGACACGGCTTAGACCATACCTGAGGGGAGCCATAAAAGCCATGTGTGTTTCTTCCAGCTCTCACTCTTTTGTCCCCTTTCCCATGAGGATGGAGTGTCCTGGGTGGGACTCCTCCTTCTGCTTGGATTCTAGAATGGGAAGACACGCAAAGCCAACCTGTGGTTGCCAGTATGTGATGCGAATGAGAACTAAGAGTGTGTTGTATGATGTTTGTATGAGGTTTCAGGGGGTTGTTTGTTACTGTATCATAACCGATGGTTTTAGCGGGCGAAGGCTGTCGGATACGGTCTCAGCAGTAGAATAGTGTGATTTGCTCACGAGTAGTGTTAAGCGAGGGGCGGGAGATCTGGGGAAGAGGGATCATCTTGGAATCAGATGACAGCAGGCTTCTGTTGTCCAGCTAAGAAGTTTGGGTTTCTTACAAGGTAGTGGGAGTTGGAGGAAGGCTTCTGAGCCAAAGACTGAGCCGATGAGGCACGTGCTTTGGGGAGATGACTCCAGCCTCGCGGCAGAGGATGGAACTGGTCCTGAGGTGATACTTGACCCTGTTCAAGGGTCACAAGGAGTGGGTCCTGGTCACATGGGGGTACAAATGGAAGCTGCCTGGAGGTGAAGGAGGGAGGGAGGGAGGGAGGCACAGGGGCCGGGTTCTTGCCGGGGAGGGAGCTTAGTCTTTTAGTCCCTCCACAAGCGAGGAGAGCCTGGCTGACCTCACGTGTTCCATCTGGCCAGCTTGCCAAGTGCCCTGCGCTGCCCGTGTCACAGCAAGGTATCTGGGTGGATTTCGGGCTGTCTCCTGGCTTTGAAATGTCCTAAAATCCTGCTGCTGCCCAAACTGTTGTCCGGGCAGCATGGAAAGATTTGATGGAGCCTGGCTGAGGGAATGGACAGAATGCCCAGTCAGGGTGCTCTGTACCCCAGGGGCAAACTTCAGAGCAACCCCATGAGGGACTCAGGGATTTGGCCGCTCCACTCACGGATTCATTAATCATTCATTCAGGAAATGATTAAGAGTGCAGACTCCAGGGGAGCTTGGGTGGCTCAGTCGGTTAAGCATCCGACTTCAGCTCAGGTCATGATCTCACGGTTCGTGAGTTCGGGCCCCGTGTGGGGCTCTGTGCTGACAGCTCAGAGCCTGGAGCCTGCTTCGGATTCTTTGTCTCCCTCTCTCTTTGTCCCTTCCCTGCTTGCACTCTGTCTCTCTCTCAAAAATAAATAAAGAAGTGCAGACTCTGGAGCTGGATTGCCCGAGGGTTTGAATCCTGGCTCTGCCACTTAACTGCCCGTGACCTTGGGCAAGTTCCTCATTAACTCTTCTGTGCCTCAGTTTCCCCATCTATAGAACGGTGGGTGATGACACCCCTGAGGTGAGTAGTCTTGGTGAGCAGTGCGTTACCATAATTAGAGCACTGGGAACAGGCTTTGACCCATGACAAGGGCTGCTACAACAGTGGGTATTGAGCACCTGGGCCGTGCCTGGCACTCGGGGATGTGGTGGTGAACAAAGAGTCCCTGCTTTCTTGGAAAACAGTTTGCTTTCTTGGAGGAGGCAGAAGATAAATTTGTGGGTAGGTAGACGTATAATGTGAGCTGACGAATATCCTGAGAAAAAGAAATGAGGATAAGGAGGTAGTGACCCAGATGGGTTTGGGGACCTAAAAGAGAGCCCAGGGAAGGCCTGTTAGGGGGCGAGGTCTGCATGTGGTGAGGGGGGAGGGCCTGGGTGTCTCTTCTGCCGGAGGAGAAGTACTGGGATCTGGGTTTCGGGCCAAGGGAACAGAAAGTGCAAAGGGCCTGAGGAGGGTGTTTCTGGGGCAGGGAGACTAGTGTGGCCAGAACAGAGGGCACTCCCGGACTATTTCCCCTTTAAGAAAATTTTTTTTCACGTTTATTTATTTTGAGAGGTGGGGGGAGGGGCAGAGAGAAAATCCTAAACAGGTTCCACACTGTCAGTGCAAAGCCTGACGTGTGGGTCTCGATCTCACTAACCGAACCGTGAGATCGTGACCTGGGCTGAAATCCAGAGTCAGAGCACTTAACTGATTGAGCCACCCAGGTACCCTGAAGCTTTCTGTTTCTATTTACTGTTCAGATTTTATAGCAAATGGGATTTAAAAAAAAAAAAAAAAGCCACGCAGGAATATGAAGGTCTGTTGTCCTCAAACCTTACGCTGTTCTTGGAGCTTCACTTTTCCATCTATAGAATGGGGCTTATCCTCCCTACCTCTGGATGACTGGGAGGGGGGACGGGACACATGAGGCCACATGTCCTCAGTCTCTGCACACAGGAGGTGCTCAGTAAACATTAATTATGGGAAAGCGTGATCTGCGGGCAAGGAGGGAAGTCTCTCTGGAACGTAATATGTTGGGCTGAAATCTGAGGTCATGAGGGAGAGATGGGCATCATTTAACCGTCTATTAAAAGGGCCTTGGGGCGCCTGGGTGGCGCAGTCGGTTAAGCGTCCGACTTCAGCCAGGTCACGATCTCACGGTACGTGAGTTCGAGCCCCGCGTCAGGCTCTGGGCGGATGGCGCGGAGCCTGGAGCCTGTTTCCGATTCTGTGTCTCCCTCTCTCTCTGCCCCTCCCCCGTTCATGCTCTGTCTCTGTCTGTCCCATAAGTAAATAAAAACGTTGAAAAAAAAATTAAAAAAAAATAAAATGGCCTTATATTCACGCTGTTATTCACATTGCGGTAATAGCTGTTTGCGGGGGTAATTTTACTTATGAAAGGGGAAAATGATTGTCACATGGTGAATTGGCATTGAACTAGGGCTGTGGTTTTTGACTTCAGTTGCTTATTAGAGTCACCTGTGGAGATTATACCCCCACCCCCACCCCCACCCCCCCAATGCTGAGGCCATACCCCAGACAAATTAAGTCCGAACCTCTAGGCCGTAGGCCAGTCTGCAGTGGTTTTCAAGGCTCTCCCAGTGATTTGAATCTGCAATCGCCGTTAAAAACTAAGCTGGGGGGCACCTGGGTGCCTTCGTCAGTTGGGTGTCCGACTTCAGCTCAGGTCATGATCTCGCAGCTCATGAGTTCAAGCCCCACATTGGGCTCTGTGCTGACAGCTCAGAGTCTGGAGCCTTCTTTGGATTCTGTCTCTCTCTCTCTCTCCCCCCCTCCTCTGCTCATGCTCTGTCTCTCTCTGTCTCAAAAATAAATAAACATTACAAAAAATTTTTTTTAAACTAAGCTGGGTTGGGTGTGGATGTCACCTCCCTTGCTCTGGAAGATTCTGCAGGGAGACTTGGGCACCCCTGTGGTTTGGGACTAGGGTGGGAGAGGTGGGGGTGGGGTTGGAATAAGAATGACCTCAAGGTCAGGGTCCCACCGAGCTTCTTCCTGTGTGGTCCTCACTGCCAGTATGGTTCCTTTATGTGGCTGGACATAACGTTACGTTTAACCTTCTAAATGCTTTACACTTGACTCTGTATTCTTACTAAAAAATACACAGGCTCTTCTATGGGTTCTGATATCAGTCTCCTATTTCTTCCTCCTTGGGAGCCAATATAGCGATGAGGTGCATTCCTGATCCCAGTTAGTGTCCCCCACTGGGCTCATTTTACCTGGTTTGTGCTGGGATGCTTCGGATCTTTTAAGGAGCGAAGGGCACGAGGATCCTGGTATGTTGCCTTGCGGTGTAAGACCTCACTCATGGCAAAAGGCGGACTTGGGAACACCAAAGCTTCGAGGTAAGCTAGCTGCCAGGAAGGGATGGTTTGTCTCATTGGTTACTGAGATTCTCATTGTGCCCTTATTGCTTTGGCTGCCAGGAAACTTAAACTGTGTTTTATTCTCACTTGCCTTGCATCCCTTAGCATTTTTAAGGAATATAATTATCCATTCTGTCTTTATCGTTACTTCTGCGTCCTAGTACTTGGCTTTCAGCCTTTGACTCTGATCTCAAACCTTTTTGAAAGTAGCTGGGTTATAAAAATACTTTTGTCCTTGTTTTTTTTTTTTTTTTTTTTTAAGAAAGAAAATGATGTTAATGATACAACACAGATTTTATTTTGAGATCTAGGATACATAATTATACACCAGATAAAATGCATAGAACTCTATCAAAATATCAAAAGTAGCACCACTGTGAAAATTATTATGAAGATAAGGAAGCCAATTTCATCAAACTTAATTTTCTCCAAAGTAACATAGTTTCTTTTTTTTTTTTAATTTTTAATTTTTTTTAAATAGGCTCCACACCCAACGTGGGGCTTGCACTCATGACCCTGAGATCAAGAGTCACACATTCTTCCAGCTGAGTCCACCAGGCGTCCCAAAGTAACATAGTTTTCTAGTGAAAACTATGCATTTGGGTTCTTCTGCACGGCTTTCCTTTCATTGCACTCATTCTGTTTTTGTTTAATTGAAGTATAGCTGACATACGATGTTACGTGGGCTTTAGGTGTATGTTACAAATACTTTTAAAGAAAATGATGGAAGTCAACCCCGCTTGGTAGTTTTTATTTATTTAATGTTTATTTTTGAGAGAGAGAGAGAGAGAGAGAGAGAGAGAGAGAGAGACACATAGCTTGAGTGGGGGAGGGGCAGAGAGAGAGAGGGAGACACAGAATCCAAAGCAGGCTCCAGGCTGTAAGCTGTCAGCACAGAGCCCGACGCGGGGCTCGAACTGATGAACTGTGAGATCATGACCCGAGCCGAAGTTGGACGCATAACCAACTGAGCCACCCAGGCGCCCCAACCCAGCTTGGTAATTTTGAATGGTGACTGCATATTCGAATCACTGGGAGAGCCTTGAAAACCACTGCGGAATGGTCCATGCCCAGAGGTTCGGACTTGATTTGTCCGGGGTATATCCTCAGCATTGGGGGTTTATAATCTCCATAGGTGACTCTAGTGGGCATTTGGGGCATCACCCTGGTCCCTGATACCTGATTGGGAAAGAGTTGTTCTCGTCATGTGCAAAGGAGGAGTTAGGACGTTACAGCTTCTTTTGTGACTCTGTCCTCCTCCTCCCCACGAGGAGTGGGGAGACTTGCTCAGGAGGTGATGTGATGGAGGGAGCCGGGCACTCAGCGTCGGACACACTAGAATTTCAATCCTGGCTTCTCCACTTACTATTACATTTGGGCGGGCTTTAACCTTCTTGAGCCTTCGTTTACTTATATATGAGGTGCAGACCATCCTAGCCCTGGAGGTTTATTTTGCAGATTGGATCAGCTGAGGTGGAAACAGCAGTTGGCATGGTGCTTGGCACCTGAAAACTCTGGTGGGGTAGCATTTTTCGCGTGATTATTGCTCTAAGTCAGGGGCAGCAGACTATTGATGGAAAGGGCCAGAGGAAATATTTTAGGCTTTGCTGGCATCCACTATTGGTGGCAACTGCCCCACTCTGCTGTTACAGGGTGAGTTGCAAAGGAGTGTGCAGGACTGTGTTGCAATAAAACTTTATTAACCCCATGTGCCAGCCCCCCCTGCTCTAGGTCACAAAGTCAGTGGGCAGTTTCCTTTTTTTTTTTTTTTTTAATGTTTTTATTTGTTTTTGAGAGAGAGCGCAAGTCGGGGAGGGGCAGAGAGAGAGGGAGACACAGAATCAGAAGCAGCCTCTGGGTTCTGAGCTGTCAGTGCAGATCCTGACATGGGGCTCGAACCCACAAACCATGAGATCATGACCTGAGCCAAAATTGGACGCTCAACCCGCTGAGCCACCCAGGCGCCCCGGTGGGCAGTTTCCTGATTCCTAGCCCCAGGGGACCACACTGGGCACATCAGAAATGGAGACTGCACGGTAGTTTTTTGTTGTTCATCGCTTGGTTTTCTGGGTTAACTTTTCCCCTAAGAGTCACACGGAGGTCTAATTTCAGCTAGAGAAATCCAAAATGGGCTCAGCATGTCCATGTATCTTCTCTGGGCCTCATCTGATGTGTGTGGGGAAAGTCCTTCTGAAGCACAGTGTTCTAAGGGCCCCCTTCGGTGATAGCTTTTGGAGCCCAAGCCTCTGTGAATGTGGGAGCAGTGATTACTGAGACTCTCGCATACAAGTGACCACCTAAACTCTCGAAGGAGCCCAGACTTTGCAGAGGGTTTAGCTGCTGACTGTGGCTTATGATCTGGAGTTACCAGTTCTCAAGGTGGCAGGGAGTGGGGGCAGCAAATCATGTCGCAGGCTCCAGAAGGCTCATAAAATGAACTGTCACAAAACAAGAGGGAAAGAATAGAGACACCCCCCAATTCCAGGTAAGAAAGCCGATGTAGTGATTGCTGTGAATCCCCACTCCCCTGCTTCCCAGTTTTCAATGTCCTAAACAATAAAAGTGATCAGAAGAATTTGTGAATATAGAGGGCATATTCTTTTTAATTTCTTTTTAAATTAAACTTTTTGAGAACTGTTGAGTCACATGGCAGTGGTAAGAAACAGTACAGGGGGATTTCTTCTACCTTTTACCTTGTTTTCCTTAATGGAAGCACTTTGGAGAAACTCTCCGTGTCACAGCCGGGATATCGACGTGGATACAGTCAAGATACAGAACGTTTCTATCCCCTCAAGGATCCCTCAGGCTGCTGCAGGGAGTTTTAAAATACAAACTTTGTTGAATTGGGGGTTCATTCAAATGGGCTGGCATGCCAGCAGAGCGGTTCAGTTGTTTTCATGACTTGCTTTTTTCAAATACTCTGCGTGGCTGAGAATCTTATTTCCCATGGCAGAATGTTTCCTTCCTGAATTGTGGATAAAGGAGCTGTGTAATTGATTGCCTTCCTAAGAGGCCGTTCTCGAGGGTTCGAGGGTGTGCTGCTGTCCTGGTCCCACAGGGCAGACACTCCCCACTCAACCTGGCAGACATCTGGCCAAAAGGAATGCTTTAGAGCTCATCACGGAGGGAAGCTTGCCCTGGTTCAAAATAATGCACTTATAAACAGTAAGCTGTAGGCTCACGGATGCATTGGACCCCATTAAAGTCTCTGTATCTAGAAAGACAGCAGAGTAATAATTGGTGAACTGATCTCACCAGTTTCATCACCGTGTGGTTCTTTTTGGGAGCTGCTAATGGTCGTGGATGGGTGCCGGCGACTTCTTAGCCCTCCTGCAACCCGGTTATAAAGAAAGCAAGTTGTGGGGCGCCTGGGTGGCGCAGTCGGTTAAGCGTCCGACTTCAGCCAGGTCATGATCTCGCGGTCCGTGAGTTCAAGCCCCGCGTCGGGCTCTGGGCTGATGGCTCAGAGCCTGGAGCCTGTTTCCGATTCTGTGTCTCCCTCTCTCTCTGCCCCTCGCCCGTTCATGCTCTGTCTCTCTCTGTCCCAAAAATAAATAAATTAATTAAAAAAAAAAAAAAAAAAGAAAGCAAGTTGTTAATATGTTTTTGCCACACCTCTAACCTTCAGTAAGAGGAACGAAGTCCTAATACACCCTTCGCAAGAAGGATTGGCGTAAGGTAGAACCCATAACACGCAAGCGTCAGGATTCACTTAACTTTATAGTCAGGATCAGACAGCCAGAAACCATCCAAGCCGTTTGGGGATCAGGCCTTGGCCCCATACCTAAGGACGCAGGATGCAGGCTTCACTCCCTAGTCACCCTGGGGTGGGGGTGGGGAGGTGGAGACGACCTCCTCTAAGGATACCTCATCTTCTCCACTTATCTCAAAGGCCATTGATTTCATCAGGGAGAGTCCATTTTTCACACGCAGTGTGCGGATTACCGAGTTAAGTTACCAGCAAACCTGACTCGTGCACATTAGCGGAGTCCCTGATGCGGATGGAAAAGAGGCAGCTCAAGGACTTGGGAATTTTGCCAGCCGTCCTGTTCACTCCCCCAGGGGTGGGAATTTGGGTTTTGGCAACTGACCTTCCCCTAGAGCTTAGCTGAAAGCAACACACGCACACACCCCTCACGCTCTTCGTGTGGAAAGCTCAGGGTGAATTATAGGCATCGCGCAAGTGGTTAGTAGGGCAGGCTGGCTGCGCTTCACACACTGTGTGACTCTGGCATTTTTTTTTAATCGCTCTGTTTCCCCATCCATGAAATGGGGATGACGGAACCTACCTCAGAGGGTTGGCGTTCAAGTTCAATAAATGTGTGTGGCTCTTGTTAAGTGTGTGTGTGGGGGGAAATAAATGCCTTCAGCTTTCTCTTCTCCCATGGATGTGAGCAAGACATGAGTCCTTTAGAGTCCTCTTTAGGTGCTCCTTCTCTTCCTGGAAAGTTACAGGCTTGTTTTTAGTTGGCGGTGGGGTAGGGTTGAACAGAAGGGAGGAAGGTCTGCAGAAAGGAGGAGGGTCTACAGGGAAGATAGACCTTGAACAACGAGCCAAGAGTGAGAGGAGCTAAGAACAAGTACAAGAGGCAGTTAGAGCCTAAATGGGGGTTCGCCCTAGCAAGAGAAAACTATCCCAAAGCAGGGGTGTTCAACTTGACACACACTAGACAAGTAAGAATTACCCTGGTGGAGACAGAGGAAGAGGATGGCAGGTACAAAGGCCCTGGGGCAGGCAAGAGTGTGGTATGTTACAGCAACACTGCTGAGTTTGGAGTATAGAGAGATGGGGACGGAGGTGGGAGGTGGGGCCCTAAGGTTGCCGGGACTACATTGGACCCTCTTGGCCAGGGGACTGAATCTGGACTTTGATGGAGGGCTCTCCCCTACTAGGGCTTTTCATTGTCATCAGCATAGATCCTGATTCCAGAAGATGGTGTCAGATGCGTGGCAGCCTCAATTTGCTGATGGGTTGAGGCCTAGGAGGGGCTGTACTTTGGAAGCCAGAGAGCTGTCCCAAAACTCATTCATTCCCTGGACCTTTTCCTCCATCTGCCAAAAGGGGAGGCTGTAGCTGATGCCCGAGGTGCGTTCCAACCCAATTCGGGTGAGTTAGAGTTGCAAGGGGGCTTCTCTGGGGGGTGAGGCCATTAACATTCAAGAACATTCAAGAAAGAAGTTGAGGCTGCCTAAGTTAGAAATGAAACCTACCCTTAGGAAATGCTATCAGCTACCTTTGGAAATAAGTACCTACCTTAGTCTTTTTTGAGCTGTTCTCACAGAACGCCGTACTTAGACTAGGTGTCTATCAGCAACAGAAATTTATTCCTCACCCTTGTGGAGCCTGGAAGTCCAAGATCAGGTTTCATCATGGTCGCATTCTGGTGAGTGTCCTCTTGCTGGTTGCAGACAGCTGACTTTTCATTGTGTCCTCACCCGGCAGAAAAAGGGCGAGCTCTCTGGGGCCCCCCCCTCTCTAAGGGCAAGAATCTCATTTGTGAGGGCACCACCGTCATGACCTAATGACCTCCCAAAGGCCCCACTTCCTAATACCGTTGCACTGGGGGGTTAAGATTTCAGCATAGGAATTGGGGGGGAGCGGACTCACCATTGAGTCCCTAACAGCCCTGTTGCCTGAGAATGTGATTCTGGAGAGGTTGGGAAATGCTGAATTCGAATCCCTCAAAATTCAGAGTAGGGTTTCCTGATGGTGCTTTCAAGAGGGCCCTGGAGAGTACCTGCACTTCAGTGTAGGGAATTTTTAAAAACTTAGTCTTCGAATAAAATATTCCTAGGGTTCAAATCCAAAAAGAACGAAAGAGGCTATAATAAAAATTCTCCCCCCCTCCGCCCGGCTCTGTCCAACAGTAACCCAAATCCCTTCCCCAAAGGTACCCCATTACCAGATGTTGCCACGTGTATCCCAGAGCACGGGGCTGTGAGGATCCCTGCATCTCACACAGTTCGTAGCAAGCATATATACTGTTCTGTATCTTTCCTTGCTGTTGAAGGCCAACCCAGATCATCAGTAGTAAATAAACCCTTTCCTCCCCATAGTATTCTGTTGTATAGTGGGCTATGGTCTATTTAACTGGCTCCCTACAGACACGTACGTATAGATTGTTGAAGTTGAAGAAGGCAGAAGCGTTGTTATGATGCATAGCTTACAGGTGGGATTACTGGGCCAGTTATTGGTCTGGTATTTTGGAAATTTTTAAAGTTTATTTATTCTGAGAGAAAGAACGTGAGATGGGGAGGGACAGACAGGGAGAGAGAGAATCCCAAGCAGGCTCCACACTAACAGCAGAGAGCCCGATGAGGGGCTTGAGCTCATGAACCTGTGAGATCATGACCTGAGCCGAGATCAAGAACCAGACACTTAACTGACTGGGAGTCACCCAGGTGCCCCTTGGTCTGGTGTTTTGAGAGACCTCTTTGCTTGTGTGCTAGAAGCCACGACTGGGTTGGAAAGGGGTAAAGGACAGAGGGGAAGCTCAGGTTTGCTCGGCCTGGGAGCAGTGCCTTTGTCAGGTTCAGGGGCATCTGGCCAGGTCCTGTGGCCATGCTTTTGAGGGTCTGCCTCCATTCTGTAGCCAGAGGTCACCCAAAGTTGTAATGAGTGACGTGGGCCAGGCAATCCCACTAGGTGAGACCTTCTGAATGTGGCGGGAAAGTCTTTCCACTTGTGAGTTAAGGATGGTGCTTACTCTCTCCCATTCCCTGACTGGCGCCCTGTTTGCTTGTAAGTGTGCACGTGCTGCCGGAAGGTAAGGCTGACCCACCCCGTATCCTCCCCTTGCCCATACTTAGTCCAAACAGGAAGCACAGAGCTCTGACGAAATTAATGTGACCTTTTTCCATGTTTTGTCTCTTAAAAACCAGAATGAACTTACCTCTTTGCCTTTACCAGTCTCTGCAAATTGTTACACAGTAGCACAGCTTTATGGTAAGAACAGGCTCTGAAGCCAGAAGTCCTGAAATCATACCCTGGATCCGTCCCTTACTAGCCATGTAACCTTGGGTGAGCCATTTGTCCTTTCTCTTAGTTTCTCCAGTTGTGATGTGGGGATGGCAGTACCTGGGTTGTGAGGATTATAGGAATAAACGGATGCACATCACATGGCCAGTGCCAGGAATGTAGGACATGCTCAGGAAGTTGTCACAGCATAGACCGTGTCCTTCTTGATGAAGCTTCCGTGGGTCCCACGGGTATGGGATGAAGTCCAGAGTCTGGAGCAGGACACATTTCTGTTCTCTCTGGGATCTGGCTCTTCTCTCTCTCACGTCCATCATCTACCTGATAACTCGGGTGTGCTAATCACGGTCACACGTGTTATGGCTACATGTCCTTGATGATTGAAACACTAAGTCAAAAAAAAAAAAAGCCTTCTTGACTCTCGTAGTACAGAGGATGCACTCTCCATGCCGAATGAACCTTGCGGAGGTGATCTGACGCTGAGTATCTCCAGGATCTCAGGTAACTGGAGGTAGGGCATTTCTTGGTGTTGGAGCTGAGTGGAGCTATTTCCTTGGTATTTTCCTCGACCGTCTTTCTAGCTTTGATGAGTGTTAGTTGGATACTTGCGTTCTCCCTTCAGTACTGGAACGTTTGTCAGTTTCTTCAGACTTACTAGGGCCATCTTCTCAACAAGGGTTAACTGAATGTTACAGCCTTCCTTGGAAAGGATAAGATGAGAGGTCATCTCTTGGCACAATTGAGATCTAGAGGGAAGTTCTTATCAACTCAGATCTAGAGAGAAGTTCTTCTTAACTCAGTAGAGATCAATACGGAAAGCTCGTTTTAAGAAGGAATTGGAAATCCTGGTGTAAAGCCAGAAATTGGTCCGCTTGATTAAATTTCACTTGGGAAACTGTGAAGAATACATGTATTGCAGGTCTCTAAGAGACCCCCATGTTCAGGGTAGAATTATTCACAGCAGCCAAAAGGTAGAAGCAGCCCAGGTGACCACCAATGGATGAGCGGATAAGATGTGGTATATACACACAGTGGAATGTTATTCAGCCTTAAAGAGGAAGACTGTTCTGGCAAACACTTCAACACGGGTAAACCTTGAGGACGTTTCATTAAGTGAAATGAGCCCTTCACAAAAACATGGTTACGGTATGATTCCACTTCTATCAGTTACTGAGAACAGTCAACTTCACATAAAGACAGAGTAGGATGGTGGGTGCCAGAGGCTGGGGGGGGGGTGGGTGGGTGAGGGAATGGGAAGTTGTTGTTTTGTGGGGACGGAGTTTGAGTTTTACAAGATGGAAAGAGTTCTGGAGATGGACGGTGGGGACAGCTGCCCAACCGTGTGAATGTACTTAATGCCGCCGAACTGCACCCTTAAAACCGGTTAAGACGGTGGCTCTGGGTGGCTCAGTCAGTTGAGTGGCTGACTTCGGCTCAGATCACGATCTCATGGTTTGTGAGTTCGAGCCCCGCGTCGGGTTCTGTGCTGACAGCCCAGAGCCTGGAACCTGCTTCAGATTCCGTGTCTCCCTCTCTCTCTGCCCCTCCCCTGCTTATGCTCGCAGGCGTTCTCTCTCTCTCAAAAATAAATAAACATTAAAAAAAAAAAAGTAGACCATTATGTCTTGTGTATTTTACTGCAACTAAAAATTTTGTAAACAATATGTGTTGCATTTTGAAATTGTAACAAGGGCAGGAAGTTTGTTTCCACGTGTCCTAGGCTGCTTTTGGTGGAATGAAAGAAGTCTCCAAGAGAGAGAGGGAGAGAGAGACAGAGAGAGAGAGAGAGAGAGAATGAGAATTCCTTCCTTGTCAAACTAAGTTTGACAAGTGTTTCTTTTTGGGAAGTTAACTTCTGAAAATATGCTCCTGGAAGGACCTGCTCTTTGAGGCTGTTTTGGCCAAAAGTGTAGAGTGGGGAGAGAAATTAAAGTTGGTCCTTTTCTACTGAGAATTCTCCTTTTCTGAAAATGACTTGTTTCCATCCAGCACAGAGGGGACACGAGGCAGAAATACTGTGTAGGATCTGGAAAGGAAAAAGTCTGTTCAGATAGGCCAGCTCCATGCATTCAACTGGGATGGGTCGTTTTTTCCCTCCATCTAAAGAGCAGATGATGGTGACCCATTTTCAAACATGTTTATTTTTCATTCAGTTGACCCTTGACGACGATAGAGTGCTTGTGGTTTCCACTGTTTGTGATCACCTGCTGAAATCTCATTACAGCGCATTGGTTGGTCCACACCTGTTCCGTAGATGCCGGGAGTCTGGGTGCGGGAGGGGTGAGTCACTTTGGCTGGGCTGCCCAGTGACTACTGCTCAGCTTTCTTTACTCATCTTACCGTGGGGAGCTCTAGGCTCAAATATCCAGTGGCCTGTGGACGCCCCCTCTGGGATGATCAAGGCCTCTCCAAGGTGACATGATCCACGCAGATTCTTGATGTCCTCCTGCACCCGTCCCCCTGCCTGGCCCAGTTCTTCACCTTTTTATTGACATCACCAGCTGTCCAGGTGCATAATCCAGAAGCCATCACATGGTCTGCTTTCCTGTACCCCACCTGTCTGACCCGCTTACCTCCAGAACATGTCCCGAATCTGTCTCCCTTTCTTGGTCTCCATTGTGACCTCCTCAGTCCTGGTTGCCATCCTCTCTGATGTAGTCTAGGGTGATGATCTGGCCTGGGAAGCTAAAAGCTTAGAGCACTCACCCCACCTTGTCTAGCCTAGTGATCTAGTCTATTCTAGCCTTGGAAGAGCCTGGCCTCATCTAGTCTCACCTGTTGGGCTCCTCTAGAATAGTGGGAGGGCACCTTACCGACCCTTCCCCCAACAATCCGCTCCAAATACAACCAGAATGATTTGTTAAAACCTGTGTATATCTGTTTACTCATTTTTCTGTAGGCTGGCTGTCCTGCTGATTTGGAGAAGTTGTTTATATATTTTGGATTTGAGTTCTTTGGGTTTTGCTACACATATTTCCTGGTCTTCAGCTGGCCTTTTTTCTGTTAAAGGTTGTCTTTTTTGATAAAGAGGTGTCTTTTAATATAGTCAAATGCCTCAGTCTATATAGTTAATATTCCTTACCTTTTGTTAAAGGTTGATTCCTCTACCTCAAGGTCACAGACACATTCTCCGACTTTATCTTCTACAAACTGTAGTTTCTCATTTCACATTTGATTTTGTAATTAGCCTGGTGTTGATTTCTGTAAGTGTTGAGAGGAATCCAATGTCACCTTTTCTGCTAGATAAACTCAATTGTCCCATTAACGTAGGGTGACCTTTGGAAAAAAGGTCATGTTATGTCACTTCCCGCTCTTTCATCAGCTATATTAAACCTTCAGGTGGCTTCCAAAGCCCTTACCTCTTGGTTACCCCACTCTGTAGCCATCTTGGATTTAGTTCTGTTTTTCAAACAGGTGAACCTCATTCCTGCCTCAGGACCTTCGTGCTTGCTGGTCTCTTTCCTTTCCCCAGAGTTTTACCTGGTTGTTTCCTTTGTATCTTTAATATCACTATCATCCTCTCAGAGTGCCTTCTCTGTTTACCCGATAGATTCCCCCCCCCCCCCCCGCCCATTACTCTCTTAAATTAAAAGTATTGGTCACTATCTTAATTTTTCCTTTAATTTCTTTACCTCCCCTCCCCATTAGAATAGTAGTTCTTTGAATGCCAAGATCGTTTGACTTGTTCCCTGCTGTGTTCCTGGTCCCTAAACAAAGCCCAGGTAGCAGTAGATTCTCATTCATTGTTGAATGAGTGGATAAGTCAGAATTTTGTGACATGAGGAATTCCATGGAAAACGACCCCTAAATGCCATAAAGGACTTTACAAACTAAAGTTTGTTGGTGTGCATTATGAGGATTTTCTTTATTTAACAAACATGTATGTCATGTTTACATTGACCAAACACGGTTTTGAATTGCTTGCAAAATAGGAACTTAATTTTTAAAAAATGTAATGCAACTTCCTTATAATAGCGTGGATATTGACTATAAAAGCAGTAATGTCATCTTTTTTATCGGCTAAACCATGCCACTATTGTTCTTTTATTCAGAAAGTGGGATCCCACCCTTTGAAGTAGGTATTCTTATTGTCCCCATTTTAGTTTTTAATTTTTTAGCGTTTATTTTATTTTTGAGACAGAGAGAGACAGAGCATGAACGGGGGAGGGGCAGAGAGAGAGGGAGACACAGAATCGGAAGCAGGCTCCAGGCTCTGAGCCATCAGCCCAGAGCCCGACGTGGGGCTCGAACTCACGGACCGTGAGATCGTGACCTGAGCTAAAGTCGGACGCTTAACCGACTGCACCACCCAGGCGCCCCTTTATTGTCCCCATTTTGAAGAGGAGGAAGGTGAGGAAGAGACACGTTAAATACCCAAGATCATCTGCCTGGGATGTTGAGGGCCTGGGATTCAAACCCAGGCAGGATTTATGTGAAATACAAGATACTGTGGAAATGGGACCAGGAAAGAGTGCTAAGGGAGTATCCATATCTCTCTAAAGATTTGCAGGTGTCCTTGGTAACCACAGTTTCCTGCAGCATCTTCCAGGGTGTTCCATGGCATTATAAACCCTGGAGATGATCCAGTGGTAAAGGACATTGGGAAACGTGTATCGTTTGTCCTTCAGAAAATCACAGCCCACCTTCACATGCTAAAGAGAAATTCTACAGCAGGTACTCTGTCCTGTTGGACCCACTGTTTCTATGTATTAGTACAACTATGACCAGTCCGTTAATTAGTATTCTGAGGAACGCATTTTAGGAAATAATACTATACTATAATAAATAAAATGGTTTATATTTTAAAAGGGGGGAAAGACCTGTAAACACAACTAATAACTCTTTAAAAAATATTTTTTAATGTTTTTATTTATTTTTGACAGAGAGAGAGAGAGAACGAGAACATGAGTGGGGGGAAGGGAGGAGAGAGAGGGAGACACAGAATCCGAAGCAGGCTCCAGGCTCTGAGCTGTCAGCACAGAGCCCAATGTGGGACTCGAACTCACGGACTGTGAGACCATGACCTTAGCTGAAGAAGTTGGATGTTCAACTGACTGAGCTACCCAGGCACCCCTAAACACAACTAACTCTTAAAACTTTGGTGTATTTCCTTCTGTAATTTTTTTTACACATGAGTTGTTTTTTTTTAAACATAGCTGATTGAACAGTTTTGTATCCTGGTTTTTTTCCACTTAGAATTTGATTCATGAATAAACTTTGTCTTATCTTTTAAAAGAATATTTAAAAAAATTTTTCAGTTTTGACCGTGTTCGTGCATTGCACTCAGCTGTCACCCCCTGCCTCTGGCAGCCACCAATCTGTTCTTTGTATCTATGACCTTGTTTTTAAAATTCCACATGTAAATTAGATCACATGGTATATTATCTTTCTCTGTCTGACTTCACTTAGCATAATAGCCTGAAGGTCCATCCGTCTGGTCACAAATGGCAAGCTTTCGTTCTTTTTTATGGCTGAGTAATATTCTAATGTATATATACTACATTTTCTTACCCATTGTTTCCATGTCTTGGCCGTTGTAAATCATGCTGCACGTGGGGGTGCAGATATCTTTTTAAATTCGTGTTTTTATTTTTGCTACATAAATATTTAGAAGTGGAATTGTTGGATTATAGGGTGGTTTTATTTTTAATTATTTAACAATCTCCATACTGTTATCCAGAGTGGTCGCACCTGTTCCGGTACATGAGGGTTCTCCTTGCCAATGCTTATCTCTTGTCTTTTTGATAATAGCCATTCTGATGGGTATGAGGTGAAGTCTCATCGTGGTTTTGATTTGCAATTCTCTAATGATGAGTGATCTTGAGCATCTTTTCATGTGTCTGTTGGCCATCTGGATGTCTTTGGAAAAATGTTTATTCAGGTCCTCTGCCCATTTGCTAATCAGATTTTTTTTTTTTTCTGTCGAGTTGTATGAATTCTTTCTATATTTTGGGTATTAGCCCCTTATCAGACATAGGATAAGGGGTATTTTCTCTCATTTCCTAGGTTGCCTTTTCATTTTGTTGATGGCTTACTGTGCAGAAGCTTTTTGGTTTGATAAATGGTCCCAACTGTGCTTGCTTTTGTTGTCTGACCCTCCCCCCAAAATCATCCCTAAGACCAAGGTCAAGGAGCTTACCACCTTATGTTTTCTTCTAGGAAC
This sequence comes from Puma concolor, assembly GCF_028749965.1. NCBI lineage: Eukaryota > Metazoa > Chordata > Mammalia > Carnivora > Felidae > Puma > Puma concolor. The sequence continues at coordinate 12,934,279 of NC_141672.1, read as the reverse complement.
TTCCTGGCTTCAGGTCTTCTGTTCAGGTCTTTGATTTTGAATCAGTTTTTCTGTATGATGTAAGATAGTGCTCCAGGTTCATTCTTTGCACGTGGCTGTCCAGTTTGCCCAGCACCATTCATCAAAGAGACCGTCCTTTCTTCGTTGGCTCCTTTGTCATAAATTAATTCGCCGTATGTGTGGGTTTATTTCTGGGCTGTCTGTTCTATTCGGTTGATCTCCGTGTCTGTTTTTATGCCAAAGATTGCTTTGTATAATTGCATTATATCCTGGAAAGTGACTATACCATTAAGTAAACTAGACTGTTGACCCAAGTTGTTAGATTTCTAGGTGGTTTCTAACTTTTGCTATCATAAATAAAGTGAGAAAATAAATGTCTTTGGCAAAAAAAGCTTTTAAAACAATATTTACAATTGTTCCTTAATATGCTTTTCTGAAAACAGAATTACTTGGGCAGAGTACACACATTTTTAAGACCTTGATCTATCAAACTGCCTTCCAGAAGATGCCAGTTTGCCATCTGCAGGATATAATTCTTTGTTTTTAAACAAACATTGGTGACCCATTGTTAATTAGAAAATTCTATTACAAGGTGAATAATTGGTGCTATGATGTTTTTACACCCTCACCATTAAACTTGTTTTCCGTGTGTCAGAGGAAGACTATTGTTCAAGAACCATTCTCTGTCATTTCAAGTTTTGTAACTTCTCTTTTCTGTAAATAACTGATGTATTTGTTCCTTATCTGCCTGGAGGTTTTGTGGTTCTACAACAAGTGTGGATTGTGTTACTTAAGCAGATCATGGAAAGGCCTGACCAGATACTAAGATTCATCATGGCTACCGGCTGATGGGGATTGGCTCCGGGTGGGAATACGTAAGAGCTGGGTCCTTGGTGTGGAGGTGCACCCCTCCCAGGCCAAGCCCAGTCCAGCATTTGAGACACCCCCTCCCCCCAAGTGGGTCTGGACACCGTTCCTTCTCCTGCTCTCACAATCGAGCTGATGAGAATATGAATTTATTTGTTCCAAATCATCTTTTTTTTTTTTTAATGTTTGTTTATTTTTGAGAGACAGAGTGTGAGTGGGGGAGGGGCAGAGAGAGAGGGAGACACAGAATCCGAAGCAGGCTCCAGGCTCTGAGCTGTCAGCACGGGGCCTGACGCGGGGCTCAAACCCACGAACAGTGAGATCATGACCTGAGCCGAAGTCGGATGCTCAACCGACTGAGGCACCCAGGTGCCTCTCAAATCATCTACTTTTTAATGGCATCTTGAGGACCCCTCGCCCCACACCAGTGCCCTGACATATTTTCTCCCTTCATTTTATCCTCACTGAAACCCTGTGAGGGAGGGAATTATCCCCGTCTCGGTATATGGGGAAAGCGATGCCCCGTTGGACAGGTGAGGAAGTGGCTTCTGGACAAGTTTGGGTATTTGCTTTCTGGACTGTCCATCGCCTCCACTAGATCTGTGACCTTTTGAGGATGCCTGTCCCTTGATCCGTGTTTGTGGTGCCCGGCACACTGCCCATTCGTCCGGTTCACGTCATTTGCCCTGGTGACCAGCTGGTGAGTGACAGGCTTGGCCCTCGGCTCCGCTGTCCCTCCCTTGGCACCCGCCAATTCCCCCAGGTTACCACAGACTCTCAGTTTCTATGGAGCAAAGATCTCCAGTGCCTGACGTGGCTCACAGTGTCGCCTTGCATTTCAGAGGACAAGCCATTCTGCGTGTGAAAGTAATTAGACTAAAGCAGCCAAGCCTTTTAAGCACACGTTTGAAGTGAAAGGGAACATTTTAATCTTATAAAAAGACATGGTGTTGCCATGCTCCCCACCAGCGCCGGGCCTCAGCTCTCAGGTAGGAGGTGTCAGAATGGAAAAAGCCACAAGTGTTCATGGCCAAAATCTGCCCGTGGCTGTTGAGTGGTTCAGGTTTTCCTACAGTTGGCACATTCCCCACACGTTTCTCATCTCGGGGATGTTGACCGATTATGTAATAGAACATTTTTTTGCTGAAGATAGCATTTGAAACTGCAAAAATGTTCCCTGCGCTAGCTAAAAAATATTAAAAAATAAAAATAAAACCCACACCAACCTTCGACTTCAGACGTTCTCCTTGGAAAATGTCACAGGGGTAGAGAAATGGAGTAGGGGAGGCAGGGGGGCTTGGGAAGGTAGAAGGGGGGGCATGGCTTAATTTTCTTAAAACCTTGAGATCTCAGCTGTGTGCATTTCTGGTTGCTAGGTCATTTTGTAAAAATAAAGCAGAGGGAGGTCGAAATGGGAAGAAAACAAATGAAGGGAGAGACCTTTCAGAGGCGAGGGGAGCACAACCAGATTTGTTCAGTCAACAGGCTTGATCTTCTGCTAGGTGCCCGGACAGTGATGAGATCAAAGAAAACCCTCATCCTCATGGTGCTACAATCCAGCGTGCTGGGGGAGAGAAATCATAAACGAATATGGTGTTTGGTGGGACCACAAAGCTGGGTGATAATTATGGGGGGGTAGGGCGGGGGAGTCAGAATGACACGAGTCAGGGTGTCTGGAGTGGGGTGGGCTTAGCTTAATGTTTAACTTGAGATCTCCATGGGTCCTCCAAGTAGGAACAGGTGCCCAGCTGGTGATTGGAGATGGAGTCTAGGGAAATAGGGGTTGGATAGAGGATCCTGGGGTGTGGGTGGGGTGGGGTAGGGGGGCAAAGACTGTAGCCTTGGGGAGCATCTTATTTCTGGGGCCAGGAGGAGAACCGTGTGTAAGTGCTGGCTCACAGGTGCTCAGGAAACATTTATTGAAGTGATGAGTGCTGGTAATGGCCTGGAACATAGAAAAGTTAGAGCAGGTGTGGTTCCCTGACTGCACTTTGGGCTTGAGGCTTGGGACTTTCCTGTCCTTGCTTGGTTAGGCTGAAATAGAAACCCTAGGGCCTTAGGCTTCCCTGTGCAGCCCCAGCCTGATTCAGGGGGCCCTGGTGTGTGACCTCAGGGGCCTTTGGGTTCGCTAGACTCTGTCAGTCAGGCCCAGCCTTCCTGGTTTCCTCTTCCAGGTCTCTGGAGAGAGTAGAGTGCCTCTGAGTTCCCTTTCCAAGATGGCTGGATGCTGGTACCTTGGGACTTCCCCTGCTGGGTCACTGCTTGCCTCCCCGTCCTTTCCCAGGCGCTTAATCCCTGTGCTTCCCCTTCTGTTTCTTAATCCTTCTCTTTTTCCTGACCCCTCTATTCTCCACTCTCCCCGCATTCACCTCTTGCTGCCCAGAAGTGGGGTGGGTAGATGCACCCATTGGGCAGCTGCAGGTGGAATTGACCCCACTGAAATGTAGGATCAGGTCAGCGAGCCAGTATATGTTCACAGCCATGACCCACGTGGGCACCCGTAAAAAGCATTTGGGGCGGGGGTGGGGGTGGGGGGTCCTGGTAGAGATGGCTTCTAGCTTCCAGAGAGATGGAAGTTCCGTCTTAAAAATAAGAGCGCTGTTTTCTAAAGTGGTTGAGGCTGTCACAGTCGTAACTCTTATCCAGTCCTGGTGTCTGTTGGGGGAGGGTGGGGGGGGTCAACACGTTCTGCTCAAAAACTTGTGTGGAATAAATGTGCAAAGAGAGGCAGCAGCTCCAGGCCAAATCTATGATGTTCTCGATATTTGGTCAGCAACCATTGGATACCTACTGTTTAGCAGAGGCTGTCCCAGGGGTTCCTTGCTCTGCAAGGCTCATGATAAGAAGAAGCTGGCCACCTTGCTGAACTTCCCTAGGCCAAGTTAATGAAACTTGGAGTGTACTGGGTTTTGTTTTTTTTTTTGTTTTTTTTTTTTTTTTTTTTTTTTAACTAATAACCAAGCGGAAGAGAGAAGGAACTCTGAGGAAGGGAAAACTGCTTACGTTTCTTAGTCATCTGACCATCTCCCTCTTGCAAAGAGCATGAATCAGACGGCTCGGCTCCCTCTGCGCCTGGAGGACAAGACCGTCCCCATCTGAGTCATGGGAGGTCGTGGTTACAGGCCAGCTCGCCGCTGGAGTCGGAGTGAAGGCCGATTACTGTGGGCAGTGTATGCAGACATCTGGTCTGGAAGCGAATCGGAGCCTGCACGTCATCTGAAAGCTGGTCTGTGCGCCCTGGTCCCTTGGCCGCCGGCTTGTGGCCAGTGGCTGCTGCTTGGCCGAGGTTTCTCAGAACATAAAGCACTTGACAGTTTCACACTGTGTTAATGACAGAGACTGATGACAGGGTGGTTTTTGCCCTCTGGCCTGTCATTCTCCTGCCCATGAGACCGCCCTTCTGAGAGCTCCCATTGTCCACATCCTCCCTTTGATTTAAGTTTCCAGAATTCTGCATGGCCTTTGGGATGAAGAAGAAACTTCTCAGCCTGGCGTCTGAAAGTGCTGACTTTCCGCCTCCTGCTTCTCTGGTTCCATGGCTGCACCTGCATGGGGTTATGGCCACCTGAACCCTGATGGCGTTGCCCACAGATGCTTCCTTGTCACCCCGCGCTTTCTCTTCTCTGGCATGCTCTGTCTGATGGTACCAACCTCATTCTTCAACATCCAACTGAAACTATACCTTCCCGGCAGCACTCCTGATGCCCTTGGACAGAATTACTCGTTTTGTTTTATTCACTATGGCTTTCATGACATACTTAGTTTATAATTATTAATGTGTCACGTATGTGTTATCATAATGATCTGCCTTTCTGGACACACTGTGGGCTCCTCAGCTCTCCACCCAGCACGCAGCCAGTGGCATGTGATGGTCCTAAACTTTCACAGAATGGACTAGATCCATGACCGTCATGGGTACCTCCTTAGGTGACTGCCTCCTCCCCCGGCAGAGCTCCGTGCTAGGCTCTTGGGGGCGGAAAGGGGTGGGAAGGAAGGACAAGGGGAAGTAGCAGGCCAGAGCCACAAAGTAAAGGGGGTGGGGTCGCTGCCCTTGGGCAGGAAAAAGGGGGAGGAGGAGAAAGCACAAATAGTTATCTGTAAACACAAGGCACAAAGCAGGTGTATACACAGAACACCTGTGTATGAGGAGGATCCAGGATGACGGTGGCAGTGGGCACAAGGAAGTGACATTGGAGCACATAGCCCAAAGGAAAATAGCCTTCTCCCTCCCAGAGACCTCCCCCATCACCAGAGGCTGGAACTGGAGAAGGAGGGAAGGACTCGAATATGCACTCGCTGTTTCCTCCACCAGGCATGCTCTCCCCGGTCTTTGTGTAGCCGCTGCCTGTCCCTGATCACCCAAAGGAACTCAGAGCCTCTCCATCTGCCCCCTCCAGATGACAAATTGGTGACCAAGATGGTCACGGCTCCTGCTTGGGTGTATCCAGCAGAATCTTGAACGTTTATCCGGCACGTGCTTAGTAAATGTTGGATAAAGTGCATCTCCTTCTCCAAAGGGGCCAAGCAGCCCGTTTATGTGCCCTGTGGGTTTCTTTTCCCTGCCTCACTTCCTGACCTTCCCTCTGCCTGATCCTTCCAACTCTGCTTATGTGGCCCCCGTGAAGCCTCCTGGATACCCCCTGGCCTGAGCTGGGGACTGCCTTCCTCCGCACAGCCAGGCTACTGAACGTGGGCGAACTTGTGGTCTGCCCGCTGCCTGTCACCACCCTGTCTTGGGGACTCCGAGGGCGAGGACACTGGTGCTCACCGAGGAGACGTTCATGTTGATCTAACTTCACCTCCCCAGGCTGTTGGAGCATTGATGAGAGGAGGTCTGTAGGTCAGGCAGATCTCAGGCAGATCTTCTTATTTTTTAATTTTTTTAATGTTTATTTTTGACAGAGCATGCCAGCGCACATGTGGGGGAAGGGCAGAGAGAGAGAGAGACACAGAATCCGAAGCAGGCTCCAGGCTCTGAGCTATCAGCACAGAGCCCAACGCGGGGCTCGAACTCACGAGCAGTGAGATCATGACCTAAGCCGAGGTCGGACGCTTAACAGACTGAGCCACCCAGGTGCCCCTGTAGGTCCAGGAGATCTTAAAACACCTACTGTGATTCCAGGGCTTGCTACTGTCCTAATGACCCTCGTTTGGAGCGAGCTTCTGCACAGGCTTGTCACTTACCCCCAATACCTTTGTGTCTGGATGGGCCGACCCAGGAAGGCTTGGGTTAGTGTTCCCTGCTTCCCCAAGTGCTGGCATTGATGAGGATGAACTGGAACCCGTGAGTATGGGCTCATGCTTCTTCCCCACCCCTGGACTGTTCCCCTGAGCTCCCCCATCTAGCGTATCTTCCAGCGTGGTGCACTGGTGACCTCCTCCTTCCCGCCGTGGGACTGTAGCTGCTCAGCCCTCTGTCCCCGGGGCCTGAGGCTCAGAGGGAGCAGTCTGAAGGGTTGAGCCAGCCTTACGTCCCCTGGGCTGGCAGGCATTGTGATGTGAGGTCCCCAGGCAGGTTGAAGGGGATTATGATCACAGTTCACATCTATTGGTCCCTTGCCATGTGTTGGCCACGGTTCTTAGAATTTCATGTCAGGGGCGCTCGTGTGGCTCAGTCAGTTAGGCGTCTGACTTTGACTCAGGTCATGATCTCACAGTTCGTGAGTTTGAGCCCTGCATCGGGCTCTGTGCTGACAGCTCGGAGCCTGGAGCCTGCTTCAGATTCTGTGTCTCCCTCTCTCTCTGCTTCTCCCCTGTTCATGCTCTCTCTCTCAAAAATTAAAAAAAAATTTCATGTCTGTTAACTGTTCTCATTTTTTGTCTACTTTTCGCTTTATTGTAAAACTCGCCGATTTTAAGCACGCAGTTTGAGAACTTCAGTAATTGTGTGTGCTTGTGTAACCGATCAAGATGTGGGAATTGCCCTCCCCCCCACCCTGAAATTTCCTCATACTGTCTGCGTTCAGTCGCTCCCTGACCCCTACCCTGTCCCACGCAATCACTGACCTGCTTGCTGTCACCAAAATTTTGCCTCTTCTAGAATTGCAGAGAAACGAAATCACAGAGTGTATAGCCTCCTTTTCTTTTCCTTTGTTTAGCGGGAAGTGTTTTTTTTTTTTTTTCCCAATATATGAAATTTATTGTCAAATTGGTTTCCATACATCACCCAGTGCTCACCCCAAAAGGTGCCCTCCTCAATACCCATCACCCACCCCCCCTCCCTCCCACCCCCCATCAACCCTCAGTTCTCAGTTTTTAAGAGTCTCTTTTGCTTTGGCTCTCTCCCACTCTAACCTCTTTTTTTTTTTTTTTCTTCCCCTCCCCCATGGGTTTCTGTTAAGTTTCTCAGGATCCACATAAGAGTGAAAACATATGGTATCTGTCTTTCTCTGTATGGCTTATTTCACTTAGCATCACACTCTCCAGTTCCATCCACGTTGCTACAAAGGGTCATATTTCGTTCTTTCTCATTGCCATGTAGTACTCCATTGTGTATATAAACCACAATTTCTTTATCCATTCATCAGTTGATGGACATTTAGGCTCTTTCCATAATTTCGCTATTGTTGAGAGTACTCCTGTATCCCTTGGGTAAATTCCTAGCGTGCTATTGCTGGGTCATAGGGTAGGTCTATTTTTAATTTTCTGAGGAACCTCCACACTGCTTTCCAGAGTGGCTGCACTAATTTGCATTCCCACCATCAGTGCAAGAGGGTTCCCGTTTCTCCACATCCTCGCCAGCATCTATAGTCTCCTGATTTGTTCATTTTGGCCACTCTGACTGGCGTGAGGTGATATCTGAGTGTGGTTTTGATTTGTATTTCCCTGATAAGGAGCGACGTTGAGCATCTTTTCATGTGCCTGTTGGCCATCCGGATGTCTTCTTTAGAGAAGTGTCTATTCATGTTTTCTGCCCATTTCTTCACTGGGTTCTTTGTTTTTTGGGTGTGGAGTTTGGTGAGCTCTTTATAGATTTTGGATACTAGCCCTTTGTCCAATATGTCATTTGCAAATATCTTTTCCCATTCCGTTGGTTGCCTTTTAGTTTTGTTGGTTGTTTCCTTTGCTGTGCAGAAGCTTTTTATCTTCATAAGGTCCCAGTAATTCATTTTTGCTTTTAATTCCCTTGCCTTTGGGGATGTGTCGAGTAAGAGATTGCTACGGCTGAGGTCAGAGAGGTCTTTTCCTGCTTTCTCCTCTAGGGTTTTGATGGTTTCCTGTCTCACATTCAGGTCCTTTATCCATTTTGAGTTTATTTTTGTGAATGGTGTGAGAAAGTGGTCTAGTTTCAACCTTCTGCATGTTGCTGTCCAGTTTTCCCAGCACCATTTGTTAAAGAGACTGTCTTTTTTCCATTGGATGTTCTTTCCTGGGTCACAAAACAGCCCTTCATAAGTATACAAGAATTGAAATTATACCATGCATACTTTCAGACCACAATGCTATGAAGCTTGAAATCAACCACAGGAAAAAGTCTGGAAAACCTCCAAAAGCATGGAGGTTAAAGAACACCCTACTAAAGAATGAGTGGGTCAACCAGGCAATTAGAGAAGAAATTAAAAAATATATGGAAACAAATGAAAATGAAAATACAGCAATCCAAACGCTTTGGGACGCAGCAAAGGCAGTCCTGAGAGGAAAATACATCGCAATCCAGGCCTATCTCAAGAAACAAGAAAAATCCCAAATACAAAATCTAACAGCACACCTAAAGGAAATAGAAGCAGAACAGCAAAGATACCCCAAACCCAGCAGAAGAAGAGAAATAATAAAGATCAGAGCAGAAATAAACAATATAGAATCTAAAAAAACTGTAGAGCAGATCAACGAAACCAAGAGTTGGTTTTTTGAAAAAATAAAATTGATAAACCTCTAGCCAGGCTTCTCAAAAAGAAAAGGGAGATGACCCAAATAGATAAAATCATGAATGAAAATGGAATTATTACAACCAATCCCTCAGAGACACAAACAATTATCAGGGAATACTATGAAAAATTATATGCCAACAAATTGGACAACCTGGAAGAAATGGATAAATTCCTAAACACCCACACTCTTCCAAAACTCAGGAGGAAATAGAAAGCTTGAACAGACCCATAACCAGCGAAGAAGTTGAATCGGTTATCAAAAATCTCCCAACAAATAAGAGTCCAGGACCAGATGGCTCCCCAGGGGAGTTCTACCAGACGTTTAAAGCAGAGATAATACCTATCCTTCTCAAGCTATTCCAAGAAATAGAAAGGGAAGGAAAACTTCCAGACTCATTCTATGAAGCCAGTATTACTTTGATTCCTAAACCAGACAGAGACCCAGTAGCGGGAAGTTTTAAAGATGGACCACTGATGATGCATGCCTGCCTTTTCATTGCTGAGTGGAGTGGCACCCCACGGTGCGGGTGGTCAGTGGAGATCGGGGTGGTTTCCACTGTTAACTATTCTTGCAACAAGACCACGAGAAAGAAACTTACCCAGGGTCACGCAGGCCGGGTGGCAGAGGTGGGATTTGAACCAGGCAGTCTAATGGCAGGGCCCGTGTTCACACTACCATGCTTCACTGCTGTTCACCAAGTGTCCAATGTAGCCCAAGCACTTATGGTAATACCTTGTGCTCGAGAGCTTACCATGTGCCAGGCAGGCACTGTGGTAAATCCTTCACGTGCGTAAAGTGGGTTGGTTGGCCCAGGCTTTTGTGGGATAGGTACCACTCTGTTCCTAGTTAGCAGGTGAGAAGGTGGAGGCCCTGAGAAGTTAGGTAGTTATAGTGAAGTCTGGCTGAAGTGGGGAGGGAGGCACCCTTTTCCTTCTGGGCGTGCTGGCCAGTGCGGCCTTCACCCGGGAGCCCTTGATCCTGGGGCCAGGTGCCTGGGAAGGGGGAAGCAGAGTGCGCAGGGGATGCAGACCTCTCTGGGGGGGGGGGGGGGGGGGGAGGCGGTCATAGGATGATGGGTTTGCCAGCAGCTGCTCAGGGTAGACAGCTCTGTCGGCCACAGGAACGAGGTCATGGCAGCCTCGGTCAGCCAGGAGCACGCGCAGACACCGAAACGGGGGTGGCCTTGTGCCTGTAGCTGTGCACTGTATCCGAGGGCGTGAGGTTTACGGGGCTACCCTCTGACTTCAGCGCTCAGGGTGGAATCTCCTTGGCCGGAGCTGCTGCTACCCTCCCCTTTGAGCGTCCTCAGTAGGGGTTTGGAGCTTGGAAGTGACACAATGGGCCAGCACAGTCTTGGGACAAATTCAGGGCTTGCTTGGATGACGGAGCTCATCTGGTGGACTTTGTGGAGCTGCTGGGCACTTTCTAGAAGCCTGTTTCTCTATCCCTCGCCACCCTTGGTCTCTGTTCCCGCAGACTCGGTTAAAATGCAGGCCTGTCCCCTCCACAGACACACCTATGTGTGCCCGTTCCTGCCCCCCCACCCCCACCCCGTGAAAACAAACAAACGTGAACCCGGAGGAGGCCACAGGCACTGTTTTCTTTTAAACTTCTCTGGTTTAAGACTTGGGTTTAGGTGACAATGCTGGTTTTTATGGGCGGGTCAGGGGTGAAGTTGCCCAAAGCCAGAGTTGCTCTTTATTTCTTTAGGATCTGTCTAAATATTAAAAACAAGTAAACTTTAGGATCTGTCTAAATATTAAAAACAAGTAAACGTAACAGCCAACCCCTCTGTTGGCTGGATAGTGAGGATTGTGGGATGGCAATTCTCACTTTAGGCTTTCCTGTGGTCTTACAGAAGCTTTGTCTGTTTAGGTGGGTAGGAAAGAGGTACTTCATTCCATTTGTTTTCAACCCATGGCTCAGAGAGCCTGAGTAACCTGCCCAGGGTCACACAGCTGGTACGCAGCGTGCTGGGACTAGACCCGGACATCTTGTTCTGGGTTCAGTGCCCTCTTGGCCACTCTGCAAAACCCCCTGCCTGGCTTTGGTTGAGGACTGAACTTTCCGTCTGGCTTTGAGGTGACACCTTCCCAGGAGTAGAGCTGAGGGAGCAGGTGGGTGTCCGAGGGACCGTCCAGGAATTGTGGAGTGGTCCTTGTGTGTCACCTCAACACTTTCTGATGCAGCAGGAAGAAAGGACAAGGTACGCCAGGGTCTTCCTGCACCAGAGGCTGGGAGGTCTGTCCTTTGACCCTGATCATGAGAGAGCAAGAATCCAGTCAGTGTATTCAGTGCTGTTCGTGGCTCGAGATGGAGATTTGTACATTTAGGAGCTACTGGGTGCTTGCTGTGTGCTGGGTACTCTTCTAATGGTGTGTGGTGTTAACTCACGGACCCCCTCCCAAAAAGGCAGAGCAAGGTCAAGGTTGCCCAGTCGGTCAGGTCAGAGCTGGACTTCCGACCTCTGCACCAGGATCAGAGCAACACGACGGGGTTTTGGTTGGCCCCAGCCCAGTTTGGAAGGTAAGATTTGAGGGAGCAAGCCAAGCACTCTGCCGGAGAAATGAATGAGAAGAAAGGGGTGTGTCCGCAGTGGGAAGGTAGGTCTCCAGAGGAGAAACAGCGGGAAAGAGAGGATACAGGGAGAGCTGGACCGTCCCGCAGGGAATGGTCAGCGGTTCGGTGCCCAGCGCCGTGCTCCGTTTCCTGGTGTTTGTAATACCAAGCCTTCAGCCACGGACTGCCCAGGAGGGCCCTGAGGGTTGGGGTGCTTCAGGGGATGAGAAAACAGAGGCAAGGGTATCACAGCTTAGGGAAAGTGGAGAAAGGCCAGCATTTGCTGCAGGGTAGAGAATGAGCATTTGAGAGAAGCAGAAACTCAGAGAAACAGAAGCCCTGGGAGGGCTGTCAGAGTACATTTTTGAAAAAGTTAAGCACATCATTCTCCTACAAACCGACGGCGAGCACGTGTCCAAGACTTACCGAACTCATTAACGAGGGAACCAGCGGCACGATGGATCTCACCCCAGGAAAGATCCAGGGGACCCATATACCTGGTTAGCGAAAGGGTGCTGGAATCCGATTCCTAAGTGAGGCACGAAGCTTGCCAACATCCTGCAGGGCGACGAAACCCCCGCCTTTGGGATTGTCTCTTCTCCCTCCAGACAGAAGCGAGTGGCAATTTACTCATCCCAGCAAGTTAACCGCTAACTTGGCAGAGTCTGAGCCACAACGAGGAGGGAATTACCAAGGTGACAGCCCCAGGAGAGTCACATGACCCTTTGCCGGGCAGGTAAGATGAGGCTCCGGCGTGCCACCGAGAGGACGGCTGACGTGGGAGTTCTGGATGACTGTATTCCCTGTGTCTTTGGAGGCTTCCTACGGTGGCTGGTTTGGGGACGCTACCTTTTGCTTCAGTGTGAAACGATGCGGGCTCACCGGTAAAGGTAGTGGCTTGAAAATGCACATCCCCTTGGCCACTTCCCATTATGAGTTCACTGAAAGGGTTTTTTTTTTTTTTTTTTTTTTTAAGCTAAAATTCAGAAAGACCAGAAAAAGAAAAAAGTTTGAAGCTGGAAAACAGAAGTGTAAGGAGTAAGTCACCCCGTCCCACAAGCTTGGGGGCAGGGGGGATGGTGCCCCCAAAAACAGGAGGGTTGGGGAGAGGTCTGGGTGCCCCTGAAAACAGGAGGGCTGGGGAGAAGTCTGGGGAGCAGTTCGGTACCGCCTCCTCCCCATTTACCACAACCAGACTGCCCTGTCCAGACTGTGGCAGAAAATGAGAATTTTCTCTTTGGAAAGCATGAAACCAGGGGTCCTTGGAGATGGGCGATTAAGGAGGGGGTTTGTATGCCAGATGGAAACCCGAAGCTGTCCTCCCCCACTCAGCCTCCAAAAAACTCGTGGCCAATTCTGTACCCACTTGGAGGAGACTGGAAAGTTCTTCCCTTGGGGACTCTGATCAGCTGCAGAGGAAGCATCTAAAGACTCTGACCTCTATTTCTCTGCATCTTTGCCAGCACTTGTTGTTTCTTGTGTTTTTGATGTGAGCCGTTCTGACAGGTGCGAGGTGATATCTCATTGTGGTTTTGATTTGCATTTCCCTGATGATGAGTGATGTTGAGCATCTTTTCATGTGTCTGTTGGCCATCTGGATGTCTGCTTTGGAAAAATGTTCAGCTCCTCTGCCCATCTTTTACTGGGATTATTCGGTTAATGGTATCGAGCTGTATAAGTTGTCTATATGTTTTGGATACTAACCCCTTATCAGATATGTCATTTGCAAATATCTTCTCCTATTCAGTAGGTTGCCTTTTAGTTTTACTGATGGTCTCCTTTGCTGTGCAAAAGCTATTTATTTGGTTTATTTTATTTTTATTTTATTTTTATTTGGTATTTCTTTGGTCCCAAAGAAAATGAAAATGCTAACTTGAGGGGCACCTGGGTGGCTTGTCAGTAGGCATCTGACTCTTGATTTTGGCTCAGGTCATAATCTCATGGTTTGTGAGTTTAAGCCCTGCGTCGGGCTCTGTGCTGATAGTGTGGAAGCTGCTTGCAGTTCTGTCTTTCAAAATAAATAAACGTTAAAAAAAAATCCCACTAACTTGAAAAGAGATATGCACCCTATGTTTATTGCAGCATTATTTACACTAGCCAAGATAGGGAAGCAATGTAAGCATCCACTAATAGAGGAATAGATAAGGAAGATGTGGTATGTATACAGTGGAATATTACTCAGCCATCAAAAAGAACAAAATCTTGCCATTTGCAGCAATATGGATGGAACTAGAGTATAGTGCTAAGTGAAATGAGTCAGTCAGAGAAAGGCATATACTGCATGATTTCCTTCCTATATGGAATTTAAGAAACAAAACAGATGAAAAAACAAGAGACAAAAAAACAGACTGATGAATACAAAAAATGGACTGGTAGTTGCCTAAGGGGGGAGGTGGGGGGGGGGGGGTGAAATGGATAAAGGAGATTGAGTACACTTATCCTGATAAGCACTGAGAAAAATACAGAATTGTTGAATCCTCTTGTACCCCTGAAACGAATATAGCATTGTATGTTAATCATACTTGAATTTTTAAAAAAATCACCAAAACAATAAAGGCCCTGCTCTCCAGAGGTCTCCACTGAAACAGCCTGAGAGTCCTGTAACTGAGGCCTTGAGCCAAGGCCATGCTTCACGCTTCTCATGTCAGCCTAGCAGCCGAGAACCACCCCACATCTCAGGAGAAACTTGATTTTGCAAACCAAGCAGAAAAAAAGCAATTTGGAGGCAACCAACTATGCAGTGGAAGGAGCCAGCATGTAGTCTCAGGATGAAAGTAGACTTTGCATTACCTGCGTAGTATTCTTACCAAGATGTTCAGTGTGGATGGAAACCTGAGGAAACCAGAGAATCCATATGTAGAATAGCATGTAAGAAACTAATGTGGAGACTTCAGACTTGGGAATGAGAAGAAGGCAAATATGTATATTTGTGCAACACGTTTTGGGGACAACTATAGAAATCTGAATATAAGCCATATGTGAGATAGTGTTACATCAAACTTGAATTCCTCGATAGTCACAATAGTGTTGTGGGTAGAAGCAGGATCTCTCAACTTTGGTCCTGTTGACATTTTAGGCCAGGTCATTCTTTATGGTGGGGGCTGACCTGGGCATTATAGGATGTCAAGGAACGATCCTGGTCTCTACCCACCAGATTCTAGCAGCACCCCCTCCTGTCTTGACCACCAGCAATGTCTCCAGACATGGTCAAATCTCTCTTTGGTGGGGGTGGGGGCCAAAATCTCCCTTGGTGAGACCCATTGGTATGGAGGAGAATATTCTTGCTCTAAGGGAAAAGGCAGTGAAGTATTTAGGGCTGAATTTTATATCAGTAACTAAGTTTTAAATGGCTTAGCAAAACAAATGTGTGATACAGAGAAAGTGACTATGGTAAATATTAATTGGTCAGTAGGTCTAAAGGGTACAAGGGCATTCATTGTAGGTTTTATTTTATTGAAGTACGGTGGACAATGTTATAGTAGTTTCAGGTGTGCAGCATAGTGATTCCATAATTCTGTACATTGTGCTCTACTCACCACAGTAAGTACAGTTGCTGTCTGCCATCATACAAAGTTATTACGTTATTGACTACATTCCCTGTGCTGTACTTTATATTCCCCTGAATTATTTATTTTAGAATTGGAAGTTTGTACCTCTTAATCCCCTTCACCTGTTTCATTCATTTCCCACGCCCCCACCCCCACCCCCTCCTCTATCCCCTTCAGCCTCAGGTTCTCTGAATTTATGAGTCTGTTTCTGTTTTTGTTGTTTCGTTTGGTTTTTTCTTTCAGTTATTCTTTTTTTGAAATTCTACTTCACATACAGTGCAAGATTGGTTTCAGTAGTAGAATTCAGTGATTGGTCACTTTATTACAATACCCAATACTCATCATAACAAGTGCCCTCCTTAATACTCATGACCATCTAGCCCGTCTCCCACCCACCTCCCTTCGTCAACCCTCAGTTTGTTCTCTGTTGTTAAGAGTCTGTTGTGGTTTGTTTACCTCTCTTCTCTCTCCCTCCCCCCCCACCCCAATGTTCATCTGTTTTGTTTCTTAAATTCCACATATGAGTGTAATCATAGGGTACCTGTCTTTCTTTGATTGACTTACTTCACTTAGCATAATACATTCTAACTCAATCCACATTGTTGGAAATGGCAAGATTTCATTCCTTTTGATGGCTGAATAATATTCCATTGAATATATATACCACATCTTCTTTATCAGTCGATAGACATTTTGGACTCTCTCCGTAATTTGGTTACTGTTGATCATGCTGTTATAAACATAGGGGTGCATGTACCCCTTTGAGTCAGTATATTTGTATCCTTCGGATAAATACCTGGTAGTGCAATTGTTGGTCCATAGAGTAGTTCTATCTTTAACTTTCTAAGGAACCTCTAGAGTTTTCCAGAGTGGCTGCATCAGTTTGCATTCCCACCAACATTGCAATAGGGTTCCCCTTTCTCCACATCCTCCCCAACATCTGTTGTTTCCTGAGTTGTTGCTTTTAGCTATTTTGACAGGTGTGAAGTGGTATCTCATTGTGGTTTTGATTCATATTTCCCTGATGATGAGTGATGTTGAGCATCTTTTCATGTGTCTGTTAGCCACCTGGATATCTTCTTTCGAAAAGTGTCTATTCATGTCTTCTGCCCATTTCTTAACTAGGTTGCTCGTTTTTTGGGTGTTAAGTTTGATAAGTGCTTTATAGATTTTGGATACTAACCCTTTATCAGATATGTTGTTTGAAAATATCTTCTCCCATTCCATAGGCTGCCTCTTAGTTTGGTTGATTGTTTCCTTTGCTGTACAGAAGCTTTTTATCTTGATGAGATCCCAATAGATCCTGTTTGCTTTTGTTTCCCTTGTCTTTGCTGATGTGTCTAGTAAGAAGTTGCTCTGGCCCAGGTCAAAGAGGTTGCTCCCTGTGTTCTCCTGTGGGATTTTGATGGTTTCCTGTCTCACATCTAGGTCTTTCACGCATTTAAAATTTATTTTTGTGTATGGTGTAAGAAAGTGGTCCAGTTTCATTCTTCTGCATGTTGCCGTCCAGTTTCCCAACACTGTTTGAAGAGACAGTATTTTTTCTGTTGGATATTCTTTCCTGCATTGTCAAAGATTAGTTGACCGTATAGTTGTGGGTCTGTTTCTGGGTTTTCTATTCTGTTCCATTGATCTATGTGTCTGTTTTTGTGCCAGTGCCATACTGTCTGGATGACTACAGGTTTGTAGTATAGCTTGAAACGTTCATTTGTTTTTCAGATTCCACATATAAGTGAAACCATAGAAGTCTTTCTCTGACGTTTTTTGTTTAGCATACACTGTCTAGGTCCATCCATGTTGTCCTGAATGGCAAGATTTTATGTTTTTATGACCAATATTCCATTGTTTGTATATACTGTATCATCATTATCCATTCATCTGTCAGTAGACACTTAGGTTGCTTTCATATCTTGGCTATCATAAATAATGCTGCAGTAAACATAGAGGTGCATTTATCTTTCCGAATTAGTGTTCTTGTTTTCTTTGGGTAAATACCCAATAGTAGAATTACTAGATCATATGGTATTTCTATTTTTAATTTTTTGAGGTACCTCCATAGTGGTTGCACCAATTTATATTCCTACCGACAGTGCACAAGCGTTCTTTTTTCTCTACGTCCTCACCAACGCTTGGTCTTTTTCTTCTTTTTTTTTAAGTTTGTTCATTTATTCTGAGAGAGAGAGAGAGAGAGAGAGAGAGAGAGAGAGAGCGTGCATGAAAGAGCAGAAGAAGGGCAGAGAAAGATGAAGAAAGAAAATCCCAAACAGGCTCCACGTGGTCAGCACAGAGGCTGCCATGGGGTTTGAACTCACAAATCAAGAGATCATGACCTGAGCTGAAATCAAGAGTCAGATGCTCAACAGACTGAGCCACCCAGGCACCCCTCTTATTTCTTTTTGATACTAGCTAGCCATTCTGATTGGTGTGAGGTGACAACTTAGTGTTGTTCTGATTTGCATTTCCCCAAGGATGAGTGATAGATATTAAGCATCTTTACATGTATCTGTTGGCCGTCTAGAAGTTGTCTTTTGAAAAATATCTATTTAGTTCTCTGCCCATTTGTGGGGGGGGGGGTTGGTATTGTGTGAGTTCTCTACATTTTTTCTATATTAACCCCTTATCAATGATATCATTTGTAAATATCTTCTTCCATTAAATAGGTTGCCTTTACACCTTGTTTCCTTTACTCTGTGAAAGCTTTTTAGTTTGATATAGTCCCAGTAGTTTGTTTTTGCTTTTGTTTCCCTTGTCTGAGGAGACAGATCCAGAAAAAAAAAATTGCTAAGCTTTATGTTAAGAGATTACTATCTATGTTTGCTTCTAGGATTTTTATGGTTTCAGGTCTTACATTTAGGTCTTTAATTGATTTTGAGTTTATATTTTGTATGGTGTGAGGAAGTAGTCCAATTTCATTCTTCTACATGTAGCTATCCAGTTTTCCCAACACCATTTATTGAAGACACTGTCTTTTCCCTATTGCATATTCTGGCCTCCTTTGTCGTAGATTAATTGACCATGTATGTGTGGGTTTGTTTCTGGGCTGTTTATTCTGCTGATCTGTGTATCTATTTTTGTGCCCTACCACACTGTTTTGATTATTATAACTTTGTAGCATTACTTGAAATCTTGGATTGTGATACCTGTAGCTTTGTTCTTCTTTCTCAAGATTTCTTTGGCTGTTTGGGGTTTTTTGTAGTTCTATACAAATCTTAGGATTGTTCCGTTTCTGTGAAAAATGCTGTTGCTATTGTGATAGGAACTGGATTGAATATGTAGATTGCTTTGGGTAGTATGGCCATTATGACAATATTCTTCCAGTGCATAAACATGGTCTGTCTTTCCATTTATTTGTATGGCCTTCAGTTTCTTTCATCAGTGTCTTACAGTTTTCAGAGTTAAACTTATCCTTTGATTGAAGTTATTCCTAGGTATGTTACTCTTTTTTTTTTTTTTAATGCTTATTTTTGAGAGATAGCATGAGCGGTAAGGGGCAGAGAGAGAGGGAGACACAGACTCTGAAGCAGGCTCCAGGCTCTGAGCTGTCAGCACAGAGCCCAACATAGGGCTTGAACTCATAAACCATGAGATCATGACCTGAGCCAAAGTTGTACGCTCAACCAACTGAGCCCCCCAGGCTCCCCTGATATTTTATTCTTTTCATTCTTGATGCAGTTGAAAAATGGGATTTAAAAAACTTTTTGTTAGTTCATTATTAGCATATGAAAATACAATAGGTTTCTGTATATTTTGTATCCTGCAACTTTACTGAATTTGTATATTCTGGTAGTTTTTTGAGGGATGGAGTCCTCCGGGGGTTTTTTTGTGCATAATATCGTGTCATATGCAAACAGTGACAGTTTTACTTCTTCCTTACCAATTTTCTTCCTTTTACTTGTGTGATGGCTGTGGTTAGGACTTCCAGTACTATGTTGAATGAAAGTGGCAAGAGTGAACATTCTTGTCTTATTCCTGATCTTAGAGGAAAGCTTTTAGTTTTAACATTGAATATGATTGTTAGCTGTGGGTCTGTTGTATATAGCCTTTATTATATCGAGGTATGTTCCCTCTAAACCCACGTTGAATTTTTATCATGAACTGATATTAAATTTTTCCAATTGCTTTTTTTTTTTGCATCAATTGAGATGATCATATAATTAAAAAAAATTTTTTTTGATGTTTATTTCTGAGACAGAGACAGAGCATGAGTGGGAAGGGGCAGAGAGAGAGGAAGACACAGAATCCAAAGCAGGCTCCAGGCTCTGAGCTGTCAGCACAGAGCCCGACGCGACACTCAAACCCACAAGCTGCGATATCATGACCTGAGCCGAAGTCGGTCGTGCAACTGACTGAGCCACCCGGGGGACCCTGATCATATAATTTTTATCCTTCCTTTTGTTAATGTGGTACATACCATGTTGATTGATTTGTAGATATTTAAACCATCCTTGCCTCCATGGAATAAATCCCACTTGATCATGGTAAAACGATCCTTTTAATGTGTTGCTGAAAATGATTTGCCAACATTTTGTTGAGGATTTTTGCGTCTATGTTCATCAGGGACATTGACCCGTAGTTTCCCCTTTTTGTAGTATCCTTGTCTGGTTTTGGTATTAGGACAATGCTGGCCTTGTAGGATGAATCTGGAAGTTTTCTTTTCTCTTGTATTTTTTGAATCGTGTGACAGGGATAGGTATTAACTCTTTAAATGTTTAGTAAAATTCATCGCTGAATCCATCTGGTCCGGGACTTCTGATTTTTGGGAGTTTTTTGATTACCAATTCAACTTCATTACTAATAATGGGTTTGTTCAGAGTTGCTGTGTTTTCCGAATTTAGTCTTTGAAGATTGTATGTTTCTAGGCACTTACCCATTTCGTCTGGATTGTTCAGTTTGTTGGCATACAATTTTCCATAGTAGTCTCTTCTAATCCTTTTTATTTCTGTGGTGTCAATTGTTCCTTCTTTTTCATTTCTCATTTTATTTGAGAACTTTTTTCTTGATGGGCCTGGCTAAAGGCTTATTAATGTTTGTCTTTTCAGAGAACCAACCTTGTTTTTATTTTCAGTGTCCATTTCATTTATTTCAACTCCAACACTATGTCTTGCCTTCTGACTTTGGACTTTTTCTTCGCTCCTTTAGGTGTAAGTTTAAATTGTTGCTTTGAGGTTTTTCTTGTTTCTTGATATAGGCCTGAATTGCTCTATCAATTGAGATGATCATATAATGGTCCCTCTTAGAACTGCTTTTTCTGTGTCCCAAAGATTTTGAACTATTGTTTCCATTTTCATTCCTCGCCACGTATTTTTAAATTTCCTCTTTGAGTTGTTTTGTTTTTGTTGCCCCATTGAGTGCTTAGTATTAGTAGCATGTTGGTTAACCTCCACATGTTTGTGCTTTTTCCAATTTTTTGCTTGTAATTGATTTGTGTTTCAGAAAAGATGCCGGACATGTTTAAATCTCCTTAAATTTGTTGAGACCTGTTTTGTGGCCTAACGTGATCTGTCTTGGAGAATGTTCCCTCATTGCATTCTTTAAACCTCTCTTTAAGATTTGAAGTCTCAAAGTAACTTAATATTAAAAAAAATTGCAAATGAGGACCCACAGAATTTACAGGTGAAGTGAAGAACTTAAAAAATGGTTAAAAGAAAGAACTCCTAGATATAGAGCAAAAAGACATTTAAAACAGAAGATGCCTGAATCTGCTGCTTATCAGCTGAGTGACTTTGGAAAGCCTCCTTACCTCTGTGGGTTTCAGTTTCTTTGCCGTGAGGACGGAGCTCATAATTTCTGTCCTGCCTACCACACAAATATAAAAGGCAATTCCTTAAATTGTTTTTAATGGCTATTTTTGAGAAAGAGAGAGAGAGAGAGAGAGAGAGAGAGAGAGAGAGAGAGAGAGAGCAAGCGGGGGAGGGGCAGAGAAAGAGGGAGACACAGAATCTGAAACAGGCTCCAGTCTCTGAGCTGTCAGCACAGAGCCCAATGTGGGGCTCCAACCCACGAACTATGAGATCATGACCTGAGCCAAAGTTGGACGCTTAATCGACTGAGCCACCCAGGCGCCCCATATAAAATGCAATTCCTGTCCTTACTGTTGTATGAAGTTCTCTTAGTCTGAGATACACCTGTTTTCTGTGAATGGTGTTCATGTACTAATTGTTCTGACTGCATCATTCACTCATTTATTTGAGAAACATTATTTAAAAATACATGAGTAAAACATTTTTATTGTAGACAAAAAACCCCAGAAAAAGTGACAAAAATTAGAGAATGAGATCAGAAGGTCAAACATCAGAATAATCTTCTAGAAAGAGGAGATAAGAAAAATGGGGGCGGGGGTGGAAATCATTAAAAAAAAAAAAAAGTAACGAGCACTTCTAGGAACTGAATTTCCAAATGAAAAGTACATTTAGGTCTTTGGCAAAATGGATGAAAAGGGGCCTCACTGAGGCTTATCATTCGGAACTTGTCCCAGGTATTTAGAAAAATGTCTAGAAGTTTCCAAAACGAGGAAGAAAGAGGTTCCATATGAAGGACCGAGACCCAAGGCAGCTTCAGACTTTTTTGCCAGAGCACTGGAGGCTAGAAGGCTGCAGAGTGTAATGCCTTAGAAATCCTAAAAGAAAGCTATTCCGACCTAGAATTCTCTACCCTACGGAGCCTCAGCCTGTAGTCAAGTTTGAGGGCAGAATAAAGACATTTTGAGACATGCCAGGTTCCTTCTCCATCCGAGTCTCAGTGAATTTGCATGCACGCGCCCTGAACTCATGCTGTGGCTCATGAAGTGTACATTTCAGGGGTCACGGACATTTCCCACCTCCAGACTGTCACAGTCAGTGGGTGTATGAATCAAGAACGGAGAGAGCTGTTCCAGAATCTGAGGATCTGGGGTATAAGGAAGACACAGAGGGAAACACAGGCAGTGGTATGTTTATATAAATAAAATGCGTCATCATAAAATGAAAGTTCTAGCCTGTGGCAGCTAGCCGGGGAAGGCTCTCGGCGTTCTGAGCAGCATCTTGAAGTGGGGGCAGGAATTAGGCTGGCAGAAGAGGAACGTGTGCAAAGGCGTGCCGGCATGAATCAGTACTGGGGGGTAGTCGTCACAGGGAGAGGGGTCCTCAGTATGTGTAGGTTTCCTCTCAGCCCCTGTGACTGTCTGAGAGCGTACATGTCTCACTAGACAGACCCACTTTCCAAGACGGAGTAAAGGAGAACACCTGGTTTCAGGGAGCCCATGACCTTGGCTGGTTCTGACCTTGAGCAGTCGCTGCCCACAGGTGTTTGTGACCGACAGCCTGAGGCTCACACAAGAGAATAAGGGCTGCCCGGGATCCACAGTGCACAGTTCCTGGGGCGTCCCAGAGAGAGGCAGCCAACGGGTGGGGACTTCGCGTAGGATTCGTACTACCTGTGCTGCAGGTCAGGGCCGCGAGCATGCCCACCTGGCTCTGAGACTCCGCATTGCCGAGCCAGGGATGGAACAGCATCGTACAATCAAGTGTCTCAGACTCCGTGTGTTGCAGCAAAGTGTGCCCAGGCTTCCCGAACCTGAGGATCTGCCTCACTCCCTTGACTCTTGGCCTTTGTGAACTTGCGTCTCTCATCTGTAGAGTGAGGGTGACGTCAACCTCCAGGTTTCAGAGACGTGGCGAAACAGTGCCCATCACGCGTCACACTTGTACCTGCCTGGCCAAGCCCTAGGGGAAGAGAGAGGGCGTGGTGGTTTTTAAGAACAATAGACACTTGGAAGGGAACAGAGGCCCTGGGAGGAGCAGCACTTTGGCTGAGTCCATGGTGGGCTAGAGAGAGTGGGAAAGGATACCCGGTGTGCTCCTGACTCCTTCCAGAGGTCTGTGTCCCCTACTGGTGACAGCAGCCCTGTCTTGTCCCACTCCCCCCTTGCTCTGCAGTCACTTACCGAAGCGCGAACGCTCTCAGGGTCTGCGGTACTTTCTCTTCCTCGAGTTCTTTCATACAGCAGAAAAATTCCCCACTGAGAACGAGGTGGGGGTGGGGATCTATCTCTATACCCAGGGGACTTTTAGGTTGAAGACCATGAACTCTGTAGAGAACACCCTTCACTTAGCTCTGTGTGTTTTTAACCATGTTTAGCCTTTCCTTATTTAATTTTTTTTAATGTTTATTTATTTTTGAGACAGAGAGAGACAGAGCATGAACGGGGGAGGGTCAGAGAGAGAGGGAGACACAGACTCTGAAGCAGGCTCCAGGCTCTGAGCTGTCAGCCCAGAGCCTGACGCGGGGCTCGAACTCACAGACCGTGAGATCATGACCTGAGCCGAAGTCGGATGCTTAACCGACTGAGCCACCCACGTGCCCCTTAGCCTTTCCTTATGAAAAAAAAATATATATATATTTTATTGTGGAAAATTTCAAAAATCTATCAAATCAGAGACGATAGTATAATCCCCAACATCTCCATGCAGACTTATGGCCAGCCCAGGCGGTTTTATCAATACCCTCTCCATCCACCTCTTCCTATAGCATTACTTTGAAGCAAATTCCGTATATCACATGGGATATCACTCATAAATAATTCAGCATGTGTCTCTGAAATGCTTTTTTTTTAAGTTTATTTATTTTGAGAGGCGATGGGTGGAGAGTGGGAGACAGAGAATCCCCAGCAGGATCTATGTTGTTAGTGCAGAGCCCAATATGGGGCTCGAACTCACGACCGTGAGATCGTGACCTGAGCTGAAATCAAGAGTTGGATGCTTAACTGACTGAGCCACGCAGGTGCCCCAAAAGCTGTGTTTTGTTTTGTTTTGTTTTGTTTTGTTTTGTTTTGTTTTGAATGACATAACCACTCATATTGGACCTGAGGAACGTTCTGTTTATTTTCTTTGTTCCAACTGGACTGGGGTCTTTACTGCCTCCACTGGGGAGAAGGAAGCCCCAGACAAAAGGCAGAGAGGAGCCTAGAACGTTCTTTGCTTTTGTTTTTCCCTGGGTGCTGGTCCTGGAGACGGAAGAGTGGTTTCAGGGACCGTCAGGAATGTTTTTGACCATGCTTGACTTTGACCCTACCTTTCCCGAGCCAGGCTGGGCCACGGTGCCACTCTCAGTCCAGGACTGACCCCCAGAAGGCTGGGAGGGAGCATTGGCGTCAGTCGAGTCCCTCCTGTGTGAGGAGCACCACGTGCCATTCCTTTCCAGTGGAGCAGGTGGTGTGGTTCCCGCTGAACAGAGAAGACAGAGGCTCAGAGGGTCCTCAGGCTGTGAGTGACCATCGAGGATCAAACCCATGAGCATCTTGAAGGACCCAACTCTGGCCGGTCTTGGGTTTCTTGGAAGGTGACGTCAAATCACGAGCTAATCTCCACAGATGGAAGCTTTTCTGAAGTGCAGGTGTCTTCCCGAGCCCGACGCTGCTTGCATAGGTAGGTGCCCATTGGGTGGGCACCAGGCACCTGTTCCCAGTTTGCAGAGGGCACAGGCATTCTGCAGAGGAAGCTGTCCCCTGCAACCGTCCCCCAGCTCTGCCTTTTCTTCTGTGACTTTCTGTAGCACTGGCTCTGGTCACGTTTTCTCATTATGCTCAGCATTTGAGAGTCGAGTCTGAATTTTAGATTTGTGCTCTCGCTATATGGAGCCTTAAAAAATAGGATGTTTCAACATTCCTATTACCCAGAGTTAGGGGACCTTTAAACATTGGATACAATGTTTTGCAATTTGCTGGCTTGCCCTATTTTTGTTAATAGATCTTTAATTCTCTTTAAACATTTGCTCCTACCTTTTGGTTTTATTAAATTTCAAAATGCACATGTGTTTTTGAGTCCTCTGGGTAACGAAATGTCAACAGATTATAGAGTACATTTTTCCATTGCCTGCCAGCCTGTAGAGTCATAACAACCCAAATCTGATTAGAAATGAGGTTACAACCCCCCACTCTACCCCAGATCTTCTGAGAATAAGGCCACGGAAATGAGAGAAATTAAACGAGTGATTACGTTCCCCTCAAACAGTTACAACTTTTTACCATATTCCTTTCTGGGGATTGGATTTGATAGGAGGAAATGTACTTGGACCCTGTTGTGCCCATCAGTTCTGCTGAGCCCTAGAATAAGGTTCATTACTGTTTGATCAAGACAGAGTTTGGGAGAGACCACTTGAGACCCACTGGGATGGCTGTGATTTTTTTTTTTTTTAAAGGTGTTGGTGAGCTTATGGAGAAATTGGAATCCTCGCACACTGCTGGTGGGAATACAAAGTGGTGTAGCTGCTGTGGAAAGCAGTTTGGAGAGGGGCATCTGGGTGGCTCAGTCAGTTAAGCACCTGACTTCAACGCAGGTCATAATCCCATGGTCCGGGAGTTCGAGCCCCATGTCAGGCTCTGTGCTGACAGCTCAGAACCTGGAGCCTGCTTCAGATTCAGGATCTCTCTCTCTCCCTCTCTCCCTCCCTCTCTCTCTCTCTCTCTCTCTCCCTCCCTCCCTCTCCCCCCCCTTCTCTGCTTGCACTCTGTCTCACTTGCTCTCAAAAAATAAACGTAAAAAATTTTTAAAAAAATAATTTGGAGGATCCTAAGTAAGTTAAACACAGAATTACCATATAACCCAGTGTCTACCCAATGTAATTAAAAACAAGCACTCAGGGGGCGCCTGGGTGGCGCAGTCGGTTAAGTGTCCGACTTCAACCAGGTCACGATCTCACGGTCCGTGAGTTCGAGCCCTGCGTCGGGCTCTGGGCTGATGGCTCAGAGCCTGGAGCCTGTTTCCGATTCTGTGTCTCCCTCTCTCTCTGCCCCTCGCCCGTTCATGCTCTGTCTCTCTCTGTCCCAAAAATAAATAAATGTTGAAAAAAAAAAATTAAAAAAAAAAAAAAACAAGCACTCAATCAAAAGCTCCTACACAAATATTCGTAGACATATTCATAAAAGCCAGAAGGTGGAAACAACCCAAGTGCTCGTGCAGTGACGAATGTGTAAATACACTGTGGAATATCCATACAGTGAAACGTTGCTCAGCCATAAAGAGGAACAAAGGACTGATATTTGCTGTGTCTTAGAGGAATCTGGAGAATACGATGCTAAATGAGAGAAGCCAGACACAAAATGCCCCATGTTGTAGGATTTCATTATGTGGAATGTCCAGAATCAGCAAATCCTTAGAGACAGGCGGTTGTCAAAGGCTGTGGAGAGAGGGGAGCTAATGGGGAGTCGCTGGTTAATGGGTAAGGAGTTGTATTTTGGGAGAAAGAAACTGTTCTTGCAACTAGATGGGCTGGGTGGTTGACAACATCGTGAACGTACTAAGTGCCAGCGAATTGCATACTTTAAAATGGTTCATTTTACGTTCTGTGTTTCACCTCAGTTGGAGAGAATGAGACGCTTTGGGTTCTTGTACCACACGTACTATTGTGTGTGTGAAACTACTAGAACTTGGCATGAAACTGAGTAAGGTAGGGAGGACCTTTGAGTGGAGTGGTTCAACGGGCAGTGTGGAGCAGTGGGGACGAGAATGGGCTCTGAACGGAGACGGGCAGGGGTTCAAATCCTCCCTCCTCCAAGCGGTGTGATGTCAGGTAAGTTAGTTACCCTGTGTACCACTTCTTCAAACTCTAGTTTCCTCTTCTACGGAACAGAGTCAGCACCCTGCCCGGTACGTCCCGTCGTGTGGGTGACTCCACATCGCCGTGCATGTTCTCAGGCCACACGGACTGTTGGGGGCACTTAGCAGGTGTCTGATTTTCCTTTCCTCTGTGGTCCGTCCATACGCACGGCATTAAGGCTGGGCTGGGGCTGACCACGGTCCTGGAAGCCATTTGCCGGGTGTCTCGTGAGCCCGTCCAGGTCCTGCTGAGCGACTGCTAGCATACCCTGTCCCCACCGGGCATGTGAGTTTTCCAGACGTGCATTATCCTCTCAGCACTGGGATCAGCTGGTTAAACCTGCGTTGGCTCAGGCGCTGGGAGGGGTTGGATGTTCCTAGGATCAAAATCTAAGTCTGTGGTCCCTGGCTGCCTCCCAGGGGACTTGTGGCAACCTCTGAAGACATTCCTGGTTGTCACAACCCTGAGGGAGGGGCTCTTACAAGCATCTGGTGAGTAGAGCCCAGGGAGGTTGTTAGGCGTCCTGCAACGCGCGGGGAGCCTGTAGACCACGAACAGCCTGGCCCAGGTTACCAGTCGCACAGAGGAGATCCCTCTGCTAAGTGACCTGTCCGGAAGGACAGATCGATAATGCCCTGGGAAATTCCCCACAGGGGGAACATTCCTGCCTTCCATGGGCATCTCGTTAATTATCTCAACAGTCATGTCAGCATCTCCCCAACTTGATGCATGTGAAAAGTAAGATCCTGGAGGGCCTTGTCCAGGACCCACAGCTGCTGAGGATTTGAACTTGGGTCTTACTCCAGAATCTGTCTCCTTAACTGTGAGTAAGACAGGACAACTCTGTGTGTCTAGACTACCTTATAAAGGCAAAATGGGACAAAGCATGTTTTATTTAGATAAACCAACATTACTCAGTGCCTTGTCCTGCCTGGGAGCCGTGTGGCCTGGCCCTTGCTCACAAAGCATCTAGAATGTAGTGGGCAAGGGGGCAGATCTTAAAACAGATCAATTAAATCCACTTTTTGTTAAAGTTTATTTTTGAGAGAGGGGGCATGAGTGGGGGGTGAGTGGGGGAGGGGCAGAGGGAGTCAGAGGAAGTCAGAAGCAGGCTCTGCGCTGTCAGCCCCCATGTGGGGCTCAAACTCATGAACCTAAGCCAGAGTTGGACGCTTAACCGACTGAGCCACTCGGATGCCCCAATTAAATCCACTTTTTAAAGGACTAAGTTGGAGGTAAGTGTGTACCCAAACCAAGAAGGTGCTGCCTGAGCTGAGTTCAAAGATAAGTGGCAGTCAGCTTGTAGAAGACCACCAGGAAGCGTGTTCCAAGTAGATGGAACAGCATGAACATGAGGTTGTCGAGTGGCATAGAGCTGGTACAGGTGGTTGGGCTGGACACTTAACCTGACTTGGGAAGTCACCAGCAACAGGAGCGGAGTATACCCTTAGAGGAAGGGGGATTGTGTGTGTGCAGAAGGGCTTGGACCTTATCCTGAGGGTGAGCTGGGGAGTGACGGGGCACAATGTTCTGGATCAGACATTTGGCTGCTCTATGGAAGACGGCCTGGGAAAAGCAGTGGGCCAGGTTGTCAGGTTGCTTTAAGCGATGAGGTGGGCTGGAGAGGTACGTATGGTCAGGGAAGAGTATATGGTCAAGGAAGATGGCTTAGAGGCCAGAGGTAAACCAGGCACCTGATTTGCTTTTGGAAGAGGAGATGGGAGGGGGGCAGCTATGGTTATCCCGGGTCTCTAGCTCGGGGAAGGGGAGTGTTAGGATCCTACTTAAAAGGGAGGAGATCGGGGCACGAGGTTTGAGTTTGAGCTGCTGGGGGACCCACAGGGGGATTTGCCCAACCTACGGTTAGGTGTGACCTCAGGGGAATGGGTGTGCAGCTGTAGCCTAGCAGCTTTTCCTCACCGTTATTTGAAATTCATCCGTGTTGTTGTGGAGAAGAGGAGTTGATTTTTCTCACTGCCCTGTCAAATTCCATGGAATGAGTTCATAAGCGATTGGTTCGACTATTCAGCTGTCAATGATCATTTATTTAGGTTGTTTGGAGCTATTTGGAATACTACCGTGGTGAACATCTGACAGTTGCCTTTGGCAGGCACGGGCTTTCATTTTCTTTTGCACACGAAGGGGAAGAATTGCTGGATGGTGGGAATTTCCTTGGACATGTTTCATAGCTATGGCTGGATAGTTTTCCAGTTGACCACTTTATGTGGCTTCCAGAAGGTACAGGGGTTCTTGGTACTTCATATCTTGACCCAACATTTCAGTCCTGGTATCTCATGACTTTAACATGCATCCGTGAAGATATGCTTGGTTCTGACCAATTTCTTGTGTGTTGATATAATGGCTGTTTGGATATCCTTTTCTCCCCACCTGCATGATACGTCTTTGTCTTGTTTTCTTATTAGGTTCTTTTTCTGATTTGTATCTGAAAAAGTCCTTTCTCAGATATGGACTGCATTCCATTTTCACTCTTACAGGTGTCTTTTGAGTGGAAGTTTTTAATTAAAAAATTTTTCTTTTAGCGTTTTTATTTACTTTTGAGAGAGAGAGAGAGAGAAACAAAGTGTGAACAGGGGAGGGGCAGAGAGAGAGAGGGAGACACAGAATCCAAAACAGGCTCCAGGCTCTGAGCTGTCAGAGGCTCTGAGCTGTCAGCACAGAGCCCGATGTCGGGCTTGAACTCAAGAACTGTGAGATCATGACCTGAGCCGAAATTGGACACTTAACCGACTGAGCCACCCAGGTGCCCCTGGAAGTCGTTAATTTTAATAAATTGTAGTAATGACAGCAGTGAAATAAGATGTCTTTATTAAAAATGGACTGAAGTGGTATTTTGGAGAGAGGACACCTAGTGCTATGGCTAGTGTGATTTTTAAGGGAATTAAAAGCTCCCTGGTTTCTTGAGTGGACGAAGGAAACAGCCCGAAGTGGGTTTTGAGTCTGAGAACCTCTATTGGGCAGGTCCCCAGTCCTCAGTCTGTAAAAGGAAGGGGGGCTGTCAGCCTGGCTTCTTGGGGTGTCCACAGGGCCTGGTGAGCTCACATGGGTGAGAGGACTCCAAAGAGAGATGTTGGTGCTATTCTCAGAGGCTCTGCTCAGGGCCTAAAGGCAGAGGAGAGGCCCCAAACCTGCCTCCTCCCTGGCCGTGGGGGCGGGCCTGGGGGACAGGGGCATGGCGGTAGACAAGGGTGTGGCAGGGGACAGGGGTGGGCCTGGGAGACAGAGGCATGGGGTGGGGACAGGGGTGGGCTTGGGGGACAGAGTCGTGGCAGGGGCTGCTGGAATAATCTAGGAGGGCGTGTCTCAGGTTGGGGGAACTGGAACACCCCTGCTCCCTTCTCTTTCCTAGCGTCTCCCCCTTCCCAGAGAGAGGACACTTCCAGGATGCCTGGGTGGCCTCCACACCACTTGATGCCCAGATTGATGGGGCTCGGGGCTCATTCCCACAGGCCAGCAGTCATGCATGAAACCCACCTTCCTCCCGCACACCCCCATCTCCCACCACCTGCCCATCACATGCTGTGCTCCAACCACACTGACCTTTCTGTTCTGTGAACACTCGGCCACTTCCTGCTTTTGCCCAAACCATCCCATCAGCTGCAGATTCTCCCCAAGCCCGTATATCCTCAAGCCTTCTGTCGTCTGTCTCCCCTGTATGGTGGCCTCTTTCTCTTCCCACCCCCCTTGCTCTGTATTCCCTGAAGCTCTGTGTGAAGCAGGGTCACACGGCAGAACTGGGGTCGAGTCCCTCTCAGTCCTGCCAGCAAATGCTAGGGGACGTGGACCTCACGCGGTTTGTTGCATCCCCACGGCCTGGAGTTGTGCCTGGCGCGAGGAGGAGCTCATGAGCACCGAAGGGGCGGGGGGGACCCAGACACTTGCCAAAAAGGGGGTCCTCTGCAGCCGGAGGCCGAACAAGTTGGCCGTGACAGGGAGCACCTCACATTTATGAGAGATCGAGGAGGGGGATGTTAAGCTGTAAGGGCCAGATTGAGTTTCCTAGGATGTCCCCAACCGTGTTTACTTATCCTTCATAATTCTTGGGCCTGGGTCAGTTATGGAGGAGGGGGCCCATACTTGGTCACATTTCCTTGCCCCGGACAGGAATCTGCCCACCCCCCCAGGGCCACAGGTTGCCATAAAGGCCTCCGTCCCCTGCAGGCTTAGGGGAGCACAAGCTGGCCCTTTGCTAGGGGCAGGTGTCAATGCAGAGTGACTCCCAGGTGTCTGGGTAGATCCTGGTCACCTGCAACTTTGTTCTTAGTGCCCCGCCCCGGTGGGGCTTCTCTGGACAAGTCCGAGCAGAAGGCGCTGCCTTTTCAGCCACCTTGGTGACCACGTGGAGTCGCGGCCTGCGCGGGGTCAAGGCAGGTGAGCTCGGGGGCCCAGGACAGAACTTGTGGCTTCTGCCCCGGGGTCGAGCACCACCCAGAATGCAGCCTGCGGGCCAGGCCGTTCCCATCCTGCACCAGGCTGGGTGCAGAGGCCTGACGGGCAGCACAGAAGCTCGGGAGGCGTCGGGGGCTGCCCCTTGTGAGCCGATGACTAGCGGGGAAGAGAGGGGGCCCTTCCAAGCCTCGGTGTCTCTCGTGGGGAAGGGGTTGTTCCTTTCCTAGGGCTGGTCGTGAGGGTTCAGTCAGAAACCATGGCCCTGGGACAGGGGAAGCGAGAGGTGGTGGCCCCACAGTGAGACGGTGGAGATGCCCCCGGCGCCACCCAATGCGCTCTGGTGATCACATAAGGAGTTTTCAGCTGGGCCTCTGGTACATTTAAGTTCTTCAGTTATTCAGTGACATGATTTTGCTTTAGACTCTCAACCATGCCTGCATATTGGCATCACCTGGGGAGCTTTTGAAAAAATGTAAAAAAAAAAAAAAAAAAAAAAGGGGCACCTGAGTGGCGCTCAGTCAGTAAAGCCTCCGACTTCGGCTCAGGTCACGATCTCACGGTTTGTGAGATCGAGCCCTGTGTCGGGCTCCGTGCTGACAGCTCAGAGCCTGGAGCCTGCTTCGGATTCTGTCTCCCTCTCTCTCTCTGCCCCTCGCCCACTTGTGCTCTGTCCCCCTCTCTCTCAAGGATAAACAAAAATTAAAATAGATAAATACTCTGGCTTGCAAAAGATAGATGGGCAGGTAGATTCATACGGAGATGTACATGTCTAAGGCCTTCTGGCTCCACAACTTGCTAGCTCTAACTTAGGCAAATTAACCTCTCTGAGCCTCTGTTTTTCCATCTGTTATTACTACTCAGGTACCAGGCGAGGCTCTTGGAGGTACCCTCACTCATGTAATCCTCTAATCCCCCGAATAACCTAGGAGGTAGGCAGAAGTAGAAACTGAGGGAAGCGAACGTTAACTTGCCATTGATTGTCGTCATAGCTGGTATGCACAGTGGATTTGGGCTACCTCCTGTGGAGGTCATGCGCTAACCCTATGAGGAAACAAAGGAATCTCCTAAAAACTCCTGTAATATCGGTCCTGGAGCAATTCTTAGGGAATCCGGTGCCCTCCAAGTGGCCCTGGGGATTTCTTGATGCTGTGACTAAAAAGGTCCTGCCTTGGGCGCTCTGCCCTCTAGTGGCAGATGCAGGAAGTGCGTCTGCTCCCGGGCTACGGAGCCTCTTGGGAAGTGGGGGGCGGTGGGGGGGTGGGGCGTGGACAAAGAGCCCTGGGTTCAGTTAGAAAGTCCCTTCGTTCACTAGCAATGAGGCCATTGGTTCATCTCTCTCAGCCTCAGTTTCCTCACATACTCTGCCTCAGACCTGCCCTCCACCCCCCGCATGCCTTGTGGGGACGGCTGCAGCAGTCCCCTGCCCGCCTCCCTGCCATAAGCCATCAGTCCTATCCCCTTCCATGTTGTCTGGCTAACCAGCAGATCTGATCATTGATCATCGCTATCAACTGTAAAGACCCTGCGGGGGTCCTCGTAGGGGAGACCTAACATTTCCTAAAGGTCTGGCCCAAGCTGGAACCTTGCCACGTAAGACCCCCCAGCCTGCTAGCTAGCCTCATTTTGTGCCCCCTTTCCCTTGCATAGACCCCAGCGGGCATCAAAAGTAGTGGGCCTTGGCTGTGGAAGTGATGGGCTAGGGAAGGCAGCCAGCCACCCAGGGGCCAAGAGCTAGGACAGAATGTCCTGAGTGGGGGGGACTTTGCATATGCCTTCCCCCTCCTGGAATGCCCTTCTTCGCTATCTCCAGACGCACACCCATCCACATAGCCTTTAAGACACACTTGATCTCCCCTCTTCTGCAACACTGCCTCTTGGCGCCCCAGGCAGCGGGAACTGCTTCCTCCTCTCTTGTCACCCCTGGGTTGAAATCTCCACCGGCTACCCGGGTCATGCCCATGACCTTGCGTGTTTCCCACCCATGGCTCCCCTGCGAGACTGGGAGCTGCCCCAGGCTGAAGCTCTTTCAGCCTCAGCAGCCTCTCCCCTGCCCCAGCAAGGTGCTCGGCACAGGACAGGCCGCAGTGTTTGTGAACGAATGAGTGGGAATACTACAGATGAGGACGGTTTCCCAGGCACGCAGACGTCCAGTGCCTGTGGCTGGTTGGGGGCGGGGGTCTCCTGCTGCCCCCTCTTTATCTCCTTCCGGGTGCAGGCTCTCAGTGCTGCCCAGGGCTGTGCCTGGCCGGACCCTCCTCACCATTGCAGGCTGAGATCAGCTCTGGAATGTAAGCCAGAATTAGTCAGGAGCAAACCACTGATGACTCCGGCTTGACTCCAGTGAGATATGAACCGAGTAAACGTTGACCCGAATGAATTTTTGATTACCACTTGGGCATTGTGAATATTTCTGTCTCACTCGCCCAGTGAGTGAGCGCCCAGTTTTTGTTTTTTGGGGGTTTTTTGCCCCCAACTCAAGCATGAAATACACTGAACAGTTCCTTAGGAGAGCCTGGCAGCAGCAGGCAGGACCTTTGGAGGAAAGTAATGTTGGAAATTATCAGCATAAGAAAGGAAACTGACAGGCCTCTTCAGGCAGAGGTTTTAGCCTCTCTTCTGTAATTAAAATTCACTTTAAATTTCAGGGCTGCATCAAGGTTGAAGGGAGGCTTGTACCCTGTAACATAATCACGTTTTAGAGCTGATGGTTTGTTT
The DNA here is from genome assembly GCF_028749965.1 of Puma concolor. NCBI lineage: Eukaryota > Metazoa > Chordata > Mammalia > Carnivora > Felidae > Puma > Puma concolor. The sequence goes on along the minus strand of NC_141672.1, from coordinate 12,900,743 downwards.
GTTTGTTTTTTTTTTTTTTTCAGGGAAATTTAATGGAGAGGGGGTTTTAAGGTCAGTTGTGATGTTTAAAAACATCATCAGCTTGCGCATTGGGGGTCTACCCTGGGGTTGTCATGGGGGGGTGTGATCTAAAGTTAAACTGGGTGAGAAGCCTGCTTTTAAGCAGACAGCGGTAAACTAGGTATAAAGTCAAGTAGAATGGTCTCAGGACCCTCTAGGAAAGGGGAGCAAGTTCAGAGCCCAGCAGGCCAATCCTAGGTGGCTTCTTAGAGGAGGGTGGTGTTCTAGGCAGGCCTTGGAAGACTATAGGCTTTTTTTTTTTTAATGTTTATTTATTTTGAGAGCGCGAGCAGGGTGGTAAGGGCAGAGAGAGGGAGAGAGAGAGAATCCCAAGCAGGTTCTCTGCTGTTAGCACAGAGCCCAACACGGGGCTTGAACCCACGGGATGTGAGATCACGACCTGAGCCGAAACCAAGGGTCAGACGCTTAGCCAACTGAGCCACCCAGGTGCCCCCACGAGGCTTTCAATATGAATTACCTGGGGCTGGGGAAGGGCAGCCCAGGCAGAGGGAACATGGCGAACAGGGGCTCCGATGCCAGGGAGCCCTTAGCTGGGCCAGACTGGGCCTGAGGAAGGGGAAGAGGACAGGCTTGGGAAAGGAAGTTGGGAGACAGGTGGGAGGGTGTAGACTGTCACTCACACAGCAATGGCTGGCCTTAGGGCAGAAGAGCCATTGTCACTGGGGCTGTGGGAACCGCAATAGACATGAACCTGCCAGCTGGGGCACGGCGGGCGTTCATTCCTCCTCCTTGAGCCCAGAAGGCACTTTATGGGGGTTGGTTACTTTGCGTTGGCGGGACGCAAAGAAAGGAGGCATCCAGCTTCGTGTACCTCCACCCCCCCCACCCCCCCCCCCCGGACCCCTGCCTGTTGTTTGAAGCCTGACTCGGTCTGAGCAATGTAAGAGGAGGGTGGCATTTGAGACCACGCTGGCAGGGCACACTGGCAGCAGCCGAACTCCAGGTCTTGCTCACAGCTCTGTGTGATTTCACGACGTAACCTCTCTGAGTCTCTGTCCCGTATGGGCAGGGTGATGGCCCAGAGTAGCTGGGGCGGATCCTAAGCACTGAGGCAGTCTGAGCAATAGAGGAAGCCTCCTGCAACACTCAGAAGAACCGTGCCTGACAAACAGCAGGTGCCTGGCAAGCGTAGACTGCCACTGCTCTGCGGGCTTGGTGATCACGCCTGTACTCTCAGCATCTCCAAGACATGGCACCTTCCCATGCGCTCCGCGCACACGGCGGCGCTCCCAGGTGCTGTGTCTTCTAGACTAGCCGGACGGGTCTGCCAGGTAGTTCCTGTCACCAAAGAGGGGAAATGAGCTCAGCGGGAGGCGACAGGGCATTGTTGCACAACCTTATGGAGATGTATACTCAAGGCTTTTGATGGTGGCCCGCTCCCAAGGCTGCTTAGCAACAGGGACGGGCCCTTGAAGGTTCCAGGTGAGCTGACACCTGTGTGTGCTCTGGGTGTGGATCTGTATTCTGAGCTGGGATGTCTCAAGGATGGTGTCTGCCCATCCCGGGTCCCTTTCTCCCAGCCCTCCATGCTTTTCTTGAACTTGATGTCCCAGCTCAGTGGATGCGTGGGGAGAGGGGAGGGAGCTGGGTATCCACCTCTGCTACAGGACAGGCGAGCGGTTACGGGGGAACCAGAAGCTTCCAGAAGGCTTGTTTCTGGGAGCTCAGATCCCATGTGCCCCATGGCTTCAAGGCAGCTGCCCATCTGGTGAGGGTGCAGGCTTCTGAAAGACCTATGGGATCCCTCAGAAGGGGGATTTTCAGACTCTAACCCTCCATTCTTAGAAACTTAAAAGTAGGTGTGTTTCTCAAAATAGTTTCCTCTTTCCCCTCTGGTAGATGTTTCTAGGGCACGTTTGGGGAGGCAAGGTGGCCTTCCAGGGAATGCCCTACGTGGGCATTTGCCTCCTCCAAAAGGCAGTCAAACTGCAAAAGTCCGAGAAGAATGGAGTCCCCAGCAACATGGTGCATCCTACTAAAGTGTTTGCTTGAGTTTTCCATTAATCCGTGTTTAACATATAAGAAGATTATCTGAGCAGAACTGGGATTTTTGTGCGGAATGATTTGCCCGTCCCTGGCCTGGGCTGCTGGCCGGTGACCCTGCCTTTGAGGCTCTGTCTATTCCTTGTGTTGAAATTTCAGGAGGTCCATGGTGGGCAGGTGCGGGCAGAGGGAGAGGGCTTCTATAGGTGTAATAATGTGTTCTCAGAGACATCTGTGAGCACAAAGGTGCTTCCACCTTGACATTCAAGGGGCTCCTGCAGTAAACCTGGCTGTCCCCCCTCCCCCAACCCTCCCCGGTCCCTGCCCCTGTTCTGTAGACCCACCTCCACCAGCATCCGGCTGTCCTACAGGGTCTAAGGGAGGAAATGAAACAGCAAGAGGTGTGGGGATCCAGGGACAGCCAGGCAGGGGCGCCGTGGGAGGGTGTGCCTCTGGAGAGGAGGCTTTTTATCACTGACGTTTAAAATTTCTGGCCAGTGGTAACCACGAGTAGTGCAACTTGTATTAATATTTTTAAAGTTTATTTATAATTTTGAGAGAGAGAGAGAGAGAGAGAGAGAGAGAGAGCACGAGCTGGGTAGGGGCAGAGAGAGAGGGGAGGGAGAGAATGCCAAGCAGGCTCTGCACGATTAGCACAGAGCCCGACATGGGGCTTGAACTCACGAACTGTGAGATCATGACCTGAGTGGAAACCAAGAGTCGGATGTTTAACTGACTGAGCCACCCGGGCGCCCTGACTTGTCTTAGTTCTTACTTTGGGAAATAAACGTAACATAAAATGTACCACTTTGAGCATTTTTGAGAACACAGTTCAGTGGGATTAAGGGCATTCCTACACTGTTCTGCTTCCCGTCTCTCTGGATTAGATGACTCTAGATCCCTCCTGTAAGTGGAATCCTAGTATCTGTTTTCCTTTTGACTTCCGCTTAGCACAACGCCCTCAGGGTTCATCGGTGTTACACAGCACGCGTCCTGCATCGTTCCTCGTCAAGGCCGAGTGACGCTCCGTTGTGCGTGCACCCCGAGTCGTGCTTGCCCGTTCATTCACGGGTGGACACTGGGGTGGCTTCCGCCTCTCGGCTGTTGTCAAAAATGCCGCCTTGGACACGGGTGCAGGTGCACGCTGTCTGCTCGAGTCCTTGCCTTCTGTTCTTTGGTGTACGGGCCCAGACTGGGAACTGCTGGATCCAATGGCAACTCCCTGTTTAATTTTTTGAGGAGCTGCCGTACTATTTTTAAACCGTATCAACAGCGCATCCTTGATTGGGCCCCCCCTCGGTGCCCCGTCCCTGTACTGTTTTCCTTTGTCGTTGCCTGATAAAACCTTGAGCCCGACCTCAGAAGGACTTGCGTGTGCGACCTTTAGGTCTGGGGTATAAAGGGCATCCCGAGGGGTGCCCCTGTCCTGAGAGGTGGGCTTCCCCTGGACTCACCAGTGAGGTCTGTGGTTCTGCGGCTGCGGGGGGCCCAGGCAGGGTCCCCAGCTAGGTCCTCTTTCATTCTTGGGGCCTCCCGGTGGCTGGCTTCTAACTCTGTTGGAGAGGGCCCACCGGCGTGGACTGGGGACTCCTGTCCTCGGGCCCGGGATTCAACGGGTGGGCCGGTTGGCCCTCCCTCTTAGTGTGGGGGGCAGGGATGCGGGTGCTTCCCATTTCCCTTCTGGCACCCAGGGAAAGGGAACAGTGGAGGTGTCCTCGCCCATCTGCCGGTCCGGGGTGGTCGGTGCCGATTCCAGTGACAGCTCTGCAGCTCGCCCTTCGCATCACGTGGGGCAGAGAACGCCCCTGGGCACTCCGGGACTCTATCCAGATTCTGCATTGAGTCTGCTTTAAAAAGGCAACTTATTGGGGTGCCTGGGTGGCTCAGACGGTTAAGCGTCTGACTTCGGCTGAGGACACGACCTCGCAGTTCATGAGTTTGAGCCCTGCGTCGGGCTCTGTGCTGACAGCTCAGAGCCTGGAGCGTGCTTCGGATTCTGTGTCTCCCTCTGTCTCTGTTCCTCCCCCGTTCACACTCAGTTTCTCTCTCTCTCAAAAATAAACATTAAAGGGGCGCCTGGGTGGCGCAGTCGGTTAAGCGTCCGACTTCAGCCAGGTCACGATCTCGCGGTCCGTGAGTTCGAGCCCCGCGTCAGGCTCTGGGCTGATGGCTCAGAGCCTGGAGCCTGTTTCCGATTCTGTGTCTCCCTCTCTCTCTCTGCCCGTCCCCCGTTCATGCTCTGTCTCTCTCTCTCCCAAAAATAAATAAACGTTGAAAAAAAATAAATAAATAAACATTAAAAAAGCACTTATTTGAGATCTGTGCACTAGAACACTTATGGTAGAAATCCTACGCCAACTGGGATTGTCCTCATGATAAACTGGCTGGGGGATGGGGAGGCGGCAAGGTGGGGAGGGGTGGGTAGGAGATGGAACCACATCACCCCGAGTACGAGCTGGTGGTTGTGCAGGCAGGTGATGGCTGCAGGAGCATTCACTGTACTGTTCTCTCTGTTCTCTGTTTCTGTCACATTTCCCATATTAAGTGTTAAGAAAAACCCAGCCTTTGGGGTGCCTGGGTGGCTCGGTTAAGTGTCCGACTTTGGCTCAGGTCATGATCTCGCGGTTCGTGGGTTTGAGTCCCGCATCGGGCTCTGTGCTGACAGCTCGGAGCCTGGAGCCTGCTTCGGATTCTGTGTCTCCCTCTCCCTCTGCCCTTCACCTTCACCCCGTCTCAAAAATAAACAAACATTTTTAAAAAATTATTAAAAAAAAAAAAAAAACAAAAGGAAAAAACCCAGCCTTTCTCTCCACCCCACTCCTGGAAGAAAACCTTTCAGAGCACTTCTGTTTGGACGTTTCCTCTGCGTTCTTTTATTAAATGTTCAATACATGTGCAGTGGGTACGGTTATCCCCCATTTAATATCCCCCATTAATATCAAGAGGAGCCTTGATATTTTTGTCAGGTAAGCGGCTTAGCTGAGATCTGAAACAGGTCTGGCTCCCAGAGTGTTGATCTGCACCCAGAACAGAGAGCCCAGCCCTGTCTCACCAGCCAGGGGTCTGTGCAACCTGGGCCAGGGCTCAGCTTCTGGAAACCCAGTGCCTGGGGAAAAGGGGGGACCCCCAACCCTGTCCCCGTGGCTTGGCCTTTGCCCTCTCCCTTCCCCAGAAGGTTCTGCCCGCAAGGGCCTAGAGATGGGTACCCAGAAAGGTGGAAGGGGCGATTGGCGACTGAGCCTGGGTGGCTCAGCTGCTTCTTGGCAGAGCAGCTCCCCTGTGCCAAGCTGGTGCTGCCTCCCCAGGGCGCACTGCCTCATTAGCACACTTTCATTTCCTGTGTCTTCCCTGGGCTCCTGAACCTTGCTGCTCAAACCTCCCCTCGGCCCCGGGCTCCTGCTTCCTGGCTGCGTTGTGGTCCCAAGCATCCTTGGCAACTTGTTTGTTTGGTGTCCCAGCTCCCTCTTCTGTGCTGTTGGTCTGATGCCAGCTGGTCCCTCTGCAGAGGTATTTTGGTGTTTTATTCCCTCCCATCACCTCTGCTTCCCTCGGGCCTGCGTCTCCCCGGCCAGGTGTCCCTGCTGCTGTCCCCGCTGGCCTCCGAGCCCAGGTTAGCAATGTCCCTCGCGCCACCACCAAAGGGGGAGTGCATTTCTCTGGGTCCCGCCAAGGCACGCCCACACCAGCTCGCCCGCATCCGCCTTCCCCCGAGCGGAGAGGGCACCATGCTGTCAACCAGGACCTGGTTCCTGGCCTCCTCCTCAGTCTCATTAGCTTGTCAGCCTTCATTACACTGAAGATATTTTTAAACACTCTTGACACATTTTTGCCTTCATTTTAACCCCTCCCCTGGTTAAAACATGGTTGTTCTTCCATTTAATTTTTCCCCTAAGATCTGACAGCATATTTTCTTAAAATGTTTTCTGAACCTTTAATTCTTTACCACCAGAAATTTGAAAGAACAATAGTCACAAAATTAATAGAACATTCTGCGGGGCTGTACTGTGTGCCCTGTGCCGACAGGGCTGGGGGCTCCTCTGAGAGCCCCAGGAGGCTGTCCGCACCCATGGACACATGTGTGTCACTACCCTTGTGCTCATCACCAGACAGGCCTGCCAGTGCCATTTTACAGCAGTGGTTGGGGCACTGGGTCTGCCAGGGAACATGACAATTCCTGTTTCGGGAACCTTGAGTTGACCATGGCCGGGAGGTGGTATAATGTTAGATAGGATGCCAGCTGGTATAGCAGGTGCCTTCTGTTTCAGCCTCTTATTGTAATAACGGTTTGCTTCTCACGATCTAACGCTCTGGGGTGTGTTGCTGGCCGGTGGAGCATTTTCTGTGTGGTCATTCAGGGACCCAGGCTCCTTCCCTCTATGGCTCTGTCTCCGTAGGGCTCAAGTCATACACATTCATCCAGTGGATGGGGAAAGAAAAGGGTGTAAGAAACACACCTGCTGCTTGACGACCAGGGTCTGGGAGGGTGCGCGTTACTTCCACCAGAGAGGGCTGGTCGCATGCCCTACCTAATGCGGGGGGGTTCTAGGAGGTGTCCTTGGCTGGACAGTTACTTCTCAGCAACAACCCTCTCCTGGAGGAGCCACGGTCTTTGGAGGACAGCTGGCCACGCCTGCCATACGCGGGAGTGGGATGGGAAGAGGGTGGAATTGGAAGAGACGCTTCCCATTGTTAGTTTCACTAGAAGAGCGCCAAGTCTTTCACCGGGTTTGATCTTCAGGTTTTGTGTGTATCCCAACCCAAACCTTGTGCCCTGTGATCAGGAGCCAGGGTCTCAGTGTGGCTGGTTCCCCTCTGGAATGCTGGTTTCCCCAGAGTCTGGCTTGGGATGCATCACCACCTCGCTCCTGGAATAAGCTCCGTGTAGACCATCTGAGTCACGCAAGTGCCTGGAATAGTATGTGGTACCTGGTAGGTGTAACTGATTGTGGTGGCCACCTTGGGAAAATGGTATCTCCTGCCCCATATGCTGTACCAGTAGAATGTGGCAAAGGAGACATTCTGGACTTTTGAGAACAGGTCATAAGAGGCCTTCCAGCTTTTGTCTGTCTCTCCTGGGACTCTCTTGCATAGAACCCACCTGCCGTGTCCTGAGAAGGCCAAGTGACCCTGGAGTGTCCCATCTCCCATCCCCAGCTAGGATCCCAGCCAACTGCCCATGCCAGGTGCTGGCCATGTATTTGAGTGTGCCACTGGGGGCATGTGGCCCGGTTGAACCTTCAGATGACGACAGCTTCACCTGACATCTGGCTGCAACTACATGAGACCTCTCTGCCCTGACATGGGAATGATCCTTCCTGACCCCAGCTCTGCATTCTCCCCACAGAGCCCCCAGCCCAGGCTGAACCATGGCAGCCAGCTCTGGTTGCATATGGGACGCTCAGGAAGGCACCTGTCTCAAACAGCTCTTTCCTCCTCCCCAGTGGCCTGTAGATTTTACTGACCCCTGTCTTTCAACATTATCAGAAACTCTCTGTAATTTTCTAGAGGTAAGGCAGGATTTCTGGATTTAGAGATTAGTGTGTAGAAAACTAATACATCTTGATGTGAAAAATGCATTGGGTGCTTATCTTCTCCTAGTTTTAGGATCATTGGAAGAAATGAGACATTATTAGGTTTTTCTTCTCTCCCGGGTTCCCCCGATTTTGTCCTTCTTGTTTGATTTCATCCTGATGTCCCCTCTGCCTGCCACTTCCCTTCTGGACCTTTGGGCCTTGGTGGCTCTGTTTGTAGCCTGGGCCAGTTTTCCGTCCTCACAAACGACACCTTGATTTCTGTATCAGGACAACAGCTTTCCTCTCTGGGATGTGGCTGGAAGTGGCCTTGTTTCCAACGAATGCTCTGCAGTGAGATATTCAGGGTTCCTTTGTGGGCCCTATGGGGTAGTTCACTTTCAAGACCACCCACTGAAGGGGGCCTTGGAATGGGAGGTGGGTACCCAGATACCTCAGCAGTGGAATCCCAGAGCCCTGAGTTAGGAGCAAAGAGTAAGAGGGAGAAGCGATCGGTTAGGATTCACTTTCCTTTTCCATCAGCCATAGAATCTGAACTATCAGTGAGCAGTTCCCCCCCGGAGGTTTCTAAAGAACAGTTGATGCTTGGAGGTGCTGGGAGTTTCTAATCTTGTCCTTTGTGTGACTATACGAGGTATCTCCTGCAGCACTGAGGGTTCAAGGGTGTGTGCCTCACATGGACCCCTGCCCCATGTAGACGCCTACGGTCTGAAATAGGGGTTGGGTCAGGTACCAAGGGGAACAGTTGATGCTTCCAGTTCCATTCAAGACAAGCTCTTAAAGGAATAATGCCATGGTCCCTAATTTTCTCTTATTAATTCTCAGGTTTTGCTGTTTGTCATCTCTGGATGTGTTCCTTGGTTTAGGGGAACGCTATCCATTTGCAATGATTTTTATTTTTTTTATTATTTAAAAAATGTTTTTAATGTTTATTATTTATTTGAAAGAGAAGACAGAGTACAGGTGGGGGAGGGGCAGAGAGAAGAGACCCAGAATCTGAAGCAGGCTCTGGGCTCTGAGCTGTCAGCACAGAGCCCAGCGTGGGGCTTGAACTCCCGAATTGCGAGATCATGACCCGAGCCAAAGTTGGACGCTTAACGGACCGAGCCACCCAGGCGCCCCTGCAATGATCTTTAAATGCAGGAGTGCAGATTTCTGCAAGCAATTAAAAATAGTCCTCCAGATGGAAAATTACTACCGTCATAATATTATCGTTTTGACTGTAATATATAATTTTGCACAAAATTTTGTGCAAAACAATCAAAGGAGACTAGAATCAGGTGATGTTATTTCAGTAGGAATTCAGATGGCTCTTCCTACAACCTATAAAACCACTCGGAACCACAAGTAGCTCCTTAACACCCACATCGTGTGGGACAGCAACGATACCACGTACATGCTGTCTGTGAATGGGGTTTGATTTTAAATGATGGGTACAGTCCAGGTGCTTCTGTTTCGGGGCAAACTTCCTGGCTCCCTTCCCCCTGTTACGAAAGCAAGATACCAGTTAAGGGATGTGGTGAGACTTGAACTTGTTGTGACCTTCCCGCTCAGAAGCCAGACAGCAGGCGTGACAAGGGGCGCAGGTAAGTGGGGAAGGTAGGGGTGGCCTCCGGGATGCATAAGACAGGCCAACAGTTGTGAACTTGACCCCACATTGGTATGTAGATTGTCATCCTGTTCCCTTTGGAAGTGGGAAGAGAATGGAAGCCCGTCATTTTTGCCTGATGTTTGCAGCCCGCCGTTTTTGCCTAAACAGGGGGCAGGGGCGCTCTGCTGTCTTGAAGTAAGGGTTAAACTTGGCCGCACTCCATTTGCATAGGTAGAAAGAAGCCAGGCCCTGTTGCCTTTGAGGATGCAGTGATGCGAAAGGTTTCTCTAGACCGGCAAATCTGAGAGCAGTATCTGCCACTTGACTGCAAGATTTAGGGGCTCCTCCTGAAGCATTAAAAAAAAAAAAAAAAAATCTGGGCGCCTGGGTGGCGCAGTCGGTTGAGCGTCCGACTTCAGCCAGGTCACGATCTCGTGGTCCGTGAGTTCGAGCCCCGCGTCGGGCTCTGGGCGGATGGCGCGGAGCCTGGAGCCTGTTTCCGATTCTGTGTCTCCCTCTCTCTCTGCCCCTCCCCCGTTCATGCTCTGTCTCTCTCTGTCCCAAAAATAAATTAAAAAACGTTGAAAAAAAAATTAAAAAAAAAAAAATCCTCCCTGGTTCTTGCGGGCAATGATGTACCTTCAGCTAGCTCCAAAAACTTCACATGGTGGAAGTTGGGAAGGGTTACTTAGGACCTGAGCTAGCAATTAAGAGTTTCTGTGATGAGACTTTTTATTTGTAAACTAAAATTCATGAGCTTCTAGCTTCTAGAGCTTGAAGGCCCTAATTCAGGATTCTGTAAGAAGTTTGGATTCCACTCAGCAATGGGTGATAATGCACCCAGTTCCTACCCACACACAACATGCATGGAGAGTTGGAATTTTTTTGACTTAAAGGAAGTGTGCTTTATGAGTGTACTTTCTGTTGTCTTGAAAGGGTCACACTTTTTAAAAAAAAAAATTTGGGTCTTTATTTCGAGAGAGAGAGTGCGAACAGAGGGAGGGGCAGAGAGAGAGGGAGACACAGAATCTGAAGCAGGCTCCAGGCTCTGAGCGGTCAGCACAGAGCCCGACGTGGGGTTCGACCTCACGGACTGTGAGATCATGACCTGAGCCAAAGTCCGGTGCTCAACTGACTGAGCCACTCAGGTGCCCCGAGATGGTCACACTTTTTAATTGCTGCTGTTCTTTTCACACATATATTTTTTTTAAGTAGGCTCCATGCCCAATGTGGGGCTTGAACTCATAACCCTGAGGCCAAAAGTTACATGTTCTACCAACTGAGCCAGCCAGGTGCCCCATTTTTTATTTTTATTTAAAAAAATTTTTTTAATGTTTATTTACTTTTGAGAGAGACAGACAGAGAGTGATTAGCAGAGGGCAGAGAGAGAGGGAGAAGCAGAATCCAAAGTAGGTTCCAGGCTCCGAGCTGTCAGCACAGCGCCTGACGCGGGGCTCGAACTCATGAACCATGAGATCATGACCTAAGCCGAAGTCAGACGCTCAACCGACTGAGCCACCCAGGCGCCCCTCCATTTTTTTATTTTCTATTTTATTTTATTTTTTTTTTATTTTTTTTTTTTCAACATTTATTTATTTTTGGGACAGAGAGAGACAGAGGATGAACGGGGGAGGGGCAGAGAGAGAGGGAGACACACAGAATCCGAAACAGGCTCCAGGCTCTGAGCCGTCAGCCCAGAGCCTGACGCGGGGCTCGAACTCACGGACCGCGAGATCGTGACCTGGCTGAAGTCGGACGCTTAACTGACTGCGCCACCCAGGGGCCCCCATTTTTTTATTTTTAACTGAAGTCGAGTTGACGTTGTACCACATCATGATTCAACAGTTGTATGCATTACAGTATCCTTACCAGTGATCATTGGTCACCACACCAAGTTATTGTGATATTATTGATTTTATTCCTTAGGCTGAACTTTTTTTCATCCCCATGACTTATTTAAGAGACACGTGGTATATTTGCATCTGAATAAATCACACTCCTGCCCCTCCCCACCCTGCCCTCCATTTGCTATTAAGTGATGCTTCGTTTCTATCATGGAGTCCTTGGTGCCCTGGGATGTGGGGACGGATGAGGCTGGGAGAGCCTCCGGTGCTCTTAATCCTTCTTTGTGGGCCGTGGTGCAAAAAGATAAAAAAGCAAAAGGTGAGGGAACGTGTGCCCTTGATCAGACTAGGGAGCGGCAGTCAGCACCAGAAGGGATGGGGACCGAACTAGGAATGTGACCTTCTGCATCATTCAGTAGCTCCGGGTTGCATTTGAAGATGGGTCACAGTTTCCTCATTGTATTGACTTCTGGGGCGTCCGTAGCTCTCTGTCTGTGGTGGGGTAGGTTTCATACACCACGTGCATGCCTTCGTATTCCACTGTTTTCGTTACCCTTTCTGTTTTCCGTATCTCTCTTTGGTAGTCGGGATTCTTCCTTGGTGGTTCAGTGGCCCACTGAGTCACTAGTGACTGATGTGATGGGGCATTTCAACGGCTTCCTGAATCTGCCCTCACCCCCTCTGCTCAGGACATTTCCCCTTGACACCAGTGGAGCGAGGAGAATTGGAGACCTGCCGTCATGACGGGGTTATGGGGCACGTTCCCTGTGCCAACGCTGTCCTGCCCCAGAGATCCCAACGGGGAGAAAGAAGCCTGTCGTACTAATACCATTTTCTCTTTGGTAAGAAACTGGAGGTGGAAACCGTACGTGTTCTTAATGATCTCCGAGTGTTGATTGCTTGTGGAACCTTAAACAGAGAAGAGTCCTGGGAACAGGACACACTACACCCTTTTGCTGTTGGTATTTCAACTGCGGTTCTCAGTTGCTCTGAGGCTGGAGGACGGTGTGAAATCGATCACCGTGGATAATCCCAGATTTGCATTTGGAATACAGAGGTGTCTTTTCTCAGAATCCCACGGAAAACCAGCCTCCCTGCGTGCCCAGCTCCTCCCGCTCCTGTCTGGTTCTCCCGGCTGGGCGGTGTTGGGAGGAGTCCCTGAGTCACCATGTGGAGCAGCCATCTGTGCCTGAGCGATCATGGTCTGGAGCTACTTGGGTGTCTGTCTTTGGCTTGAAAAGGAGTCTGCGATGAGCCCAGAGCGGCTTCCTTTAATTCAGTGCAGTGCTCTTTCCCCTGTTCCAGAAGGAGGAGAGAGCTTTTGGCGTGAGAATAGTTGCCCCAGCCTTGTGGGGGAGGGGGTGCTCTGTGCTCGGCGTGCGTGGGGAGGGGTGCGCGAACAGAGGTGGAGAGGTCCGCATGGCCAGAGATGCATGTGGGGCAGTGACCGGGCTACGGTGGGGAGGGGGCGGTCTCCTCCCAAGGAGAATGGCTGGCAAGGTTGGAATTATCTAGAGCCAAGTCCCGGAAGGAACGAAGGATGTTTCTGGAATTTCTGTTGGTGATTATCTAGTGTTGCGAGCTGGGACTTAAGAGAAGTAAAGTAAGAGCCCACCTGGTAGAGAGGTTTTTCCTACCCGTATCCTTTTCCTCACCCTAAAAACAAAAGCAAGCGATATACTAGGGTCCATAAAATAAGTAGGATCTGACTCCAAAGTGGTCCCAAATCAGAACACTTGACTCAGGTCAGCAGGACCCAAACCTGGCCCCTCGCTGTGTCCTTTTTGAGAACAAACCATAAAATGCAAATGGGGACCCCCAGGGCCAAGCCCTGAACAAAGGGGCCACCTTTGAGCCTCCTCTGTCCCAGGCCCTGGCTTGGAGCTGGACCTGGGGGGCGATGGGCCGTTGCTGTCATCCATTTTGGGTCCACACACCCAACGTGGTCTCATTTCAGGGTGTGGTGGTGTTTTTTTAATGTGTCCTTGGTGTATGTCTGCTTAAGTTGGTTGAACCCTGCAGATGGGCCGTCGCAGTTGGTAAACTGGCATTTGGAGACCATTTGGCAGCAGATGGGCAGTTAGTTGAGGGTGGCCTCATCCCTGGGACAGTGGGGACCACTGAGGGTCTCTGAAGAATGCCCCGGCATAGCCCCAGCGGGGCTAAGAAGGGGTGGGGGGTGGGGGTAGCAGGCATCCACTGTCGGAGGAGTGGGCGGGGCGTGTGTGAACCGTTTTGGAGGAAGAGGGTCTGAGCCTGGATGGAGGCAGGTGCTCGAAGGCCCAATCTTACAGACGACCTCTTCCTCCTTCCTGGAGCTTTCTGGTCCTTAGAGAAAGCCTATCAGCCTCAGCCGCTTGCTTCTCAGGACCCCCAACCAGCCCGGGGTGCTGGGATGGGTTGCCTCACATCCATCCAGCCTGCACCCACCCCTGGCTGGGTTCAAACGTACCCCTCCCCAACTAGCCAAGGTGCGAGAAGGAATTAGCACACCCAGCCACACAGGTGCCCACAGTCCCCACTGAGAGACGGCCGCCCTGGGTGGAGCGGTCCCACACTCGGCCTCCCCTTCCTTACGCAGTGCCTCTCTTACCCATAGTGAGATCCTCACGGTCAAGGACCATGTCCACGTGAATCTGACACACTCAGGAACTGTGTCGTGTTTGAAGATCATCAGGTGGCTGATTTCAGGGGGATTCCAGCAAGATTTAGGACCTTAATTCATAATCTTAACAACCTCATCCTACTCAGCCCTGTTAGACGACTCGCTTGAAATACCTGGGGAGAGCCCTGCTAAATTATTCAGCCCTTAATTGATCTTAAAATGCATTTTCAGTGGGATATAGAGTTACCTAGACCCCAGCTCTCAGCAAATAACATGTTGTTAATTTCATGCACATCGAGTTAAAAATGTCACTCCTTGGGGTCTAAATGGCCATAAACTTGCTTGTGCAGCTGAGGCTCTCCTTGTTTTTGACACCTGCTAGACAGAGCTAAGGATTTCCTATTTGGCATGATGAATACAAACGGTGGTTCAGATTAGCAGTTTCCAGATCCGATTGATGTTCCTTTTCTCCAAGGAAGGATAAAACAAACACATCTCAAAGATATTAGGAAAAGGCAGTTGGATCTTCACAAAACTTGGATGGAAAATAACTTGATGTTACTGTTAATTTTCACATGCAAGGTATTACCCAAGAAAGAAACCAATATTTATCTGATGGCATTGACTTTTGAATGAAATGTCGCCCCATGTTAACACTGACACCGTTTTATTGCCTTCTGGGAGCAGTTCTGAAATCTTGAAGCTCCTCCAATTACTTCGGTCCTCCTTTCCATTCAGTGAGTCATTGGGCTGGAACTTAGCTGGCTACCGGGGCTTTGCAGTGTGATAGAGCTAAATCATTTCCCCCTCTGGTACCCTCCAAATTCTCCCAGTGAGAGTTTTTATCACATTGGTTCATTAAGACAATTACAGTAAAATTTATTAATTGCAAAGGTAGAGAAGAGAGAGGAACGTGGCCTAGAGCAAGCTTTGCAGAGAAGAGCTTGCCTCGTCTGAGCTTTGGAGGATGGGGCTCCGGGAGAAGCGGAAGGTGGGCAGAGTGCAATTTTAAATAAAGTACTAGTGTTTTAGAACTGGTGGTATTCTGTTAATGATGTGTAGTTATGACACCTAGATAAACTGGAGAAAACCCGGAGATGTTGGGGCGCCTGGGTGGCTCTGTCGGTTAAGCGTCCGACTTTGGCTCAGGTCCTGATCTCGCGGTTTGTGGGTTCAAGCCCCGTGTCGGGCTCCGTGCTGACAGCTCAGGGCTTAGAGCCTGCTTTGAATTCTCTGTCTCCCTCTGCCGCCCCCCTCCCCCCAAAAATAAACATTTAAAAAAAAAGAGGATGTTGGCTTACAGTTGGGGAAAACACACCCTACCCATCTACCGCCAAAGTGCAGGCAAACCAGGGGAGGGAAGATTTCATGGAGCTTGACAAGGAAGCTCTGACCATAGTTGCCTCCTCTGGGCCATGTAGGATTGCAGGTCCTTGTACTCTGGGCTGTGAATCCTGGTTCATTAGGGGCATCCCTCCCTCTCTGGGCAAGTACTGACCAGTACGTAACTGAGCACACAATCCGCTGTGGTAATTCATTGCGATGATACGAAGCTAACTCCTGCCTCCTGACAGACCTAAAAGCAACCTGAGAACGTGGGTCCCCTGTTACCTGTCTTTTCCTGTTTATTTCTCTGGGCATTGGTGTTTAGTGCGGGATTCCTACTTTGCAAATACTTTTTGCTTTTGTAAGTACTCTTGATACCTGATGTAAACAAGCATGTTTGAGGAGTTCATGAAAGGGAGGGAACAAATCTCCAATCTCATTGGTACATCTGCCAGTTCCCCACCTGGGAGGCAAACCTGGGAAACGGGGGTAAAAGCCTTAAGTGGAAATGATGGTCTTGGAAGTATCTCCATTTCACAAGACAGGGAGGACGTCCTACAAGTTATCTAGTAACTAGCAGTCCTTGCTTCACCAGCGGTGCAGGGGGTATAGTGAACAGAAAATTCTGTGGCCTCATCCCTCGGTCTCATAAGGAAGGCACAGAAATTACCTGCTTCTCACAGTTGAGTTACCCAGCAACACTTGGTGAATTAAATCAACAAACGTCGCTTTGACCTTATTGCGTGCCTGGTGCTATGCTAGGAGCTGGCAGCACCAAATGGAAGAACACAGTGTCTTCAAGGAACTGGTGCTCAAGGTCTAGTGATAGATCGCTGTTTACAGCTGTGCAGGTTGTGCACTGCACAACCCTAAGGGCTCCATTCAAATCTTAGACATGGCGGATTTGTCTCATTGTTATGACAATATTCCAGTAGATAGAAGCAAAATGTCTTCAGGAAGGGGGCACCTTATTCTTTGGGCTAATATAAGCCTGAATGAGAAAACAATTTCAGTACATCTGACAGTGGCCAGAGTGGACATGTGTGTAAAAGGAGCCTTCTGTGTGCCTGAGGGAGTCCGGGAAGGGTGTGCAAAGAGCAGTCCTTTGGAAGACCATCCCCCTGAGCAGAGAGACCATGTTTTGTAGCAGCATAGAGATTGTGTTCAACATTCAGACTGCTTGGGTTCACATCCCAAATGTCCCCCTTACTGTGTGACCTTGGACAAGTTACTTAAACCTCTCTGTGCCCTACCTGAGTTGCTGCTAATTCTGCAATACCCCAGGATGTGTATCCAGCCAGGCAGGTGGTTTAGTAGGAATGAAGCGTGGGGGCAGGGAGTCATCTCAGCCCTGCTCGTGTGGACTGATGAATTCATTCTACCTCCCCAAATTGTCCAGCCTTTTCCTAGGGTGCAGACCACACAAAAGCCAAATACACCTGCTAATAACAAAATGTATTGTGTTTTCCTTTAAACAGCCATGCTTAAAAGTAAAAGAGAAATATGGACAAATATAT
The DNA here is from genome assembly GCF_028749965.1 of Puma concolor. NCBI lineage: Eukaryota > Metazoa > Chordata > Mammalia > Carnivora > Felidae > Puma > Puma concolor. The sequence goes on along the minus strand of NC_141672.1, from coordinate 12,884,265 downwards.
TCAAATTCCTCTAGGTCCATTGCCTGGTCTCTTTCATGATGGGCTAATAAAAGTCATGGGATATATGGCTCCATAACATTTAGGCACTTTATAGTTTGCTGATTGTGGTCCACAGATAACATTTATCAACTTATACTCTTGTTCCAAGGGACAAGGGCAAAGCTGAACAAGATAAATGTCCGCTGGAATAAGTAAACCATATGTCAAAAGCAGGACATAAAATTGGTTACCCTGGCTTCTAAAAATACCTCTATGAGGCAGGCAGAATTACTGAGCGCTAAGTGTAATCATAATTGAGTATGGCCACTCACTTCCTGATTGTCATGGTCCTGAAATATACTGAGTTTTATATCCACAGTCTCAACTTTTTCCTTGCCTGGGTGTGCCTCCTTAGTGACAGCCCCAGAGAGAGGTCCAGATCCTTCACGTCTCCTATCAGGGTCCACGTACTGCGATCCAAACCCCCAGCCAGATCACGAAGGTGGATGTTTGAGAAATTTGAAAATGTGATTCTTTTGGAGGTTAGCTGGGAAAATGATCACAAAAGTAACAGAGAAACTCCCAAGTCTCAGTAGCTTCACCAGTACGAGTTCACTTTTCATCCCACAAAAAGCCGCCGTGCGTGTGCAGCAGGGAAGCTTCCTGAGCGGTGACCCAGGGACCCGGGCTCCTTTCTGCTTTGCCATCATCAACAGGTGGCCTCCAGGGCCCCTGTGAAAGGTGAGAGAGGGTGGAGAAGACATGCCTGTTTTCTGAAGCTCTTTGGGGGCAAAAGGGACCCACGGCACTTGTGGCCTGGCTGATGAGGTCCTCTGGTGGGCAGCTGTTTCTCTGCGGCCGTGGCTGCTGTGCCACGGAAGGGGAGCCCGGGTCTGTGGCAAGCCCCCCACTGTCACGGCCAGCAGGCGGGTGTGAGCAGGGAGCCCTCCTCCTCCCCCAACACACCCCACCTTCCCGAGTTAGTTCAAAATAGCAGACTATCTGAAGCTCCAAGAGTACTGGCTGGAGTTTGAGGTTCTAGAAATGGGACCTCCTAAGTTAAGAGAATTGCCCCCGAGTGTTCTGGATGCAATTAGGGCCAGCCTTTAGCCAAATTTCCAAGGAGGCGTCTTCTCTCATCTAATCCTCCTTTCTTCTACATCCTTCTAACACTCTTCTCAGAAGACTCTGCTAGAAATTTCCATTTGGGCGCCGCACCCCCACCCCCTCCCCATATGCTCTGTTCCTACATTACGTACGTAGCTTCTCTGTCAGCCACACTACTCATTCTTTGAGTGCTGTTAATGCTCAGTATTAAGAGGTAAAGCTGATGGGGCTAATTTATACTAGTATGTAGTTGACTGACAGCTCTTTTTCTCTGGAAAGTGAATTACATTAAAAAAAAATATATATATATATACATACACACACACATACATATATGCTCAGTACTCTCTTTAGTGCTGGGGGTCCTGTGCATGTCCTCCCTGAGGAGAGAGGAACACAGTACAGTGATGAAGGGTCAACTGAGTACAAACCCCTACTTTGCCCCTTGCTGTGTGACTGCGGGCAAGTTACATAACCTCTCTCTGCCCTCAAATCAGCTGTTGCAGACGTTTCCGTAGTACCTGGGAGCGGTATGTGTCCACCCAGGCGCCAGATCGATCAGTCCTTCAGCTGCAAGTCAGATCTCCTCCAGAGATTTGAGAATAGGGCTTAGGAACTGTGCTTACAACAGGGAGGAGGTAAGCATGAACATTCCGGTGGAAGCTTCTCCACCAGCTCCTGAGTGGTCAGGATGGAGAGCCTGGGGTTGTTTAGCACAGACCTCACTCCGGTGGGGTCCAGCATTCAGGATTGACTACAGGATTGACTACAGCAAACTATAGAACTAGTTTGCAGGCAATCCGATACAGCGGAGGCAGCGGAACTGTGTGTGTGTGTGTGTGTGTGTGTGTGTGTGTTGAGATGGCAGGCTCACTCCCAGTGTAGATTCAGACAGAAATGATTTCATGTGAACCAAAGTGCTGAATCGTCACGGGATGCTCATATGGGTTATGTATGCTTGTTGTTCTCATCCACCAGAGGGAATGAGTCAGGATGGAAGGAAAAAAGGGGGGGGGGTGAGTAAATGGACCTGGCATTTGAATCTCTGACTGTATTTGTGGTGGTTAAATGGAGTCTTCTGGGTTTATTTGTGTAAGGAAGTAACTTGCTTTGTTATTTACTTGGTGATCCCAGAATGGCAAGCAGTAAGTGTGTTATTGGAAACATAGGAGCGGACCGTGCGCGGGCGGGTGGGGAGGGTCAGGGGAGCCAGGGCCTGGGACCGGCCGAATGCTCTGTGGATCTCTGCAAGGGTGTGAGTTTGTGTTACCTTGGAAGCCTCCTAGGTGGGCTGACTGTTTTAAGATGGCTGCGAGAAGTGAGCCAAGGTGGAGAAACCCCAGGCTGTGGAGCCACGCCCATCTGGCTCGTGTTGAGTTCTGGCTCTCCTGCTTGTGGGCCGGAAGGCTTCACACAAGTCCCTTAGCCTTTCTGGGCCTCAGTTTTCTCATCTGCCAGATGGGGATAATGAAACCTCCCCATCAGGTGGTAATTGGGATGAAGTAAGAGAATGACTAACAAAGGTTGCTTCTTTTATCTCCCTACTGGTGTTAATCGCGACTATTTATTCTTTCCTTGTCCAGAAGCAGGTTAAACTCTGCCTGTTCTCCCAACAGGAAGCCCTCCTGCTGGGAAAATTCGGTTAGTGCAGATGTATGCATGTCTTTCCCTCAGTGTGAGAAAGTGGGGAACTTTGATTCCAGTATCTGTGAATTACAAGTCACTGTTTGGGGGACTAAATAGATAAGGGGCTGGAGTTTTCTGAGAGATAAGAAGCTACAGATAAAGGAAATCTGGCCCTAGGACCGGCTCACTGAGTCTTGGGGTGAAGGGGCGGGGAGGTGAGTGGGGCTTTGGCTCGGGTTTCTGCAGACAGCGGTGGGGCTGGGTCAGGGCGGCTGGTGGAAAATAGCCTCTTGGCCGATGCTGAGTTAAGGTCAGTCTCCTGGGCTCTTCCCATCCCAGTGGTTCAATTGCTCTGGGTCATTAAGACACAGAGAGGTCCAGCAAGCTGACCTTAGCAACAAGGGGAGGCGATGCTGCACAGCTGGATGGAGGAATGGGGGGGGTAGGATGGGGGGGTGGGCGTTGCTGGTGCTGTCTGCCCACAACCCAGTTTCCTACAGAGCCAGAGAAAGCTGGAAACCGTTCGAGGCTGTGAAGCACAGAAAATAATGGAGTTGCAAAGGATGGAAAGGAACAAGGGAGAGAAAATGCACATGCATTAAAATGCAGTTTAGAACTTTTTATTGAAGGCTAACATACGTATAGGAAAGCACGCTTCGTAGATTTTCACAAACAGAACATACGCATGTCACCAGCACCCTCGATGAAGACACTGTCACTAGCCCCAGAAGGCCCTCCCGGTCCCCTTATAGTCCGTCCACCCCCCGCCTCCACCCCCAATGGGGGACCCCCCCCCCTCCTGACTTGTAACAGCATCTTTGTAAGGGCGTCTTTAAAAAAAAATTTTTTTTTTATGTTTGAGAGAGAGAGGAGCGAGGGTGGGCAAGAGGCCGAGAGGGGGAGAGAAAGAAAAACCCAAGCAGGCTCCCCGCTGTCAGTGCAGAGCACAATGCTGGGCTCAGTCTCCATGCTGGGCTTGAGGACCGTGAGATCATGACCTGAGCCGACCGAAATCAAGAGCCAATGCCTAACTGACTGAGCCCCCCGGGCGCCCCAAGGGCAGCTCTTTTAAGGTAAAATTCCATGCATGTGCACAAGAGAGCGGCATCATTCTGGCGTCATTGGTTACACGGAATAGCGGACATGTCCTGAGCCCTCGCTGTATGCTGAGCCTCTTGCACACTTTTACACGCATCCTGTCACTCTGTCCTCTGAACAAGTCTGAGAGGTGGGGGCTGATATTAGGCCTGTTTCATAAACAGGAAACGAAGACACGGCAAGGTTAAGAAGCTTGTGTGTCAAGGCCACCCCACAGTTAAGTGACGGAACAAGAAGTTGAAGGCAATGAAGGTCCGCCTTGCCGTGTGCCCCTCGGGGGAGGCAGAGGGCACTGGCCATCTGGAGGTGGTGTGTTGGACGCGGAGACGGCGGAAGGACCAAAAGTGATTGTGGGTTTAGTAACTGAAGAAAACCTAAGGCTTCAACAGCAAGTATCCACACTGATGCTTGGGCATATGGGAGGCATGTTTATTCTGTGTTCACTCACGGGTTTGAACACCTCTTAGACAAACTCGGAGTTCTCCCCTCTGTTTGAGAATCACTTCTCTGGTCCAGCTCTCTCGTTCATCATAGATGAGGAAATCGGGTCCCAGAGAGTGGAACTGACTTACCGAAGGTCAGGCGTTCAATGAATATCAGGGCTGAGACTCAGGGCAGACTCACCGCACAGTGCTCTTTCCTTCCTGTCGTGTAGTGCCCCGTTAACCAGCTCCTCTATACACCTATTTCATGGAAAGTCACAGTTGAACTGGATATTTTGGAGCCTGTGTCGGGGCACAGGCCTGGGACCCCCAGCTGCCTGCCTGTGTCTCCACCGCCAGCCTTGGAATCAAAGTTGAGACACTTAATAGAGCTCAGGTGCCCACTTTCCCTCTTTGCCCAGTGAGTGCTGCTCATAGCCAACATTTTCCCTGCCCAGGTGGAGCCTCGCCCCTTGATTCCCTTCTTCCATGTAGGCTCTTACCCAGCATGCATTTAGAGCCGGCACCCCATGAGTCTCTCCTCTCCTGGCTGGGGCCTGTCTTGGTGGTTTGAATGAGGCAGAACCAGGTCCCTGAAGCTCATGGGTTCCCTGAACCCTCAGTCAGTGGAGAAGGAAAAGGAATCCATACTTCCTGCCGATGTTTCTTTTCAAAGTTTCTGCTAGCTCAGTGTGTTTCCTGCCCTGGGATTATGTGCCTTCATTCTTGGACCGGCAACTATTGAGTACCTGCTGTGTATAAGACGCACTAAGAGAAAGAAGACAGGTGTGAATGCTTTGGATAAGATTGTCTGTCAAAGAATCTTCTCAGGCGCCTTGTCACACATGATTCTAGGATCCAGGCCCCTGCCCTCCCGGGTTTCATTCTAGCCGCAGCTAGATGTTTTAGGGCTTTGGTTATAAGTGACCAGAACCCAGCCTGGACTGGCTTGAGCGGGCGATGGGAAATGATGGGCTCCTGAACTGGGAGGTCAGGGCTAGCTTTCAGTATGGCTGGATCTAGGGGTCAGTGGGTGGCAACAGCATCGACCCTTCCCTCGTGGCTTCCTTCACAGCACATCTCTGCACAGAGGCCCTCGGAAGCCCTGGTGTGCATTTTGACCACTTTGAGGTTTAGCAGGAAAAAAAGCTGCTCCTGAGATTGACTCCCATGGGACCGTTCACTTGTCTCTGAACCAACCCTAAGGTGGAACCAGCCCCACTCCAGTCTTCCGGGCAACAACAGGAGAGGGCACGTTCCCACAGGACGACCCAGGGTTTATAGGATGCTGGGAGGCAGGCAACAGATGTCCACTCGATCACCCACCCCAAGGACTCTGAGTAGCCGACTCTGGTATGATCGGGCTCTCTTTGAAACAGGCTGATCTGCGTGTGGGCCAGGCACCTCTGTCCTCTTGGCCCTGGATGTGTGGCCCCAGCATTTGTGCATCTGTCCCTTCCTCTCCAGCCCCGGAAGCTTCTGTTGAGGCCCCTGTCCGTCACGCCCCCCCCCCACCCCGAATGTGGTTCTAAAACTGGCATCAGCAAACTACAGGCCAAATCCAGCTCATCGTCTGTTTGTAGATGGCCCACAAGCTTAAAATGGTTTCTTTATTTTTAATGGCTGGGGGGTGGGGAGAAGGAATGAAAAGAAGAATAGTTTGCGGGACGTGAAAATTACGTGATATTCAGATTTCAGTGAACATAAATAAAGTTTTATTGGAACATGGCCATGCTCATTTGTTTATGTATCCTATACGGCTGCTGCTCGGCGGAGTTGAGTAGTTGCGACACAGACCATATGGCCTACAAAGCCTAAAATACTTACTATCTGGCCCTTTACAGAAATAAGTTTGCCAATTTTTGGTTTAAAATACTCGAATCCTGTCATGCCTGAGCTCAGAAGTCTTCCAGTGCTTCCTGGTGTCATTGAGACAGTAGGTTCCTATCCTGGTACTCAAGGTCCTGTGATCTGGTTCAGTCCCACGTCCCAGTATGTCTTCCCATTGTCATGTTCCCCTACCTTCCAGAACGCTCGGGTCCTGATGGCGCAGCATTCCCGGCCTCCTGGGCTCCCTCCCCCTTCCTGCCGCAGCATCCAGTTCATTCCTTTGCCTAGAAAGCCTCTCACCCCCTTCCTGACGTGACTCTGGAAATCCTCCAGAGCTCAGCTCTCCTGTCTGCCCATCTTCTCTGAGTCACCTTTTCTGAGTTAGAGTTCATTGTTCCCTCTTCTGTGTTCCACTGAAGCTGTTCAAACCTCTCCCGTGGCATTTGTCTTGTTCCAACCACCCTCCGCTCCCCACCTGCTTCCCCCTCTGTGGGAGACTGTGAACATTGCCTGCTAACTTACCCTTATTCCCTTGCAGCCCCTAGCATACATCCTCCTGATAGATTGCACACGCACTGCGCTTATCCAGAGGAGTGAAATTCAAAATCAGGACCAAGGGCAGTTTCAGTTCCAGGGACAGACCTCCTGCTCATTGTATAGGAACCTACACACACACACAGAGCCACAACTGGAAGAATAAAAATCTTCCGCTGTGGTGGGATGCACAGGGAAGTTGGTAGAAATAGGCAAGAGATGTGCCATTATTGAACGGTGTGGATTTGAGTGGATTTCATGAGACTTTCAGGAGAGGGTGGGGAAGAGGGGGAGGGGGCGGGAGTCAGAATTTTCTGGCATGTTCCTAGCCACTCAGTTTGGGTGGAGAGAGAGTTTTGTGAGCGGGGACAGCGTGTGGACTGGTATAGATACACCATGTGTGAGAGGCAGGGAGTGGGCAGGTCGTAATTACAAGGAGGCAGAGTGAATGTAGGCATCAGCGTTCAGTGGACGAAAGTAGAAGCTGCCATTTTTTTGTAACGCAATGTTGTTAGTTTCAGGTGTACGACATAGTGATTCAGCAGCTCTGTACGTGACCCTGGGTCTGGCTGTGCTCACCACAAGCGTAACTACCATCTGTCCCCATATGGTGCTGTTAAAATACCTTGGGCTCTATTCTCTAGGCTGTACCTTTCATCCCTGTGACTTATTCATTCCATAACTGGAAGCCTGTATCTCCCACCACCCTTCACCCATTTTGCCCATCCCCCCCCCACTCCCATCCCCTCTGAGGGCACCCGTCAGCTTTCTGTACCTTTGGGTCTGTTTCTGCTTTTTTGTTGGTGTGTTCATTTGTTTTCTTTTTAGATTCCACTTCTAAGCGAAATCATGTAGTATTTGCCTTTCTCTGACTTATTTCACTCAGCATAATACCTTCTAGGTCCATCCATGTTGTTGCAAATGGTATGATGTCATTCTTTTTGTTTTTTTTTATGGCTCTGTAAATTCCACTGTGTGTATATGTGTATATATGCGTGTCTTCTTTATCCATTCACCTCTTTGTGGACACTGGGGTTGTTTCTGTCTCTTTTCAAATTAGTGAAAAGGTCCTGTGGAGTAGTTACCCAATATTGGAATTATTAGATCATGTGGGAATTCTATTTTCAGTTTTTCAAGAAACCTCCATACTGTTTTCCACAGTGGCTGCACCAGTTTACATCCCCACCAACAGTGCACGAGAATTCCCTTTTCTCCACATCCTTACCAGCTCTTGTCATTTCCTACCTTCACACCATGCTGACTGGTGTGAAGTGATCTCGTTGTGGGTTTGATTTGTGTTTACCTGATAATGAGTGGTGTTGGGTATCTTTTTATACATCTGACATCTGTATATCTTTGGAAAAATGTCTATTCGGGTTGTCTGCCCATTTTTATTTGGATTATTTATGGTTTTCTGATGTTGAACTGTATCAGTTCTTTATATATGTTGGATACTAACCCTTTATCGGGTATGTCATTTGCAAATAACTTCTCCCATTCAGTAGGTGGCGTTTTTATTTTATTGATGGTTTCCTATGCTGTGCAGAAGCTTTTTTTTTTTTTTTTTTTTTTTGATGTAGTCCCAGTAGTTTATTTTTGCTTTTGTTTCCCCATGCCTCAGGAGACCTATCTAGAAAAATGGCAGCAGCTACCATTTTAACTGATTTTATTCCCTGGACTAGTGTTTCTCAACCTGGACCCTATTGGCATTTGGGGCTATATAATTCTTTGGGGCACCGTCTCATGCCTTGTAAGGTGGTCAGCATCCCTGGCATTTATTCGCTAGATGCCAGTAGTACCCCTGCCCTAAGTTTTGCCAACCAAAAATGTTTCCAGAGGTCACCTAGGCTGGGTGTGGGGGTGAGGAGACAGAATTACCCTCAGTTGGTAACCACATCCCCAGACGACTGCTTCTCAAACGTTCTGTAGCAAAAAAAACAAAACAAAAAACAAAACGAAAAACCTTGTTTCTTTATAAAATACTAGAAAAAGAAGTCAGTAGAAAAATGACCACATACTTGATCGTCACAAGGTCAAATTGTTGAAACGTGTTTAAATGCTTATTCCTTTCTCTTTTCTGCCCCTTTCACGGATGGATAAACAGAGGTTCCCAGACCACATTCCAGGACAGAAAAATGTTAGAGAACATTCTCCACTCGTGTAGATGTCAGCGTGTGCTGGGATTTTGTCACTCTTAGGCCCTTGTTAGAATGTTTCCTCGTCATCTTGTACACTGACCTTTCCTCTGAAAAGCAGACTCACCCTTGAAAGGTGACGTTCACCTTGTGTCGGAAGGAGTGCATTGGCTGCCTCCTGGGTGACCCACCTCCTCAGAGATGGCGTCGCTCAGAATTCTCCGGAGGAAGGCCTGGAGTCCTACTGTTCCACTTTCTGGAAGCTGTTCTACCCCCTGACCGCCCTCCAAAGCCAGAGCCCGTGCTGACACGCTCCTCTGCCAGGCTCTCCCTGCCAGCGGGCCGGTTACCTTCCCAGTTCTGGCCCCGGGTCTGGGATGGCTTCCTCCCCATGTTGGGTGGTCAGCCTGGAAGGTCAAGGCTCTTGCCTTTCATCCTGTGGCCCAGAATAGGCTCGTAAATGGTGGGAGATGGAATTGAGGGCTGCACGGATTTTAAATTTGAAGGCCTTGAACTCTACGGAGGTGTAGAGAAATCCTACCATCCTTTCTGTGAGGTGGAAATACTTCAGGGGTGGGGTGGGGGTGGCAGGGCATGGCAGGTGAGAAGTCAGAGAAGTCAGTGACTTTGGGGGTGTCACCCCATTTCTAACTTTTTAACCTAAACACAAAGTAGGGCGTCCCTGGTAAAAGTCGGCTGCGTTGAGCAGGTATGTGGAGGAAGAGAGGGGGCTGGCAGGAAAGCCAAGAATTGTTTCCGTGGCTTAATGATTTGCTTCCTTCCTGCCTTGTGTTGGGCGTTCTCCAGCAAGAGGACTCGACATGAGTGGAACTGAGCCGAGAAACGGTTGTGGTCCCATGTCTCTGATTACCTCAGCCCTCCTCTTACTGGGGAGGAAACTGAGGTCAGGTCTGTCAGAATTAGTGGCTCAACTGAGGCCAGAATTGAACTTTCTGGACTCCTGATACAGCATGTCGTCTGATTCTTTACTGCCTCGTGAACCTTGATTTTGGTTGATGTTTTTTGAAGGGGAGGGGAGGGGCCTGGGATAACATCTAGGGAGAGAAATGGCCACAGGTAAAGTTCCAACGAGCTGGTGTGCTTTATCTTAGATTTTGTTCTGTGGTTCAGATGAATCTCCCGTTTATGACAGGCTAAGAACTTCCTCAAACCTCACAGTGTTTGGTGGAAACTTAAGGAGCTAAGTAATTTTCCATAAGCTCACAAAGGAAAGCCAAGAATAAAATTCAGACCCTAGCGACTCTTCATTGGAAATGTTTTGACAGAAGCCAAGGACAAGAATAAGCCCAGAGCCTAGAAGGAATTAGGCAGACTTTTTTTGTTCTGAGATCTTAGGAAAGAGGGGTTGTATGTCCAAAGCATACCTGCCAATCATTCAACAGATGTTTAGTTAAGCACCTACTATGTGAGACATCTGGAAAATACATTAAGCTTCCAGTTCCTTCCTTTCTACCTGCAATTTTGTTTAACCCTATTTTTAAATCCTTATTTATTTATTTTGAGACAGTGCATGCACATGGGAGTTGGGCAGAGAGAGAGAGAGAAGGAGAGAGAGAGAATCCCAAGCAGGCTCCGTGCTGTCAGTACAGAGCCTGATGTGGGGCTCGATCCCGTGAACTGTGAGATCATGACCTGAGCTGAAATCAGGACTCGGAGGTTTAACCAACTGAGCCACCCACCCAGGCGCCCCTGCTTTACCCTGTTGTTTGAACTATAGCGACTAGTTGGGCTTATTAAATGTGTAAATGTCTATAAGGACCACATAATTCCTTGGCCAGTGCTCACTGAGGGACTGCCTGATGTACAAGCAACTGTAGGAGGGGAGAAACCAATCTGTTTCCAGGAGGATCTCACTGTGCCTTCCCAAACAGGGCTGATGAACTCAGCCCCCGTCTGTGCTGAATCCTGGCTGGATGCTTCTTGTTTTGAGGTCCCCTGGGGGAGAGGCAGGATTGTGCCAAAGAGAAAGATGGCCAAACGGGAAACCCCCAGGGGGTGGAGTGGGGAGACAGGGAGTGACCTAAGGATGCTGAGGGGGTGACCCTGACCCACAGCTGTGGGTTATCAAATGGTGAGAGTAGCCTGGCAGGTCCCTCTGCGAACTCTATGTGCTTGTCCCTCTGTCTCCTGGCCTCTGGCTTCTGCCTCATCCAGGGGACAGGAGGAACAGCTCCTCATTCTCCACTTCCCAGGCCCAGTTTGCCAAGGTCTAGTGTATCAGTCAGAATTCTCCAGAGAAGAAGAACCAGTAAGAGGCATATCCATACGCACACTCATAACAAGATTTATGTCCAGGAAATTGGTTTATGTCATTACAGAGACTGGCAAGTCTGAAATCTGTAGGATGGGCAGGCAGGCTAGAAACTCTCAAAGCAAGAGCTGACGTTTCAGTCTTGAGGCAGAATTTTTGCTCTAAAGGCCTTCATCTGATGAGATGAAGCCCAGCCATGTTATCAGGGGCAATCTCCTTTACTTAAAGTCAGTTAGACGCTGGATGGTAGATGTTAACCGCATTCACAAAACACCTTCATGGAAACACCTAGATTTGTGTTTGATTAAATGATTGGGTGCTGTAGCTGAGCCGGGTTGCCACATGAGATTAACCATCCCTTCCAGCACAGAGCTTGGCCCTGACCTCTGCACCAGGTAAAGGGAAGGGCCGTTCCAACCTCCCCCGGGTCCCTTACTGGTTAGCAGGGGGCCGGGACCCCTGCTCACTCTTAACTCATCCATCCTTGCCTAGGTCTGAGTGTCCTTGGGGGTCGTGCTCCGCACTTGCCTTTCCCCAGCAAGTATTCACTTACCTTGTTGAACTTGAGGCCGGCCAGGATAAGGGTATATTGAGTGTCTGTGTTAGAAATGATGAAGGTCTTTCCTGGCATATCGACGCAGATTAATTTGAACTCTTGTTAGCTAATTGGTATTAATATTTGCTACAGGTAACTGAACTCCTAATGAGCAGAGTGACCATGAAATGTATCCTCCAAACTGAGACACTTTTGAGAGGGAAGGGGCACCGTTAAGCATTCTGGACAGCAGATGTGAATCAGGATTGTCTTGAGAAAATTAGAGCATATGAAAGACTTACTGATGGCCATTGCTATGTTTTCTTAAGAGCTCTTTTATGGGGAGTTATTTTCTGTGCCTGTGTTCCACAGACCGAGTTAATCAAGTCAACAATACGAGCACCGTTGTGGGTTGAACTGCATCCCCCAAAAAGAGATGTTGAAGTCCTGATATTTCTGAATGTGACTTTATTTGGAAATGGGGTCTTCACATAATTAGTCAGGATGAGGTCATGTGGGGGGGACATGCGGAGTGGGGGGCTGCATGCGGAGAGGGGGGCATGTGGAGTGTGGGGGGGTGCATGCAGAGAGGGGGGCGCATGTGGAGGGGGGGCATGCAGAGGGGGGCATGTGGAGTGGGGGGGGCGTATGTGGGGGGGGCATGCAGAGTGGGGAGGGGCATGCAAGAGGAAGCCGTTTAGAATTCTTCCACCTGCTATAGCCGCTAGATTGGTTTTGGTATATTTCTTTCCGGTTGTTTTCATTCGCTTATTTGTGCATAGCTGCACGCAAACCACATGCGATCGTGTGTGTTTTTTCATTTATAATTAGTTTTATTTCCACATCCAATGTCTTGTCAATAACACTTTGTCTAAATTTGTCATGAGGGCAAGGGCTCTGCCTCTCTTGTTCATGGATGCATTCCCAGGATACAGAGCCATGCTGGGGTGGGGTAGATGCCAGTAAATGTTCGTGGAGGGATCGGAGAAATGTGTCACAACTACATAACCATTTCCCTACTACTGGATGATTAGGGACTTCAGTGTTTTATCTTTAGAGGTAATGAGCATCTTCACATGTGTGGTCTTTCCCTTATATTTTGAATAACAGAATACAAGCCAGTGATGAGTTGGGTCAAAGAGAAGAAACACTTTCTGGTTCTTCATAGACAGTCAAGTGCTATTTTAGAGCTGAATTGCCCAGATATCACTCTTGGCTCTGATGCTGTGTGTCCTTGGGTAAATTCCTTAACCTTTCTGTGCCCTAGTTTGCCCATCTGTAAAATGGAGGTGATGATAATATTTCACAGGCTTGTTATAAGGATTACTTTTAATGTTTATTTATTTACTTTGAGAGAGAGTGAGCAAGCGCAGAGCCCAATGAGGGACCCGATCTTACGATGAGATCACGACCTGAGCCGAAATCAAGAGTCGGACACCTGACCAACCGAGCTACCCTGGTGCCCCTTGTTGTAAGGATTAAAAGGAATACTATGTGTCAGGTACTTAGAGGGCGTGGTACACAGTAAGCCCCATATACACACCTATTTGCTGTTTGTGGTTTATACATAAAACATCATATCATGCTAACAAAAAATGACATCTGTGTCCCCCAAGTAGAAACAGTTCACCCTAATAATCACCGTCCTCTTGATATACTCAGTACCTCTGTGTGGTGGCTGGTGAGTGGCTCAGAGTTTGGTGGTTGTAATGTGGATAAGAATCTCGGTTGCTGATGAACTTGAGATACGTTGTGTGCATTCTTTATCAGATCCTGTAGCAGAGGTGGGGGCAGAAGAGGGGTGAACGAATTGTCCCCTGGCCACTATGAGACCGCCCAACCTACTGTGGGAGAAATACAGCCAGACACAGCCAGCGGCCCGTGGAATTATGCAGATGAACAAAGTCCACCCAGACGAGAACACGTCCCTGCTGTTCGCTCCGTGTACTGTAGCAAGGGGGTCCACTACTACCGCTTGCCCTTGGCAGAGACTCAGGCAGGTAGGGGGGTAGAAAAGCTTTATCGTGAAAACAGGAGAGGCCTAGGGTGTGCCCTGGTGGGAGGTCATTGGCACGGGAGGCTGGCGGAGGGTGAACTAGAAGCAGGACATCTCATGCCATTGGTTTGGGGAGTATGTCTGTTTCCTAGGGCTGATGTAACATTACCGCAAACTGGGTGACTTAAAACAATCAACGTATTGTGTCCCTGTTCTAGAGGCCAGAAGTCTGAGATCAAGGTATCCGTAGGGTTGGTTCCTCCTGAAGGCTCTGGGGGGAATCTGTCTGCTGTCTCTGCTCTGGTTTCTGGTGGCTACACCCATCCTTGGTGTTCCTTGGCTGCTGGACACGTCACTACGGTCTCTGAGTTCATCGCCACCTGCCTTCTCTGTGTCTTTGTGTGTCCTTTCCTCTTATAAGGACACCAGTCAGTGGATTTAGGGACCACCCTAATCCAGTATGACTTCATTTTTTATTTAAATGATTGCATCGGCAAAGACCCTATGTTATAGACAAAATTATGTCTCCCTGCCTCCCCAGTCTGTATGTTGAAGCCCTAACCTCCATGTGACCGTATTTGGAGAGAGCACCTTGGTAGGTAATTAAGGTAACATGAGGTTATAAGGCTGGGGCCCTAATCCAATAGGACCGGTCCTGGGAAGAGGGAGAGATTCCAGAGCTCACAGTCTCTGCACGCACACAGAGGAGGCCACGTGAGGACACAGCAGGAAGACCACAGTCCCCAAGTCAGGAAGAGGAGCCTCACCAGAAACCAACCCCGGGGGGCAACCCGATCTTGGATGTCCAGCCTCCAGAAGTGCGAGGAAACGAATTTCTGTTGTTGAAGCCCTCCAGCCGGTGGTATTTTGTTGCAGCAGCCCTCCCAGGCTAACACACCTCATTTCTAAATAAGGTGCCTGCTGGGCATGAGTTTTATTCAGTCTGTTACAGGGAGCGTATTAGCTTTCTCTGGCTGGTCTTGAGTTGGTAATGGCGACGAGCAGGAGGCTTGCTGACTGAGCCCTGACCGTCTGGGCCAGTCATGGTTCGTTGGGCTTCCTGCAGACACAGGAGTCCGAGTTTTGTGGTCCTGTGTGCCGTGGCCATTGTCTACTTGTCTCTCTGGGCTCTTGGAGTTCTGTTGCTAACCAGCTGGGATGCTGGGTAAAGAAAGCCCTTGACCTCTCTGGACGTCAGTGTGCTTTTCTCCCCCTTAAAATGGGAAGTTAAGTGGTTCTCACGGACAGGATAAGGAAATTCAGCATCAGGCTAGGGACAGAGTTGGGGATGGCGGTGTTGGCTTAGAAAATGTCCCCCCGCCCCCAATTTTGATAAGCCCAATGCCCTGTCCTGGGTGAAGGACAACTGGGCCACGTAGCATCTGGAACCTCTTCCAGCCCTAAAATTCCGTGGCGGTTGCTCCTGGAGAGTGCGATCCTGCTGCTGGATCTTCCAATCAAATTTTTATTTTTGGTGGTGCTTAATCTCTTTTGGAATGTGCTGGAAAAAAAAAAAAAAAGATAGGATTTTAAACTCCTTTTCAAGCTGGTTAGGCCAATGATTTAATTATTTTTGCTCCTGTTAGAGACATGAGGGTGATGATAAAACCTAGACAATCCAACTATTGCCCATGAAAGGTATAAAATTCTTAGCGAAGTTATTTTAAACCATAGAATTGGGGGAAAATCACGATTTTTTTTTTCTTTTTGCTTTTGGTTTCTGGCACTTGGGTGGTTTCTAAAACACACAAGTTGAAATGATGGAAGTTTGAAGCTATTTAAATTACTCTCCAGCCTTACGGTCTCACTTGCATAGTTTCAGAATAAACGTCAGGGCTTAGAACGTGGGGCTATTTTTAACTAAGGTAGAAAGCAGAGAGAGAATGGCGTGTTTTGAAGCAATTTTTTTCTGTTTTGAAAAATTCAATTCACAGTTTATATTCCCTAAAGAGAATCGACTAATTGAAAGGTCGGGGAAGGATCAGCATCTAATGGACGCACATCTCCGTCCAGCACTTTCCTTCTGGGCAAGGGCATGGTTCAGCATCTAAGCAGCACTTTGGAAGCCCAGAGCCGAGAAAGCAGGGCCAGCCAGCCTGTCTCCTAGATATCCTTGGGGCAGAGCTCGTTCTAGCAGCTCTCGGTTTTGTGTCCGAAGGGAGGTGGAAAGCCAGACACGTATTCACTCCGTGGACGTGTCCTGAACACCCACCTCGTGCCAGGATCCAATAGCTCACAGGCTTGAGCGGTGTAGCCGGAGCAGAGCCAGTGTGGGAGGGCAGGTGGCTTGAGAAGACGAGAGATTGTCCGGGCCACACCGTGTGGGTTTGGGCATTTATCCTAAGAGCAATTGGAAACCACGGAAGGGTTTCAGGCCATATGCGCATGTGGAGGAACTGGTCTGGCTCTGTGTGGAACACAGAAAGGGGCACATCGGGAGAGGTTGGTGGAGACGGAGAGGTGGGTGAACTTAAGCTGGTTAGGAAGTAAGATGGCCAGGACCCTAAGGAGCATTGGCTAAAAGAGGGCAGAGTGTGGAGCACCTGGATGGCTCAGTCGGTTAGGTATCCAACTCTGGATCTCAACTCAGGTCATGGTCCCAGGGTCATGAGATGGAGCCCTGTGTCAGGCTCTGCGTTGACATTGCACAGCCTTCTTGGGATTCATTCATTCATTCATTCAGTCTCTCTCTCTCTGTCGAAATAAATAAACTTGAAAAAAATAGTAGGACAGAGTGTCAGTCAGTGTTCAGTACAGGAAATAGAAGCCATTCTCCATATTTTTAAACAGAAAGGAATTCAGGGAATTATGTGTTTACAAAGTTGCAAGAAAGGCTAAAGGAACAGGAGTTGGAAGTGGGATGATCAAGTTCAAAGACATCCTGTGGGGGAATACGGAAGTGGGTGCTGTTGCCAGGAGAGCCTCTCAACGCATGGGCTTTATAACCTTGGTCGCCGGAGGAAGAACCCCTCTGCGTCTTTTCTTCCCTCTGAGTCCCCTGGCTTGGCAGAACCTGCTTCTCCTTCAGAACGCTTAGCTTCAAGGTCATCCAGACTCCACAGGACAGGAAATAGGGCCGGTACGTGTGAACGTGTGACTATGCAGTGCACAGCCTGTGCGCTGTCTAGCGTCCCTGACAGGAAGGTTCGTGGAAGGAAGTTGAAATGGAAGCTGGGTGCCCTTGGCCCTGTCCACCCATCACAGGGCATGGGGGAGGAGGAGGTCATCAGGGACAGCGCCGGGATTTCTTGCGTGCAGAGCAACATGGATGGTGGGCCACTCACCGGGGACGGTTTAAGGTACTTATAGGACGGCTAAGGTGTGATGACCGGTTGGTACCTGGGTATGTTGGGTCTCGAGCTCAGCAAAGGTTGGGATTTGGGAGATGTCTGCAGAGATTAGGAATTCAAGGCCAAGGCCACCCGGGGAGAGTGCGTAGATGGAGAAGAGGGCTTGGGCAGAGCTCTGAGAACCACAGTATTTGGGGTCCCACAAAGGAGGGGCTTCTGAAGGACACTGTGCAAGCGGGGGGGGGGGGGGAGTGTCAAAGAAACGAAGTGAGAGCATCGTGTGAAGGTGGGATCACACAGCAATGTGGGTGGATCCTGGTACATTTTGCCAAGTAAAAGAAGCAAGACCAGAAGGGGTGAAAGAAGCCAAAAGAAAGGCTGCATGTTGTATGATTCCACTGACAGAACATTCTAGGAAAGGCAGTCTATGGGAAAAGGAGACACCAGTAGCTGCCAGGAGTTGGGGTGCAGAGGAGGGTTTGACTACAAAAAGGCAGCACGAGGGAATTTGGGGGATGATGGAACTCTGCTGTCTCGGGGCGTGGTGGTGGATGTCCCAAGACCCGTAGAAATGCACGCCCCGAAGAATGAATTCTGTATGTAATGTGGGTGGGTGGATCATTCATATGTTCATACATCATAAGTAGGGCGTGGTCAGTTTTATTAAACGTTTCAAGTATGTTGAGAAAGATGAGTGATGGGTTTCTGTAGATCCATGGAGTGACGGACAAGACCTCTGCATGGGCGGCTCGCGGACTGTCATCGGAACGGACCTGTAACATGTGTGTGGTCCTGTTTTTAGGAATGTGACTTCTGGCTGTGGTCCTCAGAGCTTGTAGGGGTACGGAGCCTGTCCTTGGGTATAGGAGACTCGAGTTCTGAGATGTGCACCTGTTGCGGGCAGAATGCTCTGATGGAGAGACTGGTGTCGGTTGGGCTCCCAGCCTGTGTCCCCCTGTCCTCGCTTGTGCCAAACCTTGGTTGCGTGACCACAGGCGCCTCATTTAGCTTTTCAGAACCTCTATTTTGTCATCAAGAAAATGGGGATGACGGTCTTCTCAGGACTGATGTGACAGATGAGAGGGCTTTGAGAAGTTTGTAATGCAGCCTTCGAAACTTGATGTGGGCGCCACTCTCTCCATGGGCTTGTGTTCCCCCTCCCCCCTCGCGTCAGTAACCCCCTCCCCAACCCTGGCTTGGTTCGCTCCCCGTCATTCTTGCAAGCTTCTCGTCATCTCTCAGTCTTTTGTCTACTTGTCTAACTTGCGCCAGCCCCTCAAGGGCACGTCTGGGATGCTCGTAGTAAATGCTTGTGTCCCGCACACAGTAAATGCTCAAGAAATTCATATTGGGCTCTTTCAGGAGCAGGGCGTCTGCCATCTTGATAACCTACCACTTTCTGGATAACTTTGCCTTTCTTAGAAGGTCCAATCACGCTCCAGGATGAAAAAAATGCCAGGCCTGCGGATGCTCACAGATGCATCGGGATCCCGTCTGCCCATGCCCAGAAGGCCTGACATCTACCGAGGGTGCTGAACAAATGCTTGAACGAATTAATACATTTTGAAAACTAGCAGAACTGTTGGCAAAAGTACGGAGCCTTGAAGGGGTAACATGAACTCAGGGTTCCTGAAATAGAATGGCATTATCCGTGTGAACTTGTCCACAGAGAAGGTCAAGTGTGCCTAGGGGTTTCATTTATAAGGTGTTAGGTCACTGGTGGTGGAGGGGAGGGTGGCAGAGGCTTTTGTCCCCAGGGGTTTTAAAGTTTTCCCTCCGATGTTCAGGAAGGCACCCGGCAGGAAAGACCTCTCCCCAGCTCCCACCCGCCCTGGACCCAGCGGAGTGTGGGTGGACTAGAAGGTTCACGCCCGAGGTGTAATGTAAGGAGAGGGGTGTGTTCAGAACCTAGAGTGATGGAGAAGCCGGCTCTGGGCACCCAAGTTCAAAGGAAAGAATCCTAAAAGGGAGGTGGGCAGTGGTTGCTGGGTCTCCGGCAGCTTTCCCTCCCTTCCTCTCGCCCCGGGCTCCCCCAACCCCCGTCCGCAGGTGTCAGGGTGCTGGGATCATCCCTGGTTTCCTGAGCTCAGCTCCACCTGAAGGCATATCTTTTCCCCCACACCCACCGCTGCCGGATTTCTGCAGCTTAAAGGCTTAGGCATGGCCTCAAAAGCTGCGTGCACCTGCCCTCTTGATTCCTCCGTCCTCCCTGGTGGGGATTTGAGCAGACGGGGCGGCTCGGCCCCTTGCAGACATTGCAAGCATCGCCGCACCCTTGAACGTGGCCCAGGGGCTCCTGATCCCAGCAAGGCCAGGAGAGGAGTTTTTCTCAGGAAGCCAGGATTAAGTAGCAGCAGCATCCAGACCCTGATGTGGCCGGGTCTGATCTCCACGGTCTCTTGCTCTTCCCCACTAAGCTGGTTTTGTCTTCCCTTTTGCTTTCACAAACCCAAGGCTCGTTGTCTGGAACGGGGGTGGGGGCAGACTTGTATCAAGTGTGGAGTCTGTAAGGTAACCGTTCTGAATGACACGGAGTGCCGTGCAGAGTTGTCTGGATCCCTTGACCCTTACCGCAGCCTGGTGGGCATGGCGATAACCACTTAACAGATGAGGGGACAATCCCTGAGGTGTTAAGCAACTTGCCAAGGTCATGAGAGTAATAGGAAAGGGGCAGAGGCCTTTCCTGAAACCTGTCATCTGCTTCTAAAGACAGTGCCCTGAGCAGGTGCATAGGCTGTCTGTGGTTTAAAGTTCCTGCTGTTCGAGATGGAGGTGGGACGGACAGGTACCTGCTGTGCCTGCTCCGTGGTCTGCTGCCCAGACGCCAGTTTCTAGAAGCTTCGATTCCTGAACTGAGAAGTGGACTGGTGCCAGCTACCAGCTGCCGACTGGAGAGGACAGGGTGGCCATCTGCCCGCTCCTAACCACATAGTAGCAGTGAGTGTTCCACCACTTTGCGTGGCAGCAGATGGCTCCTGAAGACATAGAGGGACGGACGCAGCCGGGGCCCCACAAGCTTGTGGGCAGTTGCATCAGAACTCCCATTCAGGTCTTCCAACCCCCTTTACAGTGGGATCTCCGTCTGGGTTAGAGGCAGCCCTTAATCCTAGACAAGGAGCTCAGGGTCCCGCTGTGCATCCTGGCTTATGTGGCTGGGGTCCCCAAGCTGCTCACTGCCCCCTCTGAGCCTCATCTGGAAAACAGGGACCTTCATGGCTACAGGGCCTGCCTCATGAGTTCATCGTGTGTCCAGAAGACTTGGGTGGGTGCAGAGGGCAATGGGTCATTAGCAGCTGGTAGGTGTGCTGGTTACTCCATCTTTGCTGGCAAAATTAAGGCATGGATGGCATGTCCTCCCCCTGCAGCCCTCCAGCCTACGCAGGGGGTCGCAGAGCAAGAGGCTGTGGCTGAACCAATAGAAGCCTGTTCCTACCAAGGACAAAGCCATTTATAATCCATATCTCCCCCCTCCCGGAGCCCAGATGATACATCCTCACGGCAGAAAGGCGCATTACTTTATTCTAATTTTCAAAGAATGCCGAGGATTGAATAAATCACCAGCTCTCTGAACACAGATTTGGAGAATCAGGAACAGTGTCAAATGTTCGGTGCAGAAATGTCCATTGATCTGCACCAAAATATCCTGGGCTGTTACGTTTCTCCTGGAAACAAGGCCCTGGCCGCAGGAATGCTGAGCCCCTTCCTTTATAATTATCATCTCTGAGCCGACAGACCTTGAAGCAGACCCCTGCCCTTGAAATGACAGCAGCAGTTTTATTAAAGAATTTAGATTACAGAAGGAAAAATACCCCAGAGAAGAGAAAGAATCCATCTTTCATTAAATGCTGCTTGTTTTAAAGTGGGAACATTTTCTGGGTGTCTGGGGAGCTGATGTTTTCCATGTCTTGTGGGAGAATCTGATCTTAAAAAACAGAAGATTTTCCATATAAGGGAGAAGTCATCATTTTCAGAGCTTAGGGCCAAATTATATTTCCAGAGAAGAGATTTTTGTCCTAGAGAGTATATTTACAAGCATTTATTGAGCACCCGCTATGAACCAGGTGTCATTCTAAATGTTCAAGGGGTCTGTAAGGGTAATGAACGCATTCTTGTAGGATAAGAGAATATGGGTTGTTAGTAGTTTACTATTTTTTATTCAGTTGACTTTAATTTTTTTAATGTTTATTTTTTAAATTTTTTTAAATGTTTATTTATTTTTGAGACAGAGAGAGACAGAGCATGAACGGGGGAGGGTCAGAGAGAGAAGGAGACACGGAATGTGAAGCAGGCTCCAGGCTCTGAGCTGTCAGCACAGAGCCCAATGCGGGGCTCGAACTCACGGACCGTGAGGTCATGACCTGAGCCGAAGTCAGATGCTTAACCGACTGAGCCACCCAGGCTCCCCTAATGTTTATTTTTGAGAGAGACAGAGACCGAGCACGAGTGGGGAAGGGCAGAGAGAGAATCTGAAATAGGCTCTAGGCTCTGAGCTGGACACAGAGCGTGAACTCACGGACCGCGAGGTCTTGAACTGAGCCCAAGTCGGATGCTTAACCAACTGAGCCGCACCCCCCACCCCCAGCACCTTTATTCAGTTGACTGTTAAAGTGTTTTGGGAATTTGCTGTGTGCCAGGCCTGGCTAAGGCCCTGAGAATGTAATACGGGGCAGTGTGGAGCCCTGCCTTCCCGGAGCTTCCAGTCTAGCTGGATGTGATGGAGACGTGGGGGTGTGGGAGTGTCTGACAGAAGACTTGTAGAAATGACATTCACAATGTAGTTATCCATTGGTCATCTTGAATGGGCAGGTGGGGTGAGAAGGAATTATTCCTTAATTATCTGTGAACTTTCTGAGGCCCAAGAAGCAAACGAGTGGCCCAGATCCTTTGGGAATGTCAAGGGTGATACCCCAAAGCCAAGTGCTTGGTTTCTGATGCAGAAGGCTCTGCACATCACAGGGCCACCTACCACCATCCAAGGATGATGAGAGCCTGTAACAGGAGTGGTGGTACCCACCCCAGCAGGGTATTCTTGGGGACAAAGGAGGGGCTATGACCTGGTACCCAATGATCCAAGATGGCGGTACGCCAGTGGAAGCACCTGGTGGCTGAGGGGTCCAGGGGATGAGGGGACAGGGGCCAATGCTCTCAGACCTCATCCCTACCTTGCTACACCTCAGCCTGGGGTCATGCCCCAAGACTTACCTGGAGCCTCACTCCCACGGATGATTTTCCCTGTGTGTGTGGCTCCACAGAGAGAGTCCACAGCATGGGGGAGTGGGGCGGGTGGGGACAGGGGTTTGTACTGCCAGCACTGCCATCCCCTACCCAGCCGATGTCACCTGACCTCTTTGGGATCTTGGCTTCCCCATTTGGAGTGACAGATCCGTCATGGGTGGTCGGAGAGGTGGAGAAGAGGGACCAGTGAGCTTTGGACAAGCTGAAAGGGCTTTGCAGGAGAACACATGTCCCTGAACTCTGGGGGGCAGGCAGGGGACCAGAAATGACTCCAGAGTGAGGGAATAAGCCTGCTTCTCAATTCTGATCTGACTGTGGCAACGGGTGATCTCCCAGAATCCTGGGACAGCAAGTTTGAAGTTTGCCACAGTAACAGCTTTATTTAATTTATTTAATTCACATACCATACAATCCATCTATTTAAAGTTACACACTTTAGTGGCTCTTAAGCATATTCATAATTATGCAAGCATCACGACAATTTTAGAACACTTTCATTAACCCAGATAGAAAGCCTGCCCACCTTACCTGTTACCCCCCAAGCCCTCATACCTCCCAGTCCTAATCAACCACAAATCTACAAAATAGATTTACCTATTCCGGCCATTTTATATTAATGGAATCTTACAACATGTGGTCTTGTGCGACTGGCTTCTTTCACGTAGCATACAATTTTCAGGGTTCTTCCTGGATGGTTCTTCCATCATCTATCAGTAGTTCCTTTCTTTTTAAAGTTTTTTATTGTTTATTATTTATTTTTGAGAGAGAGAGAGAGAGACAGCACAACTGGGGGAGGGGCAGAGAGAGAGGGAGACACAGAATGACAAGCAGGCCCCAGGCTCCGAGATGTCAGCACAGGGCCCGGCGCGGGGCTCGAACCCACAAACCGTGAGATCATGACCTGAGCCGAAGTCGGACGCTTAACCGACGGAGCCACCTAGGCGCCCCGTTGCTTCCTTCCTTTTTAGTGCCAAATATTATTCCATTGGATGGACCACGCTTTATTTATCCGTTCATTCACTGGTGGCTCTTTGGGGTGTTTCCACTTCGAGGCGATCATGAAATCACACTGCCATGAGCACTCGTGTGCAAGTTTTGTGTGGACGTGTTTTCCTTCGGGCAGATACTTGGGAGTCGACTCCCTGGGCCCTGTGGCAACTCTTCAGTCTAACGTTTTGAGGACCTGCCAGACCGTTTCCCCACAGCGCTGTCCCATTTTAGTCTCCCACCAGCAGTTACGAGGGCTCCGGTATCCCCACGTCCTTGCCAGCCTTTGTCGTTATTTGTCTTTGCCATCCTCGTGGGCGGGAAGTGTTTCCTACGTCAGAAAACTGCGAGGGGTGTGGTAAGCTTGATCACCTCGAGTTTCTAGGATGTCTGTGGATAATTCGTGTTCAGCAACGTTTACTGGAGAGCACAGGTCTGCCGTGGCCTAAGGAGAAGCAGCCGGCTGGCCCCCTCCCGGGGCGGTTCCCGGCCCAACAGACTCTGCAGTTCCAGACTCAGACTGCAAGGGCGGCCGTCCCATCAGGAGGCCCACTGAGACTAACACTCTGTCCCCTTGTCTTGCAGCGATTCATGAGTTCCCCACAGACCTGTTCTCCAATAAGGAGCGACAGCACGGAGCCGTCCTGCTGCACATCCTCGGAGTAAGTGGCCGCGTGGGGGGGAGGGGCTGGGATGTTCCTAAACCTCCGGCAGGTGACGCCTGTGTGCAGAGCACAGCAGAGCCCTGGCGTGCCAAAGATGTCCCACCCTTGGAAGCGCCCCGCGAGGAGAACGGATCCTGGACCCATTTTAACCCTCCCCGCCAGAAAAAAGGAAAGAAGATGAAAAGAAATCTTAAAGATGTCAGGTGGTGGGGCGCCTGGGTGGCGCAGTCGGTTAAGCGTCCGACTTCAGCCAGGTCACGATCTCGCGGTCCGTGAGTTCGAGCCCCGCGTCGGGCTCTGGGCTGATGGCTCAGAGCCTGGAGCCTGTTTCCGATTCTGTGTCTCCCTCTCTCTCTGCCCCTCCCCCGTTCATGCTCTGTCTCTCTCTGTCCCAAAAATAAATAAACTTTAAAAAAAAAAATTAAAAAAAAAAAAAAAAAAAAAAAAAAAAAGATGTCAGGTGGCTTGCTCGGGGTTGCACAGCACGTGACCCCGAAGTCCCGTCTTCCTGTGCCCCATCTTCTGCTTTTATAAAAAGGGAGTGACAGGGGCGCCTGGGTGGCGCAGTCGGTTAAGCGTCCGACTTCAGCCAGGTCACGATCTCGCGGTCCGTGAGTTCGAGCCCCGCGTCAGGCTCTGGGCTGATGGCTCAGAGCCTGGAGCCTGTTTCCGATTCTGTGTCTCCCTCTCTCTCTGCCCCTCCCCCGTTCATGCTCTGTCTCTCTCTGTCCCAAAAATAAATAAACGTTGAAAAAAAAAAAATTTAAAAAGGGAGTGACAGCCTCTTTCCCAGACATGTGAGCACGCGTGCATGTGAGTCAAGAAGCACCCCATAGGCGTCTTTTGGGATGAGCACTGGCTGTTGTATGGAAACTAATTTGATAATAAATTTCATATAATAAAAAAAATAAAGTCACTAAATTAAAAAAAAAAAAAAGCGCCCTATACATGATTGCCGGGATTCCCCCCCCCCCCCAATTTCACCACCCTGCCATAAATCTATAATTGAAAACTTTGGTGCACTTCTCCAATTCCTGGAGAATTAGATTTAGATGCGCCTTGGTGTATTTAGATGTGCCTTGGTGACAAGTGGTGGAGTTCCAAGAGGAACAGCGGGTCCTAACCTAAGCCACAGGTCAAAGTCAGCTCTCCTGTGACGGGAGTAGGCGAACTACAGCCTGCAGCCGCTGCCCGTGTTTGTAAATAAAGTTTTCTCAGGGCACAGCCATTCCTGTCATTTCTGGATTATCTGTGGCTGCTAAACCCCACCCAGTATATTGAATGACAGTCCTGGGTATTTCTGTGACAGTTATTATCTTCCCACTTCCCCTGGCTCTCCTGCGCCCTCCCCTTTCACTGAGAGGGTGTGGGTTTGGCGAATTAGTCCCGTAGTTCTGGTGCTCTGCCCCATGAAGGTCTTGGCATTTGCTGACCCAAAGCCTTTTCTCCTGAACCTGAGAACACCTCAGGAATTTTGCAGAAACCCTGGAGAGCAGACATTCCCAAACTGTGGCTGGAGGGCCAAATCCAGCCCACCTCCTGTTTTTGTGAATCAAGTTTTATTGGAACTCAGCCATACCCACTCCGTGTACTCTTCTAATGCAGCAGAGTCATTGCGATGGAGACCGCGTGGCCTGTCAATACTAAAATATTCGCCGTTTAAGAAAAACTTTGCTGACCCCTTCTTTAGAGCAAGAAGAGGCTCAAACTTTGGAGCCAGTTGTCGTCTGCGACACTAGGAAGCTTCTCAGAATTTCCTGGCCTGGGCCGTGTGGTGCCTTCTTGGCCTCCTTTTCTCTTGAGTATTGCTGAGGGAATCAAGAGAGCTGGGGTCCCACAGATCACCCTTTGCCTGGGAGATGATGTTGGGGAGAATTTATGAGGGGGGGGCGGTGAATTCAAGTCCGTATCCTGAGATTTTTATAGAAGAGTCTCTCTCCTTTCCCCATACCCCCGGTATTTGTTTCTTTTTGCTTTCCCCCCAAAGATAATTAGATCCAGGGACAGCATACCTGGGCTCCAGGAGATAAGGCCTTGGAGGCCTTGGCCACAGCCGATCTTCCAGTTGATTTAATCACCATTAATCAGTGTGCTACTTCAGCAACTTCACAATTGTTTTTGCTGAAGCAGCCCGGCCTTTCCCATTTTTGTGAATAGAGCATCCATATCACTTTGTCTTTGAAGAAAGAAATGCTTCCCTTAGTATTTAGCATAAAGTCCCACCTGTCCATGGACTCTCTGGTCCTTGCCTTTCCCTCCAACCTCACATCCTCTGTTTTCCATCACCGTCTCACTGTGTTCTACCTGCATCAGTGACTTTGCTGTTCCTCAGGTGCACCAAGCATACTCCTGCCCCAGGACCTTTGCACTTGCCTTTCCCCAACAGTTAGACTTTGTCTCTTTGTCCCCCGCTAAGGTAAGTTGCAGGAGGCAGAGGCATTTCCTGGCAGATTCACCATGTATCCCTGATGCCTGGAATAGTGCCTGGCCCATAGGATAGGCTCGGGGAAAACCATGTTGGATGGGCAGGGCAGGGAGGGGTTCTGTATATAAAACCGTGTGAAAACTGTCAATCTGTTCTCACTCTGCCATTAAACAGATGAAGAAACGGAGACCTGGAGATGTGACTTATCCAAAGTCACATGGCAGCTAAGTCCCAGAATCAGCATTAGAATCTGGACTTTTTGTGCCTTGAACCCCCCAGTGTGAGTGGCTTGTGTCTTTGAACCTCTGCCAACATTAGGTAGCATCCCAGGTACCGCTGGCTCTCAAATTGCCACTTGTTTCGGCAGGGGGTGGCCAGCTGGTAAGAAGAAAATGGTGCCTTCAGCAAAAATGAAGGGGGAAAATTGGGATAATTATTATTTTAAACTCTTAAAAGGGTGATTCTAAATGCTCTCCTTGGCCCTAAGGGTGAGATCTTGCATTTCGAGACCATACTCTAGTGCCAGGGAGATAGCTGGTGCTTTAAGAGCAGAGGAAAGAGCCCAAGGCCGTGTGGCCTGAGCTTTTGGCCCCTTTGCCGCCCAGCATATTATTTCCCCTCCTTGGGCTCAGTTTCCCCATCTGCTCGTGAGAGGATTGAGGGAGCCAGCCTCTGTGGTGCTAGAATCTTCCTCTGTGTGTGCCTCCGCCTTGGCAGGCTGGCTCTGGGCATGACGGATGCCCAGCCATGCCTCCTTGGCGGTAGGTGCCTTCGCTGACGATCCCCCATTTCCTTCTCAGGCTCTGTACATGTTCTACGCCTTGGCCATAGTGTGTGATGACTTCTTCGTTCCGTCTCTAGAGAAGATCTGCGAGGTACGCAGGAGGGACTTGGGATCCCTCAGCAAAGCCGGGGTGCGGGTGGAGGGCTGGTGCGACCAAGGACACGGGACGTGTCAGGGCCAGACTGAGTGGGGAGCACTCTGGTGGTGAAGATGGTCAGGCCAAACGCTTAGTGTGGCCCCAGCAAAGCCTGGCTTTGGAACCCCCAGAGGACAGTCGGTGGGCGGGGGGGCGTCTTCTCCCAGATTTGGCAGAAGAAGAGGCTTGCGGTCATCACCCAGAGCCTCTGGCTTCATGGCGAGCTGTTGGCCGTGAAGCCAAGCCTGTCTGGTTAGGGAGCATTTCTCATACCAAGCTGCGGGTGGCAGGCACCAGGTAGGGATCTGTGTCTTTGGGGAAGATGCAGAGGCGGAGCGAGGAAGGCCCTTTGTTCCAAGTTCACAGGCTGACGTTTTTCCCTTTAAGTATTTGTGAAGGTTTGGTTTTCTTGTCTCTTGCCTCACACGTAAAAACTCCAGTGCTGGGGCGCCTGGCTGGGAGAGTATGTGACTCTTGATCTCGGGGCTGTGGGTTCAAGCCCCATGTTGGGTGTAGTTATTGCTTAAAAATAAAATCTTACAAAGAAATTTGTTTTTAAGTCTCCTGTGTCTCTCAGCTCTGCCTTACTCTTGGCTTCCAGCCAGGGAAGGAGAATTACCTCTGTTTGCAGCACCTACTATGTGCAGGTGACTCTGGGCTTTGGCTCACTTCGTCCGGGTGAGATCTGCCAGCTACTTGAGGCCGCCTTGTTGTTGTGACATTGGCAGCCGGGGGACACAGCTTGTTAGGACAGGTGCTTCCCTGCTGCTCAGCACAGAACAGGGACTTTTTGACTTGGGCCTCCTGAAGAGGGAGTGGCCTGGCAGGGGTGTGCAAAGGCCTCCCCTCCCCCCGCCCCACCTTGCTCACCACTCCACTTCTCACCTCACTCAGAACGAGCCACAGGTCAGTAAGCGAATTGAGCCAGAGAAGGAGCATAAGGAGAGAATCCGGAAATGGCCGCCAGGGGTGTCAGGGTGGGAGGCCTCGCCTCAGGGCCCCTGGAGCAGTGTGCTGGGGGTAAGCCACCTGCTGCTTCCTCGGAGGAGGCCCTCGGGAAAGCCAGTCAGCTGGGCCTTACGGAGTGTGCACTCTGGGCACTCACTAATGCGAGAGCTTGGGGACCCCAGCAATGGGGGGGGGGGTCCCCTGCCATTCTGGGGGTGGCAGAAGCCTGTGGAAGATGGATGACCAGTGGCACAGGACCATGTGCCGTGGAGGTGCCCCTCAAGGTTGCCTGTCTCTGTAAGGACACAGAGGTGGATGAGCGGGATGGCCTTGGCCCTATAGGCAAAAACCAACGGAAGGGGCTAGTAAGAGCCATCAAAGGACTGAAGAGCCAAAAGGAGGGAGGGAATGTCTCTTTCGGGGAGAAGCCTAGGAGGGCTTCGTGGAGGAAGTGGTATTTGGTCCAGACTTCCGAAGTGGGAAGGATTTCTCCAAGCAGAGAGGGCAGGGAAGGGTGTTCCAGGAGACAAAGGCAGAACAGTTTGTATTCTGCTAGAAGATACTGGAGATGCTCTGATGGCAGAACATCTTCTGTGGAACCTTCCTGTCTGACAAGGTTAGGGTGGCCGGGTTTCCACCCTGGTAGGTCAGTATTGTGCCACGCCCCAGCTTCTGTCAAGCCCAGAGCTCTGACCCCTCTGAGGGACCCCTTCTATAGAAGGTCAGCAAGGTCAGCAGGGAGGTTGTGCCAGACTCTGTGTTCCTCAGGGACTCCAGAGCCCCGGGCTGACCAGGGTGCTTTGGAAGGTGGATGCCAGGGGAGACCCAGCCCTGCCCAGAGGCCTTCTGAATACCACAGGGTGGGCACCTTCAAGGTGGTGTTCAGGCCGGGGCGCCCCGACGACTCAGTCATTTAAGCGTCTGGCTCTTGATTCAGGCTCAGGCCACGATCTCACAGTTTGTAAATTCGAGCCCTGCATCGGGCTCCGTGCTAACAGTATGGAGCCTGCTTGGGATTCTGTCTCTCCCTCTCTGTCCCTCCCCTGCTTGCTCTCTCTCACCCAGATAAGTAAAAATAAACTTTAAAAAAAAAAAAAAGGTGCTGTTCAGGGAGACCCAGGGTCTCGGTGGTTTCTCCTGGCACCAAAAGTCCCCGTCACCACATTCCCAATCAGAGGATGGGCTTCTGTGGCTGGAGCACGGCCTTGCCAAGCAAAGTGAGTCTCAACAGAGCTCCAGCCCCGCCTCATTCTCCCTTATCCCCGGGAGTAGGGTACCTGGGTGTTTGTCTCAGCGGCCAGCCGGCCATCGGGCCTGCCACGGTGAAGGCCTTCTGGAATGCAAGAGCCAAGCTGTGTGTCTGGGGCCTCCGGGTTCCGCGGCCCCGATGCGTCGCAGTCCGCATGGTACCCAAGGTCTGTGTGGGCATCGGAGGTGGCTCCCCATTGAGCACCACTGTGTACCAGCCTCTCTCTTAGGCACTGGCGATCCGTGGGTGAAAAAGACCGACCGTGCCCTCATCGGCCAGTGGGGCAGGGAAGCTCACAGACCTCAGACCCTCACTGTGTGATTTGTGTTTCATTAATGGGAGGACCGGACCCTCCCACCTGTCCTGGGTGTTGTACCTGGAAAGGCTTCATCAAGGAGACCTCGTTCAGGGGCTTTGGGGAATGAGCGGAAACTGACAGAAGGGGACGGGGGCCTCTGGGTTGAGCGGCCAGCAGAGTAGCAGGAGACGTGTGTGCTCAGGGTGCAGGGTGCTCGACTCTGGCAACAGCACAGCTTTCCCACGCTTTCTGCGGCTGCCAGAGTATCCGGGGACTGTGTCTGCTCTCCCCGCCTCACAGCCTGAGTGTCCGCGGTCGCTTCTGTTTCAGAAACTCCATCTGAGTGAAGATGTGGCTGGAGCCACCTTCATGGCCGCGGGAAGCTCGACGCCCGAGCTGTTTGCCTCTGTTATTGGTAAGAAATCCCACCAGCTGGGGACGTGGGATCTTCGTCAGCTCCGAGCCTCTGTTTTCTCATCTGTAAAACGGGAGAGCCAGGGAGACAGAAAGTAAACTCGTGGTTCCCCGGGGCATGTGGTGGAGCAAAGGGCTGATGGGTACAAGGTTTCTTTTGGGGGGTGACGAAGGTGTTCTAAAATCAGATTGTGTGCTGGCTGCACCATTCTGGAACTCTACCAAAACGCTGGGTCTTACGCTTTGAATGGGTGGGTTTTATGGTATGTGAATTATTTCTCAATAAAGCTGTTAAAAGGGAAAAAAGGCGGGGGGGGGGGGGAGGCGGGGAAGAGTGGAGTAGGTGGTCCCTCAGGATACTTCCTCCTCTCTGGTTTGGCCGTTGTCAGCATCATGGGCGTCCTAGAACCAGTCCCTCAGTCCATGGGGTTGGGGACAAGGGCCTCGCAGCAGCCTGGGTCTGAGGAAGTGTACGCACAAGAGGATTTCTGCCTTTCCCTTCCAGGCGTGTTCATCACCCACGGAGACGTTGGGGTTGGGACCATTGTGGGCTCTGCGGTGTTTAACATCCTGTGTATCATTGGAGTCTGTGGATTATTTGCGGGGCAGGTCGGTGTTTTTCTCCCTTTGTAGAGTGACATAAGGGACAGCAGTGGGGGGACCCGAGGCCTCACCTTAGTTGTGCCCTCAATTGCCCGAGGCTGCAGGCAAGTTGGCTTCCCCCTCCAAGCCCAGGTCCTCATGTGTACAAGTGGCCTCTGATGTTCCTTGCACATCCAGCCTCAGTGGATCTGAGAGCAGGGACGGGGTCTGCTCCCTTGGCCAGCCCAAGGGTGAGCATTCATTCAACAGCAGGACATCTTTGAGAGGCGCCTCCTGTAACCCTGACCCTGAGCTAGATTCTGGAAATATCTGAAACCTGCTTTGGCCTCCTTGGCAAGGAGCATGACGTTGGCCTGCGGTTGGTACCCCATCAGCATCTCCCTGGTCCTCAGGGCCACGTGGGTGTTAGACTCAACCCCAGAGACTTGGGCTCATGATTAGGCCCTGCCTGGCCAATGGAGGTAGAGATGGGCAGCTAGTTACTACCAGGAGGTTCCAGAATCACAGGGGAAGCAAGTGCCTCTGGCCTCTGCCTTGACCCTGGGCTTCCGCTGTGAAGCCTGAGATGTCTGTTACCTTGGAGGAACAGAGGGCAGCTTTGCCGTCACTTATAAACATTCCGTGCTTTCTGTTCTGTTCCCCACGTATAATGAAAAACACAGGGTGGCCTTGAGCAGCCAGGAAAGATGGGTTTCGGGTGGCACGGTTAGGAGTTGCTCCCTGGGCATGTCCCTGCACCTGTGGGGGTCTGGGGGTGGTGAGAAAGCCACCCTCACACCACCGCCCCCATCTCTCCAGCCACTAGCCGCTGACGGCCCTTTGCTTGGCAGGTGGTCCGTCTGACATGGTGGGCCGTGTGCCGAGACTCCGTGTACTACACCCTCTCTGTCATCGTGCTCATTGCCGTGAGTTTCCTTCCTGCCCCTGTGCAGGCACATGACCCCTGCCCATCTCTGTCCCTGGCACTATAACCAGAGGACCCAGGGCACCCCAACCGTGGGCTGTGCTGACCATTCACTGTAGTCAAAGTGACCAGTCCCCTCCCTGCTGTGCCTCCCTTGCCTGAAAGCCTCCTACCCGACACCTTGGTGATGGAGCACATCCCGGGCCCACCTTGGATTCGAAAAGGCCTTGGAAAAGTCAGAGCGTGGTCACACGGTCCACGCAGTTAAGTTCAAGCCCTTCGCTCATCGGGCCCTCGGATCCTCACGCAGCGCCGGGGTTCCTGAGAATTAGAGTTTCTGGGTTCACAGCTCACTGCAGAGCAGGAAGGAGAGAAGCAGGCTGGGGGCAGGCAGAGTGGGAAGCCGGGGCACCAGGGAGAAAAGCCGGAAGAGCTGGAACAGTGATTTCTAGAGTCTGGTAGCGTGGAAAGCGAGGGGCGATATCCCCGCAGTCTCCCGAGGACCAGGGTGCCTTCATGGCACAGGACACCGGCTACTGCTGAGGAGTGCACCATCCAACAAGGGAGCTGTTTCGATCCAAGTGGTGGCATGGGGGCAGGTGCACGTGGTGTGCCCAGATTGACTGGAATGTGCTCCCCCCAGACACAGTTCTCAACCTTACACCACCTAGAGCCACCTGGAAAGGACAGTCACATCCCTCGTACTGTCTGTGGCTGGGTACCCAATCCCCCCCCAGGTCAATAGCTTGAAATAGCAAGTATTGATCACTCTTGTTGTCTGTGGATCAGAGTCTGGGAGTGGCTTACCGAGCCCTCTGGTTCAGGGTTTCTCACGGGTGTTGGCCCTGGTACGGGGCTCCCCTGGGGGAGGATCCACTTTCGGGGTCACTCACGTGGCTGTGGATAGGCCTCCGATCCCGCTTGGCTGGCTGTTCCGCAGCACAGCTCACAACAGGGTAACTGGCTTCCTTCAGAGGGAGGGTGAGAAGGTACCAGGGCGGAAGCCCGTTCTGCCCATAACCTAATCTTGGAGGTGACAGCTCCTCACTTTTGCCATGTTCTCTTTATGAGGAGCCAGTCCCTGGGTCCAGGCCACATGTCCAGGGGTGGCGTGAATGTCAGGCAGGGGGTTACTGAGACCCCAGCCTCCTACACCCCCCAAAATGAAAGTTACAGATAAAAATCATTGACCTGTACATACACAGTTGTAGAAAAGAATCAACGTGATGTTCAAAGTATAAAAGACGAAAACATCCTTCAGTGTGTAAATGTCTGGGCACAAAGACACTACAGCACTGAATGGTGGAATCCGTTGTCCCATAAAGGAAAAAATCTCTGAGCCCAGAAACCACCAGCACAGACTGAGGCCGTGCTGGGCTGGAGCCTTAGACCCCGCGAGCATTCCTGACATTGACGACGTGAGTTTCCAAAATTAGGAATGACTCCTGATGAAATCGTGGGCGGAGCCCAAGTACAATCATCCCTCCATTTACATGATAGCTACCTCACTAGAAAATTAAATATTTATTAAATACGTAATTTAAAAAAGTATAAGTACTTTGATTTATAAAATAGCGTTCAGTTCTGGGCTCAGATTTGTTTGGTTTTGTTTTCCCCGTTTGCCTGAATGTTTAGCAAGACCTTTTAAATAGGACGTGTGCCAAATGTGGAAAACCCCTTCTGAGAGAAAGAGCTCACAGGTTCTAGACTGGTCAGCACCCTGGGCTAAATGCCAGTAACCTTTCATGGGGTTGTAAAAAACTAAAAATATCCCCCACAAGTGTTCTCACGTTCTGGCGGGGGAGGGCACTGGGCACAAGGGCACTTGAGCACCCTTGCCTCGGAGCCTTGTGTTTGGGGAGCCTCACAGCGATGCCTGGCCAGGAATGACTCTCTCAGAAGTGGCCCCTACAGCAGCTTCTGTGTGTGACGCCTGCCATGACAACCAGAAGAGGGTCACAACGGGCCCAAGTCCAGACAGCAGCCCCCTGGCTTCTTCTGGCATCTGGTGTGGGGACCCTATGTCTCCAAGATCAGTTGGTGGCCACAGCCCCTCCACCTGCCTGTCCACACTGGGCCTGGACCACAGAGGTGTCATTCATCTGGGTCTGTGCCAGAGATGCTTGGTGGAGTTGTTGGGCAATGTCAGTGGCCTCTTCAGAAATCATCATGACCGCACCATCACCCCTGGCCTCCCTTCAAATAGCACAAGTGGG
The DNA here is from genome assembly GCF_028749965.1 of Puma concolor. NCBI lineage: Eukaryota > Metazoa > Chordata > Mammalia > Carnivora > Felidae > Puma > Puma concolor. Next base: position 12,850,577 of record NC_141672.1, on the reverse strand, counting down.
TCCTTTGCCCTCAGAATTTCCAAAGGGGTCGCTTTTCTATTTTAAGAAAATGATATCCCTTCCCTCCCATACACACGAGTCCCCCGGATAGGTAGGTACATAGGTTTGTAGGTAGACAGGCAGGTGTCCTTTTAGTTTTTAAGAGTGTTGATTCCAGCAAGGCTGTGCCCTTAGTGATGGCAGGTTGGCCCCAACAGCTACTCGGACCGTCATGAAGCACAGGCCATTTCTCTTGGGAGGCTGAGCTGAGCTGCATAGTCTGGCATCTTCTGGTCTAGGTTTCGACTAAGGTCTAAGGTCACCTCCTCCTGTTGAGAAACCCAGAAATGGAGACAGGAGCCCAGCTTTGTGTAGAAATAACAAGGCAATGATATGTGAGCTCGGAGTGTGTAGGGACCTGTGTGTGTTCTTTTGGAATAAATAAGTCCCCCACCCTTTGTTTCTTTTGCCTTCCAGTTCATATATGACGAAGAAATCGTGTGGTAAGTTTGAAGTTTGTTTCTTGTTCCTTTTTTGGTAGTATTCTTCCTCATTGGGTTCATTGAATCTTTTTTGAAATTATTTTTACAAACATGAGCTTTTGAACTTGCAAAAAGGGCGCCGTTTGAAGCAATCACACCTTTGTTCTTTCAAAGTGACAAAGAATCCCTCAGTGTTCCTGCACTGCCAAATAACAAAATATATTTAAAGCTAAAGTAACGAAAACAGTGTGGTGTTTTACACCGGGGTAAGCGTAGGCCAATATGGAATATGGAACCAAGAACCCAGTAGTGGGCCCATTTCTTGGCTGGGGAAATATGACAGCTGTCATGACAGACAGTGAGTTAGGGAGAGGGTCTCAGACGCTGCTGGCAAAACTGGGAACCCTATTACAGAACAGAATCACATCGGATCCCTCCCTCACACCTTATACAGGAATAGATTCTGAATTAAGGATCTCACTGTAAAAAGGAAAATTAAACAAAATAGAATAAAATATAGGGACTCACCATTATGACCTTGAGATAGGAAATGACTCCTTAGTTCAGATCCATAAAGCAGAAACTTTAAAGGAAAGATTGGTGTATTCGCCCTATAGGGCATGAGTGTATCATACGTTCATAAGCCGTAGACATGATCTCTTTATGACAGTGATTCAGAGTCCACATCCTCTGTGTTTATTTGTGGGGCTGTACTCAGGAGGCCTGGCTGAGGACAGTCAGCTGGCTGACGTGAGCAGCCATGTGCTCTGGGCCCATAGAAGCCTGCTTTTGGCCCCCACCCAGCCCCTAACCCACTATGTGAGCCAGGAAGCCACGCCTCATCTGGGCTCTCCTGTTCCTTGATGGGGTCAAGGGTGGTGGCAGTGGGGTCATCTACAAATCTCTCTGTGGCTCTGCTGGTCTGTGGGCTCTGACAGTAGAGGAAGAGCTCCCAAACCAATCGTACCTTATACCTAGCACACAGTAGGTCTTCAGAATGCAGCTGTCGGATTACCAAACAGATTAAGGCGTGTGGCTCCTCAGAGGCTTGTGGTCTGAGCTACAGATCCCCACCACGCGTGGGGTTGAGTGCTGCATCATCTAGACGGCAGTGGTGTACATACCCGAAGACCCTTGCCCCGCCCCTGTGTTCAGCCCAGGAGGCTCCTGTACCGGCCCCTCTCTTCGGGCAGTTCTTAGGGCCCCTTCTGTACCAACAGCCTTTCTGGTCCCTGGTCGGAATCTCTGGTGAGCATAGGGTCTCTTAAGCATCAAGTCAGCATGACTATGGTCACTCTCCTCTGTGAGTCCTGCGATGTGGTGGCCCTGGTCCCTCCTTTTTCTCCATAGCTGATGGGACTCTGCCTGAGCCCTGCAGGCCCCCTGTAGTTGAGAAGAGCCCACCGTCAGCCTTATGTGTCCCCAAGAGGGCTTCAGATTGTAGGACAGGCTGGGGAAGACGCCCCTGGATGCCGGAGTTCTGGGCCGGGCTCCAGGGCCAGGCAGGATCATAGGACTTCCGGCCCTGCCCCCTCCCCGCCCCCTCTGCCAGTCACCCCCAGGCCTCAGTGCTGCGGGCCTCCCCAGCCCTAACCAGTCTCCTTTCTCTCTTTGAGGTGGGAAGGCCTGGTGCTCATCATCTTGTACGTGTTTTACATTCTGATCATGAAGTAAGTACCTTCTGTCTCCTTCTCTGGGGCAGTCTGTTGCCTTACTCCGTTTCCTGCTCTGGCCTTTCGTTAGAGCCCGGACAAAACTAACTGATAGACCTCCCCGTGACTTCCAGCCGGCCCCGCTTCTCTGGAGGATGCCCCTCTGGGGTGAGGTGTTCAGATACTGTTTTGGGGTGCTGTGCAAACCCGGGCCGGGGGAGTCGCGGCTGGTGGGTTGCAGATGAGGCTGCTCGCAAACAGGTAGCAAGCAAGCCCTCTTCCTGCTCCGTGCTGATTTCTCCGTGCCCGAGTGGCCGCTCTTTTCCGCTGTCACTGTAAATCTCCTGATAGTTTCACACCGCTCTTTTTTGAAGAGCCGGGCGGCCTCACTTCTGCTCCAGGCTTTATCCAGTGCCATCTGTCACGGCCGCTGCCTTGCACAACTTCTGGGGACACCACTCACAGCAACGAAAATGCAAACACTGGGTCCCAGGTCGTGCGATGCTTTTGCAGCCCTTTGAAGCTGCCTGGGTCAGAGTGCTCTCAGAACTGCCCGTGAGGAATATTATTCAGCCATAAAAAAGGGAGGAAGTGGTGTCACATGTGACAACGTGGATGAGCCTTAAAAACATGCTAAGTGAGAGGAGCCAGTCACAGGAGGACAAATACTGGATGATTCCACTTCTGCGAGATACCCTAGGAGAGTCCCAATTCAGAGAGAGAGAGTAAATTCGAGATTACCAGGGGTGTGGGGGAGGGAGTGATTACTAATTGATGAACAGGCACAAAATTGTTGGAGATGCTGAAACCATTTTGGGAAGTAAATAATGGTGATGTGATGGTTACACAACATTGTGAGTGTAATGAATGGCAGTGAATTGTATGCTTAAAAATAGAAAAAGTTAAAGTAGCAAATTTGATGTTGCCTATGTTTTGCCACATTAAAAAAAAAAGGAAAAACTACCCAGGAGCTGAATCATCATCTTCAGGTTTTACCTTCTTGTTCACACCTCCAGAAATAATTAAAAACAACACTGAGCTTTACGACATTATGAATCTCCACGTTTATATCAAACATGTATAATGTGTTGTAAAAACGGGTGATAAACTGTCAAGTGCAGGAGGCTTGTCCTCAGGTGAACTCCTCTCTGAGCACCTTCCAGTGAGGCGGGGAAGCCTGGGGTCTGAGACAGAGACAGTGTCTTCTCTGGGCCTGGCTGTGAGTGATTCAGGGATGGCCCGCCGGGCAGCCCATAGGAGTGGGACTCCTCTGTTGGGACTCCTATGTTGGGAGGACAGCCTGGTGACAGCTCCTTGGAGCCTGTCCTTCAGGCTGACCTGAACTTCTCTTATGAGGACAAGATTTGGACTTGTCTAAGTAGGCGTCAGTCATGTTCTTGGAACTGAAGATTCCTTACGCCCCCAGGAGCCCACTGACGGCTCAGTGGAGCAAGCCCTCCGACCACGCGTTATTCTAGGGGTCCTGTCGGGACTGTCAGCTCAGATGAAAGCCTTTGGCTCCCCCTTGCCCCTGGGACACTCCCGGGGCCGGGTGTGACTGTGTGTGCACAGGGGCGGCGGGAGGGCCCCCCCCCCCAACTCCTGCCAGGTGTCTCCCGCGGCTCTGACCTCCTGCCTTCGCTTCCAGGTACAATGTGAAAATGCAGGCCTTTTTCACCATCAAACAAAAGACCATTGCAAATGGCAACACGGTCAGCAGTGAGCTGGAGGATGGTAATGATTACTGTGATACTAGCTCTGATGACCCCTCCCTGCCATTGCTGGGGCAAGGTAAGGCTGAGCAGACAGGAGTGGCCAAAAGTGTCACCAAAGCCTCTCTCCCATGGTCTTTCCTGCACACACACACACACACACACCCACACACACATCCACACACACACACACCTTCCCTCTAAATTGTCACTCTCTTACTTTGGGTCCCAGGGCCCTCAATGAGGTGTGGCTCAGATTTACATTTGCACAGAAGGGAGAAGGACGGACAAAGTCAAACCCTCACACCCTGGGGACGTTTGGAGCCTGAAGGAGGCTCCAGGCCTGCTGGGCTTTTTTGAAATGCGGTGAATTACCTCCCCGATCCCTGGGAAAGGTGGTGGCAGGAGGCTGATGACTTGGGGTGACAGAGCAAACTCAGGCCTCCCTGTGATTTCCCACACGCCAGGCCCAGTTCAGGGGGAGGACTCTGCTCTGGAGGGACCTCTGGCTCGTCGCCCAGAGCAACAGCGAGGCTACGGAGGCTACGGAGGGCAGCCGCGGAGCAGAGCGGGAATGCCCAGAGTGGGCCCCACGGAGCCCTGCCTGGGAGCCCTGCCCCGGGGCGCGGCAGCCTTGCCTCCTCAGCTGCTCTTTGGCCCCGCTGTCTGGGGTTCTGGGCCCCGGGAGCCAGCCCCTGTGGTCCCTGCCTAGCTCCCCTGGTCTTCTAGGCCCACCTGGCTCCCACTTTGGAAGCCACATCTTCATCCACTGGTTACTAAGGGATCCGTCTGTGGGGCCACCTGCCAGCAAGACCGGAGCATCTCCATTCTGCGAGCCCAGTGAGCGTTGGGGCCTGAAAGGGCTCTGGTAATGAGGACGTGGGAAAACAGATTGGGCTGGCATCTCCAGTCCTTCTTAACCAGCATGCCAGGTGGACTGGCCACCTGAGGGTCTCTCTCCCGTGCCCCCGGGCAAGTCACGTCCTCTTTCAGGCCACTTTAACTCCTGCGTGGTGTCTGTGACGGGCCAGGTGGTCCTGGGGACCTGTTTGCTCGTGTCTGGGACGTGTGGGGGCTGAAGTCTGTACTCGTTGGCCCCCTTGCTAGTCCTTACTCCCGGGTGGATCCGGGTAGTGCCCCTTCCCCTGGACTTCAGGCAAGTTTGTTCTGTCCCATCTCAGGGGACCCCCTGGGGAAGACACCTGTTGCAGGTGCTTGAGGCAGGAATGAATCTCTCCATACGGGAGAAGGCTTTCTAAAGAAAGCCCCTGGGGAGAAGGTACCAGTGTCCAGCCTGGAGCCCAGGGCTGTGTCTGTGTTTCCTGTTGCATAAATGTGGAGCAGCCTACCGGAGGGGGGAATCCCGTTTCCAGGACAACCTTCTCAGAGGGGAGGGACGGATGTGGCTGCTGGTTTGCATTTTAGCTCTGCAGATACAGTGGCTCTGAGGTCCCTGATACAGATCCCCCCCCCCCCCCCGCCACACACACACACACACACACACACACACACACACACAGCGTCTCAGGACAGAGGCTGATTTCTGCCAGGTCCTGCACACAGAGATGTAGTGCTCCCTGGCCCTCTGCACCTTCATGGCAAAGAAGAGAGATTCCAGGTGGTGGGTCATTCAGGTCCGTGGAAGAAGCCCAGTTCTTCAGGTGCCAGTCCCCAGAGCTACCTTCCACCTGTGTGGGGGAGGGAGGACACCTCTCCCCAGTGTCCTATGGGAAACATATGTCACGTGCAATATAGCGGGTGCCTCAGCCACTTCCCTGTTCAGGGCAGTGGGGATTGCTGTGAGGTCACGGCCCTCCTGGGGCCTTTTCTGGACCTCTGTCATGGCTCTGTCTCCGTTCCTTTTGTACCCAGGGCAGTAGGACCTTCCCCACAAGTTTATTATTTCCCCCCTAAATATCTGAGTCCAAGATAATTTCTAGAAAATTGTAAGATTAGGCACAGGACTGCTCCCCCACCCCACCCCCAAAACACAGGGCAAGGAAGAAGATAGGCCTCCTTCCAACTTTGATCGGGGGGTGGGGAAGGTGTTTAGATAAAGACCGAGGAGGAAAAGGTGCAGGCCTGGAATTGGAGAGAAGGGATCCCAGAGATGCAGCCTTAGCGATTTCGTAGCCCGGCTGGCGGAGGACTCTGTGTGTGAGTCACTGCAGGGCAATGCCCCCTCAAATAGACTGAGGCAGGAGCAAGAAGACCCCAGGAACCCTGCAGGGGCTGAGAAAGGGGCTTCAGGAGTTGGCCTTTTCAGCCAGTGTTGCTGGGAATCTTCCTAATGCGGAGAGCACTCGCCTCCCTGGTCCTCGGCCTGCAGGCAGGTCCCCCTCTACCCACCCTCCCAAGGAAGTCCAAGATTGCTGGCTGGTAGAGTTTGTCTAGAGCCCACGCATGCGCACACGGCTCTGGCTGTCCTGTTACCGGTTTCGGCACTTCCTGTATCAAATCAACATTTTTAACCCAACCTCTTGACAGGTTTTTGGCCTTGTTACTACCACTCTTGCAAAATGCCTTTATATACTTAGATGTTCTTAACGGTCATATGGTTCAGTTCACCAGATCATCTCGGGCCAGCTTTCTCTTTTTTGCAGGGGGGGAGGGGTGGTGGGCGGGGGGGGGGGGGGCGGTGGGGAGCGGGGGGGAGGGGGATAACATTCTCCAGCTTCATTTTTTGTTCGGATGTTTGGGTTTTTCTAAAACTCCACAGGCTCCCTCCTTCTGAGCCCAGTGACCCCTGCCCCTGCCCGGGGATGCCTGTATCAGGGCTCGTTCTAGAATGGACCTGGACGGAGCCTGGAGCCTGCAGTCTCCCAAGGAGGGAGGGATTCAGGCTTTCCTACAGCTGCGAGGGGTGGTGGGCTCAGAGGCTCCTGCTCCTCAGAGTGGGACAGAGCCAGGGAAATCGGCTGGGAGAGGGGCCATCCCCAAAGCCGGGACCCTGAGCATTGAAGCCCCCTGTAGCAGGAACCCTTCTACTAACTCCTTCAAATAACCCCCTGGCCACCATCAAGAATGCTGCCCCCCAGCTCTTGGCATCCACCGCAAGCTAATCACCTCTGGCAATCTCTCTTGGCCTTTGTCTCCTTAACTCTCTTCTTCTAAATTGTAAGTAATCTGCTTTCATCCAAGCGATAACACGTGCATTACAAAAACCAACCAACCAACCAACCGTGACCTCAGCGCAAGCCTCACTGGAGGTTAGTGTCTGTCTCCGACAAATGCATGGTCCTCCCTGGCTTTGTTTCTAACCCACACGCCTCCTGTCTGCTGAGCCTTGCTGCCTGTTTGGGGAGAGTGTGCATGTCTGGTGTGCACTTGTTCGTGTCTGTGCCATTAACTCTGGCGAGGATTTGCTCTTGACGACTCCTGCCCAGAAGGGGACCCTCACCGGGAGCTGGTGACCGGTGCAGAGGGGAAAACTCCACCTGCTTCTGTGTGCTGTGTACCAGAGTGGTCTCATGACTGGCTTCTCCAGGGCTCAGGAGTTAGAGGTCCAATCCCTCAGGATTCCAGCCCTGAGCGTGTCTGTGAAGGTGGCAAGGAAGAGGCCTGAGGCCTGGAGAGATTTATTCTTCAGCCTTATGAGGGGGGAGCAAAGGGTCAGAGAGAGCTGCCTCCCTGCTGGAGGGTGTCCGTTTTACTGGAGACCCTGGATTTGGCTAGCAGTTCACTGTGAGCCTTCAGCAAGTCGGCTGTCCTCTTGGGTCTCCCTTGCCTCGTTCAGGGCCTGTGAGCCATATCTTTGCCTTCATTGCCGGCCTCGGGGAGAGCAAAGTTAGATGTATCCTTCTCTACCAGGTGGGGATGGTTGTTGGAACAGCAGGTGGCCTTGTGGAAAGTTTAGAGCCAGTGCCGTGTGATGCTTTCTAGCATTTTCCATCCTAGAGGGCCCTTGTCAGTCTCTAAAGTTTCCTCTGAACCTCTGTCAACAGAGGGTAAGAAAGGTCCCCTCACAGTCACAGGGTGGGAGGGACCCTGTCTGAATTATAGATGGGCTTCCCAGGGAGGCTTAGACGAGGAGCCAGAAGACCCCGCACTTGGCCAAGAGGGGCCCCAGAGAGAGGGGGGCATCATGTGGCAGCGGGGCTGGATGTGGAGTGTCTGCTCATAAGGAGTCCTGTAGCAAGGGACCACGGGGCCCGGCGAATAGCCCACGTCGGCAGGTGGTCCACTAGGACTAAGTCAGCCTCCCCAGCGGGTGCAGGGCTCAGAGCCCAAGGAGGTCTGCAGCGTGAGGGGAAGTCATGAGCTCAGTGCTGGGGTGTTGTCCTTAGGGAGTTGTCAGCACTAATTGTGGCATTGTGCTCAATATAGTGAAGGAGGAGCCACAGTACAGCAAAAACGCGGTGGTGATGGTGGATGAGGTCATGAGTTCCAGCCCTCCCAAGTTCAGCTTCCCGGAGGCGGGCTTACGCATCATGATCACCAATAAGTTTGGGCCCAGGACGCGACTACGGATGGCCAGTAGGATCATAATTAATGAGGTACGTTTGCGTAAAGGGCGTTGAGAGTGAGTAACCTGGGGTGATGCGTTGCGCTTTGAGGAGGCCCTGGCTTATCAGGGCGCTTCCTGCTGTTAGGGTCACCAGGATGTCCTTTATTGCTGCACCTGTTGAAGGAAGGAGGCGCAAACATTCCCTACGGGCAGCAAACGATCGGATCCAGAGGTGTGTTAAGGCAGGCCGCAATCGAGTACCATTTCCACGATGTCCGCGGACTATTTTGTGATGCGCTCCAGTAAAGCTAATTGGAGAAAGGCCAGTCAGAAGTATGGATTGTGTCTTTAAAGTGTCACTTAGAACAAAAAAAAGGTGAACACATACCTGTTCTCTACAGATGCTACAACTCTAGAAGGAAACCAAGAACAGAGGTGGATGGCAGTTACCTCTGGAAACTGCCTTTTTCACTCTACACCCTGATGGGCCGCTTGAATTTTGTGCCCTCTTTTTCATTTGGAAAAACAAAAAAGTTTTAATGCCATGTAATATACACACAGTGTAGCAAAGATGCGGGGTTCTAATTGCTCACCAGCTTGTTCAGTCTTTGCCACATACGTGCGTGTGCATATTGGAGTTGTGAGTCCTTAACCCTCAGACCCAGGTAGTTATCAGAGAGCTTGAAACTTTGATAGCTAATAATCGGTAGTTAGCACCTCAGGTGTATGCAGGAATGATATCACACAGGACTTAATGGATGTGTACTTTGAACACGTCTGGATTCGTATGTCCCCCGTGTGGAAGGTGTATTAAGAAAGAGAGTGCGGGGGCGCCAGGCGGCTCAGGCAGTGAAGCACTTGACTCTTTAGCTCGGGTCATGATCTCTGAGTTTGTGGGTTCGAGCCCCATGTCGGGCTCTGCGCTGACAGTGTGGAGCCTGTGTGGGATTCTCTCTCCCTCTTGCTATGCCCCTCCCCAGCTCCTGCTGTCTTTCTCAAACTAAATAAATAAGTAAACTTAAATAAAATAAAAAAAAGAAACATTGCAGATTTTGGATCATTCTGAATCATTTTTTTTTTGATTCAAATCAGTAAAATATGAATCAATGAAATTTTACTGAACTCTGGCTATTTTTCATGAGCATGATAATTGTACCCATTGAGTGGGGATAGGGACCACTCTGAAGGATTTGGGTATATAGTATCTTTTTCATGGGATAAACACCAGGGAATTAATGGGGATTTTGATGAGCTGGGAAAATACTGTCCTGCCCCCAGATGTTTCTTCAGGCTGCTGGGAAAATCTTGCTCCCCCCCCCCCCACCCCCCTGGGTTGGGATTGACTTCCCTGGAAGGCAGCACTGGGAGCCAGAGAGGCCAGGCTAGTAGAGGAAATTGAGATCATTTTGTTTTATTTTTAATGTTTATTTTTGAGAGAGTGCAATTGGGGGAGGGGCAGAGGGGGGCGGGGGGTGGGGGGGAAACAGGATCGAAGCAGGCTCTGCGCTGACAGCAGCAGATGTGGGGCTTGAACTCATGAACTGTGAGATCGATCACGACCTGAGCCAAAGTCGGACACGGCCAACTGAGCCACCCAGGCGCCCCTGGAAATTGAGTTTTAATCTCACGTTAGCCACTAACTGGCTTAATCTTCCTGGGCCTCAGTTTCTCTAACTGAGGATGTTTGGCAGGAGGCTTACAGCACTGAAAATTTCAGTGACACACAACTCTGCCTGGAGGCTAACCAGTATCTTGGGGTCAGTGCATCGGGCAATGGGAGTGGGAAACCCAAATGCCCAGATTCAAAGTTGTTTCTTAAGACCCTTGGTCTCATTCAAATGTTCAGTTATTTTAATTCCAGGGTGTTAGAGCTGTTTGTAAAGCTGCAGTTAATCCGTGGTAGATTCTAGTACTTGTGGGACAGATGCTCTCATTTGTTCATCAAGAGAGGGCAGAGCAGCTGAGAGGGTTCTTGCACGGGGTGGGTGGGGGTATTTGGGGGAACGTGTGAGAGGTATGGCTTTCCTTTACTCCAAGTCTACACCTGACCGTCCTCCCCTGTGGCCACTGCAGTGAGTTGCCGAGGGGCACAGAATTTCACCCATCCTCAGTTTCCCCTGCCTCATGAATCCGTCTCCCACCTGGGTGCTGGTCTCTTTGAGCTGGTGCATCTAGCTGTCATTTCCTGAGCACCTGCTGAGTGCCAGGCAGGTGCAGGATGTTTTACCTGCGTTTCAGCATTAATCCTCTTACCATCCGAAGATGCTACTTGCAATTTATCAGAGAGGCAAACTAATTTGCTGAAAGCCACACCACTAACATGAGGGTAGAACGGGAATTCCCACCCAAACCTGAGTCTAGACTATGTAAGTGGGACTGCATAGATCATTAGGGGCACCTCCTCTGCCCCTTCTTTCTATATCTTTATTCCCTCTATAATAGTGCCTGCTTGGGTTGCTTTTAATGGCCTCTTCCACGTGGCAGCCCCTGGAACATCAGGAAGTTGTTGCCACCCCCCGATTTTCTCCTTGAATCTAAACATCCTTGGAACCTCACACCCTCCCTGATGTAACAGGGTTCCAGTCCTCACCATCTTCCAGTTTGTCTCTTGCAGCGTGGGGATCCATCACCTCCTTTGTGTTACAATCTATGCCTCTTTTAATACAACCTTAGGTAGCTTTAGATAGTTCTCCAGGTACAATTCTCTGTTGGTTCCTATTAAGCTAGAACCATGACCTCTTCACATTTCTGCCATTCATGTTGCCATTAAGTCGTGCCTCCCTCCCTCTTTACAGTTCTGTCCTTGCACAGGTAGGTTTTTATTTTTAACTACAGGGATGACCGGTCTTCTAACGCTACTTGGGTTTGTTACACAGGTAGCAAAACACTGTGCCTGCATATGTGGGCTTAAGTCACAGGCATAGATCTCTTTGCTCTTTTCAGTATGTTAAGTGTTATGGATACACTTGTAAGAAAAGAATTTTAAAATCTTCACCCCACCCTAGACTTCATGATTTAGGAGTCCCTGCCTAAAACCAACATGAAGACAGATAAATGGTCAATTCCTTTTTTTTTTTTTTTTTTTTTAAGAGAAATAACATGTGTGTATTTTCATAATGATATCTTTACTTCCGGTAATCATGAGGATAGGCGTTGGACACACAGGAAGAGAATAGTGCCTTGGGGGACACATTCAGTGACTCTTTGTTTCCTGGTGAAGAATTGGGAGATGTATAGAAGTGTCCACTGTGTGACAGTCCTTACCCCCAAGGCCTCGTTCAGACGGACCCACTGGTGTTTGTAATCAGAGCCGGACAAAGGGGAAGTGTGCACAGGAAGGCAGATTCCTTGGAAAGTGAAACCTACTGATGTCTTGAAATGTGGCTTCTGCCTTTCCCTGGCTTATAGAAGCCCATGGACTTGGTGAGGAAGCCAGGCTTCTGCTTGGGTGGAAAGGAGGCGGGCTTTGCCAGTCACTATGAGATGGGGCAGGGAAAGGGACAGGTGGGTGGGATTCTCTTTCTCTTCCTCTCTCTCCCCCTCCCCAACCTGCGTACACACGCTTTCTCAAAATAATAAACTTAAAAAACTAAATAAGGGGCGCCTGGGTGGCTCAGTCGGTTGAGCGTCCGACTTTGGCTCAGGTCATGATCTCACAGTCCGTGGGTTTGAGCCCCACGTCGGGCTCTGTGCTGACGGCTCGGAGCCTGGAGCCTGTTTCAGATTCTGTGTCTCCCTCTCTCTCTGCCCCTCCCCTGTTCATGCTCTGTCTCTCTCTGTCTCAAAAATAATAAATAAACGTTAATAAAAAAAATTTAAAAAAACAACTAAATAAAAGGACTGCCAGTGTCAGGTGTTAACAAGGATGGGAAGCCATTGAAATTCCAATCCGTTGCTGATTCGAGTGCGAAATGGTTCACCACGCGCCTGCTACGTGGCCTCGAATTGCCACTCCTCAATACCCAAGGGAAATGAGTCCGTGTGTCCAGAAGTGCACAAATGTTCACGGTAACATTGTTCATAATAACCAAAGAAGGGAAACAGCCCAGTGCCCTTCAGTAGGCAAAGGATGCATTGCGGGTTATGCAACGTATTACTCTACAGCCGTGAAAAATAGTTAAGTCGCCGAGTCGTGCGACGCCGTGGATGGATTTCACAGATATTGAGTGAGAGAAGCCAGACACAGCATAATACATATTCTTTGAATCCATTTATACGAAGTTCAGGAACAGCTAACCGATGTTTGTAAAAAGTCAGCAGAGTGGTTACATATAAAGGGGCGTATGAACCAGGGAGGTGCCTGAGGGAGTCTTCTGAGGGGCTGGAAATGTTCTGCATCTTGATGTAGCACGTCATCGAGCTCTACGCTTCATAGAAATGTACTTTTTGCACAATATACATGTTAAAAATTAAAAACAACGATGCAGGCTTTCCCTGTGACCGTCTTCAGGCAGCTCGTAAATGCCACCGGAAGAGCTGGAATGAGCACTGCCAGTGGAAATGAGCAAAGTCAGATGGATTCCAAGGGTCTCGGGCCAGTTCCCAGGCAAACTGGCCTCCAGGGGTGTGTTCCAGAAACCTGGAAGGGCTGTGTGCTTGTAAGGAGCAAAGCCACGGTGCGATACTCTGTAACATGTCTTGGCGTCTGACTTGCCTCCTGTCCACACAGCGGCAGAGACTGATCAACTCGGCAAACGGTGTGAGCAGCAAGCCGCTTCAGAACGGGAGACACGAAAGTATCGAGAATGGGAACGTTCCCGTGGAAAACCCTGAGGACCCTCAGCGGCAACAGGAGCAGCAACCCCCACCCCCACCGCCACCCCCAGAGCCCGAGCCCGTTGAGGCTGCCTTCCTGTCCCCCTTCTCCGTGCCCGGTGAGTCCTGGGGTGCAGGGCCCTCGGGCTAAGCTGTGGTCTTCAGGAGGGAGGCCCGGACCCACGAGGAGCGGTGGGGGCGGGGCCGGTGTGAAGGGTCGACATTAGGTCCCCGGGATTCTTTGGAGACACTTGATAAATATGTCCTAAGTATAGATGGATTAGCGCTGCAGTGAGACGCAGGCATGCCCGGTGTAGGGGATCCTGTGTGCCACAGAGCACGTCGGCTGGAGACACGGAGCGGGGAGGGGTACCAGGAACCCCCAGTGACTGCACTTAAATGCCCAAGGCAACTGGTCTTTCCTTTGCAGTAAGAAAAAGCAGCCAGCACTGTTGTTTTTATGGACCTGCTCAGACTCTCCAACCCTACATTTGCTGGGACGGGACATTCTAAGGCCACAAATTACACCTTATACAGTTAAACCTTATACATCTGACGTCTCCTGCTCGTAAATAGGTCAGATCAGGCCACCGCTCCGCCCTAAGCCCTCAGCATTCTCCACCTCACTGAGGTGTGATCTCTGAAGTTAGTGTCCTCTGACTGTCAGCTCCTTGCTGACCTCACCTCCTGCTCTTCTTCGTGTGCCCTCTGCTCCAGCCACACCGGCCTCCTCACCATCCTTCTCAGAACATACCACATACGCCCTACCTCAGGACCTTTGCACTTGCCCGTCGCCAGAATGCACTTTCCCTCGTGGTCCGTAGGGCTTGCTCCCTCACCTTCTTCGGGTCTCTGTTTAAATGTCCCCTCCACAAAGGCAGGGATCTTTGTCTGTTTTGCTCATGCCTGACACACGGTAGGTGATTAGCAGGTGTCTCTCCAGTGAGTTCACATACAAGAGGAGCCCCAAACATGCCCAGGGTACCTTCATCTTTAACCAAGTTTCTTCAAGTCCTAAATAGGAGACAAAGCCCCCCCCCCCCCCACCTTGGAGTTTTTATCTTGGCATCTGGTCATTCTGAAAGGTGGAAGAATTCCTTTTTTTTTTTTGTCCAGAACTTGATGTTTTTCTGAAAAGAATTCTGTGTTTAACATCAGGCTCACAGAGCACCTAATTTGGGAGGTGGCTCTGTGGAGAGAGAGGCTGTCCAGTCCCTCATCCCCATTTTCTGGGATGACTCTTGCCCCCAGGTAGATGGCTTGGGCCTACCCAGCTGCAATACTCTGCCACTGTGGTTTATCTTTTCTCTTTTTTGAGAGAGAGACAGACAGACAGACAGACAGACAGTGTGAGCAGGGAAAGGGCAGAGGGAGAGAGACACAGAAATCTGAAGCAGGCTCTAGGCTGTGAGCTGTCAGCACAGAGCCCGGTGGGGCTCCAGCTCACGAACCGTGAGATCATGACCTGGGCCAAAGTCAGATGCTTAACCAGCTGAGCCCCCCAGATGACCCCTCGTTTATCTTGAAAATAGAGCCCTTTGGGATCACAGGGCTGCCTCGGAGTTACTCGATGAGTGTCTCTAGGGTATGCTGATCACAGCTTCCCAGGGTCTCTTCCCAAAATTCAGGGTCTGGTTCTAAAACACAGACATTTCAAAGCCTGGCACGGGACCTGGGAATCAGCATTTTCACGCCTTCTCTGGGGGATTCGTGGGACCTGGCCAGACTAGAAATTGATGCTCTTGGTCAGTACCTCCCAGCCTTCTTTCACATTAAAGGCAGACCGGGAAAGTGAAATGTTTTTCCATCACTGAGGTCGCAGAGGGGCCCATCCCTGGGGTTCAGGCCTCCCCAGGTGTTCCTCTGCCGACCAGAAGGCTGAGGGGAACCGGGTCTCACACGTCCCTGACACGTCCACCCACCTGCTGGAAGACTCTGGGGGAGCAAGGGCTGTACTCAAGCGGCTTGTCTTGTGGCCTGTGGGTCACGCTGTGCTTGGGCGGGAGCTTGGCCCCTGGGCCTGGGTGTGGGGGTGCTGAAAGAATACGTCGTCTTCTCCAGATCCTGGGAACCTGTATCCGATTACCTGTTCGGACACACACTGCAGGAGAGAAGATCTCATGGGGCAGGATCCCGGGAGGGCAGTGTGTCCACCCGGAGCAGAATCTGCTCCAGGTCCAATGAAGCGGGACAGGGCCCTGCCCCACCTAGAATTTTTCACTTCTGTGTTCATAAGAGGTCCAGGCATAGGCCCAGAGTCTGGAACCCCAGCTACTCCCACACAGCCCTGCATCGTAACACTACCAGCCCACTTCCTCTCCCACATCCACACAGGGCAAGCACAGGGCCTCGGGGCTGCAGGCACCCCAGGGTTTCAGTTCTTCAGGGGCTGAGGACCAGATGCACTGGGGGCTGGGATGTGGTCACACGGAGGGAGAGGCAGCCGAGGTCCAGCCAGCCTTTCCGGGGAGGAGCTACCGTTCCATGAGTCGTCTTCTCCAGTCCCAGGAGGTGGGTGACAGAGTCCCCGTTTTGCAGATATGGGGCCTGATGGGCCACAGCCACCACCCTTCATGGGCCACTTCATGGGGATCCTTGTCTGGACGTTGCCCACCGTCCAGGACTCTGCAGGAAACCGAAGAAGGGATATGTCCTTCTTGACAGCTGCCGTTGAGGCAGCCACATGTAAGGACCACTCACCTCTCCATTTCCTCAAAACCTTGAGTTTCGCAGGATTGGGTGGGGTGAACCCCAAGACCTGCTGTCCCTTCCTTGTTTTTGTACTGGGACCTGGCGCTTCTCAGAGAAGTGACTGTGGGGAATGGGATCTAGCTCCCCGTGCAGGACTCTGGGCAGGTCACGTCCTGGGCGAGATGGGGAGGGGGCCTCTGATGCTGCTATCTTGCCAGGGCTGGGGACCAGGGAGCTCCCGGGCTCTGTGCCCCAGTGAGTCCTCCCGCAGGGACCTCTGCCCTTCCTGGTGGCCCAGGGCTTCCTGTTGCTCCACCTTCTTCCTCAAGCCAGAGGCTCCAGGACATTCCCCAGGGCCCAGCTCGGGACAGAGCCAAGTGCAGGGAGATTCCTGCCAGGGCTTGCCTGTCCTAGCCCTCAGGAACAGGCCTGGCTTCCTGTGTCCCTGCAGAAAGCTCTCTCCCGCTTTGTTTCCCCAGGGATGGATGTGTTTCCGGGTGTTGCCTTGGAAACCACAAGGTACTTCCTGCTCCTCCTCTTGCTCTCACCTCTGCCTCCTCTGAGGAGTGGGGGGTGGAAAGGGAGCTGTGTGGCTTTTGCCCATCCAGGTGTGTACAGCGGGCAAAGAGAAACGAGGCTCGTGTGGAGCAGATGTTTGTAGGAACTTGGTGGGGCCCAGAGCCTCTGGGAAAGCCCACGTCTGGCTCCAGGCCCTTCGGCCACCCACTCTCGCTCACCTTGTTTTCAGTTCATCTCTGGTGGTCGCTTCACAATGATCTGGGGCTGGGGGCCGGCCCCAAGGGCACTTTAGGGGCAGAGGGAGCTAGTGGGCTCCTAAACTGGGCCCAGGAAGGGGTCATGGGCGAGCAGGGGTGTGGATGGGAGGAAGGGAGAAGCCATTCCTCTGGTCAGCTTGAAACCAGCCTAGCTGCGGTGTCAGGAATAAATCGAGGCCGACTGGTTCTGTTCACAGCTCTTCTGTGTCGTCAGGGGCAGCCTGGGAGGCAGGCTCTGGAATCCAGATGTCCTGGGTTCAAGTTCTGGTTCTACCACTCACCAGCAGGTAGCCCTGGGGAAGCTGTTTCGCCTTCCTAAACCTCTGTCCCTCAGTTACATTAACTGAGTTATAACTGAGTTATATCCAGCTTTTCACATCTTTCCCTGTTTGGACTACAAGCCATGTTCTGGAAAGGTCACAGGTGCCGGGATCCCTGGAGGCCGGGAGCTGCGGTCATCCTGAGCGTCAGGGGGCACCTGCTGTGTGCCAGAAACCCAGCTCTGGGCACTTTGCAGATAAGACAGTGTTTCTTTTCAGTAGATATTTGCGTACAAGACGGTTGTGGGCTTTGGGGATGCAGGTGGGAACAGGACAGCCACGGTCTCTGTTCTTTAGGAGCTTATAGCTGTGTGGGGTAAGTCCAAGCAATTAACTACGGGAAGCATTCCTTAATGCACCGCTGACAGGTGGAGGAGGGGCCCCAGCCTGTGGCCCCCAGGCTCTGCCGCCCGCATGAGGGATCACTGGGCTTGTGGGTTGGAGCCGGGGACAGGCAGCAGCCGCCTGGCCCTGGTGCCCACCTGGCGGCCTTCGTGCCCACCTGAGCTGCTGCTAGTATTATATTGACATCAAACGTAGCCTCGTTCTTCCTACTCCGGGCTGTGGAGGCTGGTTAGCAAGCTTCCCAGGCCAGCTGTTGGCTGGGGGAAGAGGAAGGGGACAGAAGCTTTTTCTCCCATGGAAACTGGCCTGCAGCCTGGGAACTGCTCTGAAATTGCCAGCTGGTGACAGTGAGTCCCAGCCTGGCCGGAGAAAGCCCATCGTGCAGGCCGTTTGTGGTTGACTTGTGGTCTGTGAGGCCCCCGCTCTGTGGACCAACAGGACGCCTTTCTTCTGCCCCCGAAAGGGGAAGGGAGTCCCATCGTGTACACCGGGACGCTGGCCGCTGTTCTCACAGCGCTGGGGACTTGCTGGATGTCACGCATGGAGTGAAAAGTCAGGGAACCAGGCTCTTAAGGGGCTTCTGTGTCCCCTGCCCTGTTCTAAGAACTTTCTGTGTGTTTTCTTTGATTTAATCTTCACAACGCATGAGGTGGGGACAGTTCTCTCCATTTTGCAAAGCAACGAGAGGCACAGAGAAGTGAAGCGACTGGCCCCGAGAGCCTGTGCAACTTCCCAAGCCACACAGCCATTAAGTGGGGAGCCCTCTTCCAGCCTATGCCTCTCGAGCTGTGGACACCATCACAGGCTGGTCCCCTGGTCAGCAGAATCCCAGACCATGAGCCCCAGAGCTGTCATAGAGCAAGTAAATGGCCTTGGGTGCGTATGTATCCTGGCCCTACGAGGCAGTTGAGCGCCTGTCAGTGGAGAGACTAAGACGCAGGTGTACCTTTCTGAAGTCCAGGGCCTTGATTGGTGCTGGAACAGTAACAGGAGGTAAAACTCACCGAGCGCTACAGTGGGCCAGGCAGGGCACTTGACGTATTAGCCCGTCGAGTCCACACGACAACCGGGAAGGTGCGTGCTATCATCCCCATTTCCCATGTGAAGACATTGAGGCACAGAGAGGCTGTGTTGCTCAAGGTCTTCAGGAGGAGGGGGCAGAGCCAGGATTTGCACACTGGCATTCGGACCCCAGACACACTCGGGGTGGGGGGGGCGCGGCACGGTAGCCCAACCAGCGAATTGCCAAATAATCTGTGGCAAGGAAACTGTTGAAACAAGCTGAATGGTGGGCCTTTTGGGGACCTCACATGCTCTCATCAGGCCTTGGATGGCATGTCTGCACCTTCTCTTCCTTCAATATAGTAGAACTCAGCACAGGCGGTCTGGAGGTTTCGGGACGCTTTTAGGGCTTACTCTTCCCCAACCCACCCCATCTTTCTCACTTCTAGGTGGCACTTGAGCAAGCTGTCCTGGCTGGGAGGAGAGCAGTCTATTTAGTCTTTTAAAACCCTGTTGGGGTGGGGGGGTGCGTGCTGCAGAAATGGAGCTCTAGAAACCCATGGGCACATTCTTGCTGCTGAGCCCCTTGGCACATCTGTGAAAGCGGTAGAGAAACCCGGGTGCCGTGCGCTCATTTATATGTGAAATTCCGCGCACGGTTCCCGTCTGTTCCAGGCCCCCAGAGACACGGCTCTGTACGGTGGAAAGTCTCTTGTTCTTGCCTCTGTCTCAGGAGCCACCAGAGAAATGGTCTTGTAGTCAGAGTCAGGATTTCAAAGGAGCGTCCATGTCCTTCACCGCGAAGCCCTGAGGTGGTCTCCTCACAGCCCAATGAGAACAAACGCTGGCGGAGCATTTTTACTTTTTAGTGTAACAACTTCATCCTTTTTAAATCTTGTCTCCGGTGTAATTAGCACAGTGTGATATTAGTTTCAGGTGTATAAGCTAGTGATTCAGCACTTCTATCCATCGCTCCGTGCTCCTCATGATGAAATGTGTCCTTCACCCCCTAGAACAGCCGTATGGATACAGCGGTCACTTACCATAGGATTCACACCTTTAAAGTATACAGTTGAGCATTTTTTAGTATATTCACAAAGTTGTGCAGCCATCACTGCAATCAGTTTCGGAATATCTGTACCACCTCCAAAAGAAGCCCCTTTCCCCGTTAGCGATCATGCCCCATCCCCCCATCTCCTGGCAACCACTCCTCTGTCCCTTTGGAATTTATTCTGGACCTTTCATATGAATGGAATCATGTAGCATGTGGCCTTTTGTGACCGGCTGCTTTTACTACTCAGTGTGGTTTCAAGGTTTATCCATGTTGCTCTGAGTGCTAGCACTTTGTTCTTTTGAGTGGCTAAACGATCCATTGTATGGATTTACCACATTTATCTGCCAGTTGCTAGTCATTTGGATGTTTTCAGTTTCTGGCTGTGGGTGGTTTATAAAAACAGATAACAGAGCATACTGGAGAAAGAGTCTCAATGGTTTTTTTTTTTTTAATCTAATGAAAGTAATTTCCCTCCAGGTCTCTGTGATTAGTGACAGATGGTGTCTGAATACTGGGATTGAAAGGGATCTTAGGAGTTTAAGACCTGTCTCCTCCTCCTACAAAATGGGAAACTGAGTCCCAAAGAGGGGCAGGGGCTTCCCCAAGGGGCAGTCTTGAGCAGAAGGAACCAAACATCCAGGCACCTGCCCAGGAATCTGCTCCGTGATGTCCCTGCCTCCAGGCCAGGGCAGAGCAAGTTGGGAGGTAGGAGGTGAAGGGGTCCAGGACCCATCAGCTGCTGGGGTCCCCAAGCCTCTGCAGATGCCAGCAACATGAAGCCCACCAGGCTCCCTTGCACTAAAAAGGGAACCTTTTTTTTTTTTAAGTAAGGACTTAGAGATACGTGGTGGATCCCAAGAGCACAGAAACCGTTGGAGACATGTCGGGTCTGGACTCGGGGCCTCAATGGATATCAGGATTCTTCCTGGCCCTTGTCTTCATTTCTTCACATGCGCCTCTCTTCTCCTTGCCTGCAGACTGGCCTTCTCAAATTCACTGTCCACGTGGCAGACTGTGGCCTCCCGTAGACCCCAGACCGACCCGTGACAGTTCCAGCCTCCCTAACTTAGCTCACTGGTGCTGTATCTGAATTCCACAGTCCTGAGAGAGAGAATGCCATTGGTCCAGAGGTCAGATGTCCACCCCTGGTCAGTCTACTGTGCTCGCCACCATGGCTTTGGTGGCCCCTAAGAAGGGTGGCCCCGAGCAGGAGGGTCTGGGCACATGCACGCCGGCATCCCTCGTCAGACCCATGACAGCTGCCTCTAGCGCTATCAGGAGATGGTGGCTGTAGCCCTTCTGGATGCAGGAAGACTAGAAGTTAATACAGAGGAGATGTAGGTGCCCTACGTGATCATGGGAAGGGCACTCTAGTCTGGACACCGGCCGTGACGATGGAGCCCACCCGCTGAGCCAGCTCCCACCGCCGCCACACCAGAATCAGGGTGGTGGGGAGCCGGGGTGTGACAGAGCTGCTGAGTTCAAGATCTTCCCATCAGAGCCGGGATCCAGGGACCGCGAGGCCGCTGCCACAGCTGTGCCTCAGCTCCCACAGCAACACGAACTGGACACTGGGACGATGGCCAGACCTCCGGACTGTCTCTGATGTCCACTCAGCTAGTGCCTGGGCACGGACGCCCTGTAGCAAATCCCAGTAATCCCCCGAGCCCTGCTTGACCAGAGTGCCTCTAAAGCAGTAGAAAGGCAGCCTGGCCCCGCCTCCACTCTTCTCACAGGACGGACACTCTTTTGAGTCCGGGACTGGAGCTGCAAGGGAGTCAGGGAGCTACCTCTGCAGACACCGGAGGGAGGTTAGAACGGGAGCGGAGGGCCGGCTCAGGACGTCCACTTTCACGAGAGCCAAAGTGCAGCAGGGAGGAAAGCAGTAAACCCAGCGTTTACTGATGACTCAGACCGGACCTGCCAAGGAACGCGCATGGCTGTGTCTCCGCGAGACCGAGGAGGGGCAGGGCCCCAGCCTCTAGCTTCATCAGGCAGCTGCTCTGGCCCCAGCACTGGGCTCAGCACCTTATGTTAGGTACTTAGGGAACTGCCCAGCAGCCCTGCTGGTGGTTGGTGTTCGTCCCTATTTACCGAATGAGCGGACTGGGGCTCAGGAAGCTGCACACGGAAGAGGGGGTGCCACAGGTGAGGCCGGCACCCGGGCCTGCCCGACTCCAAAGTGCCGTCCTTTGGTGCCACTGTTGACTTGGGCCAAGAGGGCCTTCTGCTAAGGTGGCATGTCGGCCCTGAGCTGTAAGGGGCAGCAGGAAGGAAGGGGAGGGAGGAGGCTGGCTACTGGGTCTGTGTGGTTTTCAAACACTGGGAACCACCAGCCCTGCCCTGTCCTTGTAGAGTGTGCAGAACGCTCAAGGCCAGAGGGTGTGCTGGTGGGGGGTGGCAGGCCAGCGAGTGTTCTGGATTCTCTTGGTGTTTCTGGGATTAGCGCGGCCTCTGTTTCGTGCTCCTGGGGCCTCCAAGTTCAGACGAGGCCCTCAGAGACTGGGCAATGAGCTCCGTACGTTCTGCTTTTCTTTGGTCTCCCCACGCTTCCTTGAGGGGGGTGAGGCCGAGGACTTACCACCATCTCCCGGAGGGGGACGTGCAGGCTCGGGGAGGCTGGGGGTCCACCCACTGCCACATAGCAGAGACTGGGGACAGAACCACCCTCTCTGCTGGAAGCCTTGAGATCCCTGAAGTGGGGTCCAGAGCTGGCCCTCACTTGGGGTCTTCAGAATGAGGACGTTGGCACACCAACCCCAGACCTTCCGGCTCCAGGACCCCTTTACGTCCAGTCGCAGAGCTGGATGTGGAGCCTCCACAGGGCCGGGGTGGGGGCCCGGGGGTCTGTACCCGCTTCTCCGTTACCGCATCTGTCCCCTGGCTGTGCCGGTGTTGGGGGGTGGGGGGGACAGAGACCAGGCCAAGGTGGCTCCCTTGGGGAAGGCCTCCACCCTGGGCTGCCAGGTACATCTTCCTGGGCTTTGGGTCCCCGTGTGCCCAGCCTGCCTGCATCGTTGTGTCAGCCCTCAACGGGGCCTGCCTCTGACTTTGTTGAAGCCTGGTGTTTACTTCCTCATCCTCGCTTTCATTTTTCCCCTCCCTCCCAAGCCTCAGTGTGGCAGATCAGCTTGCTCGTGGTCCTAATCTCGTTTGCTTCCCATGCGGCCTCTCCTCGACCCTCTAGTGCCCTCAAGATCAAAACCCACCCTCCAGAAGTCAGGACGGGGTCATAAGAGGCTTCGGTGTCTGTCAGTTCTTAGCTATGTGACCTCTGGCACGCTGCCGTAGCTCTCTGAGCCTGTTTTCTGTAAAAACACCCAGCCCGGTGCTTGGCAGTCGTACGCAATTAAGTGGAAGTTAATACAATTGTTAACATCAACAATAGCTAGCTAAGTTTAGTGTTCACTTGGCAACGAGTGTTATTATTTTTTATTTTTTTTTTTTTTGAGAGAGTGAGAACGTGAGTGGGGGAGGGGCAGAATCAGAACAAGGCTCCAGGCTCCAGCCTGTCTCGGGGCTCAAACTTGTGAATCGTGAGATCATGACCTGAGCTGAAGTCAGATGCGTAACTGACTGAGCCTCCCAGACGCCCCCCCCCCCCCCCCCAGCACCGGGTGTTGTTCTAAATACCTCACTTATGTTGGCTCATTTTGAGTTTTCCATAGTGCTGTGAGGTAGGAACCGTGGTTCTCCCCATTTCACAGATGAGGAAACTGAAGATGCAGAGAGGCTTAATACTTTCCAAGTTCGCACAGCATATACCATAGCTGGGATTTGAGCCTGGCAGTCTAGCCTCAGTTAATTATGGAGCTTCTGTGCCCCTCAGAAAGCAAGCAATTCATTTATTTCTAACATTTGTTGATTTTGAAAGGTGGGGTGGGGGGAGAATCCTAAGCAGGCCCTACGCTGTCAGCACAGAGCCCTGTGCGAGGCTCGATTTCAGGAACCGTGAGATCATGACCTGAGCCAAAATCAAGGGTCAGATGTTCAACTGACTGAGCCACCCAGGTGCCCCAGAAAGCAGTTAATTTTTTTTAAATTTTTTTTTTCAACATTTATTTATTTTTGGGACAGAGAGAGACAGAGCATGAACAGGGGAGGGGCAGAGAGAGAGGGAGACACAGAATCGGAAACAGGCTCCAGGCTCTGAGCCATCAGCCCAGAGCCCGACGCGGGGCTCGAACTCACGGACCGCGAGATCGTGACCTGGCTGAAGTCGGACGCTTAACCGACTGCGCCACCCAGGCGCCCCAGAAAGCAGTTAATTTAATGCTAAGTCTAAGTATGGACGATATCTAAGGATAAAAATGTATTGAAAACTAAAAATTGATTCTAAAGTTCATTTGCCCCAAGGAATAAGAAAACTGTAATGGTTTCCCCTCCAGAGGACTTTTCTGTTTAGATCACAGCCGTGAGCTAAGAGTTGAAGGCTCTGGATGGACAGCTGGTGGGTAGCAAAAGGACGTCCCCAGGCCTTGAAAGCAGGGAACTCAGAGCAGTCGAGCAATAGAGGAGAAAGGACTGAGGATCTAAACTTCGAAGATCTGCTTTCAAGTCCTGGCACTACCTCTCGCTTTCTGAGATGTTTACGTCACTGAATTTCACCAAACCTCAATGTACTTAACCTGTGAAATAGGGAGAATGTCCGCCCAAAAGCTGATGTGAAGAACAGAGAGAGTGTGTGTGCAAACCACCTCCAAGATGTGAAGACACAACACAAATTTGGGGTGACGGTGAGGTCAGTCATTGATCTAGCCTTGACCGTGCTTCACCTTCACCCCCTGCCTCTTCACAAAGGCCAGCCTGGAGGTCGCTGGCTGGGGAGGCAGAGTCTGGGGCTCCGCCTCCAGTTTTCTGTGAGATTGGGGGCAGTCTAGTAACCTTCATGGAACTTTGCTTTCCTCTTTATGAAATGGAGTTAAAATGAAATTTAGTCTGGGAATGCAGGATTGGCTCAACATATGAAAAACAAGACACCACATTGTTGAAGAGGAAAAACATATGATCATCTCCATAGAGAAAAAGCGTTTGAGAAAATCCAACACCCTTTCTTGATGGAAAAAAAAAAAAAAAACCACACGTGACAAACTTGGGAATAGAAGAAAACTTAACCTGATAAAGGACGTCTACAAAAACCCCATGGCTAATATTGTGCTTAATGGTGAAAAGACTGAAAGCTTTCCCCTTCAGATCAGGAACCAAAACCAAGATGTCACTCTCACTACTTCTGTCCGACATTGTGCTGGAGCCTTTATTCAGGGCAAACAGGCAAGAAAAAATAAAAGGCCTCCAGATGAGAAAGGAAATGTAAAACTATTCAGAGATGATATCTTGCATATGGAAAATCCTGAGGAATCCACCAAAAAAACTATAAATTTGCAGGATGCAAGAGCAATGTACAAATTTTAGTGGTGTTTCTGTCCAGTAACCGTTAACCTGAAAGTGAAATTAAAGCAATTTCATTTATAATCACATCAAACAAAATAAAATACTTAGGAATAAGTTTAACAAAGGTAGCATAAGAAGTGCCTATTAAAAACTACAAAATATCATTGAAAGACCTCAGCGATCTAGATTCCATGTTCTGGATAGGAAGATTTAAAATCTTTTAAATGAGGGGCGCCTGGGTGCCTCAGTCGGTTGAGCATCTGACTTTGGCTCAGGTCATGATCTCATGGTTCACGGGGTCAAGCCCCACATTGGGCTCTGTGCTGACAGCTTGGAGCCTGGAGCCTGCTTCGGATTCTGTGTCTCCCTCTCTCTCTGTCCCTTCCCTGCTCTCTCAAAAATAAACATTTAATAATTAAAAAACAAATATTTTAAATGACATAAGTCCCCAAATTGATCTTCAGATCCTGAACAATCAAAATCCCATCTCGCTTTTTTGTTGTTGTTGTTTGCAAGAAATTGGTGGGCTAATCCTAAAATTCATATGGGAATGCAGGAGACCCTGAATAGCCAAAACAGTCTTGAAAAAGAACAAAGTTAAAGGACTCACACTTTCTGATTTTAAAATTTACCACAGGGGTGTCTAGGTACTTAGTTAAGTGTCCGACTCTTGGTTTCAGTTCAGGTCATGATCTTGCAGTTCATGGGTTCGAGCCCCGCATTGCCTGCTTGGGATTCTCTCTCTCTCCCTCTCTCTCTCTGCTCCTCTCCCATTTGTGCACTCTCACTGCCTCAAAATTAAAAAACTTAAAAAAATTTACTACGAAGATGTAACCAAGACTAGTACTAAGATAAGGGCAGAAGTGTAGATCAATGGAATAGAATTGAGAGTCTTGAAATACACCCAATGCTTTTAAAGTCAAGTAATTTTTGATAAGAGTGCCAAGATCGATGGGGAAAGAAGAGTTTTCAAATGGTGTTAGGAAAATAACCACAATAAAAAAAAAAAAAAAAAGTGAAGTTTTATCCCAAACTCACGTCGAAATAATTCAATATGAAATAGAGACCTAAATGTAATAGCGAAAAATATGAAAGTCTTAGAAGAAAACACATTCTTAGAAGTGTCCCACATTCATGACTTTGGATTGGACCATGGATTCTTAAACCATAAGTAGCCAAAGAAAAGCATAAACTGCACTTCATCAAAATGTAAAACTTTTGTGATTTATAGGACACTGAACATGAGAAGACAACTCATAAAATGGGATAAAACATTTGTAAATCGTATTTCTGATAAGTATCTAGTATCTTGAATATATACAGAACTCTTGGAACTCACCACCAAAAAGACAACCTAATTTTAAAAATGGGCAGAGGAGTTGAATAGACAGTTCTCCAAAGAGGATGTACAAATAGTAAGTCCACGAGAAGATGCTGAACGTTATTAGTCATCGAGGAAATGCAGATCAAAACTGCAGTGAAGTACCCCTTCGCTAGAATGGCAAGGTTCAAAAGAGAAAGTGTGTTGGCAAGGATGCGGACCTATTGGAACCCTCACACGCTGCTGTTAGAAATGCCTAATGGTTCAGCCTCTTGGGAAGTACTCTGTCAGTTCCTCAAAGAGTTAAACACAAAGTTACTATATGATGCAGCAATTCCACCCCTAGCTGTATGCCCAAGAGAAATGAAAACCTGTATCCACACAAAAACTTGTTCATGAATGTTCATAGCCTCAATCATGGTAGCCAAGAAGTAGAAACAATCCAAATATCCTATCAAGTGATGACAGGTAAGCATATGGTGTAGTCATACAATGGAATATTATTCGTCCATACAAGGGAAGGAAATACCGATACCTGCTACAACATGGATGAACTTTGGAAACACACGTAAGTGAAAGGCAGACACAGATAAATATTGTGATTCCATTTATATGGAATGTCCAAAATAGGCAAATCTGTAGAGGCAGGTCAGTGGTTGCCAGAGTTTGAAGAGAGGAGGGGGAATGGGGCATGATTGCTGATGGGTACAGGGTTTCTTTTGGGAGTGATGAAAACCATGTGGAATTATATAGTGGTGATGGCTACACAGCTTCGTAATATACAAATACTCACTAATTGTACATTTAAATGGGTGAATTTTTAGTTTGTTAATTACATGCTGTTTTTCAATACGGAATTCATCAGAAATGGTGGTTCCCAAAGTGTGGTCCCAGTACAAGCAAGGCACCTAGGATCTTGTTAGAAATGGAAATTCTTGGGGTCCCCCATTCCAGACCTGCCAAGCCATTAGCTCTGGGGAGCATCTAAGGAGCTCTCCAGAGGATTCAGACTTAACCTGAAGTTTGAGGACCCCTGGTCTATGGCTACACTCCCTAGGTCGTGCAGACGCTCCCAGCCCCAGGGTTCGTGGACCTCTATCGTGCAGGGACACACAGCCCCACGTGCCACAAGTTAACCACTCCCTTAGTTGGCGTGTCTAGAGAACTGTCCAAATGAATGTGTTTGAAATTTTCATCAGCAATTGTATCCGTTCTCAATTTTTGCCTCCAGTATGATTAGCCATCTGTTTTGTTACAGTTCCTTTTAAGGATTTTTGCCACATAATTATATCGTAATTTTCTACTTCAGAAGAAAAACCTGAGAGTTTAGTGACACAAACAGCTGCAGCCCTTCTTTCTCTTGTGTTTGCACGTCAGTTGGAGTCTGTGCAGAGCATCTCAGATGTCCCCGACATTGAACTTGAAGGAAAGGCAGTGGGAGCCGGCAGGGGCTGCTGGTGGTGGTTTTGGGGGAGATGTCCCGAGGCATAGACACTGCTGCATTACCCTTGCAGCTCCCCGCCCCCCCAAAACTGATTTCACCCATGAATCAGTCCAGACTCTTTTACTGTTAGAGAAACCCAGTTCAGGCTGGTTTGAGCCAAAAAGCCCATAGTGGCAAGTTCTCTGGGAGAATCTACCTTCAGGCAAAGCTGAACGTTGGGCTCAGATGGTTACAAGACACCGTCTGTCTCCGGGCGGTGCTTTCCCTGGGGTGGCTTCATCCTTGGGCATCTTACAGCGATGGCTTCCAGCCGTCCAGGCTCCCATCCCATTGGGTTAATTCACTGCACAGGCTGTGCCCCTGTCTGAGTTAAACATTGCATTCAGCTGCATGTAACAGAAAATTCAAGTGACCGAACCTTCGCCTCAAGGGGTTCTTGTTACCTAACAAGAAAGAAGCCCTGAAGTTAGGGACTCGAAGTTAGTCTTGTAGCTCTAGCATATCATCAGTGTCCCCTTTCTGTTCCTCCATCCTTAGTGGGTGGCTTTTGTCTTCAGGGTTGCCAGTTGGCTCCTGCAACTCTGGTGTGCCCGTGTTTCAGCCAGGAACAAGGAGGAAGGACGGAGGGCAGAAGACATGTGTCACTAGTCTTGTCTCCTCAGGAAAATATTCACCTTTCTAGAAGCTCCATCATGTGGACTTGCACTTCCGTCTCGTTGCCAGCACCATCTGTGACCCCTCCTACCTGCAGGAAAGCCTAGGAACTTAAGGTTTCTAGCTGGAAAATGTTGCACACATAATAGGATTCCTTTAATAAGAAGGAAGGGACAGTGGATATTAGAGGCAGTGATTCCCAGCAAAATCCCCGGGGTTGACACTCTAGTCGTGCGCCCAGCCCCAAACCTGTGTAAACCCCTCTGTGGAAAGGGTTGCTGTCTTGTTCACTGTTGGATTCCCACTACCGAGAATGGTGCCTAGCACAGAGAATGCACACACCAAGTATTTATGGGACACGTGCTCAGCCAAGCTTGAATCACACACCCACCCATAGAGGTAGGAGGTGGAGTCAGCCCTCCAAGCCACATGGGCTGATGTGGTAATGGGGGGTTGGCTCTCTAAAGGAACAGTAGCGTGCTGCTACCAGTAAAGGAATGGGTGCTGGCCAGTACAACCCAGAAGCACTCGAACTTGCTGATTTTTAGAGATTGCATACTACTAACTTATCCAGGAGCACACCTTTTATACGCAAACTAACCAATCCAGATCCCAGTACTCTGAAACCCCACCTCTGTCTGCCTCTCCCACCCCGAGAGGCAGTTTTCCTCTGCCCTGACCACCCCAGGGTCAAATACCAGATAATTAGAGATGGCCTTGACACCCAGAGCCTGCGGACATTATTCAAACTAGCCAATCCTAAGCCTTCCCACTGTACCCGCTCTTCCCCATGGAAATCCCAATAAAGGCTCCTGTCCAGTGCTTTCCACCTGTTCCTTCTGTCTGCTGACCAACCCTGGTCCTTCCCCAGCGTGGCATGCCTCACCTCCTGTTGCTACGGATCTGTGAATATAAAAACTTTCATATATAAAAAAGCCATCATTTTTGTGCATCTTACCATACCTGGTTAAAACCAATGCTAGGTGCATTTTAAAACACACTAGATCTGGATTTGGCAAGGTAACGTGTATTTGAGCACAGCCTTGAAGGCATTAAAGCAGAAAGAGTCTGTAGGACCTCAGTAGGGCTCGGGAAACTATGTTAAGCACACCCTCCACCCCAGGTGATATGGTTGTTCAGCAAATCCTGAGAACGAATGATGTAGCCTCGTCCTCACTTTGCAGATGAGCGAGCTGGGGCCCAGCCTGGTGGACATGTCAGGAGACCACATCCTGGGGCAGGAGGCTGCGTGGTGAGCACAGAATTAAAACAAGGAGTGAGAAGCTTCCGGCCAGGGTAGCAGGATGAAAAACCCCTCCTACAGCAGGGCTGTTTCTGTCTTCACTGCTGCTTAGGACCCTTTGGCTACCAGAAACAAAAACCAGCTAGAGCCCCCCCAAACAGGAAAGGGAAATTTCTGAGAAAGGTACATATGTGTTTTCCGGGGCTGGTGCAGGCAGGGCTCGGGACCAAGCAGGACCAGGAAACATGATCAGGCAGGGCCCTTTCTACCTATCCCCCTTTTCTGCCTCTCTTTCAGCCCTTGCCCCTGAAACTTGATCCTTCTGCCTCTCCTACCCTCACTTCACAGTTTTGCCCACACGCTGCCATTGGTCTCAAGTTCATCCTGGGAAGCAGACTCTGATTAACTCAGTCTGATAGAAACCACCCCTGGTCCAGTGGCAGGCAAGAGCACAAATGTGACTGGGAGAAAATGCCTCCCCCCCATCAGGATTGCTGTCACAGTTGTCCTAGGAATCTCGGTGAATCCAAATTCCCATGCCCAGCCACCCAGCAAGGCCTGCGCGTTTCCAGGACATTTGCACCTCCTTTCCCCAGAGGGTTCTCTGTCTCTATTCCGTGACATGTCCTGTTCTCTCAGAGAAGTTGAGGAAATCCCATTTCATCAGCATGATCTATAGAAATCCCCTCCTGGGAATAGAGGATTCTTTCATATGAGAATTCTTACATCTGCTCTGTGAGATTTTTTTTAAATTAGTTTTTATGTCAGATGGTCTTTTCCTCTTCTCGTCCCTATATCCTGGCTGGACCTTGGTTTCCCAATCATTTCTCATGTTTTGGACTCTGCCAAGGACACAAGCATGTAAGAATCCAGAAAGTCTTTGCCTGTGAGCAGCTTGCGCTCTGGCTTCAGAACTCATACAAGTGACCGTGACATCTGAGCCGACACCGAGAGCCATGGTGATAGCTCCCTACAATATCTGAAGCTGGGTCAGTATTTCACAGCCCCAGTGCACTGACAAGTACTGTCTTGTTCCCAAGCCCCCAGTTCGCTATCATCACCCCCATCTGAGGTCAGGAAAAGGGGTTTGGGGGGACTGCTTGCCCTATGACCCATAGCTGATGAGTTACCCAGCTGGATTTGAACCCGTGTCAGATGCCAGACCTTTTGCCCACTGCCTGTCTTGTCCCTGGCCTTTAACTATTGCACTTCAGCATACACAGCAATCTGGGAACAAAACGGTACATAAAGTGCTGAATTATGCAGTGCCAGCTATTAGAAAGTAGGACAGTGCATCACCTCCTGCTAATCGTATGCTCCAGGCTACTGCAGAAGGCACCAGAAGCTGCTACCAGCCGTGTTTGCACCCTATCCTGGAAAGGTGTGGATGGTGGATTTGGGCAGTAAGGCCGCAGGTCAGCTTGGGTAGTTTCAGTAACTCACAAACATCTATGTGTTCTTAAAATTCAAAGCAGTTACTGTAGGAAGAGATCATGAGGGACTGAGCTAATGAGGAAAGGTTTTCCAGAGGAGTCCGAATAATGGAGAGTCTGAAGACAGGTGGAAGGTGTATGTAGGATGGGGGGGGGAGGGGGGGCATAGCATGAGCACTCCACAGTTTTCCGTATTTTGACCATGATCCACAGCAATAAGTATTTTACATACAGATATCTATAAAAAGGAAGCAAATCTCATGGGATAATAGTTCATTCTTACTATAGATCAGAACTCTTAATGTTTACTTCTTTTAAAGAAAATGCTGGTTGCCACCCGCTCAAGTTGATTTCACAATCCACCAATGGGTCTCATCCAACAGTTGAAAAAGCACAGAGCAAGTCTGATGGAGCATTGTTTTCTAGAAAACAATGGTGGGTCGTGAGCTTGCCAGCTGGGTGGGGCCAGCTCAGGGTAGATGTCCAAACCAGATGTGAAACCCATACCAGGCAGAAACACAACACAATGTTGTGTCTGTGAAAATAAGAAAATGATCTTTCTGTTGTGGCATTTGTATAGATCTCCAAAGATGCGCCAGAGAATTTAAGTGTTCCGAGTTAACAGTTCCCTGAAGTGAATTCTTCCCCTAGATACGGAGTTTTGGTTCAGTTCTGGAGATGCCCTAGGCGTTCCCCAGCAGCCTAGATGACTTGGGGCGGGGGCTGATGAGGGAAGAGCCAGGAATTGTGGACAAACCAATCAGGCAGGAAACCTTTCTGCCCTTTGCACAAAGACCACAAGGCACAGAAAGGTGTATGTATGTATGTATGTAGAGGAAGATCTGGAAGACGAACGTTTCTCTGATGAAATCTCTAGGACAGATACGTGAATGGATTTGCTGATTTTTGAGCTAACCATATTCTGCTCATTATTATGAGCAGGCTGGGGGGAGGGTTTCTTAGCAAATATGCTTTTAATGATTTAGGAAGATTCAAGCACAGACATGCAAAGCTAGTAGAGTTTCTGCCAGCCTACTCTGCAGTTCCTTTTCTTACTGAGACATAATTCGTATATCACAAAATTCACCCTTATGAAGTGGACAGCCCAGTGGTTTTTAGTGTATTTGCAAAGTTGTTCGGCCATCATCACTGTAGATTTCCAGAAAATTCTCCCCCCCCCCGAAAAAACCCCACATCCTTGAACACTCTGGTTCCCCCCGTCCCCTGACAACCATTAATCTTTCTGTCTCTGTTGGATTGGCCTGTTCTAGACATTTCATATCAATGGACTCACATGACATGTGGCCTTTTGCGTCCGCCTTCGTTCATTTTGCACAATGTTTTCCAGATTTATCTATGGCAGTGTGGGTCAGTACCTCATTCCTTTTTATGGATGAATAATATTCCACTGGGTTTTTATTTTCATTTTGTTTGCTCACTGTTTAATGGATACTTGGGTCGTTCCTACCTTTTGGCAATTATGTGTGATGCTGTGATGAGCATTCGAATAGAAGTTTTTTGTGTGCAGCATAGTGAGGAACTACCAATCTATTTTCCAGGAGGTGGCTCCGTTTTACGTTCCCTCCAGCAGCGTAGGAGGGTCCCCATTTTCCCACATCTTTGCCAATATTATTATCTGTCCTTTTTGGCATAGCCATACTTGTGGGCACAAAGCCATTTTATTTACCATTTCCTAATGACAAAATATGTTGAGCATCTTTTCACATACTTCTTGACTATTTTTGTTTTTTCTTTGGAGAACTGTCTATTCAAATCCTATGACTACTTTTCAAATTGAGATTTTTTTATCGTTAAGTGATGAATTCTTTGTATATTCTGCCAACTAGAACTTTATATGATTTCCAAATATTTTTTTCTATCTTGTAGATTGTCTTTCACTTCCTAGATAGTATCTTTTGAAGCCAGAATTTTTAAATTTTGGTAAAATCCAATTTATCTATTTCTTCTTTGTGTGTGTGTGTGTGTGTGTGTGTGTGTGTGTGTGTGTGTGTGTCTTTTAAGAAACCATTGCCTAATCCAATGGCATGAGTTATGCCCTTGTTTTCATCTGAAAGTTTGATAGTTTCACCTCATATTTAGACCTTTGATCCATTTTGAGTTGATTTCTGTATGTGGTTTGAGGGAGGGATCTAATTTCATTCTTTTGCAGGTGGATATACTGGTGTCCCAGCACCATTTGTTTAAAAGACTGTCCTTTCCCTATTGAATAGCCTTAACACCCTTTTTAAATATGAATTCACCTTAAATAGATGAGTTAGTTTATTTCTGGACTCAAAATTCTATTCCTTTGATAGATAAATCCTTATGTCAGTAGCACATTTTGCTGAGTGCTTGTAGCTTTCCAGTAAATTATAAAATCAGGGCATGTAAGTCCTCCAACTTTGTTCTTCTTTCAAGATTGATTGGGCTGTTCTGAGTCCCTTGCATTTCCATATAAATATTAGCAACAGCTTGTCAATTTTTACAAAAAAGGTCAGCTAGAATTTTAACAGGGATTGCACTGAACCTATAGATCAGTTTGTGAGGAACATTTCCATCTTTATATTAAATCTTCTGATTTAAGGTACAGTTGTCTTTCCATTTATTTAAGGCTTTTTAAATTTCCTTCAATGTTGTTTGGTAGTTTTCAGCATATAAATCTCGGATTTTTGTTACATGTATTCCTAAGTTTTTTGTTGTTGTTGTTTTGTTTTTGGGGGTTTTTTGGCTGCTATCGTAAATGGAACTGGTTTTCTTAATTTCATTTTTGGATTGTTCATGGTCAGTGTGTAGAAATACAATTTAATTTTGTATATTGATCTTATATCTTGCAACTTGGCTAAATTTGTTTATTGTAATTGTGTGTGTGTGTGTGTGTAGACTTCTTAGAATGTTCTCTCTACAAGATCATGCTATGACAAATAAGGATAGTTTTACTTTCTCTTTCCAAGCTGAATGACTGACTTCTTTTTCTTGCCTAGCATTCCTGGCTAACACCTGCAGTACTGTGTTGAATCGAAATGATCAGAGCAGACATCTTCATGTTGTTGAAAGCTTTCAGTCTTCCACCATTAACTGTGTTAGCTATGGGGGTTTTTGTAGATACCCTTTATCAGGATGAGGAAATTCTCATCTCTTCCTAGTTTGTTGAGTGTTTTATCATGAAAAGGTGTTGGATTTTGTCAAATACCTTTTTTTTTCCCTTTGCCTCAGTGGACATGATTGTGCAGCTTTTTTTTCCCTTTATTCTATTAACATGGTATGCTGAATTGATTGAAGTTCATATTTGAACCAAGCCTGCATTCCTGGGATAAATCCCACTTCATCATGGGATTATGATCCTTTTTATATGTTTGCTTGATTCGGTTTGGCAGAATTTTGCTAAAGAGTTTTGCATCTGTGTTCATAAGGATATTGGTCTGCTTCTTTTCTCTTGATGTCTGGCTTTGTTACCAGGATAATACTGGCTTCATAGAGCAAATTGGGAACCATTCCCTGCTCTTCTACCTTTTGGAAGAATTGTGAAGGATTCATGCTAATTCTTTTTTAAACATTTGGTAGAAATCACCATGAAGTCATCTGGTCCCGGCTGTACTTTAAGGCCGTAAACTTATAAGGGTCGTTGTTGTTGTTGTTGTTGTTACTATGTCAGTTTCTTGTTAAATCTTCTTGGATTATTTTTTTTCATTTTCAGCCAGCTTTGCTGTTTCTGTCTTGGTAGGATTTTATCTGTTTCACCTAAGCTATGTGAGTTGTTGCCACACTATTGTTCATAATATTTCTTTAATAATTCTTTTTATTTGCGTGAGGCTCGTTAACAATCACTTTCTTTCATTCCTGATTTTAGTAACTTGAGTTTTCTCCCTTTTTTTTTTTTTTCATGGTCAGCCTAGCTAACAGTTTGTCAATTTCATTGATCTTTTTAAAGAACCAACTTTTAGTTTTATTCTCTTTCTTCAATTTTTTTAATTTCTACTGTAATCTCGATGATTTCTTTTCTTCTGCTTTCTTTACACTTAATTTGCTCTTTTTTTTTCTTTTTTTTAATGTTTATTTATTTTGGGAGAGAGAGAAAACACGAGCAGGTAGGGGCAGAGAGAGAGAGAATCCCAAGAAGGCTCTACACTATCAGTGCAGAGCCCAGCATGGGGCTCGAACCCATGAATCACAAGATCATGACCTGAGCCAAAATCAAGAGCCAGATGCTTAACTGACTGGGCCATCCAGGTGCCCTTTTTTTTGTTTCTTAAGGAGAAATGTTAGGTCATTGATTTAAGATTTTTCCTCTTTTTTAATATAGTCATTTATAGCTACCAGTTTCTAAGCACTGCCTTTCCTATTATCCCATAAGTTTTGTTATATTGTATTTTCATTTTCATTCATTTCAAAGAATTTTCTGATTTCCCTTTTGATTTATTTTTTGACCTATTGGTTATTTAGGAGCATGTTGTTTAATTTCCACATATTTGTGAACTTCTAGTTTTCCTTCTGTTGTTGATTTCTAATTTCTTTCCGTTGTGGAGTGGTTATAGAACCACCTAGTCTAGGGGTGCCTGGCAGGTTCAGTCAGTACAGCATGTGACTCTTGGTCTCGGGGTGGTGAGTTCAAGCCCCACGTTGGCTGTAGAAATTACTAAAATGAATAAGTAAACTTTAAAATAATAATAAAAAAAATAGAGGCACCTGGGTGGTTCAGTCGGTTGAGCTTCCGACTTTGGCTCAGGCCATGATCTCACAGTTCGTGGGTTCAAGCCCCACATCGGGCTCTGTGCTGACAGCTCAGAGCCTGGAGCCTGCTTTGGAGTCTGTGTCTCCCTCTCTCTCTCCCCTCCCCCACTCACACTCTGTCTCTTTCTGCCTCTCAAAAATACATAAACATTTTAAAAAATTAATAAAAAAATGAAGTCTTTGGTAAATCCAGTGTCTGGAATTCCTCAGAGATAGTTTCTATAGACTGATTTTTTTCCTATGTATGGACCATACTTTCTTGTTTCTTTGCATGTCTCATGATTTCTTCTTGTTGAAGACTGGGCATTTAAAATGATAATTTGATGATGCTAGACATCAGATTCTTCTCCCTTCCCAGGGCTGCTTGTTGCCACTGCTTATTGGTGATGTTTGTTTAGTGAATTTTCTCAGCTAATTCTGTAAAATCTGTATTCTTCTTCACTGTAGCCCCTGAGATAGCTTCCAGGTTCTTTGAGGGTCATCTAATGATTGCACAGAGATTTCTCTAGATGCCTGGATCAAAACAAATCTTCCAGGCTTTGCTGATGAGTTCTGTGTGTGTTTGGAGGCGTACCTTCAACACTGAGGCAGGAAGTTTACAAATGTACCTTAGTCTTTACTTCCTTGCTTGCTCAGAGGCTCACCCTGAGGCAGAAGTGACAGCTTAGGGCATTCTCAAATCTTCACCGAGCATGTGAATAACCATGGGCATATGGTTTTGGTCTTTAGGTACCAAGATATGTAGGAGCTTTTCAAAGCCCTCCCTAGGCATCCCATTCCCCAATTTGTTTTTTTAAGCTGTTTGGTCAGCTTATTGTCTGTCCCAACTGTTATCCACCCCCGTGGACACTGTGATGTTCAGGAGTTGCCTCTGATTCTTTTCAACAAATGCCTCCAAGGAAAAAGCTGTTCACACTGGCTGAGCTGTGATGCAGGAAAAATAAAGACAGCCTTGGAAGTGGGATCTTCCAGGAAACCACCAGACAGGTCAGAAGATGCCAGTTCTCCCAGAATGGACTTGAAGGGACTCCAGCCTTGTCCCACTCCCTGCGGCAGATGCCGGGGATGATGGTTTTCAAGGCTACTCCAGAGCTGGTGGGAAGGAATGGAAAAAGAGCAAGTTAACACTCCACAAAGCTGACTGTTCTCACTGATATGCAGCCAGTTTTCTTAAGTGAACTCTGCCTGGATTACTACAAGCCTTTGGTCCATTTCCAGAGTTCTGAAAAAGGCTGGATCTGACCATTTTTGCCAATGTTCTCATTGCTTTTATGGAGGAGAGACTCCTCAGAAGTCCGTCCTCCACTGTTTCATTGGCAACAAGCTGACTGTGAGTCTGCATGTGCACCCATACTCAGTGGCTAATTAAGGACACCAGGCTTGCACACAGGCTTATTGAAGCCACTTCTCCATGGATGAATTGTTTGTCGATTCTGTCGGTAGGGGCCAGTGAGGTCTTACCTGCCAGCCAGGACACCCACACTTTAGTCTCACGTTTGCAACGAGCCGAGCATATGATCTTGGAACAAAGGAGCTGAGGTTTCCAAAGTACCTACTGTATGCCGCAGCGTGTGTTTTGTGTACATCATGTCGTTCTTGGAACACCCAAGAAACAGAAAACATTCCCGCTCAACAGATGAAGAAAGCACTAAAAGGCAAAGTGCTTAGTTAGCCCTATGCCTGCTCCACACAGCAAAGACTCCGTCTACTGATTATAGCACTGTTGTTACTACAACTCTTGCCGTTGGGGGGGGCGGGGGAGTTATGGGATTGCTCAAGGTCGTCTGAACACCGACCCGGGTCTGATTGCAGAGCCCACCGTATCCCACATCCCCCCCTCCAGCTTTCCTGGGCAAATCCGTTCCGGCTCTGGGTCTCGCTTTCCTTTAATCTGACGAACGAAAGATCTGGACTGACGGAAGTTATTCGGTCAGCAAACACTTACCGGCTTGTCTTTTTGAGATCGCCTCCAGGGTGCCATTATGGAGGCGTGTACTTCTGAGTTCAGGGGCTCACACTGGGGGCGTTGTCTTGTTCGGCTTGAGAAACGAAACGGACAGGTAGACTGGCAGGTGTATAACCCGGCATGTGTTTCTCTCCCCACCCCGCCCCCGGCTCCGCCCCCCTGCAGAGGCAAGAGGGGACAAAGCCAAGTGGGTGTTCACCTGGCCACTCATCTTCCTCCTGTGCGTGACCATCCCCAACTGCAGCAAGCCCCGCTGGGAGAAGTACTTTATGGTCACCTTCATCACCGCCACGCTGTGGATTGCCGTCTTCTCCTACCTGATGGTGTGGCTGGTGAGTGGAGGAAGCGAGGGCGGACTGTAGGCACAGCCCCTGCCCGGCACCTGCTGGGGGCTGGGAGAGCTGGGTTCAAAGAGCGGCCTCAGGCACTGCTGTGCAAGTCCCTCCCTTCGCAGCCGTTGGCATGTCGCTGGGTAGAAAGGTTCAGCAGAGGAGCGCGGGGCAGTGCCGCGCACCGGGGGCGCCCAGATAGACATCGCGTGGTGCTTGCCTTCCAGGCAGGAGTTGGGGCGCGTTGAGGGAGACAGACCTTCACACGGAGATTGTGAGACATGCTGCCCGGGTGCCGTGCAAAGAGGAATACGGCGGGGGTGATGTGGCTGCTGTATAAGGATCTCTGGGGGGCTAGTCACTAGGCCCCCTTCCTCTCCAGGGTCCCTGGGGGGAACGTGAGGGAGACAACACAAGGCAGCCCTTTCTGGAACCCCTGCCCTCATGACAACCCGATGGGGTAGGTGTTTTTTATTTTGCCCATTTTATAGAGGAGGAAACTGAGGCATCCAGATGGAGTCATCAGCTCCCTTGCACGACTACCAACTAGGGCACAATTAGTTACATAATCAGTAATGTTTAGAGTTGGGGTTAGTCCCCAGCGTTGGGCCCTGAGTCCATGATCTCAGTTGTGACCCTGAGCTGCCTATCAGTCTCCTACTGGAGCTTTCTGATGCCATGGGGACAGACGTTTTGCAGGCAGAGAGGCATTGGCACAGTTCCTTGTAAGCTCCTCTGGACCACGTGGGACAGCCCCCTGGGGCGGGCCAAGCAGGAGCCCCTTCCCCCTTGCTCCGTGTGCCACCCCATGGGGTCCCCCCCTTCTGCTCCATGTAGGGAGCCCAGGAGCAGGAGAGCAGTGACAGACAGCTGTTTCTGTTGCTGTGAAAGCTCACCTGTCAGCAGCTCACACCGCAGTGGTACACGTGTAGACATTTCACTCTCCGCCTGATGCCTGACGCCAGCTGCAGAGGGCAGCGAGTCTTGGTTTGAGAGGCACAGGGGCCGCCTTTCCC
Source organism: Puma concolor (assembly GCF_028749965.1). NCBI lineage: Eukaryota > Metazoa > Chordata > Mammalia > Carnivora > Felidae > Puma > Puma concolor. The sequence continues at coordinate 12,811,837 of NC_141672.1, read as the reverse complement.
TTAGCCCCAGAGGAGCAGTGTGGCGGGGAGAAAAGGGCTGTGGGATCACATGGAAATGAATTTGAATCGTAGATCTCCCACTCACAAGCCACGAACTCAGGTAACTCAGTTTCCAGAGCCACAAGTCACCTCCTCTACGAAAGGGGGACGATCATCCTTGCCTCACAGGGTTATTGGGAGAGTGGAAGTGTCTGTTCGGGCATCGTGGTCTGAGCATGACAGATCAGTCACCGCCGAAGCTAACAGCTGTTCGCACCACAAGGTGCAGCCAATGCTGCTTCCATGCTTTGTTCAGATAAAGGCTAAAGTCCTTATAGATGCTGTGTGTGTGTGTGTGTGTGTGTGTGTGTGTGTGTGTGTTGGGGTGGGAGGAGTTGAAAATAGCTACTCTCCGACCCTCCCCACCCCCAGAAAAGGAGGACAAAGATCATGAAAACGATTCCTTAAATGAATTGCACTTGTAAATTGACATTTTTCTGAATAGGGTTAACGCCAGCCTATCTTTATATTCTATAAAAAGGATCCAGTGGTTTCTCTTATTAAAGTGCATTCCCAAACTAACAACTACAAGTAAAAAAAAAAAAAAAAGTATTCCATGACGTTCGGGTGGGTTATGAGAATTACATAAGATCAAATTCATGACTGAGTGAGACTTTTTCTTCTCTACTGAAAACAGTAGTATTCTGAAATCCACTCTATTAGTTGGCAGTGAGGCAGGACATTTAACAGCACCCTCATCCACACCACCTGGACTTACCCCACCCACACTTCTTAAAGCAGAGTCATGGCAGCGGCTTGGCCGGGGTCACAGGAACCGCTTTGCTGGGGCCCCCTTACCTACGGTTTTGAACGTCAACCCGCCTTAGTTTGGAGGGAATGGAATGACCCTGATAGTAGAAATTGTATAGCTCACAGCACCCCACGTTAGTCTTCATTTCTACGGAAGCAAGAAGTGCTGGCCAGAGGGACACGAGCTTACTTTCCTTATGTCCTGACCGGTGTGCCAGGGAGCAGTGAAGGGTCACCTGCCCACCCCTTATTCCCACCAGCTTTTACATCCCTCACCCCTAAGCCTTCAGGGGAAATGATTCTTGAATGCCAGTGTCAAAACGGAGGGTCCTTCGAAAGGGATTGCCGTGTCCAGCTCCCTTGCACAGTTGGGGAGACTCAGGACCGGAGGGGAGCCGTGACTTCCACTAGGTCGCAACAGATAGCCCCAGAGTCTGGACTCAGCTCTGCTTCCCTTTCTGAAGCCTGAGTATCAGGTGGGCTCCGAGAGCCCAGGGCCGGAGTCCAGGGCAAAGCAACACTCAGGTGGCCTCTCCGGTCCTAAGCACCCTGGATGGCGCACGCACACACGAGGCCTTCCTTCTGTTCTTCCATCCTTTGGCTTCTTAGCCACACAGTTCAGTGATTTAAGAAAAAAAAAAAAAAATGGAGACATCCAATAACATCAGAATAACCCAGGCTCCTGTGTTTATGATGTCTGGCATCCCTCACTGAAAGCAAGTCGGCCATGGCCTGGTTGTACTTAGGGAGATCTCCATCATGGCCAAGGTAGACTGAACATTGATTGATGGATCAGCAGACCATGTTGGCCTCCTCGGTGTCTCTTCCTGCAGAGACCAGGGCGGGCCTGTCAGTGTGCGCTCTGCCCTGTACCTGGTGATGCTGAGCTGGGTACCGTCTTTCAGCAGGTGGGGCATCTTCAAACCCCCCTGCAAAGCTTTGTCCCGGGAGGGATGTTGTTGCAGTCCACATGCTCTGACTACATTCCAGGGCTGAGCTTTGCACTTAGCCTACTTCATCTGGGGCTCTCTGAGCTCTGTGAATCTGATCACCCTCATTCTCTCTGCCCCTATGGATTGTAAGGTGAATGACTGAAAGAGAAAGGAAACATACACCTACGGACATCTTGCACCGGCCAGGCATGGTCACCTCACACTTTCTCATTTAATCTTTATCAACAAGCTCATTTTACAGATGAGGGGACTGAGGCTCAGAGAAGCCAACCAGCTTGTCTAAATCAAACAACTGTTCACTGGGATTGGAGCCATCCATCAAGATGTGAACTACCCTAAGAGATGCCAGTGTTCCCAGTTTTTAGATGGGGAAGCAAGCCAGAGCTAATGAGTATTTTGAATGGGGTTATCCAGATGCTTCTAGGGCTTTCCATCTGGCTGCTACTCAGGGCCCCAGCCATCTCTCAAGTGTCAGGCGTTTATCAGGGGAGTTGTGTGACCGAGCGTCAAGATCCTTCAAAGCTCACATGTCCTTCCCTCCGGCGGTTCTGTTTCTTGGAGCTTATCCTAAGGAGGCAGTAAGAACTCAAAGCTGTACACACAAGGTGCGTGGTGTTGAGGTTGGCGCATGGCCTTTAGAGTCGGAAAGACCTGGCCCAGAACCCCTGCTCCACGGCTCACCAGCCTCGTGCCCACAGGCAATGCCGCTTAACCTCTCTGAGCCTCTGTTTCCCGGGGCATAAAATGAACACACCGAGAGTGGCCCCTCCCCAGCGGGGGGGGGATAATAGAGAGCCTGAGATCGTGCATGTGACACACCTGGTACACAGCAAGTGCTCCATAAATGTCACTTATACGCAGTGGGAAAGAGACCACCTCGATATCCACTGGTGAGGGATGCGCTGAAACTCCAGAGCCATGCAATGAAATCTGTGCATCAGTTTAAGACAGTGTCGTGGTTGAGAATGTGCGGTGGACAGGTGTTCACAGTCAATTCTTACATGAAACAGGTAGCTGCAAAATCTGTGTCGATAATGTCATCTGATTCTGTTTTTTTTCTCACACACACCCCGAAGAGAAAGTCGAGGATGTTTTGTAAAGCAGTGGTTTTCAAGCGGGTTCCCAGACAAGTAGCCTGAGGGTCCTGGCCACCTGGGAACTTGTGAGGAATATAAACTCTGGGCTTCACCACAGACCTCCTGAATCAGAAACTTGGGGTGGGGCCTGGAAGTCTGCACTGTAACCAGCCTCCCCCTCCCCAGAAGATTTTCCACATGCTGGAGTTTGAGAGCCGCGGGCTCATGAAAAGTGTTAATAGTGGTTGTCTGTGGGTCTTGAGAAACGGTAGGTGACTTTTGTTTTCATCTGACTGCGTTTGCTAGGCTTTTGAAAACAGTAAATAAAACAGCAGTGCTGTGGTTCAAGTGGAAAACACTCAGAGTAAGCAAAGGTCTGGGTGTTCCTCCGTGAGTTCCTGTCCCCCGTCTTCTGCAGGTGACCATTATTGGATACACGCTTGGGATCCCGGATGTCATCATGGGTATCACTTTCCTGGCGGCAGGCACGAGTGTTCCGGACTGCATGGCCAGCTTAATCGTGGCGAGACAAGGTAAGGACGGTGCCTCGGCCCCCACAGCTGTGAGCATCGCCATGCAGGCTCCCGGCCCCCACCGGAGTTCTAGTTCATGGCTCTTCTGCCTGGTAGTTGATAAGTCCTGCTACGGAGCCAGCTGATGGTGGGAAAGCATCATGCAGCAGATTCCATCCGTGGAGAGAATACTACCAAGATATAACGCCTCCAGCCCTTGGGAAGCATTTGCTTGTGCAAACTTGGATAAAAATGAACTTGCTCTAAAGTCACCAGTGCGACATTGAACAGAGCTGAAGCTCCAACTTCTTATACCAAATACAACAGTAACAAGGAGTGTTCAGGTCCCAGGACGGCAAAGCAGGGATATCCTATATCTGGTTCCTATTTTTTTTTTTTTTTTTAGTTTATTTAAAGAATTATTTAATGTTTATTTTTGAGAGAGAGAGAGTGCGAGTGGGGAGGGGCAGAGAGAGAGGAAGACAGAATCTGAAGCAGGCTCCAGGCTCTGAGCTGCCCGCATAGAACCTGACGCGGGGCTCAAACCCATGAGCCGTGAGATCATGACCTGAGCCGAAGTCGGACGTGTAACCAGCTGAGCCACCCAGGCATCCCTAAGGTTATCTATTTATTTAAGAGAGGCGGGGGGGTGGGGGGGCACACAGAGTGGGAAAGGGGCAGTGAGAAAGAGGGAGAGTCCCAAGCAGGCTCCGTGTGGTCAGCACAGAGCCTGATGCAGGGCTCGATCTTACGAACCACAAGATCATGACCTGAACTAAAATCAATAGTCATATGCTTAACCCACTGAGCCACCCACGTGCCTCTGTTTTCCTATTCTTAAAGTCAGGGCTCACTATGTGACGTGGGTCAACCTGTATGCTGTTTAATGGCAGAACAAAAGAGCCGTAAAGGGCAGTGAATAAAGGCTGTTTCCACTGGTGAGGTAGCAACCCAGCATGCACTTCCATAGATCTTCATCCACCAACGAAAGTGTGAAAATTTGGGGAGGGGGGGCGGGAGGTCACAGAATGACACCTCAGAGGGGACAGAAGTCCCCAACGAGAAAGTCGGCTCTGGAAAATCGGCCAAGGACCTTTCATTCCTCCGAGTTAGGAGAAAGGGTTGGTTGAGGGGTCGGTCGGTCCTGAGAAGATAAGAGCTGAGGGGAGAGGAGTGTGGGAACGTGGCTGGCGTAGGCTGGAGGCTTGAGGAGAATGGGGACAGTGGGGACAGCAGCTGAGGCGAACGGGGTGTGATTGAGTGACCTTTGAGGTGAGTGCATTCATTTCCTAGGGCTGCCATAGCGAAAATACCACAACTCGGTGGCTTGAAACAAGAGATTGATTGTCGCATGGGTCTGGAGACTTTGAAGTCCAAAATCAAGGTGTTAGCAGGCCCATGCTCCCTCCAAAGGCTGAAGGGTCTGTCCCAGGGCTCTCTCCTGGCTTGTAATGGTGACCGAATGGCTTGAGGCTGTGTCTCTACGGTCTTTGCCTCCGTGGGCATGTGGTGGTCTTCCCCTTGTGTGCGTCTGTGTCCAGACTTCTCTGTCCTCACGAGGACACCGGTCCCTGCATTAGGGCCCGTCCTAATTCAGTTATGACTTCACCTTCCTTTGATCCTCCTTGCAAATAAGGCCCAATTCACAGGTGCTGGGCAGACGTGAGTTGCGGGGCCGGGCACTGTTCAAGCCAGTACAGGGAGGAATAGGAAAGGCAGTGAGCCCCAAGGGCCTGGCTGATGTTCTGTGGCACAAAGTTGGGTGGGACTCAGTCACACCAGCGCCAGTAACACACGGATGAGAGAGGGCAAGTTCCCTGGCCCTGGGGTTGTTGGGTTGATACAATGGGAGGTCAAGGGGGCAAGAGAATGCAGTTGAAGAAACTGCCCGCAGAGTCCGGGCTGTCTGGGGGCAGGGGTCTTGATGCTAGAAGGTTAAGGCCTGGGGAGGGGGTGGCCCCAGTGAGGTCAGAAAGGGGGCTCTGGGAGCTGGGGCTGAGTGGGGCTCTGAGGGAGGACGTCATCTCAGAGTGAGCCCTGTGGAGTGTGGGGGCACAGAAACCGAGGAAAGGCGAGGCAGGGGTGGAGTGTATCATCGTAAGGGCGCCTGGGTGGCTCAGTCGTTCGAGCACGTCCGACTCCTGATTTCAGCTCAGGTCATGATCTCACGGTCGTGGGATCGAGCCCCGTGTTGGGCTCTGTGATGAGCACGGGTCCTGCTTGAGATTCTCTCTCCGGCTCCCTCCGCCCCTCCCCCACTGATGAGAACATCAGGGTTCTTCATGAGAGGGCACCGAAACTCCTGCTTATCCACCCACAAGCAGACCCCGCAGCACGCGGAGATAGGGCGCCCTCGGCTCCCTGAAGGCTCCCGGCTCTGTGTGTGGAGCTTGTGGGACATGCAGAGTCTCAGGCCCACCCCGGACCCACTCAGAATCTGCATTTCAGTGAGGCCCCCAAGCGAGTCCTGTGCTCTTGAAGACTGAGAAGTGTTGCCATAAGGTTCCTCTATATGCAGCACCTGTGTGGGGCAGGAAGGCCACCGCGTCAGAGAGACCCTCGTCCTCTCAAACTCGGGCATCTTTTTTTTTATTTTTTATTTTCTAATGTTTATTTTTGAGAGAGACAGAGCACGAGTGGGGGAGGGGCAGAGAGAGGGGGGAAGACACAGAATCCGAAGCAGGCTCCAGGCTCTGAGCCATCAGCACAGAGCCCGACGCAGGGCTCGAACTCACAGACGGTGAGATCGTGACCTGAGTCGAAGTCGGACGCTCACCAGACTGAGCCACCCAGGTGCCCCTCAAACTCAGGCATCGACCCATCGAACAATGGGGGCGAGTAGCTGGCTCGAAACAGCAGCTGCATTCGCGGGAAGGCTGATTTCCCAGAGCTTCCGCCCCCAGTGGCACCAAGCTGCCACTATTTTCAAGTCACTTAAGACAGTGTCAGTGTCGAGGGAGGCCTTGTATCCCGGAGGTCTGCAAAGGACCGCAACAGGGCAGGAGGCGGGGCGGGACCTGGCTTCCAGCAGCGGCACCGGTGGTCAAATGGGTGAGCCGACCGTCCAGGTGCCGGCCTGGGTGGCTGCAGGCTTCTCGGTGACAAGAGCGGTTGTGTGCTTGGGGCCGTTTGTGTTTCGGGCGTGTTCATTGCACACACATTTGTACGTGTGCCAGGTTCTGACGCTCACGTTGAACGAGAGCTCAGAGGCCGGACTAGAACAGGTGTGAGCCAGCATGAGTGTTAGTTGTGAACGTTTGTTTTCTCACTTTTCCTACCCCTCACGATCATTAAGTCCTTAGGTTGTGTGGCCAGCATGACACTGGCTGGTTGGGCAGGAAGCAGGGGATGACGGCATGGCCCCCTAGCCTCGAAGATGCTTCTAGTCTAGTGGGGAGGAAAGAATTCACTCTGCGGAAGCCATGAGGGCGGAGGACCTGACAGCTTATCCTCTGAGCCCAGGTCATGGGACCATCACCTGGGCCACAAGTACACATCATGGCTCGGGGTGAAGGATGCTGGACCGCCCACAAACTGTGTGATCTTGGGCATGTCCCAATCCTCAGTTCCATTATCTGCCACGTGAGACAGCGGACAGTGCCCTCTCCCTCCCAGGGTAACTGGGAGGATTCAACGAGGGTGAAGCATGCAGTGAGCCCCTGGAGAACATCAGCAAACACCGGTCGTCTTGGGGGGTGTGTGGGTGGCTCGGTTAAGCATCCGACTCTCCATCTCCGCTCAGGTCTTGATCTCAAGGTTGTGAGTTCAAGCCCTGCTTAGGCTCCATGCAGGGCATGAAGCCTACTTAAAAAAACAAAAAACAAAAGACAAAAAAAACCCCCCACCAATCATATTGGATTAGGGTTGACTCTAATGACTTATTTTAAGTGGTTTATCCCTGTAAGATCCTATCTCTAAATAATGCCACATTCCCAGGAATTAGGGGTCAGGACTCCAACATATGAATCTTAAGGGTCACAATTCGGTCCCTAAGAGACCCCTTAGACTTCATAGAGTGGATTTAGACTTCATAAAAAGTTTCTGAAATTCGGAGTCTGTGAAGAAGGGATTCCTAGGATGCTAATAGGGGTTTCCGGCCACCTCAGTGAATGACTCATGTCCCTTGTCCTCTAGGCCTTGGTGACATGGCGGTCTCAAACACCATAGGAAGCAATGTGTTTGACATCCTAGTGGGACTCGGCATACCCTGGGGCCTGCAGACCATGGTTATTAACTATGGGTCCACGGTAAGTTCCTCTCACTGCCCCATAAGCCAGATGGACGCCAGACACGAGCACTTTATGGGGAATGACAGTGGCCTTGGCCCTGTTCCAGCCGAGAGCTCCAGGGGACGCGCTGCCCCCTTCCCCTTGGCACCCTGGCACCCCCTTTCCTTGAAGGCCTCCGGGACAGCCGGAGGAGCAGCTGTTGGGGAGAAGCCCATGTGTAGCCCCCGTGTGCTGAGCACACATCGGGACGGCCACCCCACACTGCAGCCTGTGGGCGTGCACGTCCCCTCCGAGTCCTTTCCCTCACAGGCAGGGCCGAGGCCTAAGCCCACGTTTGGCTGACCCTCCACTGCCATGTGCTCACCGCGAACACCCGCCTGTGCTTTCTGGAAGGGGAAGGAATACACCGGGGTACGCCAGGCTCTCAGAATGGGGGCCCCGGCAGCCCAGAGATTCAGGGCACCCGTGTTTGTTTTTCCAGGTGAAGATCAACAGCCGGGGTCTGGTCTATTCCGTGGTGTTGTTGCTGGGCTCCGTCGCTCTCACCGTGAGTCTTTCCGGTTCCAGAATTACGTGTCGTTCCATGGGATCCACAGTCACTTGCAGAGTCTCTGAAAGCCCTCCCTCCTCCCCTTGGCAGTGAGGCATAAAAATGAGCAAACACAAATTCACAGGTCCCTCCAGACACAGTTGGTGCCAAGAATGTTGGCCCCCACCACCACATTTTTGCCTGAGTGACCCAGAAGTCACCAGAGCAAGTGACCCACCTCCCTGTATCCCCACGGCCCAGTCTGTCTCCCCTCACTAGTGCCAGTAAGAGAGAAATTCACCCCTGTCCATCCAAGCTGACAGGTGGGGAGCATGGCTGTCAGGCCTCGGGACCAGGACACCCTCATACTGAGGCCTCCTCACCCCACATACCCACACGTCTGTCCCACACACTTTACCTCTGCTTATGCTACTCAGTCCTTACAGCCACCTGATGATACCATTCCCGTTGTGCGGAAGAAATCGAGGCTCGGGTTCGAGAAAGCGTGCCCAGGATCCCAGGGATAGGAGGTGGCAAGGCTGGGATTTGAACCCAGATCGGTCTGTCTCTGTAGAACACATCATGTTGCTCTGATGGGGTAACTGTGATCCAGTCCTTAGGAAGTCTCAAATCAGAGATGAGAAGGAAAGGCAGTGAAGTGTGGGAGAGTCTAGAAAGAATGTAGAATGAGGATGTGCCCCAAGCCCGTCTACACACACACACACACCAAAAGGTGGTCCAAGCTGAAGTTTGCCAAGCCGTGAGCCAGTAGATGCATCAGAAGTTTTCCCAGAGAGGGGCTGAGGATGCCAAGTTCTGCAGCAAAGGGAAGACCCAGAGAAAGTCCCTGGTTGTTGCTAGAGGAAGTCCAGGCAGGGCGGCTCTCGGTGCCGAACATGGGTCCTGAGCAAAGTGGTGTGTCTGTTCGGGGAGGGCCAGCCCAGAGGGGGCGGCTGCCTGTGTCCCTGGAGCCAGCAGGCCTGGGTCAAGGGCAAGACTCGCCCTTCCATCAGACGGGTCTCAAAGCCCTCAGGGACTCAGTCTGACCAGACCCAGGATGTGCCTTGTGGTACCGCTCTGCCCTTGTCCACACTTTGGAGAAAGTTCTGCAGTTCCTAGTTTGTGTATAGTGGCCCTGGTAAAATGCCTCCCTGTATTCCTCTGTCCCCAAGGCCACTGCTTGTCCTCTGTCCCTCCAGGTCCTCGGCATCCATCTAAACAAATGGAGACTTGACCGGAAACTGGGGGTCTGTGTGCTGGCCCTCTATGCCGTCTTCTTGTGCTTCTCGATAATGATAGAGTTTAACGTCTTCACCTTCGTCAACCTGCCGATGTGCCGAGAAGACGATTAAAGCCGAGCTGCTGCCCACCCCCCACGGGGGGCTGTTCTGGACTCTGATGCCAGCCTCCTCTCTCCCTCCCTCCCCCACCACGAGTCTCTCCTGCCTCGGTGGCCACCGTCTGTTCCTTCACACACTGGAAGGAAGAGCCATCATGGTCTTTGTCTGGTCACGGGCCAGGCTGCTGGGCATCCTCCTCCTCCTCGGAGTGCTGCCCTCCCCACACAAGGCAAGATTCGGGGGCCGCCATGGGAGTGGCTTCGCAGACCCCCGAGCTGGCAGCCGCAGGGATGTACTTGTGTCTCATCTCTCTCGGACACTTTAGTGAGGACATCTGTGTGCAGTTTGTCTTTCTGTCGTAGGGCAGCCTCAGAAGTGAGGTGGCCGGCGAACGTGAGGTCCCCTGGGGCAAGTGCAAAATAGGAATGTCGTTCTCCGGTGTCCCCTCTGGGCCAGAGCGTGTGAGTCCCTGAGGCGGCCTGTGCTACACTCAGTCCCTCCCATTTCTGCTGGAAACACTCACACCTTGGAGGGGGCAAGGCCTCCATCTGCTGAGGGTTTGGGGCCACGAGGGCAAACATTCTGCCCCTTTCTCTGGAAAAGCTGGAAGAACGGAAACTGCTTCTCGCCGCAGAAAAGAGAATTTCCTTACCACTTTCATTGATGCGTTCGGAGAATGAGCAGTGAAATATTAAAAATAAAATGTCATGTCGATCATCATACTTGAAAAATCTCATTCCGTACAAAAAGGCCATGCCGGGGACCAAGAACAGGTAACACCCCGTGGAAAATGAATCCTATGTGTATCAATCATGTCGCACTGACACTAAGACTTTTGGTTTGGAACACAGAAGAGAGTGAAAGACTAACATCTACCTAGGTGCTAATTCAGAGACACAGTGGAGATGGAAGCTCACAGCCATACATTCCAGACCTTCCGTGTGATGCGGACCCCTGTCGGTTCGGGTTTGTCGTTTCTTTGTTAATGCGCTGCTCTCAAAACCACCCGGTCGAAAGACCCAGTCGTCTGTATGCCCAGCAAATTCCATAGCCTGCTGGAACGGGTGTATCACCAGTAACAGTTAATGACAAGATGGGAGATTTCCTGAAAATTGCTGTCTGGTTACCTGGAGGCGAGTATGGAAAACATAACTTGGAATTTTTAGAGCCTTACAGTGGGCTCCACGTGAAGGGCCAAGGACGGGAGGCTGAGTCAAAAATAGAAAAATAGGAAATAATTTTCACCTGCTTCGTAGCTCTCAAATATATATTAAAAAAGATTTATGAACACAAACCATCCGTGGTTTCTAAAAAGAAAGCACAATTAATTTTATATAGAGGTGTGGTTTTTTTTTTTTTATTTTTGTAACGTTTCTATTGCAAAAGTCTACTGGATTTGATGCACTTTTAATATTGGGATATTTTGCACGGAAGACTGTATGGCAACTGCCCGTGATAGTGTGAGGACAGGTTTTTAGCCATTCACCTGTAATCAGTCGTCGGGGATGAGCCTAAACCGACAGCTCATTCCTTCCTGAAACACAAAGGTTGTGACTCGAGGTTGAATGTGTGGCTGTGTTTGTTAGGGCCTCCTGATTTTCAGAAGGAGGGAGCGTTCGAGTTGGTGTCCTTTAAGTGAGCCTAAGCCTAAGGTGGGAGGGAACACCGTCGTCGCCGGGCTTCTGTTCTGGATCCGCATCAGTGTTAGTAACTACACCACATTAAGGTTCCTCTTTAAGTTTCTTTACCTGGATTGGGCTCAGTGGTCTTTCCATGGAGGGCAAAGGTGATTTTCCTAAGAAATTAGCTAGGTGGGAGCCGGGAGGATCATTCGTATCAACTTCAGATACGCAGGGTTTCCAAGCCCTCTGTGACCTCTTAGGGAAGCCCACCTGGTCCCTTTGGTCTTACAGACTCCTCTGGGTTTCAGAGTGGGTCTGTCTCCAACTTGACTCTCAAAATTGCCCTGTTGATGTAAGTAGGGTTTGGTCTCTCCATTTAACAGAAAATCTAGCCTCGGAGCGATCAGGTGACTCGAGGTCTGTTGTCAGTAAGTAGAGCAGAGCCAGGCTCCCGGTCATTACCCTTCCCTGGTCAGCCAGTGGGTCGGCCATCCTCGGTTGGGGAGGGGGGGAGGGGGTGGGCGGAGGCATGCCTTTGCCCTTGTGGTTGGTTCTTATTGTTGAAGTTAAGACTTCAGCAAATATTTAATTGACTCCTGGTGCCCCAGCTCGTATCCTAATATCTATCTCTATCCAGTGTACGTTTTTTTCCCCTGGTAAAGACCAAAAGATCTTTTTCCCTGCAAGGCACAGGCCACATGGCCCCCGAGGGTGTCCCCGCTGGTGTTCACTTCTCTGAATCCTTGTGTAGCTTTTAGAGAATACATCCCAATGACCTGCCTCTTCCTCAGCGGAGTCCATCTGAGATGATAAAGTATACTGCTGTTGGCAGTTTGAGGCTAAAATAGTGTTTTTAGTACGTAGAGCACTCCTGCTGGCTAATTCTCTTTGGACTCTAATGTGCCAATGTAGCTTCCTTAAAGGATCTGTGCATTTATTGTAACTAGGAAGCCATGTGCTGTAAGTGAAAAAGTCTCTTATTTAAATATTTTTCCATCACAGGTTTAAAGAATTGCTTGATTAATTAGGCCTTCATCTTAAAATAATGTTTTTTTTTTTTTCAACGTTTATTTATTTTTGGGACAGAGAGAGACAGAGCATGAACAGGGGAGGGGCAGAGAGAGAGGGAGACACAGAATCGGAAACAGGCTCCAGGCTCCGAGCCATCAGCCCAGAGCCCGATGCGGGGCTCGAACTCACAGACCGCGAGATCGTGACCTGGCTGAAGTCGGACGCTTAACCGACTGCGCCACCCAGGCGCCCCTTAAAATAATGTTTTTATCACTCCGCAGGATTACTTCCTTTTATTTTATTCCCGAAGCTAATTAGCATGGGGTAATTACTCTGCATCACAAATAGGCAATAAAAAAATTAAATTTAGCTCTTCTCATTGGGAGCAGAAAAGAAAAACGAACCGTTGCAACTGAGACTGAAAATGTCTGTAGAATCGGGAACAGGGGACTCCTGTCAATTTCTGGTTTGGAATTTCCCCTTACGGGCTCAGGCGTGGACAGGTGGGTGAAAACCTGGCCCCGGAGGAAGGTTCTGGGTCAGCTGCAGGGAGAGACTAATGGTTAAGGGCGCTGTAGACAGGTTTGTCGTTATCCTTCCCATGACCTGCAGTGTGCCGGTCTCTGTGATTCTCGCCCCTGTGCGCAGACCTCGCCGCCCTTGTGAGTTTTCACCTGCCCATCGCCACCTCTCCCCGCACCTGTTAGGGCTGTTTCTTGCTTCTGTCCGTCCCCTCCTTTTACAGACCCAAGCGGTTGATAAGGCAGAACCCTCCCAGAGCCAGATTAAACCAGGTGGGGAATGCACATGACTCTAGGGCAGTCCTGCAGTCCCCAACCGAAGACCCCCCTCCTGGGCTGCCCAGGGGTCTAGGTCCTCAAGAAAGAAACTGTCACTCTTTCCCTTTAGACGAGGAACTGCAAGCCTGACCACAGCAGCAGGAGCCAGGTACTCAGGGAATGCCGGACTCCACACAAGTGCTGGGAATCCGGGAAGAGTGAGGGTGGCTCCTTGCCGACCCCCTTCTGTCCCCCTGGCGTTTCTCCTACCTGAGTCCTAGGGTCCTCCCTCTCCTTAAGGTAGGGGTGGACAGAGGCGTGATAGGCTGGGAGAGGGTCAGTTCTGAACCCCCACTCCGCGGAAAAGTGGGGGAGAATCCCAGCACCAGCGGCTGAAGCTGCTTCCGTGCCCTGCCCTCCCTCCCCAGGCATGAGATGGGCCAGTGGGGTTCAGGCACTGGAACAGTGTTTGGGGACCTGCCGTGTTTGGGGACTTTCCCCTGGGGGCCAGCAGGAGGGAAGCAGCTTGGGCCGGTGCTCCTCAGTGGCCTTGATGTTCTGATGGGGCTGTGACCCTGACACTGAGTGGGCACTTAGGGAGGGGGTGGCCCATTTGCTCCCACCCCCCTCTCTCCTTCCCCCTGCAGCCATGTTCCTCCCTGCCTGGAAAAGATGGTTGTGCTGCGTATGTGACAGGCTCTCAGCAAGTGCTTGTTACTTCAATAAACAAGGAACTTGCATGTTAGGGTGAAAATCTTCAGGATGTTCTTCCCCTGTGCCGTGATTTAAATATTGCTGGGTCTCTCTAATGCCCTCTGAACACAATTCTGTAGGTCTTTCTCCCCTTGGGGCAGTTAGCAGATGCGTCCGGGGCACCCGAGATGGTTCGTGTCCTGGCAGCCTTGTTGCCACATCATGCCCATAGAAACTTCCAGAAGTTTCTGAAAACTCTCTGGGCAGCTGTTGGGTGGCAGGAAATCTGTCATCTCCCCACCCCACCCCGAATACACACCCAAATGCCGTCTCGCTGACCCCTGTCCTCTTGGTGGATTCGCCCAAGTGTCTGGACACCCCCACCGGGTGTGGACACCTACTTGGGCTTTTCTGGTCTCTCTAGCTGATCACGTGAGCCCCTCAAGCATGAAGGCTCCTTCCGGGCCTTCTCAAAGCGCAGAGGAAGAGGACTCTTCCCTCACTGGGTGAACCCTTCCCCACTGCATCAGTCATGTGAGCGGCAGAACAAGAGATTCTTCCCATGGACCCATCCCACGAGGCAGAGACCACGGGTGGGACACAGATTTTGTTTGGTTCCTCACTTCGAGCCCAGCCTCTTGCCAACCTGTCTCATCGGGGTTGCCATGCTGTTGAAAACGTTTCCCAAAGGGCACAGACCACGGGGATACAGATGTTTTTTTAAAGACCTTTAGGTAATTGTATTTGCTCCTCAATAAGGAAAGCAAACTGGGATACTGGTTTTGTGGTCAGGCCGTCACTCAAGCCTGGTAGCCAACGGGAGACTATCCGCCCTGTCACCATGCTGCCCAACCTCGAGGAAGTGGGCATCTGCGTAAAATTAGGACAAAAAGCGCTGTTCTCCCATTCCGCCCCCCCCCCCCAGGTGGGGCTGTTTTTTCCATCACAACAAGGAAGCCAGCTGGCTGGTATTAGAGCTTTGATATTTTATGGAGATTTTTTTTTTTATTCTCATTTTTCAATGACAAATGGCACCCTGGTTCCATTTGTCTCTGTGAAACCTACACACAGGAACAGGGGCTGGTAGGCCTGCTTTCTGTCACCTTTTATCTTCGTGTGTTCAAGGTTTTCCTCGCCTCTTACAGGCATCAGTGCCCATTTGTCGGGGTCAGGTGCCCTCCACTTTGCGCCAGGGGCCAAGAACATGCTTCCAGTCTGCGGAAACATCTGAGGCCCGAATACCCCGAGATAGAACTGGGGGCGAGGGGAGGCAGCTCTGAGAGCTGAAAATGCCCCCTGGACCCCTTGAAAGTCCAGCCCTATTTCGTGTAGCTTATCCGTGTCTTCGATTTCTGGGCCTGGGATCGGCCACTCCTTGGTTAAAAGCCTGATGACAAACAGGGACACAATCCACACCTATTCCCACTGTTGCCAGAATTTAAACAGTTGCTTTTTATGTAACATGTTGGTTGGGACTTTTCCATGGTCAAGGCCAATAAAACCCTTAATCCTGGAGAAAGTATGTGCTCTGCCTACCCCACCACTGGAAAACACAATTTTTTTAAAGCTATCAAGAAAAAGTACGTGCAGTTGGGTTTCTAGTGGCGTGGTCTGGTATGATCAGCCTTTGTGCTTAAAGGGAAGGTCTCAGACAACAGCTCCCTCCCTGCTCCCGCTCCGGAATTCCCAAGATAGGAATTCCCAGTTATCCAGACGGACAGTCTCCTTTCAAAAGAAGGAGCAAGGTTTTCCCTTACACCAGAAATGACTAGGGTGTGGGCAAGGCAGCTGTGCTTTTCCAAATCAAATGTTCCAGTGGGTTTTGGGTTTGTTTGTTTTTTTTCTGTCCACTGGGGCATCCCTGCCCTCCCCTCCAGAGGTGCCCTTTGGAGCTGTTAAAGACTTCCTGAAGCTTCCTCCACGTGGCTTAGATCAAGGATATTTGGGGACCCAGCGGACAGAGGCTGTGGCTGAGCTTCTGTGGCCGGACCTTGGGGAACGTCTTAAGGGGGCTGTTAGTCTGGGAGGCTGGATGTCCAGTTCGGAGCAAAGTGCCTTCTGCGTGTGTCTCCTGGCCAGCAGCCGCCAAGCCGGAGTAGTTGCTGGGTGAAGACAAAAAGAGCCTTGATTACCTAGAGAGGAAAGAGGGCTGCCGGCCAGATGGGGCCAGGCCTGTGGGCAGAGGCACGAGCTGCCAAGAGAAAGGCCAAGCAAGGAGAGGCCGGGCACATTGCAGATGCCCAGGAAGTAGGCTGGGCACGGTTTCTGCAGGGCCATGGGATTTTCCTGGAGGCTAGCCATGACTCACCAAGCAGCAGGTAGAGAGAATCAGGGGGCTCTCGTGTCCAGACGGAACTCGCTTAAAACGACCAAACCCAAGAACTTCTGGGGCTGTTCCACATCACTTGAGTCCCCCACAAGACCTTTCTGGCATGCGGGGCTCAGTGCCCGCCATCCTTGTTCATTCTAACAGGCAAAGCAGGAGCAATGAGTTGAAAACTTGTAAATAATAAATATATTTATCTCACTATTTATTTTTTCAATAACTGTGACCTGCACTGTGAATGCTCTGTGATATGAGATTCTTAGTTTAATAAAACTGTCATTAAATTTGAATGAATTGATATCATTGGTTACTAAACACTGGCATGAGTTTATTTTTGTTGTGAAGAAAAATCTAGAGTAAATATGAACTAAATCTTTATGAGAAACCTAGCAGTCAGTATTGTAATGCAATATATCAAAATCTGTACACTGTCAATTAAATAAATGAGCACAAGTTGTCTTTCCCTATATAGAGCTCCCACTCACGTTTTAACAGACCTACATCTCTGTACGTTGTGAAAGAATCATTTGCATTGGAATAACGGCCATTTAAAACCATTCTAGTTGCATATTGAGAAAATTCAAAAAGGTTGAGGCTCGGAGCTTTTTACTGACGATGATTAGTAATGAAAAAAACAAAGCAGAAATTTTGTAACCTATCTTGACCAGCACGTGTGAGTTCGGAATGAGCCAACCATTCGCTACCTCGTCAGCAAGGCCAGCTTGATGAGCAGGGGACGACCCACGTAGTCACCAAGGGCCTCACACTCAGAAGGGCCCCAATCTTAGTTGTCACCATTCTAGAATTCATGATTTTTTGCAAAGGGGGCCCACATTCTCACTTTGGCACTGGGCCCTTCCAGTGATGTCTGGTTCTGTTCATCTGGAACAGGTTAGGCCATCAGCTGTGGTGT
The DNA here is from genome assembly GCF_028749965.1 of Puma concolor. Taxonomy (NCBI): domain Eukaryota; kingdom Metazoa; phylum Chordata; class Mammalia; order Carnivora; family Felidae; genus Puma; species Puma concolor. The sequence goes on along the minus strand of NC_141672.1, from coordinate 12,795,065 downwards.
TAGGCGACACTGAGATTAGGAGGAGAGCTTCTAGTTAATTCCTTCATTCTGCAAGTGTCCTGAGACCCACCTGCCTCAGCTGCCACCACAAACTTTAACAGGCTCGTGAATCACCTGGGCAGCTTGTTAAAAAGCAGATCCTGGTTCAGCAGGAATGGGATGGAGACAAAGATGCTACATTTCTAGCAAGTTCTCAGGTGGTGCCAGTGCTGCTGGTCTACTTTGAGTAGTGAGAAGCTAGATCAGTCCTACTCGGAGCACGACGGAGGCACCTCTGCGGACTCACAGGCTGTTCCCAATCTGCAACAAGACGAGGAGAGAAACAGAATATAAACATCTATGGCACTATGATGGGTAATGTTATGTCTGGATCTGTTTTTTTTTTTTTTTCATTGCATTTTCTAGTAATTTATTTAAAAATTTTCTTTTAGTTATTTTGAGACAGAGAGTGCAAGTGGGGTAGGGGCAGGGAGAGAGAGAACCCCAAGCAGACTCTGCACTGTCAGCACAGAGCCCAGTGTGGGGCTCCAACTCACCAACCTGAGATCATGACCTGAGCCGAAGCCAAGAGTCGGACGCTTAACCGACAGAGCCACTCAGATGCCCCTATAGTAATTTACTGTATTTTATTAAAATATGCACCCACAATGAGTTAAAATCTAAACATATATTTTAAAAATCTTTCCACAGGTAGAAATTCTACTTTCAAAGACAGAAACCCCTTTTGTTTGAACTCTTTCCTGTTGAAAGTCAATCCATGATAGTTTTGGTAATTCCAGTCCAGTAATCTCTGTGGGTCCTGCAGCCCTGTGCTTTTTTTTTTTTTTTTTTTTGGAGAGAGAGCATGTGCACACACATGAACAGGGGAGGGACAGAGAGAGAGAGAGAGAGCGGATCGCAAGCAGGCTCTCTACACTGTCCGCACAGAGTCCGATGTGGGGCTCGAACTCACAAACCGCAAGTTAACGACCAGAGCCCAAGCCACATGCTCTTGGTTCTGAGCATCTCAGCATCCCTCAGTCCGTCTGGTGCTTTGTGACTTACAAAGCCAGTGAAACACAGGGCAGGTATGGTCTCCATGCCACAGATGGGGAAATGGGGTAGAGAGAGCAAGCTTGCTGTGCACAGGAACTCCGCTCCTCACTGAGCTGGCTGAGAAGCTGTTTCCTTCCACTGCCCACAGCTGCCCACACAAGAAAAGGTAGCAGGCGTTTGGCTGAATCTATCCCCTCCCGGGGGCTCACCTCCTAGTTGATTTCACACCTCAGGCTCTGTCAGCTTGCTTTTGATGTTGCTAGAAGTTGCTCCAGGCGATTCCAAGTTCACCATGGTCCTGGTACAGGTGGTCTGATAGTCCACTGAATGGGCCTGTGCTAGCTGGAGTCCACCAGGCAGCGCAGAGAGGGGAGGAGTGGATTCTGACCTCCGTCTGTCCCCACGAAAGGCACTGTCTTCTGAAACTGCTTACACTCGCTGCCTCTGAGGTCTCGTGTCCCACCCTCTGCCCTGCATGTGTCATCAGACCACGATACCCCTGGCCTGTCATTCTCCTAATCTTTCTGCAGGTTTTAATACTGTGGATTTTTATCCTCTCTAATAAGCAAACTCACTCCTCTGGGCCTCCACTTCTTTATTCCTGCCTGGCTTTATTCCGTCTCCTGGCTTCCCTTCTACCTGCCCCTTAAATGAAAGTGTTCGTCTGCATACTATCCTGGAGTGTCTTTCTTCTGTCCGATGGTTCTCAATCCTGGCTGCCCATTGGAGTTATCTTGGGAGCTTTGACACACACAGCTTCCCTGAGCCCCACCCCAGAGGTGACCAGGTTGGCCTGGGCACCATGGTTTTCTTTCTTTTCTTTTTTTTAATGTTTATTTTTGAGGGAGAGAATGAGACAGAGTGTGAGCAGGGGAGGGGCAGAGAGAGAGGGAGACACAGAATCAGAAGCAGGCTCCGGGCTCTGAGCTGTCAGCACAGAGCCCAATACAGGGCTCGAACTCACTAACTGTGAGACCATGACCTGAGCCAAAGTCGGACGCTCACCAGCTGAGCCACCTCAGGGGTGATTCTAATGTGCAACCAACATCAAGAACCACTGGTCCGGCTCAGCCTCTCTAGATGCAGCAACGATAGGAACCTTCACAACCGTCCCCCAAAGCACCCGCCCCAAGAGGCTTAGTCCCTCTGGGGCCCCTGCACTTCCTGTTTTTTAAGTTTATTTATTTATTTTGAGAGAGTGCATGAGCAAGGGAGGGGCAGAGAGAGAGTGAGAGAGAATCCTAAGCAGGCTCCACACTGTGAGCACGGAACCCAACACAGGGCTTCAACTCACAAACCGGGAGGTCCTGACCTGAGCCAAAATCAAGAGTCGGACACTTAACTGACTGAGCGCCCCAGGTGCCCCCTTACCTGCACGTCTAACCTCCTGTTGGACTCTTCAGCCTCCCAAGTGCCTCAAAGTCAGGGTGACCAAAAATAATCCAATTTTTTAACGTGGGCAAGTGTTCACAGCAGCTTTAGTCAACACAGCCAAACACTCGAAAGAGTGCAAAGAGGGATCTTCTAAAGCAGGAATCGATTTGTTCTTCTCCTGCTTGGAAACACTGAGTGACTCCCAGTTGCCTCAACGGGCCACATTAGACCCTCCACGACCATCAACCATCGTCACCTCCCTCTTTGCCTGTCCTCATGCTGTTTCCTCTGCTTGAAAGAGGTCCCCCACCCCTTGTCCTGCAGGAACCTGCCCTTCTGCCTTCAAGGCCTTCCTAGACCTCTAGCCCAGAACGAATCCCCTGCCTCTGGTTTCTTATTATCTGTTGCTGGTGAGACTGCTTTGATTATTCTTTAGCAAGTATGCATCTGGAATTTTCTAGAAGAGTTTCAACTTGATATATACTCACCCATGGCCCCCGCCAACTATAGAAGGGCACCAATTTGGGGATGTCTAAACTACCTCTCTCAGATGGGCCCTTGAAGCTAAAAAAGAGCACATTTTGTCACCCCCTGATTTATTCGATAGGCCTGCTCTGTGCCAACCATCAAGCCGACTGCTGGTTGCAGAGATGGAAGGCCCACTTCCAACCGGTTCAGGGAGTCCCCAAGTTCTCGGGAGGAGTGCGCTCAGAGGCAGGAGCCCGGAGAAAGGGCACCCAGTCGTACTGACAGGGCAGACACTGACCCCAGCTGAAGCTCAGTGGACAAGGGGAGTGAGGAGGGGTGACGGCAAATAGCTGACGCACAAGACAGGAGCCATGCAGAAGTCAAATCGTTCAGGTTTAAAAAGAGGCAACGCGTAAAGGAAAAATATGACGTGGGGATATTCAGATATCCCCAAGGGATTCCAGCTGGGAAACTTATGGGGCCTGTGGGAGGCAGAACAATGTCCCCCGAAAGAAGCGCATGTCCCAAATGCCCGGAACCTGTGAATGTGGCACCTTATGGGACAAAGCGGACTTTGCAGATGGGGTGAAGTTAAGGGTTCTGAGATGGGAGACTCTCCTGGATTGTCCCAGTCGCCCTGATGTGTTTATTCACAAGGATCCTCATCAGAAGGATGCCAGGTATCAGAGGGAAGCGGGGATGTGATGATAGAAGCAGAGGCCAGGGGGATGTGGGGCCACGATCCAGGGATTTTCAGCAGCCTCCAGAAGCTAGAAAGGCAGGAAACATTCTCCCCTGGGGTCCCCAGAAGGAAAACGGGCTGCCGGTACCTTGATTTTAGTCCACTGAGACCCATTTTGGATTTCTGACCTCCGGGACTGCAGGTTAATACAACCGAGGTGTTTGAAGCCACTAACGTTGGGTAATTCGTTACAGTGGCCACGGGACGCTCGTGCAGAGATTATGAGTGGGACGAGGAGGGGGACATGGAGGGAGGCCGAGGCTGCCAGGGCCCCTGGGGGTCAGGCAGTGGGGAGCCACTGAAGGCTGCCAAACAGGACAGTGCCCGCTTTGCCTTCCAGTGTCCAAATGATCTCTCGGACTGCAGATGGAGAAGCGCTGGGCCCCGGGCGCGGTGGCCGGGCTGGAACGGAGCGATTGGCCAGGATTCCAAAACCCAGAAAAGAAGTGAAGACCCTGGCGGAGAGGGGAGGCTGGCTAAGCGCAGGTGCTCGATGCTCACCGAGTGATCGGTGGGCTTCTGTTTGGTGCCGTTGCCCACAGGACCCAGGAACTGATTATCGAGATAAAGGAGAAGGTCCGGAGAGGAGGGCTACCAGCTTCCCCACAGGAAGCCCTGGGGAGGAGCAGGTTGGAGTCCAGTAAGCCTGTGGGACCCACATTGGCTAAGTGACTTAGCCTCTCAGAGAACACTCCCTCCTCTGCAAAACGAGGGTCGTAAAGCCTATCACACAGGGCTATGCGGCCCATTGTGTGAGATAACGGATCCGACCCCACACCCAGGGCCTCCAGTCTGGCAAACACCCGAGACAGGCAGCACTGGTGAGGGCGAAACAGACACCTTGCTCGTCCACAGCTCCTCCCCACTGCTCTCTCTCCAGCAGGGCGAGGGAGAGCACGCACTTGACCGCTTGAAGGGGGAACATGGGCTTAGGAGTGGTGAGGATTTGGGGGGGTTCAGGTAGGACATCAAGAACCAAGCCTGCGGGGCAGGAATGACAGTTTCTCCCACAGAGAGGAGACCGCCTGTCTGTCTTCAGACTCAGCCCTGGGACCCAGGAGCGGCAGGAAAAGAAGGAGATGGAGAGGAGGGTGTGGTGGGCGGGTCTCAGGCTGCCTTCTTGGGGATCTCTGCGCTGGGAGGGAGAGCACCCAAGATAAAAGCTGTGGGCAACAGGGACGCCTGGGTGGCTCGGTCGGTTAAGCATCCGACTCTTGGTTTCGGTTCAGGTCACGATCTCATAGTTTGTGAGTTTAAGCCCTGCAGTGGACTCTGTGCAGACGGTGAGGAGCTTGCTTGGGATTCTCTCTCTGTCTCCTTCTCTCTCTGCCCTCCCCCACTCCCTTTCTATCTTCCCCAAAACAAATAAATAAACATTTAAAAAAAAAAAAAAAAAGAGCCATGGCGAACAAAGAGGGCCAAGGGCGTTTGAGACAGCCCCTCTCTGGCCAAGCTTTGGTCAGGCTCCTCTGATCTCTCTTCTCCACAAGGCCCATGACCTCTGGGCCTCCATGTTTGTCCCCACCCTGTCTACTTTCAGGAGCAATCCTGCTAAGTGGGTCTAGCCAGAAGCCCCAATCCTCCACACTGGTCACCCTCGACTTGCCATCTGGCTCCTTGTCCCCCACTAACCCCAGGGGACGCTGACCACCCTGGCCCGCCTTCGGCAAGAACCCACAATCCGTCGTACCCCTGACATTTAGCCAGAATCCCTGTACCCCTGATGTTTCCTCTCAGTAATTTTCCATCCACGGACCCCACCCTGCTCCTTGGATAGAAACCCCCACTGTTTCCTTGCTGTCTGAGGATTCCAGCCCAATCTCTCTCTCCCACTGCAGGGGTCCCTGTCCCCGAGGCGATAACCTTCCTTGTTCTTTAGCCTCCTTCTTTAGCGATGGTCACGAATAAGTTTTTCTTTAAAGCTTGCCAGATAAAAAAGCTTGCCACACTCCGCCCTTGGGGCCTCTGGAAGGAGCTAGTGGGGCCAGCCAGCAGAGTCCAGGGTGGGCTGCACTGTCAGGCAGGCAGAGAGGCTGCTCCTGGGTGCAGGACCCAGAGCATTCCTGCGGGGCTCCAAGCGGGACTGACCCGGGCCTCTGGGCTGGGGATTCGGCTGAGGAGATCCGGGGAGGCTCCCCGTGATGCTGAGCCAGGTAGAGTGCTGGGACCAAGTGGGGACTGTCCAGGGTAGCCCTGAAAGTCCTGTGTCCTGGGAAACCCATCGGGCTGCGACAAACTGAGATATTGGTCACCCCAGGTCACCCGTGCAGTCACGGAGCCCATGCTTAGAAAGCCCCACCCGTAGAAGGCTCTCGTGCCTGGTTTCATGTTCTGCTGTTGCTGCCTTGGAATCTGCAATACTTTTTGAGCACGGGGTCACACATTTTCATGCGGCAGTGGGTCCCACGAGCCACGTAGCCTGCCCTGCCCTAGACCAAGATCCCTGTGAGGTCCACAGCCCACAGTTTCAGGATCTGCAGACGAGACCCCTGGGAAGCGGGGGTGCTGCTCCTTCCTTTCCCCAACATCGCCTTGCCCGAGGCCGCATTAATTAGTAGCAGCTGAACTGAACCCCAAACTTCCCCAAACACGCCTCTTGGCACCCCTGTCAGGGGCAGGGCACAAGGTGGAAGGCATTGCAGAGCCTCGGGATCTGCAGATTCCTCGGGATCAAACTGACCAGCCTGTTGCCACCCCATGGTTTTAAACAAACCACCCTGGCTTTTCTCGCCAGGAAGGTTTGAGGACACCACGCTTGATTTTCAGAGGAAGTGAGTATCCCCTAAAGGGAGAAGTGAGATAGAAATAAATCACGGCATGACCACCAAGTAGTTAAGGAACATCTTTTTTGCCAAGCCTGCTACACAAAGAATGTTAGATACAGTCCTTACCCTCGAGACAAAAACAAACAAGGAGGATTAGTCGTTATCAATATGGCACCCCTCAAAGATGGGCACTTACGCTTTCTTGGCGGTAATTAATTTTTCCCTCATCCCTGTCTTGAGAGGTAAATAGGGTCCTGCCTCCAACCCTTTACTCACATAGTCACGTTCCTCCCCAAAGGTGCCCTTCCCTTATTTCTACCTGTTGAAATCCTACTCCAGAAGAATGCCAAAGAACAGTGGCTTGAACAGGATAGGATTTTATTCTCTGCCACATAGAAAAAGACAAAGGTGTTCAGTCCAGACTGGTGTGGCACTCCATGGTGGCGGCGACCCAGCCTCCTTCTCCGTTTTTGCCCTATCTTCCCACGTGAGGCATATAGCCTCATAGTACAAAATGGCTGCCAACCTTCATCTTGACTGCAACCTCATGAGAGATTCTGAGTCAGACCCAACTAGTTAAGCCGCTCCAGGATTCCTGAGCCATGGAAATGGTAAGATTATTAAAAAAAAAAAAAAAAAAAAAGTGTTTACTGTGCTTAACGCTGTTACATTTGGGGTAATATTTTATACATCAGTGGGTAGGTAATATACTCTGTACACAGGTTTTATCTCATTTATTTAACCATCCTGAACCCCTAATCTGGGCACACATGAATGAATCACACATGGTTAAAGACTGCGTACCAGAATACGAAGAATTCCCAGGGGAGGGGGGCAGAAATTATAAGTGTCCTCGCCCTCGGAGCTGTCTCCCCACCTTGACACGTAGGGTCACAGTACCTGGCACACAGTAGGAGTTCGCGTCCCAGAGAAGAGCCTCGGGCCTCCCAGCTTGCCTTCTGGTTGGATGAGCCAACTCAGATCTGATGAGCTGCTAATGTTCAGTCATCTGGCCTCTTGTCAAAAATGGATTTGTTTCCCAGAAGTCACTGTTTCTTTTTTTTTTTAATTTTTTTTCAACGTTTTTTATTTATTTTTGGGACAGAGAGAGACAGAGCATGAACGGGGGAGGGGCAGAGAGAGAGGGAGACACAGAATCGGAAACAGGCTCCAGGCCCCGAGCCATCAGCCCAGAGCACGACGTGGGGCTCAAACTCATGGACCGCAAGATCGTGACCTGGCTGAAGTCGGACGCTTAACCGACTGCGCCACCCAGGCGCCCCAGAAGTCACTGTTTCAAAGGCTTTCCAGTCCCTCACTCCAGGTGCTGCCGAGAGGGCCATGTTAACAAGGCAAGTGAGTCTCTCCCGAGCCAGCTGCCCCCCCACTGCCTGCACCCATGTGAAGGGCTGAGTCCTTTCAGGCTCGCCAAGGGCCACCTCCTCCTCTATGCCTCCCTGGCCATCCTTCACTGGGGGGAGAAGGGGGCAAAGAAGATGATCCTGAAAAATGACTCCCTCGTGCCGAATCTTTAGAAACCATATTGTTAGAGCAACTTGAACTATACCTATAACTTGTGGCCTTGTTTCCTTACATAATAAACTATATTATGCCCTACTATAAATTCCACACATGCAATTGATTCTCACCAAATGTTTTCACGAAGGGCTGCCAAACTCTTGTACCTCTAACACACCTATGGTTGCAACCGGTGAACTATAGGAATGCTATAGATTATCACATTTTTGTTTACACTAACGTGTACAACCAAAGCAAATCAACAAAGGCATACCTCAGAATTTACTCCTTCATCAATGACATGAATAAATTCTCTGCAGAATCAAACAGTAGTTTTTGAAAACTGGAAGAATATTTGCTTGATTTTTTTGTGTTTTTCATAACATAATGACTAAAGATATGACATGCTTTTTAAAACAGCCTTTTTTGAAGTATAATGGACATACAAGAGTTGTGCATATTAAAGTATACAATTTGATGTTTAATTTTTTTTTAATGTTTATTTATTTTTGACGAGAGAGACAGAATGAGAGTTGGGGAGGGGCAGAGAGAGAGGGAGACATATAATCTGAAGCAGGGTCCAGGCTCTGAGCTGTCAGCACAGAGCCCAACGCGGGGCTCAAACCCATGAACCGTGAGATCATGACCTGAGGCGAGGTTGGATGCTTAACCGACTGAGCCACCCAGGTGCCCCAATGTTTATATATATGTAAATATCCATGAAATAACCACTGCAGTCAAAATAATGAATATATCAATCAACTCCAAATGTTTTCTCATGCATGGTCTTGTTTTTCTGGTCATTTCCATACAAATGTAGTGGACAAGGTTGATTATCTACCCAATACCTATTCTCTCCTTCCTTCCCAGCAGAACCTTAGCTTTGATTGGGTCTCAACCCCACCCCACCATGACCTGGGGGAAGATCACTTCCAAGCCCAGGACCAAGTATGGGTCCTAAGTAACATAAGCCACCATGGCATGACATTCTCCGGGTGACTGGGGCAGGTGTGTGGCTTAATATGGCCAGTCACACTACAAGGACTTCTGTCCTAGGCTTTGGAGAGAGGCTTTTCCCCTTTCCTACAGGATGGATCTAGAGAGCATGACCCTCACTGCCATGGACAGCTCTCTTGGAAGCTTACGAGAACTAGCCCAAGGATGGAGTCAGTGCCAAGGAGGGCAAAGCAGAGAAAGGGACCAAAAGAGTGACTGATGGCAGCATTGAGCCCCTGACTCTTTTGCACATGGAGCTGCCTGTACTACTTATCTTCTAAAATGGCCTTGATGATCCCTGCCTTCTGGTCTCCACACCTTTATTTAATCCCCTGCCTTTGAGTGTAGACAGGACCTGTGACTTTCTAATAGAATAGGTCCAGGGGCACTTAAGTGGCTCAGTCGGTTAAGCTTCTGACTCTTGACTTTGGCTCAGGTCATGATCTCGTAGTTTGTGAGATCAAGCTCTGGGATCCTCCTGACAGCACAGAGCCTGCTTGGGATTCTCTCTCTCTCCCTCTCTCTCTGCCCCTCCCCTGCTCTCACTCTCTCTCTCTCTCTCTCAAAATAAATTTTAAAACTTAAAAAAAAAAAAAAGAATAGGATCAGAATGATGGGATGTCAGTTCCACGATTAGGCTCTGTAAAGCTGTGATTTCCATCGTATTCTCTCTGTTGCCTTCTCAGCTTCACACTTTGATGAATCAAAGGCCATGTTCAATGCCACAGGGCACTGAAGATGGCCTCCAGCCAACAGCCAGCAAGAAACTGGGTCCCCTGAAGGAACTAAATCCTGCCAACAGCCATCTGAGTTTGGAAGCAGACCCTTCCCTAGTCGAGCCTTCAGATGAGACCCCAGCCCAGCCCAACAACTTGAGTGCAGCCTTGTGAGGGACCCTGAAGCAGAGGCAACCATCAAAATTTTGCCAAGACCCCCCCACTCACAGAGTCTGTGAGATAGCAAATTTGTGTTGTTTTAAGCCACTAACCTTGGGGGTAATTTGTTACACAGCAATAGATACCTGATGCACTTCCTGTCTCTGGGCTTCAAGTTGTAAGAGACAATCCATTTCCTTTGTACTCAATCCACTTAGGTTCAGAGCTTTCTGTCACTTAAACCCAAGAGCATCTTTTGTGGCTTGGCTCATTCACTAACCTAAAAAGTCCTTAGCACAGGACTTCCATGAGCTCCCAGTACCTCACTGGTGTCACTGTATGAACTGAGGGTATTCCTGGCCCCAGTTTTAGCTCATCTTCGGACAGCACAAAGCAGAGATAATCCTCACAATGGCACAGAACTCAGAAATGGAGCAGCTTTCCTCCTTGGTAACAAATTGTTTTTATTTAGCCAATAAGAGCTTCTTAAGTGTTTACTGTTCACAGAGTTCTCCACTGGTTATTGCTGGGTGGGGTGTAGAAAAGAATTTAAAAGGAGGTGTATTCCCCGCTCCTAAGGAGCCTGTACTCACACTAAGGATAATTGAAGCATGAGAATATTAGAGTGTCTGGAATATGTAACAAGTGCAGGTTAAGAGGGCACCTCGGTTGGGAACAGACAGGCTTCAGGGACAGATCTTGGAGGCAGATGAACAAATGCAGCTGGTCGTCTTGGCGGGGAGAGGAGTTCCCTGAGGCAGATCTTCAGAGCCTCTAGTTCCTGCCTCAGGGATGAATGGTGTTGGCCAAGTGGGGGTGGGAGGGCAGACAAGAATCTGCTGCCTCAATAATCCAGGCCGAGGGCTGCTTTAAAAACTTTTGGGGGTGTCTTGGGAACATCCTCTCTCTGCAGAGACCAGTGCCGGAGACAGCCTGCATGGTCTCCGATGAGACACGCAGAATAGGTCTGTCAGGGCTCTGTCCTTTCCAGAACCTGGGGAATCCCCGAGTGCCCCCTGGGTTTCACGAGGCACACCCACGCCAGTGTCAGATGCACCTTACGGACAGATAGAGCCTCAGAGAAGACAGAAGTAAGATCTCAAACCAGCCCCCGAGGGTGCCTGGGCCCTCGGAAGTGTTTCTTTAGCCAGTACGGTACTCTAGAAATCTGAAACAGTCCTATAAAATTCCAGATTTCCAGGATTTGTTTTTTTTTAGTTGTAAGGCCTTGTACGCCCAGCCCTCATTCCTGCTGAGCAGACGTCACGAGAAGTGAGAAGATGCTGTTGCTTTCCCCAGAGTCTAGTTCCCAGGCCACCTCAGCCCCTATGCAGCCGGTGCATTCTTTTCCTGGCTGACCCCTGAGGATACAGATTGATTTTGCAATAATAAAGTGGTTTTCCTCCCACTTTTATTTTTTAAATTTTTTAAAGTTTATTTATTTTGCAGGGGCAGAGGGAGGGCAGAGGGCAAGGGAGAAAGAGAATCCCAAGTAGGCTCCACGCTGCCAGCACAGAACCTGATGTGGGGCTCGATCTCACCAACCGTGAGATCATGACCTGAGCCGAAATCAAGAGTCAGAGGCTTAACCAACTGAGCCTCCCAGGTGCCCCACCGCCCGCCAGGTCTCTTAAGATTTCTCTAAAGTAACAGGGAATGCAGATGAGGGGGCTTATTGGGGGCCCAACAATGGAAAAAGCCACAGAAAGAGCTGTTTTCTGTATCTATTTTTGCAAAATAAAATATCCCGAATAGCAACCATTTTATTATATGTCACCAATTTACCAGCCGGGAGTTCAGGCAGGTCTGGCCTAGTGATCCTCCTGTTCCACGGAACAGTGACAGAGGTCACTGCGTGGATTTAGCTGGCAGATGGGCTGCTCTGGAGAATCCAAACGGCCTCGCTCACATGTCTGCTGCCTTGACTGATTTGCCAGGCTTCCCGGCCAGAGACTGAGGGGGATTTGAGCCAGTGTGTCTGATTCCCCAGCTTTGCCCTCCCGCCCCCGCCCCTGCCCCCAGCCCTTCTCCGCACTCCAGCAGGCTGATCCATAGGGACTCCTCACCCACAGGGACTGACCGAGGGGCGCCCAAGCCCTCTGGCTTCCAGCAGCCTTGGGCAACTTGGGGATACCCTCGCTGCAGGAGATTGGCGGGAGGGAAAAGACTCGGAGCATTTCTTTTCCTGGCTGCCTCCCTCAGGGTCACTGTGAGCTGGCTGTGTTCCTAGACTGAGGGACCCTGCTCCACTCCCCTGGCAAGGGGAGGACAGGACTCTCTGCCTCTGGGTCTGGAAACCACCCCTTCTCCCCATCTTTGGGCTGAGGAAGGTAACAGATCTGAGGTTGACAGCACTCTCTCTCGCATTTCCCCACCTACAAATTTATTAAACCCCCCTCAAGGGGCGCCTGGGTGGCTCAGTTGGTTAAGCATCCGACTTTGGCTCAGGTCATGATCTCACGCTTCGTGAGTTCAAGCCCCACGTCGGGTTCTCTGCTCTCAGTGCAGAGACTGCTTCGGATCCTGTCCCCCTCTCTCTCTGTCCCTCCCCGGCTCTCTCGCTCTCTCTCTCTCTCTCTCTCAAAAATAAAAATAAAACCAAAACCCTCTTCAAATTATCCTGATCAGATGTGCCATTTGTTTCCTGTGAGATCTGATACATTAAAGACCTTAGTCATGGTACAAATAATAGCTAACACTTACCGAGTACTTACTATATGCCAGGCTCTGTTCTAAGCCCCTTACCTACATGAGCTCATGCAACACTCGCAGCAACCCTGTGAGGTAGGCACTGTTATTATCCCATCTCACAGATGAGGAAGCTGAAGCACAGAGAGGCAAAGTCGTTTGCCTGAGGTTACACAGCCACCAAGTGACAAAACTGGGATTTGAACCCTGGCAGCCCGACTCAAGCCCCTACTCTCAATGACTACTCTAGATAGAAGGAAAATATCTGGGGAAAGAACACGCTCTATTTCCTTAATGTCACTTATCCAACTCAGAGAAAGGTTTGGGGAAGTTTTATTTATTTATTTATTTTTTTAATTTTTTTTTTTCAACGTTTATTCACCTTTGGGACAGAGAGAGACAGAGCATGAACGGGGGAGGGGCAGAGAGAGAGAGGGAGACACAGAATCGGAAACAGGCTCCAGGCTCTGAGCCATCAGCCCAGAGCCCGACGCGGGGCTCGAACTCATGGAGCGCGAGATCGTGACCTGGCTGAAGTCGGACGCTTAACCGACTGCGCCACCCAGGCGCCCCAAGTTTGGGGAAGTTTTAAAAAGCAAGACTGTGCCGTGAGACTTTTTTTCTCGGCTAATCGTCCCCAGAAACTCCAGCAAGGCTTAAAGTTAACCTCCTGGGGGGGACCTTTCCCTGAAAAATCCCAGGGTGCTCCTCAGGACTGAGTCTGTTTGCCCTCAGCTGTGTGGAGGGAGGAGGAGGCTGAGGAGCTGGTGGAGGTGAGAGCTGCCCATGAGGACCCCAGAGATGCAAACCAGCCTCTTATATTTTGGGGTAATAAGGTGAAGTGTTTATCTGTTTATTCCCATAGCCCCGCCACAACTGGACGTCCTCCAGACCCAGCAAGAAGTGAAGACAGAGAAGGGGCTGCAATCATGGAGAGCCTGGACTCCCTGGTGACGACTAACAGAAGCCCGACTCCAATTGTATTTGAGCTTTTAAAAAAGGAAAAGAAAAAGGACCGTATTCATTCTTGTAACGGAGATGTCGAATGGTGCAGCTGGCTGTAGACACATCAGAATCTAGACCTCACAGGTGACACCAGGGCCCCATCTCTCCTTGCACTGCTTTCTTCCATCTTGGCTTTCTTCCTGAGTACATTTTACCACATGGTGGCTCAGAGAGCTATTGTGCTACCCCAAGTTCATACTTTCCCAGCTTAACCAGCTTGAGGTCGGGGGAAGACTGCTGGCTTTCCTGAACAGTGCCAACGAAAAGTCCCAGGGAAGGATCTTATTGGCCCAATTGGGTCACGTGTTGATCCGTGAACCAGCCAATCACTGTGCCCAGTTAAGTGTAGGGCTCTGATTGGCTAGATTAGAATATGTGTTCCGGGTCAGTTGGGGGTAGTTGTCATCTCCACCTGAACTCGGCTGGGAGGAGTAGCTCCTTAAAGGGAAACCAGGTACCCCGGTACCAGTATTAACAAAGAAACAGAGGCTAGGGGCAGGGGGAAGGAACCTACAGGCCCAAACAGCAGCAGATGCTCACCCCCCCAGCAGGCGTCCTGAGATCCGTCTGGGGAGAGGAGTGGGGTGTGTGAGGGCTTGAGTGAGTCAAACAGGGACCCAGGAAGGACACTCAGGGCCAACTTGTCAGAGGCCACCACTAAGAGAAGCTGCTTGGATTTCTGGAATCTCAGCAACTTCCTTTTTGGTCAGTTACCAGCAACAGGGGCAGGGTGGACCTCATCTGGTGTCTACCTGAGGAATTCGGTCTTCACAGAGCAGGTGAGCAACAGGCCTCGTGGAGGCTTCTGTCGGGATGTGGTGAGAACCTTGGGGCTGGTCCCATGGAACCCAGGCTTCGAGAGGCTTGTCCTGTTTCTCAGCGGCAGCCTAGGAAGCTGAAGGAAACCTTTATTTGGGGCGGGGGCGGGGGGAAGAGGGGGGTTAGTCACAGTCGACATCAGCATGGTAGGGCCTGAGGGATCGTTGTAGATATGACAGTCGGATAGACCTCTTCCCTGGGGGCCAGGGAGGCCAACAGGCTGGTTCCAGCAACAAGAGACTAATAGTGCCACCTGGGGCAGGTGCCCACTTACACTCATCACTATTACAGCCCAGCAAGTTGAGGCACCAGGAAGTGATGTTCCTGGGGCTACCCCCGCTGGAAGGTCCTGGGGTTGGACGTGAACACAAGTCTATCCTCAAAGCTCATGCGTTCAAACAGGAGCTACAGTCCTATCCAGGGAGATGTAGAAAAGATTCTGGTCCAGGGAGCAGACGGTTGAGCCTCCAGAGGAGAGGAAAGGTGAGTGGGAGCTTGGCTATGATCTAATGAGGGAGCCTGGAGGGATGCAGACAGAGGAGGAAGTGATATGGCTGGAGGAGTCAGCGTAGCCTCTTGGACACTGCAGTTTTACAACAAAATAACAGTTTAATTGAGATAGAATTCACGTACCATACAATTCACCCACGTAAAGTGTAGTCCAAAGGTTTTTAGTTTGACCACAAAGTTGTGCAACATCCTCACAGTCATTATCAGACCATTTTCTTCACCATCCACCCCCCTAAAAAAAGATCCTGGAGCCACGAGCAGTCATTCCCCATGCTCCCTTCCCCCCAGCCTCTAGCAACCACCAATTTACTCTCTTTCTATATGGATTTGCCCATTCCGGACATTTTATGTAAATGGGATCCTACAGTATGTGATCCTCTGTAACTGGCTTTCTCCCGTTGAGCTCTTTGCCAAGTTCATGCATGTTGAAGCCTGTATCAGTACGCCACTCCTTGTTACGGCCTCACATTATGCCGTCGTATGGACGTACCACATTTTGTTTATCCACTCATCAGTTGATAGACGTTTGGACTGTTTCCACTTTTTCACTGATATGGCCAATACTGCGATGAACATTCATGTACAAGCATCTGTGCGAACACGTGTGTTCATTACTCTGGATACCCACGTGGGGGGTGGCACTGCAGGGTCATGTGGTGACTCCAGGTCTCACCTTTGGAGGAACTGTCAGACCGTTTTCCCAAGTGGCTGCACCACGTTACGTCCCCACCAGGAGGCTGCATGTACTTCTATTCAGGGATGGGGATTCTTTCCTCTCTAGTTTCTGCCAGGCTGATATGGTGGAAATGTCATGAAAGGCGGAGAGGAGGGTGTGAGGGGAGTGGCAGGGCAGAGGCATGGAGGGCAAAGATGCCTCGTGATGCTTGTACCAGAGCCCCGGGTCTCAGTCCTGCCTGCGCCCAACTTGCTGGGTGGCCTCAGGTGAGTCTCCTCCTCTCTTTATGTCTCAGTTTCCTTATCTATAAAATGAAAGCATTAGACCAATGGGTCTCAACGGGGGGACATCTATCTGGCAAAGGCTGGAGACGTTTGGGGTTGTTACAGGGGATGGGCAATGCTCCAGGTATCTAGTGCATAGAGGTCAGAGATGCTTGCCAGACATCCTACGATATGCAGGCCCGCCCCCACGACAAAGAATTACCTGGTCCCAAATGTCAGTGGTGCCAAGGCCAAGAAACCCTGCGTTAGACTGAGGTGGCCTTGCAAGGTCCAGTCGTGCCCAGTCACGTGAAATGCTCTGAAGGCAGTTTGGGCTCAGGAGGCAGTGTTGAGTGCTGCCGGCGCTTAGAGAAGAGAGGCCTCCTGGTCCCACGGGAGTTGCTGTGGCTGTGGTATTTGTGTGAGCTCACTGGCTTTCCCACTCCGATCCCACCTAGGGGTGGTACCCAGGATAAGTGAATCACGTACCCGTGGATGAACAGACCACCTTGTTAAGTAGTGAGCTCACCGTTAGCGGAGGCATCCAAGAGGCCACCTGCCTCTGGTCCGGGGCTGCCCCTGGGCGAGTCTCGGGCTCCTTGGGGCGGGAGGCAAGGCTGCGCCTCCCTGTCTGGCGAGCCCGGCCCGAGTTCCCCACCTGCCGGTCCGCAGGAGCCGGGAGCGCCTTCCTTCTTCCCACGCGACTCTTCGCCATGTGGGAGACTTTGCTGTAAGTTTCCCTCGCGGCGCTCTCGGGAGCCGCCCGGGCCGCAGCCCCTGCCCGCGGAGGCAGCTCCCGGCGGCTGGACGTCCGCGCCCGGAGCCGAGGTCCCCCAGCCGCCCGCCGCCAGGCCCGGCCCCGGGGTGGGGGGGGGGGGGGGCGCGGGGGGGGGGAGGGGGCGGGGAGGGGGGGGAGGGGGGAGGGGCGCGGCCGCCGGGCTTCCGCGTGCCCCAGGGGGGCTCCGGGCCGCCCGCCGCCGGCGAGAGGCTTTTGACAAAAACCCCTTGACCACCAAGGCCAGCCTCTTCCTGAAAGCCCCGCGCGCTCGGATACAGGAAGTGGAAGCCAGCGAGCGCCCCAGAGCGCGGCGGCGGCGGCGGCGGCGGCTTCCCACTCGGCGCGGGGCTGGCGGCGGCGCCCGTCCGGGCCCTTCCCGAGGGCCAGCGCCAGGGCCATGCGGGCGCCCAGCGCACGGCGGTCCGCGCCGCCCGGCGCCTGAGCCCCTCCGTCCGCGGTCCCGGAGCTGCCGGCGGCATGATCCGACGGGCCGGGGCGCCCGAGCGCGGGGACCCCGTGGGGTAAGTCTTGCCTCCCCCCCCCCCCCCCGCCCCGGGAGTGCTCGGAGCTCGCGAGGGAGCCCCGGCCGTCCGGCCTCGGGGCGTCGGGTGAGTCCGAGCCCCGCGGCCACGGCCGGGGCCAGACTCCGCTTCTGCGCGGAAGGGGGCCGCGCTGGTGGCTGCAGGACCCGGGGACTTGGCCAAAGTTCGAAGCTCAGACGTCACCGCTCGCTGGAAAACCAGCTAAGCGGCCGGGTGCGAGAAAAGCGTCTCTACCTGTCAGAGCCGGGGCGGAGGGGCTGCGTGGATGCGGCCCCTTCCCCCGGCTGCTGTCTCGCCTGAACTTCAGAAGCAATCACGCGGGGTCCGGGTCGCGCCAGCCTCCTGCACCCGCCGCTCCGCCTGCGTCCCCGCGCGCGTCCTGGGACGCTGACGACCAGGCGGGCGTGGGGTGGGGGCCGGGGTCCCCGTAAGTTCGGGCGCCAGCGGCCCCGACAGCTGACGAGTCCGCCTAGACCGCGGACCCACCGAGATCCCCTTCCCCCGTCCCTCAGGCGGGTCCGGGTCGGTGACCTTTGGACCTGCCTTATCAAGCCCTGGGGAGGGTCCGGGGCGCAAGGGTTGCGCTGGGGTCTGGGGGGTCCCGGGGAGAAGGCACAGCTGGGCATGCGTGAAGCCGAACTTGTTTGGGAACTGACTTTCGGGAGGGGTCTCGCGTGCCTCGTCTTATGTCCCCCACCCCCACCGAAGTTGCTTTTGGACGTTGCTCAGGGCTGCGCTCCGGGGAGAAGGTTCCCTCCCCGCCGCCCAGGCCCAGCCCAGCGGGCGTCTCGCGAAGCTTCAGGGGGTTGAAGAGGCTTCAGTTCCAGTGGTGGATTCTTGGGAAGGCCTCTTAGAACCTTTCGGGGTGTCAAGGTTGACGGGCGCCCACCCCCACCCCTGCCCCGAGGCTGCCATTCCTGGCTTTTTGGTTTAAAACTCCCGGGCCTGTTTCTGTGATGGACACCCAGCTGCTGCCTGGCCTAGCTCCGTGACCCCAGGAGCTCCATGACCCCTAGCTCCAGCTCCCAGGGCCTCAGTTCTCTGCTCTGTAAAACAAGAGGGATGGGCCGATCTTGTGCAGTTCTGGACTGGGGGACAGCTGGAGGTGACTGGTTCCCGCTCTGGCGGGCTGGGGGCTTAAACTCTTCTGGATCTGAATGCTTTCCTCCTCCCTTTTGCCCCATCGCCACCCTTCCCCAGAAGTTCTGCCTGTATGCTTTCTCTTGGAAGTAACCTCTGGAAAGACAAATGCCATCCGGTGGGAAGAATTGGAAATTATGTTGGGGAGGGGGCCCCTCAGGGGCAAGTCTCTGCCACACCCAGTATTACAGGGTGGAGCTAGGAGGAGTTTCCCATGGAAGAAGGGGTGGTGAGGGGCCAGGGTCCTGACCTGTCCAGCTTCCCTTTCCCCACCCCTCCCCAGGAGTGACCCCCCCCCCCCCCCACCCTACTTCCTCTTGCTTTTCTTTGTTCATTACTGGACCAGTTACTTAACCTGTCTGTCCCTGGGTTTACCTATGTATAAAATGAAGATACGTGGTAGTAACTATCCTCACAGGGTTGTTTTGAGGGTTAAATGAGATAATGCATAAAGAGTTTTGCACATTGGCCTATAGGGTAAACTCTTAATAATAATAATAATTATTATTATTATTCCCACTTGTTAATAATAGTACCAGATATTTAACCTCGGACAAGAGACCTGGTCTTGCCTCCTCTGTAAATTGGGGGTAATAATAACACCAACTTCATAGGATTGTTATGAGGTTTGGATGAGTTAATATTCAAGCAGCTGCCTACAGGCAGCCGTGGGTTAACACACCAGCTCAGGCCTGCTTAGATGTGCCTGGCACATTCTAAGGAATATTGGTTTGCTGCTAAAAACATCACTTTATTTAAGAGGACCTTTTGTGCTGGAAGGTTCCTAAATAGTATCTCACCGAAACTCATACCTGGTAGGTACTTGCATACCTCCAGGGACGGAGAACTTGCCACCACTGTGGCAGTCCTAAGACAGGAATTCCTGAACTTGAGTTGCAGGTGCCTCCCTCTAACTTCTTACCATATCAGATCCTGTTCTGCCCTGGGGAGCCCAGACCTTGACTCTCAAGTACTACAAGGCAGTTTCCGGGTGCACCCCAGGCACCCCCTGTTCCCCGGGCCATGTGTCCACCTGTGTTACGGTCCAAAGATGAGGAGGAGCAATCATCTGTGATTCCTCACCCCCATGCCACCCCCAGACCCTACCGACCACTTGGGGCTGGGTTCTGAGTCCTCAGAGGAGGACTCCTCTTTCCACTGGGCTTCCAAAAGTCCTTTCCTTCTCGCTGTGATGTTCAGACAGCTGGGAGAATGTCTCCTACTCTGACCCCCCAGAGCTCAGAGAGCCCCCTGGATTAGGAGTGTGAGGACCTTGGCAAGCAAGGTCTGTCTCCTCCTTGGTGCAGATGTCGGCTGGGGAGAAAGAAAAGGCAGACTGCCCAGTATCCTAGGTGTAGACACTTTTTCTCCTTCGGTTCAACAAATAGTGTTTACATTAGGTGGGGGCGGGTGCCCAGCATTAAACCAAGCCCCTTCCCACTTGCAGCTGATGTGGGAGACAATGACAGAAGGTGGTCTGGTGGGGTAAAGGCTTGGGGATGCTGGGGGCTACAGATGGGGTTCGCACACAGAGGTGATCTGATTCGGATTGGGGCTATATCGCAGACTGTAGCAGAGAAAGCAGAAGCAGAGAAATCTGCTGGGAAGGAAGTTCTTCAGTGGGCAGGAGGGCGGGTAGTGACCAGGGAGACAGGAGAGGGAGAGGCGCTGGCCTCTGAAGGGATGAACTGGAGGTGAGGAGGGAGTGGGGAGGCGCAGAGATGACCCCAGTGAAGCTGTGACCTGTGGAGGGGCCGGACGCCAACCTGTGTGCAGGGGTCACTGAGGACGCGTATACTCAAAGCCCACACTTTTATGTTTGATGAACTGAGAGTCTGCTTAAGATTTTATTTGAAAAAGGATTCCACTCTTGGATCTAATCCAATCCCCTAATTTTTTTTTAATTTTTTTTTTTTTTAACGTTTACTTATTTTTGAGACAGAGAGAGACAGAGCATGAACGGGGGAGGGGCAGAGAGAGAGGGAGACACAGAATCGGAAGCAGGCTCCAGGCTCTGAGCCATCAGCCCAGAGCCCGACACGGGGCTCGAACTCACGGACCGCAAGATCGTGACCTGAGCTGAAGTCGAACGCCCAACCGACTGCCACCCAGGCGCCCCTCCAATCCCCTAATTTAACGACAAGAGAAAGGAGACCCAGAAAGAGGAAGTGATTTACCCAAGGTCTTAAGAGCTGGAGGTGGGGCTGGGCCTAGAAATTGGGTCTCCTGAGCCTTGGGCCTTGAAGGGGCTGCCTGGGCAAAGCCCCAGGGTTTGGGAGACCCCTGGCTTTCTGCCTTGTGCCTAACATAATGCGGGGATCCCGCTGAACTCCTTGAGAGAAGTCCCTCTTTCACTCCCAGCTCTAAGACAGGGGACTCCTCTGGGGTGGGGCCCACCCAGAGCAGTGATGAATGCAGGGTCCCAGATACCAACTCCAGCTCTGCCCGCCGACCTGGGCCTCCTTGCTTGCAGGGGCTAATGCCTCTGGGTGGTCCTGGCTGGCACTCAGCTGGGAGACCCACCCCCTTCCAGACCAGAAGAGAGGCTGTGGCCCACAGGCAGCAAAGGGTTACCTAACCAGCTCAGGCCTGCACTTCTGAACCCTGAGAAGCCCCCGTGCCTCCCCTGGGAAGCACTAGGGGGTGGAGGCTCAGGGTCTGCTTGGGACCGGGGAGTCTCAGCACATTTGTCCCTGAGGACCTCTTCCCAATCTCCCCTACCACTTGATAGGACCTATCCTGGGCCCGGATCCCTGTTTAGTGATCTTTACTGAGACTGAAAGCATTAAAAACTACACATCCTATAAAGGCACCTGCATTTTAATCCAGGGGATCGGGAAATAAAAGAGGGAACCCAACCAAAAATAGGTATGATGGTTGAAGGGGGGGGACCCACCCAGGCCCCTCACTGCCCTCTCAGGCCTTCCTGGAGCTCTACTTTATAGACAGGAATCTGAGCTGGCCTGCGGTGCCTCTCAGGAAGGGGCCAGAGCAGATGGGAGGAAGGAATGCTGATTGGCAACCACACACTCGGTCCCTTACATCACATCCCAGAGTCCATCTGTCCCTTGAGTGAGGGTTGTCGCCAGTTCATGCCTATGCAGGCCATGACAAATGAGCAGAACTGGGTAGGGAGCAATGAGGAGGGAGGGCAGGTTTGGAGGGGAGAAGTGTCTGAGCAAACTTGGAAGGGGGAAAGTGGAGGGTCTACCCCTCCCTTATCAGAACGAGAGAGGCACATCTTGGTTGGGAGACAGTAACAGAAAGGCCTGGCGTAGGAAGAGGGCCCATCCTCAGCGTCTGGGTGCCCAGAAAGAGCCCCAACCGGGGGGAAGTGCCTCAGAAAAGTCCCAGACTTCCTGTTTGCCCCCGTGGCTCTCTGCCCACCCTCCCCCCCCCATCCCCCCCATCCGGGAGTCACCTTCAGAAGGGAGTGAGGGCCCAGGAGTCATCTTGTTCTTGGCAAGTTGGCTTGGAGACAGTGAGTGCTGCTCTGGCAGCCAGCTCTAGAAGTTTTGGCTACGTAACTGTTACCCTGAACCTGCCGTTTATCCCATGCCCCAGGGGCGGCCAAAACATGGATGTTTTCTTCAACACTGGAACTAAAGACGAAAATCATGATGTTAATGACCTTTCTAAACTGTAGATCTCCCCTTGATCTCATCCTACCACCACCCGCTCCCCCCACCCACCCCAAAATAAGCCCTTCTGGTGAAATGGTTCTTGCTGCTAGAGACAGAAGACAGACAGACAGCCACATCGAGGTCCCCGTGGAGGGGTGGAGAAAACAGCATGACTCCCGTAACCCCTGGTCACCCTTAGGTGCCATGATCTCCTATTTAAAAACCCCTTAAGGACTCCCTGTCTTCCATACCCCATTCCAGTCCTTCACGAAGCCAATGTACAGCCTTACTTTTTCTGTTCCCCTTGGCACGCACAGCTGCCATAGCCTCCCCTGTCTTTGCCCACAAAGTTCCTTCCAACTGGAATGCCGTCACCAACTCCATGAAGCCTTCCATCCACACCAGCTCTTTTTGAATCCTCAAAAAACTTTACGCATGAGCTACTTATTTACCTAGCAAGAAACCAAAACCCCATTAATATCATGTCTTCCTGTTTAGATTATGAACTTCCAAATAAAAGGGATCAGATCTTTACATCCATATCTTTTTGTCCTGCACACAGCTGGCACTCAATAAACGCTTGAGAACAATGACATACTGAACAGGATTCTAAAAATTGCCTCGCAGCCTTCCCTTGTGGGACAACAAGGCGGCTGGCCACCCAGGAAATTGGGTAGGGACCCTGTATAGGCACCAGTCACTTCGTTTTATCCTCCTCAGCGGGGTCCCCTAATTCTAGCTGCGCTCCCTCACTTCTCCGAGAGAGAGGGTGGGAGACAGTGAAGCCAGCTCTGGATTACCAATAGATACTTCGTCCTCAGCTGAGAGAGCAGAGTTAGCTGGCTGTACAGGTTCTGGGTGAGCCCAGCCTGGGTCATTGTGTCCCAAGGGCAGGTCTGTGGTCCACTGAAAAACTAGGAAGATATGTGTGCGTGCGTGCGTGCGTGTGTGTGTGTGTGAGAGTGATGTGTATCAGCCAAGGCTGCCAACCTCTTTTCCTGGGCAGAACTGTCTTTTTTTTTTTAACTGTTTATTTATTTTTGAGAGAGCAAGAGACAGAGTGGGAGCAGGGGAGGGGCAGAGAGAGAGGGAGACACAGCACCCGAAGCAGGCTCCAGGCTCCCAGCTGTCAGCACAGAGCCCGAGGCAGGGCTCGAACTCAAGAACCGCGAGATCATGATCTGAGCTGAAGTCGCTCAACCGACTGAGCCACCCAGGCGCCCCCAGGGCAGAACTGTCTTTTATTCTGAGATGGGAGTTTTGTTTTGTTTGCCATGTTAAGCCTCCTTTTTTCTATGAAACGATTGGGTAAATTGATGGTGGTTGTTAGTTTTTGGTGTCTTTTTTTGCAAAATAAAAAATGCTGAAGGAAAGTCTGAGAAATGCTGCTATAGTTGCTTCAGGAGGATTCGTCCGTCCTGCACCCCCTTCATGCCCATGCCAGAGCCAGCTACACTTGGGGGTCGGAGTCCCCCTAATTGTATCATCCTTTGCTCATCTGGAAGATGCTAGGGGCTTGCTGAGGATGTAGGATGTCTCCAGAGTCCCGTCCCTGTGGTGATTTGGGAGAATACTAGGAAGCAAGTGTCTGTCGCTGGGCCTCATTTTTCAACGAACTCAGTGATCTCTAGGTTCCCCCTTGGTCTGACATTCAGTGATTCCCCGAATACTGGCCAACGGGCAGCAGAAGCTGGTGTCCTGGAGTAATATCAGAGCTCAGGGGATTGATGTGCCAGCTGGAGATGACCTAGTCTTTCTTCCTTCTGATGGCTGGAAGGGCAGCCTGTGGAACAGTCTAGAATATACGGGTACACTTTCATATGAAACAAAGACGCAGAAGGGAGACTTCTGGGTCATCACCCTGACCGAGTACCTGGAAGGAAATGTTTTCTCACTGCTGTGGGTTTATTTTTGAAGAACCGTTTTTAAAGAAAAAGTGCATGGGTTGTGGAAGCCCACTCTGGGGACAGGCCTCTGCTGTCCTGCTAGGATGTGCCGACTGGACGGCATTAGAGTGGCGTCTCTGAGTGTGACTGGATTCCCACGCTGGCCATTTTGGGTGGTTGCTGAGGAGACACCGAGGAGATCACAGGCAGCCTCACGTCGCGGAGTTTCTGGTGGGAAGGCTGTCCCGTCAGGGCTTGAGAGGGATGACATCCGAGGGAGGGGGCTCTCTGCCGGGTAACCCCCGGGGCCTCCCCACAGCACACCCGGTACCGTCCTGAAGTAGACAGCTGTCCCTGTGCCTGCAGGCCACAGATGGCACCTCGTGCCTCCCCTGCCCACCCCCCACAGAGCTATCCAGTGAACCCAGAACCTTCTCTCCTGCCCGTGTGGCTTGGAAAGAGAGAAAAGCGATGGGTGGGTACAGAGGAATCCTTCCCTCTGACTCGGTGTCCACAGGGCGGTGGGGAGGGCCTTACGGACTCCATACCTGTGTGGCTGTCAGCCTTGGCCTTTGATAGAAGCATCTGGAAGCCACCATCATGGCCGCCACCTCAGGCTCTCTCCACCTGCCAGTAAGTCCTCTGCTGCCCCAGGCAGCTCTTCTGCCCAGGGGGGTGGAGCTTGAGGAGGCCGCCCCAGTGGCTAAAATCATTCTGGGGGTCAAAACTTCTGGGGGTCAGAAACAACTCTGGGGGGTCATCAGAGTGCCTTGCCCCCATCTCGCCAGTAATTTCTGGGAGTTCCTGGGAGTGTTCCCACTCTAATTTGTACTCGTTTGAGAGAACGAACCAGCCTGCTATGAAAAATGTTAGTTCCTTTTTAAAAGAAACGGGCTAGAGAGCGGTTGTGGTCAAGGCCTGTTGTGTCGTGTGCACTGTGGTAACAGTGCACACTCAGGCCACATCCTATGGGCTCATGGCACCAGCCTCAGGGCCAGGCCCCCCCTGCACGCTCTGTCCTAGGACCAGGCAGAGTGACGGTTCCCCCCCCTGCCCCGCCCTACCCCGAACCTGGCTCCACCCACAAGCCTGGAGCCTGGGGTGGGGGGACATAAGGATTCTAGGCGGGGGAGGCCAGGGTTGGGGACCTTTGGATCCTGATGGTAAGATCTGCCTTAGAGGGACCATCCTGTGCGACCCTTCCCCCATGAAGGTGGCCCCCGCTTCACCACTGACTCTGGGATCTTAGTCAAAGCCAAGAACTTTTTATCCCCTAGTTAAGAGATGGGACTTCAGATGTCAACACCACCCCAGCTCCTTGACTCACATTTGATAGGAGATATCAGGGCTGATGAAAAAGCCTGTTTTCTGAAGATAGAAAGAGGAGAGAGGGATGTGGAGAGGGACAGCCTGGAAGGAGGAAAGGGGGCCACGACAGTCGCAGAGGAGACTTCTTCTTGGGCACAGGTTTTCCCAGAACGAAATTATTCCTGGGGTCAGTAAGTGTGCTTTTTCACCCACCCCTGGAAACCAAAGAAATAAAGGACTCTGCATCTGAAATTCTCAGTCTGATGATCTTTGGCTAAAGGAGCAAGCTATCAAGGAGGAATTCACCAAGGACCTTTCTCCCCAGCTTCCATGTCTCCAGCTTCCTTAATCTCAATCACCGTCAGAGATGGCTACTCTAAGTTTCTCTAGGGATATTGCAGTTCGAAGCAAGGACTTAGCTTTCTACCAATGGCATCTGATGACGGCATTTATTTATTTTTAAAAAAATTTTTAAAAAATGTTTATTTATTCTTGAGTGAGAGAGAGACAGAGCGTAAGGGGGGGAGGGGCAGAGAGAGAGGGAGACACAGAATCCAAAGCAGGTTCCAGGCTCTGAGCTGTCAGCACAGAGCCCAACGTGGGGCTTGAACTCACAAACCGCAAGACCATGACCTGAGCCAAAGTCAGACACCTAACCGACTAAGCCACCCAGGTGCCTCTGATGATGGCATTTATTATGCTTACTTCTTTCTGTTCTTGTAATTTTTGAGAGAGCATCCATCTAAAATACATTCAGGGATTCTTTTCTCAACTAGTATCTTTTTTATCCATCTATCCATCCATCTATCTTCCCATCCTCC